>NC_051176.1:255735646-256366637 GCF_013339695.2 Rhipicephalus sanguineus
TTCATACCTAAATACGGTTAAATTTGTATTGTACAAGTCCCTATGACAGACATTAGAGTAATCCAAGCAGCCGATATCACTAACTTCAGAAGGTACGAACTGAGTTCTTCAGGAAAGAAATTTTCACATTTCCGGGTGCTAAAAAACAAAAACAAAAAGAGAAGAGAAGAGGTAAAGGCAAAAAATTAGGCCTACAAGAAAAGAAAAATAAGGGATCCTTTTTAAGATGAAACATTACTCTTTCAATATCACACCTGGTGAAACTGTGAAAAAAGAAAAACCTATTACTTTCTGCACCACCCAAGTATTAAATGTGCTATTTCAACTCACAACTGCATCAATCTTACAGAAGAAACCACAGCACGACAAACTGGTGTTAAAAAAAAAAAGAAAGAAAATGTACTTTAGGCAAACCTTTACACCTTGACTTTTGTGAGTGAATTTCATATCAAAGGACCTCTGAAACTATTGTCAAGCCCAGGAGAATAATTTAAATGTGCATACATAACAAATTACTCTCACTTCCTACCCCCACCCCCTGCCCTTTAAGCAGTGGCCTTTCTCCTGAATTCAAATTTGGTGTGCCCAGATCTGCATTTCACCTACTACGTACATCATCATCCACTAGCAGTGCTTTCTACTTTCAGTCAGCCACATACGTGTATTCCTGCATCTCATGCTTCTACAGTGCGGATGTGGCTCTGTGGTGGTTACTACTTTATCTCAGTACCAGTGCATAATCATTCCCTGTATGCACAAATTCCTGCAGAGGATCAGGTTATGGCTGACACCATGCCCTTCCCGAGTTAAAACTAGCACATTACCTTATACAAGAACATGTACTCCAGAAACCATAACAAACAACATCAACTAACGAGAACGTAAATGTTTGTTGCAAGCATTACAAGAGCACAATTAAAACAGTGGTATATCCAGAGCCCATTTGAGGCATCAGTAATGAAGCATAGCAGATGGAGATGAAAATCAGGAGATCCAATACAATCAGCCAAGTACTTAGCGCTGCTGTTCTGCAGAATTCAGCAGTTAGAGACGTCAAAGAACACATTTTGTGGCATTCACTTTAGGAACACTGACACCCTCTGGCTACGTCTGACTGCATCTACAGCTGAAATTTTGATCTGCAGAAGCTTCCCAGCTTGTCAAGAAAAACCATCGCTCAAATTCATCAATTTCCTACTGCTCAGTAAGGAGAGTGACATGCAGCACAGGCAAGCCATGGCGTGGCACTTGCTTGCAGTGGCCACATAAGCATGTATCTCACAACTGTACAAGACACTGGAATATCCACATTTTTGACAAACCAGACCTTGAGGAACCTTGAATCATGCATGTTCACATTCCTGACAACTTTTTTTTAAAATTTGCACTTAAAATATTCTACAAGGTGCCAACCATATCCGTGGGTATCTTTGGTGCAATTTTTTATTAGTTCCTATTAACTTGGAACTTCTTAACAAAACTTTAAAATGGTAAGCATTATCAGTGGGGGTCCTAAAGTCATTTCCATAAGTAATAGCCATAAAAGATAGGCAAAATCGTTCTTTTAGGTTTATTTAGTCTGTTCTCATACTTCCAGTGGCAATAAAATAAAGTGTTGACATAGCCATGTTACACTCCACTACAATATATCGCATTATAGTTCATTTTCTAAAGGATATCATCGTAATTCAACTTTTCAATATACCCTCCATGTCACCCTATTATATATTTTAAGTTGGTGTAAGCATACTACTTTATAAACATACTATAGTCGGTTAAAACCTAAGGATAAATATAAGCCCCACCCACAAAAATGCGGCACATTTGTCCACCTCTGTAAGAGCATGGTATCAGCTGGTTTTTGTTCAAAGTGCAAGCATGCTCTTTCTGCTTACGTAAACACTAGGCACATTATAAAATAAAAGTTTGTCTTTTCTGATTAAAATGCTACTTTTGGCCAAGTACCGATCTCAGAATCTCGGATAAAATTTGTTGGGACGTTGAAGATAGTAACCAAAAACCAGCTACAAATTTTTGACTATCCTAAACACACACAGAAGCATTTGACGTCCCAAAAATAAGCGAACTTTACTGGATGAAGCATCTGTACAAATTCTTTTTGCGAGGGACGACAATGGCTGTGGGCAGAGCCTGTATTTATTCTGAGGTTGTAATGGACTAGAGACATTGCTACGAGGCCTACAACATTAATTCAGTACTTCAGCTTGTGTAAGAGTCATTTTGACAACGACAATAAGACTCCTCAAGGACTTGGTCCTTGAACTGTGTCGAAGAAAGCTGCCCCAATCTCATGATTAAAAGTAGCTTAAACTTCGAAGTATACCTTTCCAAGTTAGATAGCTGCAACGCACAGGGTGTCTAATAAAATGCATTTCAAGTCCTTTAAAGGGACCCTGAACCACCTTTTATGGAAGCCTTAAAGAAGCTATGGAATCAGTAAATTTCCTCTAAAAAAATATATCACCGAAAAAGGTTTTTAAGCAGATTCAATACAAGTGGTGGTACTGTGAGTGCTATAGTCCATTTTCCCATCCGTACTAGACTATATCCATTACAAAAAAATGCACTGCCCTGCCTACAGCACTCATTTCATTTTTATCTGGCAGGTGCAGTCGAACGTTGGCAGGCTGTATTTGGTTTCTCTAAAAAATGAGCGATTATTATCAAAATTCAAAATGCAGGTTCAAGTGCTACAGCCTGTTTGGTTATCTTCATCAATAAATATACACAGAAAACGTAGGAAGAAGCGCACTGACCAAAACATACTGCCTTGAGACAAAATCTCTCAAGGCCAATGGGAGCTCTTGCTGGGAATCTGCTTGATGATGTCAAAAAATGGGCAGTGGTGGCTGCCCCATCACTTTGTTTAAAAGGAGGATGTTTTAACCTCCCATTCTGCTTGTGAACTCCCTGTGCTATGCACAACTACAAAATTTGGGTGAGATGTTCACACTGTGTTGTATTCGCAGGTGTTTTCTCATCAAGCCCACGTGGTCCAGCACCCCTTTAAAATAGAAAGGTGTAAGCAGAGGGTAAAACAATTAGGCATCAGCTTGCTTTTACCAAAAAAGGCATAAAATGTAAGATGATTTGGGCTAATATTTAGACAAGAAATTTTAAAAATTGCTGATGATTACAATACTCCATAATGCGAAAGAATGCAGCTGTATGCGTGTTTTCATTTTGCAATATATTGAGGCAAAGAATTTGAGAGAGACATGTATATATGTGCAGTTACAGACAACATTTCGCATCGCTCATTGTTCAGAAAAATCTAGCGAAAAGCTGATCTGCGGGTCAAGCGCATCTGTTTTTATACATGACTCATTGAAGATTCCATAGTAATTGCGTGGCTTCGAGAAAGTACTACACAATTTGTGGCACGCGCACAATCAGGTTACAAATACTACAGCACCATATTGTAGTATCATGCAGCATTGCTTTCCTCCTCACCCTTTCATCTTTCACTCTGCTTGTTCACTCAGGGACGAGGCATGCCGACGCTCAACGTAGGAACTGGAGCCTGAGAGCTGCACTCTAAGAATTTTAAACTCATTAACTCTTTAACTGGCAAGGTTGAATGATTGCTTTTAATGCACAACTTGAAGACTATCATCACATTAGTTCATAATTGGTTACAGGCATGAAAACACTAGTAATTTCTACAGAGTATTGAATTCTGGCCAATTCTACACAAAAAATCTAAACATGTTAACAGACACCCATGAGTGACATGGGTGTTTACACCTCCCCATTAAACAAGCATGTAGCAAGTGAGCTTGTGGACATTCATATTTGCCTGAAAGTGAGGCTAAACAACCTTATCAGTGATGGGCACTTGATCTGCTATGTGCATGGCATGGCAGCTACATGCTCTGGCAATTGATTTTCAATTTTCTGCTTATCATGTAATTTACAGAGGATTGGCAAGCATTAAAGGCATTCAAGCTACACACAGCTTGAAAGATTTTTATACTTGCAGTTGACATGACCCCTTTAGAGAATTTTCACCAACAGACTTTTTTGGAAGAGAACTTACGGTGAAATTTCGCTGCTCTGAAATCAATAAGCCAAGAAAGAATTCTATTTTCCTCATTGCACACGCGTGCCCAATGCTCATCAACCCTATAATTACGCTATGGAGCCTTAATCACCAGAGAGTACAACAAATAATTACATCACAGCTTTCGATGCGTAAAAAGAGACTATTCACTCCATCTAAAACTAATGCTGCAGTTTCATGGCACCCGATATCACTGACTTGTGCATGCACACCGTGGGTGTGCTGCCATGACATGAATCCATCCAGCACTCAATCAGACAAGACGGAACAGCATGGCCCCCTGTACTTCTAAGAGGAACAAACAAATGAAAGATCCACTTAGGCAGCTATTGACAACATGACCATTGTATGACCTTCAACCAGCACATAGGGCATGTGGGTTCTCTAGTTGTTTTTGATACCACATGACCACTGCCTTTGCTTTCGCGGACATGATGAGTAGCCTTTTGCACATCTGAAACCGCATTGCACTGGATGGGTGTTTTGCACAAGTCGTATAACATAATGTCATGTAACATATTACGATTCATTATTTACAGTGCTCAAGTAATAGAGACTTCATACTGTAACTGTGGAGTCAACAGCTACCCATACTATAAAGAAAAGCAGGACACAAAGTTTCATGCAGTTACTCCTTTCAAACACGGCCACAATGAACTGCCCCTATCAGCATCGTTTCTTCGAATGGTTCTGATAGCAGCAAAAGAGCACACCTGAAGAACATACTGGAAAAAATAACAGATATGCTTGGTTGACATTTATTTGTCCCCTCTAATGGCACAACAAGATGGCGAGATGGGCTAGTTGGTGGACATTTATGTTTAAAGCAAAAGCTTCTAAGTGCACGAAAAACGAGGTCAGAAGAACTAAGAATCTGAGTGCTGTCCTGTCAAATTCTTAGTTCTTCTGTCCTTGTTCTGCGTGCACTTAGAAGCTTTTGCTTTAAATATGTAGTGGCACAACAGGTTATTCAGTGCATGGACAACTGGAACATAAAATTTCAGACATAGTCACGCAGCAGAATAGCATCAGCATTGGTAAAAATGTATGCTCTTGTCTTTGGAAGATCGCCAGGATCTGTAGTGCCACAATATTCAGCACATGTCATAACTGCATGCTATACATTCCACACTCCTTAATCTCAAATATTTGAACTTGTCTGGGGCACCATTAAGGCAAAAGAGGTAGAGACCCTTTTTGAGTTCTAAAGATGGTTATGATAAGACAGAAAATTAAATAAGATATTATTTCTAATAAATGCTACCATGAGGACCAGTGACACTCCAATTATTATTCTATATTCTGGTGTCAGATAACTTTTGAATGTATATTATTAAATTAGCTCTGTGTGCCCTGAAAATATCAAATTATTAACCTGTATGTGTCCATTCAGGCTAGTTTAAGGCAGTAGATTTTTTCACAGGCTCCCAATCACATGCAGGGCAAAGTAGGGGCTGGAAGGGGGGCAAAGTTAGTAGAAGGACACAGTTTGCATTATAATCCATCATTTCAGTGAATGCAGTTAAGACATAGTGCACGAGTGCAAAGAGTGTAGCAAGAGCTGCCTTCACCACATCATCTATCATAGAATGCTGTCTGATTTGAATAGCTGTGAACATACACACAAATGTTACTCGGCTTTTTCATTCCTGGCCAATAACCATAAACCATGCAAAGTACTCTATAATGGTAAACAAAACATAACTTAGTGTGCAAGAGTCACTTTCTCTTTGTGGCAAGCTAACCTTCACCCACTACTGTAGCAGACAGCACTGCAGAGGCAGTGTAACCTGCTACAGATTCCAATACCAAAGCTCCAGCTTTTTCACATTACTATGCTAAGCCTTCTTGGACAGCAAGCATAAGAATTTAAAATGAATTAGAGCTATTAGTTACTGTCAATAAATACAGCTTCGCATAGCAGTACAAGGCAAGGGTGTGTAATTACTTGTAAATACATGTATTGAATAGTAGCAGCTCAAAAATTTTTATTCATGAGCTGATTGCCTATTATTTGGTTTCTTGAATATTAGGTATATTAAGCAATATAGACCCCTTTAATGTTTACACACACAGATCCCAAAAGACTGGCAGTTTCATTCTTTGAAGTAACCAGCTAAATTTAGTGCATAATGAAAAGAACAGTAAGTTGCAATAGCCAGATAAAACGTAAGGCCCTCCAGATAGCACCTAGTATTTTGCCACACAGTTAAAACATAGATTTAGAAAATTCATTCCAAAATGTAAAAACAAGCTAACTACACCAGCATGATGCATGTGGTGTGTTTTATATTTGAACATATCAAGAACACGTACCAATACTAGACTACAAGACAAATTGCTTCAGTTTTCTAGCAAACATGGGTACCAAAAACATGCCGCCTGAAGTTTTGTGGGGCCACACAGTTCTTCCACAGCTTGAAGAAAAGAATACACCTGCAGCCAACACCGAACTGCACGCTGCCAATGGAGGAAGGCTCACCAAAGGTAGGAGGAATATTAGAAGTCAATAAAAATAAAAGCAAGAGTAGGAGTCCCAACAAAAACGATTTCTATTATACCACCCCCTTATGCAAATATGTCTTTGAATCCAAGCATCATTACAATGCATGCTTTAGAAGCCGGAAACAAAAATCAAGCCTAAAATGGGCAGAAAATACTGCTCTAAAATATTTTGCATGGAGGTCGCCAGCCTAAAGGTCAAATGTCGTGTGGTTTTGTTAGCAATAAGTTCATCAGAAACTAACAATTTACAGCTAGCATGTACAGTGTCGACCACATCTAAGGTGAAACCTCATTAGTATTCAAGACGGTAAAACTAGAACATTAATTCTATTTCATGAGAGAAATGTGCGCTATATGTAGTATAATAATGGCGTCCACAAAAACAATAATTTTCCGAATTATGTATTAAACATCAACTTCTATGAGGCCTTGAATACAAATAAGGTGTTCACCTTAGGTCTGGACGACCCTGTACATTAACAACTGCAACAAAAACAAACTTCTAGCATGCAATGCTTCTGATTACTTGATTAGACTTTTCAGACTGCTCAAGAAAGATTGTTATGGATGTATTAGTCAGATTTGCTCTTTTTTTCCCTTCAAAAATGAGTGCAAGAAAAGGCTGAGCCTTTCAAAACACTTCCCTATAAAGATGAATATTACAGTGCCTTTCCCGAGATGTAGGCCTTTTCAGATGACCTTCAATTTACATCTGAATCAATAGTAGGTTAGACATGAAATACAAAGCCTGTCATAAGCACCTAGGTTAGCACATCAGTAAAAATATATAAAAAGGGGACAATTCAACACTGGTCAGTGGCATTCCAGAATGAAAAATCACTTGGGCTGTAATCAGTACGATCTGATTATTTTAGCACAAGACTACATTGTGCACTATACACAGGATAGTTTGCCTGTATATTTTGCACACAATAAGCACATTATTCAGAATAACAAATTTTAAGAACACATACTTTTCAATGGCCTGCACATTTAATCATAACCAAGCAGCATCCGATTTGACATTAAGCATTGTATACAGTTGAGCCCAGATATATCGAACTCAATGGAAACCACACAATAACTCAGCATGCCAATAATAAATCGATGAATTAAGGAATGGTGGTTATGACCCAAAGCAACACTTGGGCCATAAAAACACTGGTGGAGGGCTACAGGTTTATTTTTACCAGCTGGGGCCTTTTACTGTGCACCACAATCTCAGTGCACAAGCATTTTTGTCTTTTACCCCCATTGAAATGCCACAAAGCTACTGGGAGTTAAACCCAAGACCTTTTGCTCAGCATGACAGTTCCACACATACCTTAAACAAAGGATGGAGAAAAATGGGGGACAAACCAATACAAGTGCTGTTAAGCAGCCCATGTCTTCATCCACGCTATTTTTTCTCTGTCCCTTGTCCAGCTTCGCGATGCTTAACAATAACTAGCCTGGTCACCAGCCTGTCTCCAAAAATCAAATAGTCAACTGCCTGACTACTTGATTTTTGTAGACAGGATAGAGTTCAACCAAAGATTGATAAACACTCTTAAAGCCTGGTCACATACCCTAATCCCCAACTATGCCACTATGCCACTATGGTGGCAGGTGTAGGAGGTGAGACTTGTGACCATTGCTCCACCTGAAAGTAGTGCAGTCAATAAGAGATGGGAGATACCAATACTGTATTTTCTTCATACATTTTTAATTGGGCGGTGTCTAATGGTGTGTGCATGCTGAATATACAACTATCAGCAATGTCACGAGCGTGTTTCAAATACTACCACTGATGAGTGCAAGAGCTTCTAGCACATGGACCCACAAACATAGGTGGGCATGACACTGCAGCCTCTGTGTGATGCAGATAATGTATGCTGCCTTCTTGTGCACATGTTAAAGAACCCCTGACGGCCAAATTCTTGTTTGTGACTTTTAATTGGTAGCTTTGTGTCTGATAACCACAAAAGTGAATCGTAAATGCTCTAAAGTATCGTATAATCAATGCTAGCATCAATAATTAGATCCAATTTTGGCGTAACTTCACCGCAGCGGAGTGCCCTAAGATAACATGCACTCAAGCTTTGGTGACATTGAGAACATGCTTTTTGAATTAGGGCACTGCGTGCAAGAAAGAATGAAACGACATGGGTGCTGTGGTGTCAGCTAGTGTGTGACGCACTGGGCACATTCTCCTGCCAAAATTTCTGTCTGCTATAAGACACCTACAACAGAACAACACACGAGACACCTGCCTGTCCAGCACACTCTTTGCTGTGGACTGCAAAGAGTGTGCTCCCTCATAAAAAAATTCCTTGCTACAGTACTTAAAACACCACTGGCATAAGCAGCCAGAACCACCTATAGCAGCCCGACAACAGAGCGAAGGAGGCAAGGAACAACAGCCACCATCAGGCACCAGTAGTTGTATTGCGTGCACCCCGCAAACTTCTGTCTGTGATGTCAACAGTACTTGGAGGTAGCCCGAGCAGCCACTAAAACGCATCATATTGATGATGACGTCGAGTGGTGCTGCCAAATCAGATAGGCACTCGCGCTTGCTTTAAAACCATATTGAAATATGTTCAAGGTTATGTTTGCCACTAATATGCGGTCAGAGCCATCCATTTATGCAGGAGAATGGGACAAGACGAACATTTCAAGTTTGAAATTTTGGTGTCAGGGGTCCTTTAATGTTTATTGTTTTATTTGTGAGCAATGATTCAGTTGCACTCACAATCAGTTTATAAGGTCATGGTCAAAATGTTCATGAATTAAAGAGGCCCTGCAACACTTTTTCAGCATGGTCAGAAAACACTGCCGATCGGTAGCCGAGGCTCCTGAGATCACGCACGCCAAACATTATAGTGCAGCACACAGCCTGAAATTTACAATCAATTCTCAAAGTCAGCTAGAAATCGTTCCCTCTTCTCTCAACAAATGATGCCATTAAACCCAAATGACCGCGCCATAAACCCAAAGTCTATGGCCATTGGCCGATTTCAGCATCGTGAGCTGCATAGTTACTGAGGCCACCGAAGGATGCCGCCATGTGCCCGCGGGCGCTTGCGATCACACTGAAAGTAAGCCGTGCGTTCGAAGAAGAAAACAAAAAGAAAGTGCTCAAGGTCATGATGCATGCTGACGAGTGGATGCATCTTCTTGCCCCTTGTCATCCCCCTAGTCATCCCCTCCTTAAGCACCATCGCTGGTACGAAAGGAGAGAGAAAGCGCTTGAAGCGTGCGACTAATTCCTGTAAATCTGCTTGTACTTGACGGACTGTAAAAAATTTTTTGCGGCAGTTGATTCGTGAGGCAATAGGCTCTCTTAATGAAGCCATTCGATGATTACTTGAAAAAGTGTTGCAGGGACCCTTTAAGGCATGCTTGCTATCATGATCCACAATCAAAGCTTGAAATCATCCAAAATTTAAACTGGCACCTTGCTCCTACATAAAATAAGCAACAGCTGTAAAACTATATCTCAATCTTCAGAAAGCAGTGAAGGCGTGAAGCTAAAATAAAAACTGCGCCCAAATATGCATTCCAGTGGACACAGCTATTTACAGTAGGAAATGGCTCTGAATCATGCTTGCGATATACACCACTCAGCATAGATAAATTCTAATGCGCTTGCAAGGAGAGGACCATGCTGTCCATGTTCACAGCATCTTCCTGCATCTTCTTTTATTCCATGGGATTTCCTGGTTTAGTGGGTACTGTGGGCCAGAACATTATATTAAGCACCTGTAGGCACATTTCTGAGCCTGTTTCATTTCATTTGATTCCCCGATCTTCCTTTCTGATCAGTCATGCACTGTGTCTTAAAGAAGCTATAACTGCAGAGCATCATTGTTCAAGCCAATAACGAACATTGAAACAAATGGTATGGTATATGAAGTTTAAGAGGGAAATGTGGTGCAGGGCTTTTTAAAGACTAAAAGGAACCAGAGGGGACAGAAAGAGCACATGCTACAGCACATGCCCCATGGATTAGATTACATACTTTTGTAAGAATTAGCAAGTTTACATTACCAATGGCTTGCAAAGTGTCACTTTTTTGCCAAGGTGATCATTCCGTGCATTCTATATCAGAAGTAAATGGATGGCTGCTGTCACTGCTTTAGGTGCTCCCATTTGTTGCATGGGTACAGCAAGTTTGTTATATTAACCAAATAATGCAAACAAGTCAGCACTGGACAACTGCAAGGTATATGAAACAACAGGAACAACACAACCAAATGAATCGAACAGACAATTAGGCCAGGGAAAGCATAGAGGACATTAATTGTCTTTAACTGTAGTGCACTAATTGTGATGTAAAATGAAATGAAGTGGATGAAAAATCATCCATTCCATCGGTGGGATATGAACCCACAACCTCCGAATTACGTGTCCTAACAGATTGCACTAACAGCTAGGTGCTGTTACGCTTGTCCGGAGAAAAGAACTTTGCTCGTATATCTACTGCGCCATATCGGATCACAGTCGCATTGAAAACATGCCGCCTCTTGCAAAGTGACATTTATTATGGGTGCTGTCAACACAGAAAATGTTTTTTGTCAAAAATTGCAGTCCTGTAGATCTGTAGTTCTTAGTGCTTGGCAAGCCAGCCACACTCTTCCCACCTCAGACTTAAAAATCCATTGACAGGTGGCTTTCTGTGGCACCCTTACAAGTGGCACATGCTGCCCATAATGATAAGTCAGTGTACAAAATGTATCAATTTGAGATTTAACCAAAACTTTCAATTCATACCTGATAATCTCCTGCTATGTTGTATGTTGACACACTGCAGCATCAGGATGATAAGAAATGCAAACAAAATGAGTGTTCAGTTACAGAAATGTTCTTAGCTAACTTATACACACCTTTTGCGCTATGCAACTACACATTGATTAGTGTTGTGGTTCTACATGCCATTGCACAGTCACTGGGCAAAAATTACTGGAGTGAATATTATGAATGTAATGCACTCTGCACTCACCACATATGCCCACATGAAATGGCATAATGCATACCACTGAATGGCCCACATGAAACATGTGGAACCATCACAGCTACTGTTGGTTAAGCTGTATTCACACGACGGACGAAATCGCGATTCGAGCCTGCGGATTGCGTACGTCACCCTACGTCAGCCGTTCCCGCGTTCCCGCTTCGGTCCGCGCGGACCGATTCGTGAAACGACGGAGGCCCAAATCACAGTTGGGATCCTCGGGGATCACTGCCGAAATACTCGCTTGTAGCGTGAATTCTCCCCTGTCGTGTGAATGCTGGCAGCGGAGAGATCCGAATCACGTCACATGTCACGTGACTGATCCGTCCGCGATCACGTCTGTCGTGGGAATACAGCTTTATCAGGGGATATCTAGACAGAAACAAAGAAGTCATTATAACATATTTAAGTAAACAGATCATGGCCAGTCACCGTGCATCCCATTAATAGAAGCAATCGGATCTGAATGCCGAATGGACTTTCCACCAAGTTTCGAGTGTCTCAGCAATGCGTCTATTGCAGTGAGTCACCAATGACAACACCTGCCTAACAGTACTGCTCACACCAATTTGCCCTTCATAGGCCACAGTGCTGCATGCAGTAAAATATATCGTATGTATCGGTCGCAGGAGTTTCAATGTAGGCCCACTGTGCACCCATACATCGACATAGTCTTTTCAAGGGCATATTCTCACTGTTCAATATAGGCAATAATTCAAATATCCAGGTTCGTCATATAAATGGGCTCGACTGCAATGTGAGACAAGTTACATCTACTTGTGACTACATTTTTGTCCTTGTGAAGGCACCTCCAAGGTGCAAATAAGAGCAATTCATTAGGAAAGATGAACATTCTAAATTCAATAATGGTAAACAATATAACAAGCATAATTTGTTATGAGTCAACTACTATATTCACTGCAGGAAAGCATCTAACAGCCAAAATTAAAAAAGTGCACAACACACTGCTAAGTGCTACCTTGATGATGCAAACACAGTTGCAAACAAACCTAGGTGTTTAAAACTTTGCTGCAGCAAACAAATTGAATATATACTTTTGGCATGTTAGCCATATAACCTGACCATGATTATGTCTCACATAACAATTACAACCACCAACACGAACTACAATATTCAGCCCCATGCATGAATACCATTGGTGCGCTTAACGAGCTTGGCCCAAATGTCACTGACCTTGACGATATTAAATGTAACATATTCACCATTGGTCTTCAGTTAATTGAGCACACCTAGAGCAGCAGGTACACCACCCTGCTAAATGCCACTAATACAGTGGCCACAACTGCAAGTCCAGAACGAGAGGCCAGATGTCTGAGAAAGGCACAAAGACCAACAATCCGAAGTATAGCCCTGCATGCCTAGCTCTTACGGCACAAGGGTGTGATGGAGATGCGCAAACGGAAGAGGTCACAATGGGGCCCCACAAGGAAGGGTGAGGCACCACGGGGCACATCGTTGAGCTCCGCATAGGGCACCAGGTCGTCCAGATTGAGCATGCGTGACTCCTGGGTGAATGTATGCTCGCGCTGCACTACTGTGCGCACATGCTCCACACCATCCTGCATTCCACTCACCAAAATGCTCACCACCACTGTTGTGTCCTCGTTGAAACGACTTGAAGTAAGTGACAGCCGCACAGTCTTGGTCTGTGATTCTGGCCCTTCTAGTGTCTCACGCAGTGCAATCAGTAGGAACCGGTGGAACAGCACCCCCTTAGGGTACACATCAACAGTCCATTCGAGTAGCTTGTCCGCCAAGGCCCCCGACAGGCTGCCAGGTGTCATAAAGATTAGTGTATGCACACCAAATCTAGTCCGGCAGGGGTAGTTGTCAATGCACAAAGAGGCTGACCACGTGTCTGACGTGTAAATGCGAGGCACCATCAGTTCGGGCCACTGACGCCAAAACCCATTTGTACGTGCTCGTGTCTGGAAGTCCAGGGCTATCACCAGACGGTCAAAGAAGATGCTTTGGAAGCGGACCACCAGAGGGTGCGAGAGCAGCCCGTCCAGTTCATCAAGTGTCAGCATGGGGAACCGCACATGTGCCATTACCTGGCTCACCAGCTGCCCAAATGCTTCCTCGTTGCCAGGCCGAGCGCACTGTGGCCATGGTTCCTGCAGGGACAGCCACCGGGCAGCATAGCTACCAGGCCCACACACAGTGCATTCAATAAAAGCATAAATTTGTGGCACGTGACAAAACGCTGCTGTTTTGCTGGCATAAACATAGTCATCTCCATATAAGGTACATGAAAACTCGGAATATCACTGGAACAGTGTAAGTATCAATCACGCTAAGTTGATATGACCTTTTAAATACAGCGAAATGATAGCTAAGCCTGCAGGGAATTCACTTTTATATTATGGAGGCTGTAAAGGTAAGAAGTCACCACCAACTATTCTGCTTTTACTGGATTAATCAGCATTTATATATAGACATAAACTTTAATTTCACCACAGAGGGTGTCAACATGCTTGGCAGTTTCCTCACAGATGATTAACTGATCTTGAAGAGGCCCTGCAACACTTTTTCAGCATAATCAGAAAACGCTGCGTGTCGTTCTGGAGAACACGTGAGCCAAACATTATAGCACAGCACGCGGCCTGGAATTTACAATCCATTTACAAGTCAGCTAGAAATCGTTCCCTTTTCTTTCTACAAATGATGCCACATGCCAAAATTACCGCGCCAGATACCCAAATTCACGGCCGTTAGCCGATTTGAGCATCGTGACCAGCACAGTTACTGAGGCTCCCGGGGGAGGCCGCCACGTGCTCACGTGCGCGCTCACAATCACACTGAAAGTAATCCGTGCGTTCGAAGAAAAAAAGGGAAAAAAAGAAAAAGAAAGAAAAAGTGCTCAACGTCATGACGCGTGCGTGACATAACTTCTCCCTGTGCCAACCCTCCCTGCTTAGCTTCCAGTGTGCTCGTTGGGACGAGAGAAGACAGAAACCAATTTACAGCGTGCTACAAATCTCTAACTCTGCTCGTATTTGACGGATTCTAAAAATTTTTGCGGTGGTCGATTCATGAGGCCATAAACCCCTTTAATGAAGCCATTCGATGGTTATCTGGAGAAGTGTTGCAGTACCCCTTTAAAGGGACCCTAAAGGCAAATATTAAGTCGACGTTGATTGTTGAAATAGCGGTCCAGAAACCTCGTAGTGCTACTTTTATGCTAAGGAAGTGCTTATTTTGAAACAACATCACGTTTTAATGGTCCACATCACTTTAGCGCACTTCAAATCACCCGCCTGTAAGCGGTCTTTCTCACGTCACTGTTGCCGTGCCCAACGTTGCCCGCCTTTACTGCGCGGCGGCGTGCACTGGCGGCGTGCACTGGCGGCGTGCACTGGCGGCGTGCACTGGCAGCGTGCACCATTCAGGCATCCGGCAACATCACATGCATGCGGCATTTTGTTGAACTTTCTGTTAGAGTGACTATCACGAGCGCGCGGAATGCACGCGGCGGTATGCGATACCGAAACTACTACTGAGACGCGACCGCGTGAGCGAAGCAGGGCGTTGGGCGAACCGCAGTTAGGCGAAAGTGTAACCTTTGAACCACGTGCACCGTTCCCCATGGCAACGCCAAAGAGGTTCTTTCTTCCATGAATCAAACAGAAACGAACAAGCAGCATTTTATTACGTCTCTTGATGCACAGAAGGTTCCTTTTTTATTGCAGCTAGTTCAATTACAAGTGGTTAATTGTAGTCAGACTCTCTCGCGTCATTGGGATCATTTCCAAAATGTCCCGCTCGTGGTGCTCATCGTGTGATACACTTAGCTTAATTTCTCGGTAAGTAGGGCACTGCTGTTGATGATATTGCCGTTTTAGACGTTGTCATATAGTGAGCTTTCACTGTGACATAAATTGTTAGTTGCCTTTAGTGTCCCTTTAATGACCAATGGCAACACATATTGCGTTAGTAAAAATATAGATATATAAATGAGTAAAGACTGATGAAGTGTCCTGTCCTCTTTGCTCATATGCATCTTTCGTGATATACCAGTTATTTCTGCTTTTGCATACTCTTTAACATAGGGGCCGTGAGAAACAAAGTAGTGGGGATTGGTTAATCTTGACTGCTCAAACCTCTTTAACACACACAGAAAGCATTCCTGCATTCCACACACATGAAAAAGTAGCAACAGCAGCCAGGAATCAATCCTGTGATTACATACACTGCAGAAGAAATCCATAGTCATTAAGTCACAACAGTAAGTACTTCAGAACAGATGTAGTACTGAGAGCAGAATTCTAGAGACTGTGAGAGTGGTGACAAAGCTGCATTGCAGCCTTCTCAGATGTCAGTGTGCCTGCATTCGGGACCAGTGTGCTGTGTGCATTCATGCCCTTTTTTGAAATGGGCATGTCGTGGACTAAACAAAAAGACATGAGGCGGTATGCATATCTGTCAGCCTGCACTTTTGGCTGGTTAAACTGCAAATGCAGAGGAATGCCATAGAGAGCAGAAGGTGCTTCATTGGCAGTCACTGTGTACATGTCACTCGTTGCTATAGAAGAATAGCAAAGATTTGCAGCTCCATCTTCATTATGATTGTGATAACTTTTTTCGAGGAGGACTCATTTGCAGTTTGTTTCCTTCATATTTTGTCATTCTCCCAAGCTGTTTAATGCAAGTTTCCAGACAGAAGTTGCAAGAAATGTAAAAGTATAGTTGTTCAAGCAGGCAAGTGTTTAAAAAGAATGCATAAATATACATTGGCATGCTATGCCAACTGCAATCCCTTGGCAGCATCAAGCAGTACGTGCACAGCGGCACCTTTTTCTTTCACTGTCGTATCTGAGCACACGTGGCTGAAACATGCACATGACCCGACTTACAGACAAAGGATGTGCTTAACATTAGACATTGCTGCAATGCAGCTTGGCCGCCACTCCCATGGCCTTTAGAATTTTGCTTTAAAGGGGTACTGACACCATTTTTCGGAGGTGAGTTTACTTTGCCATAGCAATCTCCTGTATGTAGAGACGGCTCTGAGCAAGTGCGAAGCTCAGCAAAAGCTGATAAGGTATTTTATTTTGATATTAAAGTCATTTTTCCCATGGCGCACCTACCGACATCGGCACTAGCTTGACGCCAGGCTACAGTACTAATTCTGGTGACTTCACAACGCCGTCTGGTTAGTTGTGATGACGTCAGGTACCAAAGCTTCCAAAATGGCCACTTCTCCGTCACCAATGGAGCCATGGTGCGGAACTGCTGCGGAAACGACATGACATCTTGCACGAGCATGTGACGAGAAGCTCATACCGTGTTGTGACGTCAGGGTACAGTAGGATCCGAAACTAGCGTTTAAAAACATACTGTAATTACTTTTTTTGGGTGCATTCACGGTTAGCAGTACATTTTCTAAACTCTTGAAGGCTTGGCCCTTCATTTGACGCAGAAAAACGACAACTAAAAACTTTCGTGTCAGTACCCCTTTAAACAGTGCAACTATTTTGCTAACCACTTCAGATTAAATGCATGTCACAAACATCAGATACAAAAATTACATGCTGTGGTAACTGGAGCACAAAAGATTAAATCTTATCAACTAAAAAACACTCCTAGGCTAGTTGGTACATATTTCGTAGAAAAGGAAGGCACGACAAGATAACAAGGACATGAAGGACAGGATGAGTGCCCCGTCCTGTCCAGCATAGCATTACTGGCAAATAACTAGGGAAAGCAAAAGTAGTGCTTTTCAAAAAGCCTTAAGGGGTACTGACATGAAAATGTTCGGTTGTGGGTTTTTTTTTGCGTCAAATAAAAGGCCAAGCCCTCAAGAGCCTAGAAAAGGTACTGCTAAGCCTGAGCGCACCCTCAAAAAGTAATTACAGTATTTTTTGAAAAGCTAGTTTTGGTTCCTACTGTACCCTGACGCCACACCACGATATTGACTTTAATATAAAAATAAAATATCTTATCAGCATTTACTGAGCTTCGCACTTGCTTAGAGCCGTCTCTGTATACAGGAGATTTGTATGGCAGAGTAAACTCACCTTCGAAAAATGTTGTCAGTACCCCTTTAACTCAAAATGTCACTGGCTATTGGAAAGGGGAGACTAGACCGGGTGTTCAATGGCGGTGCAGTCAAATGCTCAGAGAGGGCAGCACCAATGAGACAGTGCTGCAAAGCGTCTACACACAACCGAGCTAAATATGAAACTACTTGCAAGGCAAGTTGCAGGGTCACATTACCTAATCAAGTAATGAAGCAATGTACATATAGGGGAAAATATTTGGTTAGTACTGATTTCGAAAAATATGTGTTCGAGATCTGTGGATCTATGGTAAAGTGCAGTGATGTTCCAATTAAAGGGCCCCTAAAAGACCCAGAGGTTAAAATTTAGTTATGGTGTCAGAGTTGTGTACGAGTCTACAACGAACACGTAGCCGTGTGAATTTTTTGAAACGGTGCCGTAATAGCGAAGTTACACGCGTATGATGATCGAAACGCTGCGACTGCTCGTTTCACTCTTTCCTTCGCTACCCACTGCTCATCGGCTGGGCTCCTCTCCCAAAGCCGCTTTGCCCTCCTCGCCAAGTGCCCCTCCCAATCTCATATGACACACCGTGATCGCCGACACGCTCTTCAAAACAGTGAGCACTTCTGGTTGCCGCAACTCCGTGAACTCCGTGCTTCTCGGCTAACAGCTGTTGTTGCCGTGCCGGCCCGTGCTCGTACGAATTGTGCCGGTATGGAACCTGTGTTGCGTGCACACCTTCAAAGGATCGCCAACATGATGGACCCATACAGTGACACCCCCCCGTGTCGCGTCTTTTCGTTCTTCCAGTCAGCGCTTTTGCAGCCAAGCACTGATGCGTGAAAGCCATCGCAAAACCCTGTCGGATTCAGTCCGCGCAGCTCATCAGACCGTGAGGCATGACTGTGTTGGTACGCTAGCGATTTGGCAGTTGGGTTACGGACCGCATTTGCCGATTCACAAGCGCACACACACGGGCAACACGATGAAGGAACAACAAGGAGCATGGGCAGCTGCTTGCAGACTAACCGGAAGTCGTAGGTTCTTGTTCAACCAATCGCAGCATCGCCTGCAGACCGCATCACAGATTCAACATGTTCACGTCAAACACGTCACTGGGGAGGCCGGAAACGCCCGGAGAGAAGGGATTGTTTCTTGGAATTTGTGGCATGCCCGCGGCTTGTAGCGCTGCCACGTGTGGCATTGTGGATCGTGACGGCATTCTGCGCACGATGCGCGTGTTTACTTGAAATGTTTGAAAAAATATAGAAGGTAGTTTAGGGGCCCTTTAACAGTTATCAGCACTGGAAAACGAAGTGACGATACCGTTAAACCTGCATGCAATTAATCACTGTGTAATTAATTACTTCATTTTATGAATTTTTTTCTATCACCAATGCCATGCCCCTAGAAGCCCATGTATTTGTGACCTCCATGGGATGAAAACGTTGTATTAACTGACCACTGGTCAGATTGAGTTTACTTTCTGCTGAACAGTTGTTTTAATAATATGTTTTATTTCCTGCCATTTCCAGGTATAGCGTGCTGTCAATAATTGGTTGATGAGATACAAACTTGCATGCTACACTGAAGGCAACCGAAACTCATGCCTCCACAACTGTGCTGACCCACCCCCACTTGAAGAAACACTTCCAAAGCCTCTCAACCAACATGTAACCACACGTTGCGTAAATTCATCTCAATCATGTTTAACAAACAAGTTAATATTTTCCAAATCAGCACAAGATGCCAATGACAAACTGTTGGTCACATCTATGTGGGCATACACCAGCTTTGTATATAGCAGTGGTTCTCAAATGGGGGTCTGTGAAGCCATTTATGGGGGTCCACGAAACCCATCCCTGAAAGAAAAACACACACACACACACACACATACACACAAAAGAAATTTGTCTTTTGGAGGCACAGTATGTCCTGTGACAGGGGCCCCTTCTGATTTTTGGTATGCTTCAGCGCATAACGCCTTTGCATTGCGGCAGAGCTGACTTATGTTTCCCCTTCTCCATGAGATTGCTTCAAAAGCTTTTGTTGCAGTTTTCTACAACATATGCATGCAAGCACACTTTTCTAGGCTTGCATATTTGAAGAGCAAACATAGCTGGAAACAGGTTGAATGTGGCTGTAGGCCGCATTACTTATTGACAAGCTGTTGAGACTGAATTGGCGTGGCACTTTGACCATTCTTTGCCAGGTCAAAATAAAAGGCACATATTTCACGCTGCATGTTGCGTTAATTTGTGACCCCTTCCCCCCTTTTCCTCATTTCTCTCACTGCAAGGTGTCCCTCACCACTTCCACCAGTCTACAAAGGGTCCTCAAAGCATCCATGACTGAGAACCACTGGTATATAGCATACCTTGGACACCTAGAAGAATTCAAGAGCATCTCCTTCGGGCCTCATATGCATGCTAAAAAGTTTTAAAAGGAGCACTTACTTGAACAGCTGAAACTCGCTAGCAATGACTAAATCCGATCTACGCAGGAAGGAGGTAAGGACATCCAGCTCAATGTTTCCAAAGTCTTCTGTGTTAGCTACAAGCTCAAAATTCCAGGCAATAAAGTTGCTAAATGCTTTGTGTACCGCAGTAGAACCACAGTTTAGTGTGTACCGGTACCAGGAGACCTAAGAAACAAAGAAGATAGATAATAATCAACTGCCAGTAGATTTCATCATGAAATGAAGGTGTAAAAATGGTTGCAGTAACATGCAAAAAGCAGTTCTGTGAAATTGTATTTTGAACTAGCAAGCTCTAAGGACAAAGATGCAATATCAAGTCCCAATGCAACACAAATGGCACACATAAAGAAATAAAAAAAAACAGCACCGTGCTCGTACCAAGTACTGCTCAGTGTATACAGGAAAGAAGATGACCTATAAGGGCTCGTTTTTAATTTGTTAGACACAATATTAATGAGACCTAACAGACAATAATGCCAAGGAAAGTATACAGGATATTATTTGTAATAATTTGGATATAAATGTGAAGAAAGTAAAGTGGACGAAAGGATAACTTGCCGCCGGCAGGGACCGATCGGTCCCTGCCATCGGCAAGTTACCCTTTCAAAAATACTCTTTATTGGGCGAACTTGTGCCCACTAAAAGATAAACTCAAAGTGCAAGCACTACTCGCTGTATGGTGATATCGGCGGGCACGGACATCGACTAATCTGCTCGTCTGTGAAATGAATTGGCTTTTATACATGCCTTACCGAACCTTCCAGTGTTATCGCTAGCGCTTGCGCTAGCGCTATAATAAACTAGGTTACTCGTGTCCTGCACGTAATCTTAACATAACAATCTGAAATAATCACAAAGCTTCCCAAACATTGCGGCGTGACCTGCACTGGCGGGGCTAACAGTTTTTGTGGGTGAAACCCGATCACATCAAAACAAACAAATGAAGGCAGGTGGCAATATATATATTCCTCTTTGTTAGTAAGACAATTAGAAAATATGTAACAAAAACAAAAGATGTCCAATAATTCATACTTGAGGTATAGGTACAAAATCTTATATATAGTAGGTAGAATATATACTGCCTGTGTCACTGGCCAGATAAATTTTTATTTAAAGATAAGATGGACCTGTAACATCCAACATGATGAGTTTGTTAAACAATATTTCATGAATTCATGAATAAAATATCATAATGCTGCACTCACAGTGTGTCTCCATGCCACTGAAGTGCGCTACACAAAACAAAGAAGTCATGCGGTAATGATTTTAGCATGCCACTCTCACCAGCTGGTTGTGGTAGGCAGCAGACACGATGTGGTGAGCCATGTAGCTGATGCAGAGGCGCATGAGGTCCTTGACATTATATTTGTCGGCCAGGGCCACCAATGGCAGCACACGCAAATGGTCAACACGCATACGGCCGGTGTATAGGTAACCAAGGAAGTCGCCAAAAACATTTTCACAGAGGGGTTCCTCCTTCAGCTCAATGTGCGATGTCCTGCTGGAGCTCCATTTGGGGTCCATCAGCATAACCTGATACAAGAAAAGTATGGAGTATATATAGGGAACCCTGGCCAAGGAATTGAAAATAAGGTAGCAGCTGCATGGGGGCATTTAGTGGGCTGAAATACTGCTGCATTCTAGAAGCTGGAAAGAGGCTACTACAGTAAAAGCTCTTTAATTCGACCTCAATTCGGAAAATCGTATAATTCGGACGTGTCCTTGGGTCCCAGCCAGCATATGCATTGTCTGATGGCATCAAACGCTTGTTAATTCTGTCACATTTGGCCGCAACCAGGTTAATTTGGACGATCCTCAAAGTACGCTGAGTGCAAAGTGGCAAAAATGTGCGACGCAAAGGAACAAAAATGGAAATGGCGTTCGCGGACAGCCGAAACGGCGGCGAGCTTTCTGAAAGGCGTCACCATCCACAACCACGCTGCTGGCACATAATAAAGCATGGATTCAGAGCACGTTTCGGTTTAAGGCACCAGGGTATTGAACTGTAGCCACATTGTGAAATCGCAATGACGAAAATGGTGGTTTACACTGTTCTTTTGCAGAATAAGCACTGGATTTACGTATTCCTCAAGAAAATGAAAATGCATTGATGTAGTAGGCTTTATTGTTTTCTTGATACTTTCGATAATTCAGCATTCGGTTAATTCGGACAGTTTTTCCGGTCTCATGAAATCTGAATTAACGAGCTTTTACTGAATAGCTCAAAAGCCAGTTGGATATCACAAAAGGCATTGTCTCATGCAGTCAATTATGATCAACACACTTTCATGACAGCACAGTTTAACCAACATTACCACTCCAACAGCAACATCAATCCATATTTACCAATATTTGTTAAGTCACTGCACCTCTTTTACTCATCACACAAACCAGATATGCCCAACGTTAATGCTTTTAATTTTAAAAATCAATGCTATCTTTAGTGAACAGCAGTTTCCACTTTTAAATTTTTTGTACAAAAGCAAACAGGGTTCCTGTGGGGTGCATCTTCACAGCAACCAAAATTTTGAAAATAGGTAAATAAATTAAGTACTACTTCAGGTAGCACACTGCAGACTGTACTGTGGCTTTAGAACACGGTAGTCTACATCCCAAACAGACTGAGTAAATAGTGGCAACTTTGAACATCACATGAGACACAATCATACACAGTTAATAAAATTTACAATTTGCATGCACAACTTTTATCGTTCAGAACTTTCATGCCCGGCTCGAGCCCGTAACTGCACAAACGGGCCTAGGCCCACCATTGAAAGGCCAGGCCCAGCACAGGCCTGCCAGAAGAATTAAGTGCAGATGCCTTAGAAATGTCACTGCTTTGACTACAGTTACAACAAAACAAGACACTGCAAAAACGGAGCACTTACAAAGCCAACATGAAAAGGAAGACAGAAGCAACAGGTGGATTAAAAAATGCTGGCAATGCATTTTAGTGAAAGCTATTGTGTAAGTTTTATGCGCCGTGGACCACAGTAATTAATATATGCCCTCGGAGAAAATGAAGTAGTTTCGTCCGAAGGCGAAGTACTCAGAGCGATACCAAGTTTTAGTGTTGCAATCAAACTCCTCATGGGACAACTGCTGCTGCAATTCGAAACGGCGTTATCGGCATCACTCCTCAGTGGTGAACGAAATGAAACAGACACAGGAATGCAAAAAGTCAGTTATGCTGCAAGGGCAAAGCAATGAATGCGACAGCAACAAATTGGAATGTTATATGAACTAAGGTTAGCAGTCCACTCCTTTAGCTACTGACCTGGCCTAACTAAACAAAACACTGACATAAGAAAACGTGGTTGCTGCAGCGAGCGGGGTGACCTTCGTGCCGTCTGTGGCTTCAACGCAAACTTTGCAATGAGAACATAGTGCGTATAAGGTATGAGCAGTCTGCTGATCCCTGTCAAGATAAGGCCTGCAGTTGTTGCCATACAAAAAAAAAAAAAAAAAAAGGATTTCAACTTTCTTATGTATGTAGAGCAGAACTCTCAAGCGAAACCTTTCTCTCAAGGACTTTCTCTACTCTCAAGGTTGAAGATGGCTTTGGTATAAAAGATGGCCAGTGGTATAAAAACCATCTACTATAACTTTATGTAAAATTATACCGAGTTACAGCATTTACAAAACTATGCATTGCAAATGTCAGCAGATATTTCTGGAGCACCGAGCACTGCAGCATCAATGCTCCATGCAACCATGTATCACTGCAATCAATTGTGCACCACAGCATTCTAAAACGCCTCATATTAGACAGATTGTTGCAAGAGCATAACACATTTCTTCCCTCGTGCTGCAACCATACAGCTACATTGTGTCAATCTTATGTTCTCAGTTGTCAATGTTTGTTTTCACATTATAATACCATAAATACAGTAACTTCCCTGAAACAATCCAGCACACAAACGACAAAGCTGATGGCTGCTTTATATGTTGAGAGTTAAAGAGTTAAAAGAACAGCGGTTATCAAAAATATACAATGGATAGATTGCAGCACAAAAGGCATGGAACTATACCATAGGTGAACAGATGGCGTTGAATGCTATACTGCCAATGACGATGTAATGTGTACAACACTTAAAAAAACATGAGACAGGAAAACATGTTACCCCTTCCTGTGTTAAGGAAGTTAATAACGTGGTATATACAACCCAGTGCTGGACACATTCCAACACATCAATGCTGGAATCAAATCAAATCAAATACTGCAACTCACCTGAAAAACATCACTGGAAGCACACAGGATCAGCCGGTGTGCAGCGTACTGCTTTCCACCAACTTCCAAGGTAATATCACTGAGGAGACGCTCTGCATACAAGCCAGCAATTTTCTCCAAGACCGTTGAAGAGTTGTCAAACTGTTGCTCGTGATCAGTGGTGCACTTATCTCGGTGCGCCATTGTCACCCTGCGTGCCAGTCACGCAGCTCTCCAACGTCCACGGCTATATGCTGAATGAAAAAAAAAAAAAAAACCACAGAGAGCGCACAAGGCATCTTCAACACCCTTTGCTCTGATAGTTCATTAAGTTGTTGCACTATGTGATGAGAAAGATCAAGTTGCTGACCGTGATAAGTGAAGCGTACATTATAGAACTAGTGGTACAAACAGAAGAAAAAGTTGATGGCAGAGACTCCATGAACATGAGTGCTACAGTTTAATATCAGGGGACCATGAAGAAACAAGTACAAGGACATGATATGCAAAAAATTAATAAAGAAACTAACCATTCCTGGAAATCCATGGATGGCCTAGGAAACAGTCTCTGAAAACCACAGCAAACCCAGCATCTGCTATGCTGATGCTGGGGCTACTTCTTTGCCACTTTGCGACTGCAATGCAGCCATCTTTGATCCTCAAAGCAATCTCCATTCTAACCCAACTCCTGCACCAGTGAACTCCACATCGATTCCCTCATCAACTCACCATGCTCGTTTTGTTATACAGCATTGAACTATCTGCCTATGACATAACTGCTTGCCCTCATTTGTCCCAGTGTATAACATCTCTCAAGTAACAGTTGTCAACACTTGCTCTCATTGTTATGTTTTATAACTTTTATTTACATACTTCTGGGGGTTTCTCTTGTACTAGGTGAATTAAATGTTGTGCATCACGTGCTCCAATAGCTTTGTTCTCCTTTGGTTGCACTGAGGCTGTGCCTCAGCAACGCACAAAGCAACCTCAGCAACCCCCTTCCCCCCCCAAAAAAAACAAAGATATGCATCACACTGATGAGTGCTTTTTTAAAATAATGCGCTTTCCTGTACCTGACCACAAAAAATCTAACCTTGTGCCTGCCATACTCATTTAACTCATTTAAGAAAGGTGTTTCCAAAATTCCTACATTACTGACTGCGTGACAAATTTGGCACATTAAAGCAAGATGTGATTGCAATAAAATTCACATAGATATGTGAATAACTCAATGAATAAAATTTTCATAGAAAAATGGTTCTATGTGTCACATACAATCAGTATTACATATTTTCTTAAGTTATAGAGGCAGAAACTGTTTTCACGAGGTGTTTTGATGCCTCACTGAACAGCATCCAAGTCAGAACCAGAAGCACTGGAATAAGGACTACACCGGGCTCATCGTTACTGCATGCACGATGGCACTACTTGTTTATCAGTCTATATAAAACATATAAGGACTGCTAATTTGGCAATTTGGTAGCAATACATTTTCAACAGCACCTCTTCCTTACAGGGACAAGTTAAGGACATGGGATCAGGGCATGTCCTGCGGCAGCTTGTTTGTCCCTTTAAAAAATAGTGCTCTTCAAGATGAACTGACATAGGGCAGTGTGCTATGATTTATTTTTGGGAATATATGAAGGTCGCGGACCGCAGCCAACCACGGTAATGGGTGAACTTAAATAATCTGTGTGACAGAGTGTGTCAAGAGAGAAACTATTTTTCAACCATTTATGGTTCTTGCTTTACATGTAGTGTTTATAAAGCAAAGATATATCCTCCGAGGTGGTAAACAATTACTCTAAATTGAACCAAATGCATGTCTATATCTATGAGAGCCACACAACTGAAATGAACTTGCACACTGAAATTACCAAGGTTCATCAAACACTTATTCTTCAGAAGTTTATAGCAGTATTTCAAATGGCAAATGTTTACGAGAACTAATTGATGGTGTTGTTAAACAATGGCTAAAGCCAATGTTTACTCTTTGGGTAACTTTTATCCATATCAAAATACATTCGGTAGAAGGTGTACCAGTTTCAAATTTTTGATATTTCATACAACAAATTGTGTATCTTAAGATATAAGATATGCCTAGTCCCTGAGCCACTGAGGCTATATAGCAATATGCAGTGGTTAAAGTTTGATCTAGAAGATCACACATTCACACTAATTTACTGTGGGAATGCCACGCTTCATAGTAAGCTCTACAGTGTACAGAGAGGAAGGAAAGGAAAGGCAGGGACAAGCGTTGAAAGGAAAAAATTGTTTGCCTGCTAGTCTGTGGTCGAGGCTGTTCGTGTGGACAACGAACTTGCTCGTGCATACACAGGAACTATTTTGCAAGGTGTCAATTTAAACTCGTTGGTTCATACTAGCTTGAAGAAACAAACCACTTTATGAACAGAACAACAGCAGTCGTATGTTGTGATCTTGTTTTTAAGCGCTGCCTTCCTCTTCACCCGAAAGGCAAATTTTCCTACCAAGCTTTCGCTGCACAGAGTGTAGCACATTACTGAAATTTTTATACACAAAAGAAGAGTGCAACAACACACAGATGCTGTACTTTAAATAACATAGCCAGCACTGAGGTGCTTGCAGATGGTGCAACAGGCACTGTGCACAGAGTGTCCCTGTGCATACAGCATATACAGGTACGGGCATGCGTGTATATACAGGTATATACACACATGCACTCTGCTACTTCAACAACATTTTTAACTGCACTCTATCTAGCTCTCGTCTAAACTGCGATAAGTAATCCATTAAATCACGGCACGCAAGTCTGTGCATGGCTGTAACTTGCGTGCGTCGTCAGTTCCAAACGCAAGTCATTTCACCAAAAGAATTGGCAAGTAATGGGCGCGACAACGCTTCTTCGTTCAGAAAAAAAAAACAAAATAATGGTATTGCGGTGGAACGTTCAGTATCGAAACGAAATAGAAAAAAAAATATATCTATAAAACTAAGGAGGTTGTTGGACCTAGCTGAAACTTACCTCAAACGGCTTGGTTTCGCTTGTCTATCCTTCACCAATAGTAATAAACCGAAACCCTTCTATCGTGCATTTGGGAAAACGTCTTTCACGGTTATTTTTCGCTTTCCTTTTTTTTTTTCTGGTATAAGCGAGAATCCACGTCGAGACTGCAGCCTTCGCAACTTCAGACTATCGCCAAGTATACGCAGCTTGTCGATGGAGAGACATAACGCGAATTACTGCGACTTGAGCGGTTGTCAAACGTATCACTCAATCGAACATCGTAGCCCACCTCGTAAGACGACGCACCTGAGTAGTTGTATGCGACAGATCACCTGCCTCATTCCAATAACGTATGTGATAGCAAACCGCAATGTAGAAGTAAACGCTCAGCCGCGTAGCGATTTTGATGGTTGTGGCTTAATGCATTAATTCAGCCCATTTGCGGTCATGAGTCTGAGCTTGAAAAGGAGGAAATAAAATGTCCGCCTAACATCAATTCGCAATATATCATAAGGGTGATCGGCATATATGAAAGCAGTCTACGACGGCTACTGTTGATGAAACCAAAGCGCCAGAATTCAATATAATTTGCAAATAGACAGGTGCAAAGCCCTCCTGGTTTCACAGAGCTAGCGGAACGGAACCACCAAACGTGTAGCCTGTTCCTCAATCCGAAAGCCCGACTGCACTATGGGTTGCAACACTCAGCAACCAGAAACGTGTTTTGCTACGGGGTCGAGCAAATATTCTTCGTTTTCTTTTCGTAATACGACCAGGATTAGTAGACGAAATGAAACACTTGCTCAACTCACCTGATGGACAGGAGGACGCATTTGCTCAGCCACGCAAAAGGCACCGCCGAGGTTTCGCAGCCAAACGTAAACAGCGATTAAACTTCAGCTGTTGTGTTGACTCAACAACTGAAATGAAGAAATCTATCCGCTATTCTAAAATCTACGAACAAAGTAATTATGCGTTTGCAATAAGGAAGCTATTTTGAAAGCTAATAATGGTAGGTGTTTTTTCGGGTTTTCCGCGTGCTTGGTGGCATTTTCATGTTCTGTGGTTGTGTGGTTGGTGTGGTTGTGTTTGTTACATGCACTTGACATTGCACTTGATTCCATGTATGGTTCCATGGATATGTGTGGAATGTGGGAAAGTTCATGCACCACATTAGTTACATTAGTACAGTCTGCCCTGAAAGGCCTTAGAGCAGTGCCTCAACTGTAGAAATCATGGTCCTTATCGTAGCTGAGAATATGTTTTTGAGAACTCATCCTGTGGCCTTCTTGTCGTGATGCTGAGTTCTTTGAAAACTGTTTTTATGCAGTTCTTTCTGTTCTGCCGAGTTTGCTTCATGCGACGAATGTTTTGGAAGTTAACGGCTACGCGAGAACAAAACGAATAAAGAACTGGAGTTTGCGGACGCGGATATGCAAATCTTGAGAAACACTCTAACGCTGAGCAAAATAGGACACACCTCTGGCCTTTTTTTTTTTTTACCCTCTGTTTTTGCGCAGATTGGGTACTGCGGTTGTCGCCTATGCTACTGTACGTGTTAGGTGGGGGTCACATGTGTACGATAAGCGGCACCGGCAACAGGTGTCGAGTGTGAGCTGTTTGAGCACTCTGGAGGAAGTTGTGCACTCGGCTACCCCATCTCGTTATGCTTTTAAAGCACCAATAATCTGAGTTATTGTTATTACTTTATGCACATAAGGTGAGTCATAGTGTAGTACTTAAGTTATATTGGAGATATTTGGGGAAAATATAACGGGGAATGAAGACAACGTAGTGTGCGTGTCGGGGGAGGTTACGCTGGCACAGCTGAATGTGTAATTTTCTGCCGTGCATTGTGCCTACACATCCGCTCGGCTGGTGTTTTATTTTGTTCATTGTCAACGCCAAATGCTCTCCTTCATGTTTTAATTTATGCATATGTATTTTTTTACAGGAGTTGGCCAGGAAACATGACATTCTTATATTTTGCAAGGTTGCAAGGAAGCCTTGTAAATAACCTCAGAAGTCTGCCAAAATTTAAACTTGGACCTGTTTCCTCCATAAGATGTTCATCAACAACTTTCCCTCCTGCATTCTCTCCAGTGTTTGGAGGCATTCAAGAGCATTTGAACAAGCTGGCTGTGGTTGATGCACTTGGCTCGCACACCTATGGTGATCTACTTAGCTTTAGCCAGCAAATCCAAAAAGAGATATCCAAACTTACAAAGTCTTGTGAGCAAATGCGAATTTCCTATTTGTGCCCAAGTGATGTTCGATATGTTGCCACACAGTGGGCTTGCTGGCTCGGTGGTAATGTAGCCGTGCCCCTTTACCATCAGCACCCAGATGCCATGCTGGAATACTACATTAAAGATTCTCAGACATCAGTTTTGCTCACAACCAAAGAATACAAAGAACGCATCCTGAAACTCTCTGAGCAACTTTCTCTCCCTTATATTGTAATTGACAGACCAAGCAAAGAAAAGGCTGAAGGAACTGAAAGCAAAGATTGGGTGAGTTACATATCACAGATACGTTATGTCAATGTGGAATAGCCAGCTTCTGAGCCTGCACTCTTGCTGAGCCCCTTCAGTATTGCATTGGGCCTGAATCTCTGCTGTGAAGCATGTTATTTGGGGTCATCTGCCAGAATGCACATTTTTGTCTGTCATTTTGGAATAATGCCACAAATGTTGCTAGTCCATTTTAAAGATAATTGTTGGTGCATATTGATCTGCTTTAGGCTGGGGTTTGCTAATAATGTAGAGTTATTACATGTAAAACTGCCGATTCAAAAAAATCTAATGTGCTGATATGTAAGAATAATCCAGACTTGTATTTAATTTCAGCCTTATATAGAAAACTTGTCATTTACAGTGAAAATTGACAAAGACTGAGCAAAAATTAGCAAGATGCACAAGTGCTGATAAGTGCCTTACCCAGAAAAATTGTTCTGCGTAGTTTTAAAGTGGAAGGTAGCTATGTACAACAATGCAAAATGTCATCTACCTGCATTGTCAGCTTTATTTCACGGTGCCAAAGTGAACTTGGCAGGACCTCAATATAAGTTGATTGATGGAAAGCATAGTATCAAGTTCCTGTTTCTCCGAGAGAAAAGCGTGAAGCAGATTCATAATGAAAAGTTCCAAATTAGTTGACAGTGGGGCTTCATCTGCTACCGTTGAAAGTGAAGTCAGTGAAATGCTTCTTTTTGCCTTTGTGCCTGCTGATGTGAAAAATAACCTTGACAAGGTCATGAAGGACTGCCGAATACCTTGTTACACAATTGGGAATATTATACGAGAGTGTTGATGGCCATTACTTACGACAACTTGCAAATGAGAACACTTGCAGTAAAGTGGGTCTCAATACTTTTGACAACTGAAAAAAATAAATGTGAAGACATAGGTTTGTGTTTTTGTACATTTTACGGAACATGAGTCTGATTTCTCCCATTTTTCTTGGGCAGCTAGCAACGAGACACTGATGTAACGTTATGATCCAGAGACTAAAAAAACAGTAAGGAATAGAGGCACAATAGTTCCCCAAAATTAAGGAAGTGCCGTGTGCAAATGTCGGAGCAGAAGCAAATAGCAGCATGGTGATAAGGAGGAAGTTCTGTCGGTGGACTACCCTCAAAAAGGTTCTTGTAACAGAGAATATTACTGTGCTTTATTTGCGAAGTGGAGGCAAAACAGTGATAAAAAACGGGGAAAGCTTTTCAAAGCTTTCAGCCTGCAGGTGAAACAATAGAAAAACTGGCCTCGGGCTTCCAAGCGATGCCCATCCACCCTATTCAACTGACCGTGCTTCTTCTGATGGACCTTTTCTAACCTCAAAATACTAAAAACAGTGATTTGGGACAGAGTGAGGTGTACAATACTGTAAGTGAGCGGTTACACCAGCAGTCAGCTTTTGCAAGAGCTTGAGAAGCTTAAGACTAGATGTTGCAAGTGCATTGGCTTCCTGAGAGAATATATGGTATAGCATGGCAATTTCAGCTTCCTAGCTCAATTTTTTTTCTGGGTAAGGCACCTTAACACTCCCTTTTGCAGCTTGTGGCATATACTAATATGCATAATAAAATTGGTGACTGAGATGAATAACTCCTACAAAAGCGTTCTCCATATTGTACGTCTGCGCTAGTGACATTGTCATTATTCTGCAGTAATTTGATGCGCCAAAGTTGCAACTTGTGCAGAGTATAAATATATACATATATACATGGTATATGTGTGGAACATGCATCTGAAAGAGATCTTTAGTAGTTGGGTCAAAATGTAGAGCTGCAGTGTACACTTGTGTGCTTCCTACATGGCTTTAAAGTTGGCAAGTTGCTCAAGCAACATTTTCTGATGTAGCGACATCTGTACTTATCCAGGATTAGGCTTTGCCATGGAGCACTTCTTAGCTGATCTAACAGAGAAAACATGAAATGAGTAATCACTTGAAAATAAGCTAGCTTTATTGCCATTGATTCCTTTTTTTTTTGTTACCGAGCATTATTCTTGGTGAAATAATTTTTATTATGTGAGAAGAATTGTTAACAATGTCCGAGATCCACTTATCTAAAGATTTAAAACTTACTTTACATATCCAGGCCATTTTATGTAAAATAGCAAGTTAAAGTGAGAGAGTAAAAATACAGCTTAACAATTTTTAGGAAGAAAAAATGATGCCTTTGTTTTCATGCAATTGAAACCTTCTGCAGGTACCCAAGTTTTGAAGTAGCCTGTGCTTTCACAGTGGTGCATGCACCAAAAGAATATGTCCTTGTAATTTTAGTACTCCAACACTGAGAAGAACTTGAATTTCTAATAATAAGGTGCAACTAGTGTGAAGTGTGAGGAATGTGACTTGCCACTATGTATGTGTTGTAAAGTAAATATGAAAACAAGGAGCAAGGCAATAGCAGATAAGGAGTGAGAGGTCATTTGTATTGCTGAGGTGCTGTGGATCTGTTTGGACTTTCAAATATGCAGTCCGTTCAGTAATTCATGTACTGTATGATCTAAACGTGTGAGTCTTTTATTTCAGGAAAGTTTGAAAGAACAGGATGCTCTGATGATGTACACCAGTGGGACGACAGGGCCTCCAAAAGGAGTTGTCCTCTCATTCAGAAATGTGCACTTTCAAGTGGCACAGATCAGGAAGGCCTGGGAATGGACACCTGAAGATGTGATGCTACATGCACTGCCACTTCATCATACGCATGGAATTATAAGTGGCTTGCTCACGCCATTGTACTCTCATGCTGCTTGTCTGATGCTGCCCAAGTTTAACCCTGCAGAGGTGCGTGATATGGTCTTTGGCTAAGTGAAATCACACAATGGTGCTGCCAATTCTGCTTTGATGCTTCGCCTTTAGAGCATGTGGAGAGCAGGTATATTTATGTATAAGTAAGTCTTCCTTAGATCTGGTGATTCGTCAGTAATATAAAGTGCAGGCACACATACAAGAACAAATACTTAATTCTACATTTCTGCTGTTGACCAGGAATTGACTGTGTATAGTATAATGCCAATGGGCTTTTTTTGGTGCAAGCCACAATCATTAAAATCTTAAGGATTCTGTGCTAAGTAATGCCTGATCTAGCTTTTGATGCTGTTAGTTTGCTTCTGGCCTTTGCTATGTGGGATTTATAGTAAACTTGAAATTGTGGTCTTGTGGCACCAGCTCAGACAGATCTCTTTACCTTTTTATTAATTAATTTTTTTCTTACTTGTGGCATTACATTAAATTCAACAAAATTTGGAACCTCTCTTGATGTTCGTATAGTGCAATTTTAATACACGTTATTTATGCTACAAACAGTTGTATTGCCACATACAAATTCCACCTGCTGCGGCAAGTGTCGGTGGCCGAGGAAGCTGTTTTAGTTCACACACTGGTGCCTGGTCTTTTTTAACTGTGCTGACGATTTGGGAACTCAGTCTCAACACCCTCATTGATTAAAAGGTGGCTGTCTTTCTACAATGTGACATCTTTTCGTCTCACGTTCAGTGTCATGTTAAATTGTCAGCACTGTCCAAAGAGTGTAGGCACCGGCGCATAAACTGAAGTATCTTCGTCTACTTCTTCCTCGGCCACCAGCACATGTTGCAGCAGGTGGAATTGGCACTTGGCGATGAGCTACTGAAAAGTTTCTTTATCCACATTTGCTGGTGTGCCTTGCATGCAAAAGGTGTGGAAACATCTACTGCACCTGGATAAGAGCAAGCCAGCAGTTTCGGTCTTCATGGCTGTTCCCACTATGTATGTAAAACTGATTGAGCATTATGAGCAGCACTTGAGACACTGCAGAGAGACAGCACCAGATGTGGTTCGTGACACATTTGCAAAAAATATCAGGTATGCACTCAAAATACTCAACATTTACCAGTAGTGATACTGGATTAACTTTTGCTGTTTAATTTGTTGCAGGTTTGTCATTAGTGGTTCAGCTTCTCTCCCACAGCCCATATTTGAAAAATTCCATGACATTACCGGCATGACTATATTGGAAAGATATGGAATGACTGAAGTTGGTGTACCACTATCAAATCTCCTGCATGGCAAAAGACATCCTGGTAGTGTGATATTTTTGTTCATAGCTATTACCAGAGCATTGGAGGACTCTGCTATTAATCTTTACACGGTTAGTGTCCATCAGTTCAACATGGCCTAATTCAAACTCTTTTAATTCACTTGCGTCAAAGAAATGTAAAAAATGCCATGTATGTTAAACACTGCATTTAATTTTGGCATCGAACTTTTTAAAACTATTTAGCGTGTCTTGTCTGGGCCAAACAAGAAAAAGCCAAATGTGTATACATACCTACGCTCAGCTGTCTTAGGTACAAGTTCTAAATGTAATTTAAACACTTGTGGCTCTTCAGCAAAACCCTTTTTTTGTCATGCTTCCACAGTGCAGTTGCAATGCACATTATTTTATATTGTGAAAGTCCATATGCAAGGCTCCTCCCTTGTTCACTCCTCCTGATGCACCTTGAATGTGAATGGAGTGGAAGCACCTAATGCAAGCCAAGAATTTTCGCTGTGTTCCTACTGCTACATACTTTGGTTTAAAATTGTTCTCTTACATAAAATTTATTGCACTGCCAGAGTGGTCAACCACTTGAATATGCAATTAAATTATGGAAGAATGACGTCGGTTATTCGTCCATAATTTGACGTCCGTCATGGTCACAGCACTTCAGTATATGCTGACAAAAGTGCTATTGCTACACTCTTTTTAAACAAGGCGTTTTTGGGGCATCCTTCTGTCACAGAACAATAATCATGTATTTTGCTTGCTTTACCATGCATCATTGCCACACACTCAGTATTTCCAGGTCATGAGTGGCTTGCACTATCATTGTGACATAGCACTCTTGATATGAAACTAGCGAACTCTCTGAAACTAGCGAACTCTCAGTTTCTGATAAAGGAAACGCAAGCAAGCCAGATGACGATTATTGTTGTGTGACATACGCCCCTTTTTTGCAGTGTATGTGCAGTTGGCTCGGGATTCATATTGATGCTGACAACTAGGATCCTCACTAAAATGTGAAAAACTACAAGTGCAAGTTTATTTGCATGTCTACCTATCATATTTCATAAGATCATACTTCACTCTTTCATGTCATACAATTCGCATGATCAGTATGGCATGTTTGTGCTAATTTCATTGTACCGTGTCTGTTATACTACAAGTGGCTGTCTTCTAGCACCAAGTGATAAGAAGGGCATCACAAGGCTAATTGTGCCTTAAATAATCATATTTTTTAGGGGTATGTCATACAGGAAGGGTGTCAGCTCCTGTGTTTCCTGACTACTTCATCCTTGCTGGAATCTGCGTACATAATGTATATTAACATAGTTGCACCCCAAAATTTCTTTCTAGGATGTGTGGGATACCCTACAGCAGGTGTTGAAGTGTGCATTGCTGAAGCAGATGACTCCAAGATAGGATACAAGCCTCTGGTCTTGAGCGCAAATGCAGAGACAAAGTACCTCGAAGGATCAGAAAACAACAGTGGTGAACTGCTTATTAGGGGCCCTAATGTGTTCAAGTACTACTGGAACAGGCCAGAGGTAACAAAAGACTCATTTACCCAAGATGGCTGGTTTAAAACAGGTAGGCAAATTGTCCTTCCCACAGCACTGCTTTGCATCTCCTTCCTTCTATTTTGGCTGCTGTTAAACCCTTCTTAAGAATTCTTGTTGTAGAACATTGCATTGCATCTCTTAGGGCAGAGCCAAAATTTCTGATGGGGCCCATTGAAGGCCCTTTAAAGAGGGCCCCTTACCAGGTTTGCGCATTGCAGATGGACAAGTGCAGAGCATTGATCAGGACGTGGCTGTTGTGTCTGCAAAGCATGAAACGGCTCTGTGGGATGGAGGCCATTGAAATTTAAAACAGAGAAAAGCGTGTCCTTTTTGAGGAAGCTGCATTTCGTTCGAGAGTCAGTCACCCGCACTGCTTGGAACATCACTGACCATGGCATATGACTTTGATTCATCAGTCAATGTGGAGCGCATAACTGCATGACTGAAAATGTGCTGCGAAGCGGAACAGAAAGAGAAAGAACAAGAAAGAAGGAGGTAGGGCTTGCAATGGAACATGACATGCTCCTTCCACTCCAGCATGTTGAGAATGCAGGGAATGTACACCGCTTGCAGACGCTAGCCGAGCCAAAGGGTCTCTGGAGAGTGTCTCTACTGACAGTAGTTCTCTCTTCCTAGCAACATGGAAACAGGACAGTTAAATTTTAACTTCTTCAATAATGAACTGATTTGAAAAATTCTTTCATTGAATTGCTGCTTTGACGGCACCTACAACATTTAGCATGCAACCATAATTTGCAATGGGGCCTGGTGAGAGGCCTTTTAAAGGGGCCATGCAACACTTTTTCAGCATGGTGAGAAAATACTGCCGATCGGTAGTCGAGGCTCCCGAGAACATGCGAGCCAAACATTACAGCGCAGCACGCAGCCTGGAATTCACAATTAATTCACAAAGTCAGCTAGAAATCGTTCCCTCTTCTCTCGACAAATGATGCCATATACCCAAATGACCATGCCATATACCCAATTTCAGAGCCATTGGCTGATTTGAGCATCATGGGCTGCATAGTTACCGGTACAGCCATGGGATGCTGCCACGTGCTCGCGATCACACTGAAAGTAAGCCGCGCATTCGAAGAAAAAATGAAAAGGAAGTGCTGAAGGTCATGATGCGCGCTGATGAACGGACACGTCTTCTTGACCCCTTGTCATCCCCCCCTGCGTAGCTTTCAGCGCACTCGCTGGTACGAAGGGAGAGACAAGGCACTTGAAGCGTGCAACATATTTCTGTAACTCCGCTCGTACTTGACGAATTCTAAAAACTTTTGCAGTGATTGATTCATGAGGCAATATACTCCTTCAATAAAGCCACTCGATGGTTACGTGAAAAGCGTTGCAGGGCCCCTTTAAAAAAAACCATGCTTTTGAAGTGATCCCAAACCATTGGTCCCTTCGGTACAACTGTACTGTGAGTTGTGTATTAGCACGCAGTTTATGGCATTGGAAAAATGAGATTGAAAGTTAGAACATAGGTTATGGAAATAACTTCCCTTCAGTCATCAATTTTTGTTTGTTATTATAAAGTGCATTGTGTTGTACTATGGCATTATTTCTTTATTTTCCATCTTAGGTTAGTCTCTGCACACACACATACACACACTCTGCAAGTTCCTGCATAATTTATAAATGCTTTATGGTCATTTGCAGCCTGGGCAGGCCAATGTCTTGTCACTTGGAAACATTAATTCTGAGTTGTTTTCATGCACAACAGCAGATTAGAAAGCCAAGACGGCTATATTGTAAGAATCTGTTGGGACCCTCTCTACAGGTATTTACTATTCCAGAGTCAACTTTATAGAAAGCTAACCAGTTTCTTAATGCCATAAATTATATTACTTATGAACAAGAGTTCACAAGAATATGGAGACCTGAAGTGACCAGTAGAGTTTGAGCAGGCTGGAGTCAGTTTTGACAAGTGAACAAGGGGTTCGAGGGGGATTTGAACACTGGTTGCTGCCTTGGCAAAGACTAGTTCCTTTGTTCAAATTTTTCAAGCGAAGCTTGTTATAACTCACAGAATTCGATGGCGGCATACGCAAAAAACTCGGCACCCGTAAGTGCCCTTGAAGGTGCGCCGGTCACATGCGTATTTGTATGCGCCGTTTTTCAATATAATTGATGCTCTCTCAGTCATAGACTTGTCATCAGTCAGCTATTTGTGATATGGCAATCTGATCTTTTATCGAGGTGACATGTCATTTCATGTTGCAACATTTCATTGTTGCCTGGATATGAATGCATGACCGTCATTATTGCCTGTAGCAACTGAAGTGTTGTACTGCTAAACATGTGGACGAAGGTCCAATTCCTGGCATGCAGGAAGGAAACAATTCAGAGGGAGCATTGCATAATGCAGTAGAAAGAAAGAAAGAAAGAAAGTAGTACGTCAGGCTTCCCTTGTGTCAACACTCTTGTTGATTTCTATTGCATATAATATTTGTCAGTGTTTCAAGTAAAAACATATCCCTTTTACTCATTACCAGTATGCCTGCTACAGTGTGATATACAGAGAAGTTTTTGAGGAATAAAAAAAAAAGTCACAGTTTCGCCGCAAGGGCGAAGCAATGAATGCGATAGCAAGGAACTAATGCTATACGAAGTGAGGCTCGCCAATGGATACTCTCAGTTTGAACAGCGCTTCTGTTGCAAAGGCGGCCGAAGCAGCGAAGGAAACTAGCGTGCTTCAAGTGTCGAGCTGTGACACTTGATAGTTCACGCTCATCTTCTGTTTGTTCATTTGGCGGCGTCCCTGAGCTCGAGTGACATTCGTACGCGCCGTAACATGAGCGCGGACATCATGGTGAAAGCATGAAACATTCCTCTACCCCTCGCCACGAGAAAACCGCGCGAGCAGACAGCGGAAGGGCAAGCTTCTCCCATGCGCAAATATAAGAAGAAGCGAGCGAGCTCGCCGACGACTTTTAAATGCGCCCGTCGGGCTCCTAGCGCCACCTCGCTGGTAATGAAGAAACGCTTATTATTGCCTGCTGTCTCTGAGTCCGTCCAGCGCTAAATGGTGTGTATATAACGCTCGCCATTAGCTACGTGGAGGATGTGCGTTTCGTGGCGTAGTGGATAGCGCCGCTCGCTGCGGAGCAAGAGGTCCCTGGTTCGATTCCGCGCTTCGGAAGCATTTTTCTGAGTTATTTTTCTTTGGGGCCTTTATATATATATACATACTTATACATATACGGTGCATGACGGCGACGGCAAAATCCAGCCGAGACTGTCCATATAATTGCTATCGCAATAAAAAAATCCTTGATTTGGTGAACAATGAAAATGAGAAAGCAGCTGTTTTCATGAGGCTAACAACATTACAAGGAAGAAGAGTTATGCTCCTGTTGACTGCCCTCTTTCTACTGTGCTCGTTTTCTTAATGAAAGGAGGTACTGTGTTCAGTTCCCAGTGCCGCCGGGCATCCACCAGTGTTCCTAATGGGGAGATAGGTACCTCAACGCGGCGCTTGGTGTTGTGGGTACTCATTTCTCGAGAAGTTGGCCTCTCCTTTCCGCTCTTTTCTTTCACTCCCTTTTCCCCTACCCTGTGCTCATTTATGGGTTGCAGAAATAAACGTCTTTCCTATCCCCAAACCACTAAATTTGGTTGACTTTCTGCCTCGGTAGTATGAGCCCTTTTTAAACATACTACGTAGGTTGTAGAAGTGAAAGTTAGGAAAGCTGAGAGCTGGTGACTATTCATGTAGAACTTGTGTCTTTTGTGCGTGCTGCAATTTCAACATGAAGTGTAAGCTGGCTTCTTTGTTCAGTGGCTTTTGTGGTGGCGTTCAAAGAATGCGTGGTCATATACTATGCATACCTTCGACATACATTATGAAGTTTGGTTCTCATGGTTTCCCGAGTGGTAATGTGTACGGTATGTTCCTCTTGTAGTACAATGTGAAAATGCCTATTTATTGAGGTCATTACAATAAGGAAATATATAGCCTCTGCATGCAGGTACCCTTTAATGAACATTTACAGGTGACAGTGCTGCATGCATTGACGGCGTCTACAAGATCCTGGGACGTACGTCGGCTGATATCATCAAGTCTGGTGGTTACAAGGTCAGCGCACTAGATGTAGAGCGCCATTTGCTGGCCCATCCGTCTATTAAAGAATGCACGGTAGTGGGAGCCCCTGATGCCACTTGGGGTGAGCGTGTTGCTGCAATAGTTGTCTTGCATGAGCCATCAGCCACACTGGAACTTGAAGACCTCCGAAACTGGTGTAAAGAACGCATGCCCACATACAATGTACCCAGTATTTTACTGTGTGTACCTGCCTTAGAACGTAATTTTCTAGGCAAAGTCAATAAGAAGGAACTTGTAAAAAAATTGTGGCCTGCTCCACTGCAATAGCATGCATAATCATAAAATTCGGTTTTGGAAACTGAAAAATAAAGATTTAGAACGTCTGAAATTGTGTACTGTTGTTTTTGGTTTAGCTGGAAGCTTGAGTCAGTGCAAGCCCTGACCAATTAACAAAGCAGATGCGCTTGTTTCCACTGGTCTACAACATGCATGTATAATAACAAAGGTTCAGCATAGTAAGGCTCCGACGGTTTGTTTATTAGCAGATGAAGCATTTGCTTAAATTGAGCACTAGTCTTTTGCGTCACAAACAACTCCCAATGTTTTGCCAAAATCTTCACATGAGGTTACAAGATATTATGTACTACTTCGGCATCCCAGTCGTTCTCCGAAAGCTCTCGCAGTTAGAAACGAACTTGGCGACCAGTGCATTTTACAGTAAATATTGAAAGTAATGCTATATATAATGGAGCAAAAATAATGGAACACGTAATCTATCCTCAGGTAGTTAAATTCCTGGCTCCTCTTCTTTAATCAAAACAAACATAGTTACCAGCAAGGTTCACTAATGCGGTGAACCAGAAGATTACCAGAAAGGTGTTCCCTGAGATATTCAACTAGGTTTTTTTATCAACGATATTAGTTCTAGCATTGATGTAAGTATACTGGTCGACAAACTTTTTCTAGACTTTGAGAAAGCCTTTGACAAAGTTCCTCATAAACGCTTATTTATTTTAAAACTTTCTCTCTTAAATCTTGACCCCTTTGTTTTTGATTGCATTTGTGTCTTTTTAACTAACTGTGAGTAGTTCGTTTATGCCAGTAATCTACCTTCTTCCTTAAGCCCTGCTATTTCAGGTGTGCCTCAAAGCATAGTTTCAGGTCCATTGCTTTTTCTGATATATATATTAATGACTCGCCGAATAACCGTTCTTCTAACATTAGGTTTTTTGCAGATTACATCATTTATCGTCCATTTAACAACATATCAGATGTTCATCTACTTCATTCTCACCTTCATAAAATCGAAATCTGGTGTAACAAATGGTTCCTTAAACACAAACAAAAAATCGCTAGTCTCCTTTTATCGCTGGTCGTGCTACTCAACACCAAAATGCCTAATTTACAACTCTGAAATTTCATCTGTAAGTGCATACAAGTATCTAGGTGTCCACTTGTCTTCTGATTTAACATGGTCTCTTCACACAATGCAAGTTGCAAATGAAGCTAACCGTGCTGTTGGTTGTCTACTTCAAAACCTTTATCTAGCACCTACTTCCGTCAAACTACTCGCCTATCTGACACTAATCAGACCTAAACTTGAATATGCGTGCACTCTTTGGGACCCTCACCAATGTAACGCCATTGAAACTCTAGAAACTGTGCAAAACTGTGCAGCAAGGTTCATCTCTTCCGATTACTCGTACGAGTCAAGTGCAACCAAACTAAAATCTCGTGCTTATCTTGCTAGCCTTTCATCACGCTGCCGTATAGCTCATCTATGCCTGTTCAAGTTCTATGACACATCACCTCGTACTCCCGCCATCAAGCCAACTCGTCGTCATTCCGACCACGTCAACCATGGCAAATCTATGTACCTGCTAACTGCTCACATCACCAAGCACCTTTTATCATTTTTGTCATGACGGCACAAGATTAGAATGGCCTTCCTCCCAACGTTGTGCACCACTTCAGTATCATTAACTTCAACGCAGCAATCAAGCTTCTACACATGTAACTCTATTGTAATAGAGTCCATCCCTCATGTAAAACCTCTCTCTCTCATCTTGCTACTTCCCTTTCCCATTCCCCCAGCATAGGCTAGCCAACCAGGCATGTGCCTGGTTAACCTCCCTGCCTTCTCTCGTGTTTTATTCCTTCCTTCACTGGGGCCTTTGAAATAATGTAAATAAATGAATAAACGTAGAATAAATATAGGTTGGTTGGTTGGTTTGTGGGGTTTAACATCCCAAACTGACTTAGGCTGCAAGAGACGCTGTGTGGAGTGCTTTGGATAATTTTGACCACCTTTGGTTCTTTAACCTCCACTGAAATTGCACGGTACATGGGCCTGTAGCATTTCGCCTCCATTCATATGCGACTGCCGTGGCCGGGACCGAACCCGTGTCTTTCAGGTCAAACCGCCACAGCAGCTAAATGCAATGTGTAGTTTTAGGATTTCTACTACGCAAACATGACTTTGGTACTTTTCTCATTAAATTTTTCATTTATGAGATTAATTCTTTATTCAACTTAATGAGCACTTTTTCCTCATTAACCAAATTATTGTTAAAAATTCTTTTTTTTTGTTGCTCAGATGACCTTAATGCAATTTCACACATCTGTTTTTTCTTTAATATCATTAATTAACAAAGTTTATTTGAAACATTAAGCACGTCTCCATCAAAGTGCATCAGCCCGTGTGAATAATTAAGACACTGAAAACTCTCACGTAAGCTTCTGGTATGTTGTAACCTTCGAAAATGTCCCAACCCTGCCCCTTGGCCAACACAATTAGAATCACTTTATGTCACTTGAAGCATCCGAAAACATTTGAACATATGTTTCAGAATGAATTATGTTTCTACATTGTGTTAGCCAGAAGTCATAGGCAATTTTTGAATTCGGTAAAGCAGTGCATGCTGGCTGACATTATTCATCAGGTTATCGATGTGAACACTTGGTACAAATGGGGTTTTCAATAAAACGTTCCACTCTCATTTCTTACAAATCACGCTGCCAAATGAAACCAATTAATTGAAAATGCACATTTAATCTGTATGATACTTCATCTAAATTGTCTAAAATGAACTTTTTTTAAAGTTTTCCAACTGAGGTGTGCATTGCACCAATCAGGTACCAAAATCCTAGTTCGCTTCAAAGCTTGCTCACCTAACTACACTAATACTGAATCGTCTCGTATACGTGCATTCCACTTGGCATAGCATGCCTACTTGGGTAATTTTTTCATAATGAAAAATGAAATTTTATTTTACATTGTTTGTCACACTTGAAGAGCATTTGTAACTACGGTACTCCCATTGAAGACATGAAACAATTTTAAGACCAAATCCAACAAGTTTTTTTGTTTTATGCTCACTTATGAGCAGTAATGCACAATTTTCCTGTAAATAATTCACTAGTATGCTACATTAAAATAAACTTTCTGAAACACCCTGATAAGGTTAGGTCATCTGCTTCTGTCGAACTTGCATCTTTTGGTACATTTGATGTATCAAACATGAATTTTGGTATAGAGATTGCCTCCAGAATTACTTCTTCAAGAATAAAACTTCCTGGATTCATTGGCCTATGGATATAATCAATACCCCTGTGTCCTCATCAGTCATTAACACTAAGCATCAGCTTCATCTGAACACCATATTCACAAATGCATCCAGAGGGCAAACCATCTGTCCATACTGGGATTTATTTAGAGATCATGGGCACACTACTGTAGTTTCCTGTGTCACTCGAGTGCCATGTACGTTACAAAGATGTAGTTTTCAGTGCCAAATTGGCACCATCTACTGCAGGGGCATAGCCAGAAATTTTTAGGGGCGAAGCTCCTTATGCCGTGGGTCTGTCCATCCTCCGTTTGTTTGTAGCGTTGTAGTAGCCACCTCTAGCTCGTGAGAAGCGCGCGTTCTGGTATGCAGGAGAAAAAGAAGACTACGTTGACGAGTGAGACTCTCGTGCGTGTTCGCCTGTGTGGCATTCTTTCTTCTTTACTGCGCGCGTTCTGGTATGCAGTAGAAGACGACGACGTTGACGAGTGACACTCTCGTTTTTGCGTGTTCGCCTGTGTGGCGTTCTTTCTTCCTTACTACGTCTCGTGTTTTCAACGACACCGGAAGACAACATTTCAGAAGTAACGCGCCATGAGGCTCCCTCTTGGCACGCTTTCTCTTTAGCTCGGAGTCGCCAGATGGAAGACAATTAAGGCTGCGGAACGGAGGGCACGGAAGGCGGCGGCAGCGCGCGCTCGCAGACAGAATCCTGAGGTGAGAGAGATGTTCTCTGGTGAGAGCCCGCGAGGCCGAAGCTACACGTCGACGCCGCGAAGCAGATTCCGCCGTTCGAGCCCGCGAAGCCGAAGCTGCTCGACAAGCTGCACGGCTGCGGCGAGAAGAACCCGCCGTTCGAGCCCGCGAGGCCGAAGCTGCAGGGCTGCGGCGAGAAGACCCCGCCGTTTGAGCCCGCGAGGCCGAAGCTGCTCGACAAGCTGCACGGCTGCGGCGCGAATCGGATCTTCAAAATGTGAAGGACCGTGAAGCGGCGAGAAAGCGCGCGTACCGGCAGGCAGAGCCCGAGGCTGTGCGAGCACGAGAAGTGGCTGTAAAACGCATCAGGCGGGCTCTGCCCGATGGCGCCGACGCGCGCTTCCAGTGGGACTTCCGGCCATAGTTGCGGTATGTGCAATAGATTGTGGTTCTCAAACAGTCTAGCCCAAGAAGGACCACGCTCGCGCCAATGCCATCACCGTGCTGCAGCGCGAGTTCGCTTCGCCCCACTCTTCATCATTCACCACGTGGATATGCTGTGATTTTTTTTTCGGGGGGGGGGGGGGGGGGGGGTAGGCAATACAGATATTTTACAAAAATCCCGTGACAGCACGGCTCTTGCGGTTTCGCACAAGCACTCCACGTCGAGGCGGAAAAACTTTGCCGCAGTTACAATCACACTGTTACCACTAATTAACAAAAACCGTTAATTAACGTTTCAGTTATTGACTTGAGGGCAGGTGTTTATATTAGAAAGTTGTAGTGGTGCCAATTTATGGCACACCCATTTTTTAGAAATCACGAAAGTTGCACGCAATTAGAGATATTCATCATCGAAATTCAATGGCGAAATCAAAACTGATCGCGCCCGGCGCGCACAACGTGCGACGGAACACCGGGACGGCACGTGATATGGAAGTGACGAAATTCGAATGAAGGCGCGCAGAAGCAGAATCTGGCTAGAAAAATCGGCAAGCATTCTGAAATACACAAGTAGACAGCTTAATGTTTGTGTGCAATAAATAGTGCTTGTGTGTTTCTTTCCTAAACTATGAAGAGGCGCGAATAACTATTTCGTGTGTCTGTAAGAAGCGCCGAAGTGGCAGCCCGCGAGTTTTATGCTTACCAGAGAAAGAAAGGGTTGATATCGCGGTTTTCTTGTGCACAGTTCGAAAGAAACGGATAAGCACAAAACACTACGCACGAAAATAAGGCGATGCACGGGCACAAGTGAGATGACTTGCAGCTTTTCACGAAAACATACGGCCGCGGCGCGCCTTCATTCAAATTTCGTTGCTCCCCTGTGACTTGTAGTTGCGGTATGACGTAGCAGAACGGTCGCGCTTCGTGCGCGCTGTGCGCGATCAGTTTCGATTTCGCCCTTGACATTCGATGAAAAATATCTCGAACTACGTGCAACTTTTGCGATTTGTAAAAAATAGGTATGCCATAAATTGGTACGCACTACAACTCTAATGTAATCACCTGCCCTCAAGTCAATAATTAAAAAGTTAATTAACAAGTTTTGTTAACTAGTGGTAACTGCGGCAAAGTTTTTACGTCTCGACGCGGAGTGCTTGTACGAAAACCACAAGAGCCTTGCTGTCATAAAATTTTTGTAAAAAATCTATTGTCTAAAAAAAAAAAAAACATCCTGTATATGCAAGCAAAATTCAAAATTTTCGGGGGGTTGAACCCCCCCCCCCCCCGCACCCATGGCCACGCCCCTGATCTACTGCATTCCACCGATGTTGCGTGGCAACCACAAAAATAGTGGCAGGCATTTCATTTCTCTTTAGACTATGAATCAGCTTTACTTCTCCCATGTTATAAAAGAGGCTTGAGTATTTTTTCATTGTTACACCTGTAATTTATCAGCTTCAGCTCCTCAGTAAGATCCCAGGGAAGTGAGGGTCGATGCCTCACTAATTGTCTTTCTTCACCTTCTACAATCCCGATTCTATGAGCTTTTCTTACGCAGAGTAGCATGTCAGAAGATATACATATGCCAGCAAAAATTATGCAAAAAGTTTCCCTCTCTGCTGCTTTGTCCTCTTGCAAGGCCTATCATGTAACTATGCAGTACTGCAATCATCACTGCATGCGTAGCAGTTGTGCACTTTGCACTGATGTACAGCATGCCTATCTCATATGCCTTCCCGTGCTGCAGTGCATTAAAAGTTGACCTACATAGGAAAAACATAAGACAAGCAGCACACTTAATTAGCAAGGCATTCCAGCTCAGACTCCTCTAATGTTTACAGTATGATTGGCAGCACATTACTGGCACCATCAGTTGTGTAGAAGCTGTGAGAACACAAAATATGTAGCAGGTATTTTTCAATTATGGAATTAAAGACTTTCAAGATTTTTATACCAGTTTCAATATATGAATTTTCAAACTTTGGTGGAACCTATTTTATTTCACTTTCTGAGAGAGAAAGTGATTAATGCGAGCTGAGGAGCTTAGCTTAGACACAGTATGCCCGCTATGCCAAAAAGTGGAACACTAATGCACTTTTAAAAAAATTTTAGGGATGAAAATATTAAAAACATGCTCTCCAGAGACCACATCTAGAAACCCCCTCCCCCAAAGCTTTACAGTGCATGTCGATTGAGTAGTACATGGCAAACAATACACTTGCACTGTGCCCCACTGAGCACTTGCTGCTGCTAACAGCTGAAGCAACAGATATATTCGCAAAAGACTTGTTTTTCATCTTGTACAATATCTTATTTAAAGCTGCAATCCAAGTTTAAGGAGGCAGAGGGGACCTGCAAGAGACATGGTGATCACAAGCAAGCACCCTACTCAGTATTTTGGAAACTCTCCTTAAATTCATAGCTGCATACAAACTTCATCACAAACACTAAATGTGTCTGAAACCCATCTGCAATGCCGGCTGTGCCTAAATGTGTCCTTGTAGAACCCATTCCGAGCAATGGTCGAGCTGGGCTCGTCGACGCATTTTTCGTAAAAACAGCCAAAGAAGGGCTCAGTTCATACAATACTTTACCTTTTCTTGCACTGCCACCGACAAGCTGGCTTAGTCTAGGTGCTTTGCCATGCTCTGGTATACCCCTCAAGAATGCTGGCCGCGGCAACTGCACTTCGATGGAGGCAAAAACGCTAGAGGGCAGTGCGCTTATTTAGGTGCACGTAAAAGAACCCCAGGTGGTCGAAATTTCCAGAGCCCTCCACTATAGCGTCTCATAATCGGATCATGGTTTTGGGACGTAACACCCCAATTATTATTACCCTCAAGAATGCAACAAATTACATTACCTTTAAATGCATGTCAAGTGTAGCACGGTTAGGTTACCAGAAGAAGTTTGGCTTTGCTGGGGGCATGCAATCAAGACAGAAGTTCTGGGGAAGATGGAGGCTTGAAGTGATAAGTCAGAATGTTGCCGAAGCCAGCGTTTGCTCCAACAAGATTTCTTATGCGTTTTTCCTCATGTATGGGGAGAGTTACATTTTCCTACAGTTTAGCATTAGTACGCAAGGCAAATTGACGACATATTTTATGAGATTCAATTTTGTTGCTTTCTGGCCTGAAAACAATTTAATGGTCTCAATATATTTAATAGCACAGTGTGCAATGCAGTAATTGCAACATTATTAAGAGACTAAATTTACATACTATTTGGTACGGATTATAAACATCCATGCATGATTATTCCTTTTATTCTAAACAGTTTGGTTAGGAATGTTCTGAAAACCATTGAATGGTAGGAAGCGACTGCCTGCATATTAATGTAATTCAACAATTAAAATGAAAAGGGGCAATGTAGGGACTTTAAAATGTAGTTTAGAGCCAGGAAGAGACTTCACGAAACCATGTACTTACCACCATTCCTGTGCTGGCTGGCCTTACTTGCAGCACATGCAAACACTAGTACCAAATTTCATCACAAAAGCAACTCAATTGGAGGCAAAACAAGTCATGTGATATAGGCACCACTAATATCTGCACCTACACCATGACCATGCCACTGAAATCAGTCAATTGAACATACAATGGCATAAGAGGGAAGAGCTAGATTGGAATGGCCTCAAACTTTCCAAACAAATGACAGCAAAGGACCAAGCTTAAGCAGTAGAAATAACAGCAAAAGACCAAGCTTAAGCAGTGTGAAATGCAAACTGTTGCTTGAAGATTGAAAGGCCAGTGTTATGGCACACAGCCAACTCTCAGTGGAGACCAACTGCGGTACACTGGAGTGAGAAGAGACAGTGTGCAACCTAAACTTTTTCGTTCCAGTACAGTTGAAAGTTCTGTTAAAGCTCAATGCTGGAGCAAAAAAAAAAGTTCAAACCTGTTTGCTTTTAGCATAACCTAAGAAACTGAAGAAAAAACTTATTTTGAATAAAATCTGAAACGAACAGACAAAAGGCATGTACACGTACATAAACATCCTAACTTGAAAGGAAGAATCACTGTGTATTTCTTGAGAAACATTGGCAAGGCATTCATGAAACACCATGTTTCAAGCATTTTTTTTTGTATCCAGCTAGTAAGAAAAACTATACAAAAAAAAAAGTCTGTTTCCCCGCTAGGGCAAAGCAATGAATGCAATAGCAGAAAGATTCGGCAGATCCTATGTATTGTGGGAATCTATTTCATGTGAAGCAGTCGGCGAATAGAAGCATATGCCGGATTCTTCCGCTTTGAGCCAAGTGTTAAGAGGTGGGTTGACGGCTTTAATTAAACTTGCTAGTTGTGCAGATATCATGCGCTTGTCAGGCACATCAACTACACTGGCGAGTAAACAGTAGCTCATAGTCCGACGTAACATCTGCACTCACGTTTAACGATGTCAATTTTACTGCAACTAAGTGCACACTACAGTGCGATGATGTGCTTATCATAGACAGCGGTCGTTGGTGTATTCGAGCAACGCTTAAGTATAGCTTGCGGAGTCAATGTTTATTACATCCTTAAAGAAGCGGACAGCCAGCACTGCAACCGCAATTCACATTGCCCGGACACGACACTTCAATAGTTTTTTTTTTTTTTGAAGAGTTGGTAGCTATGGCGTAGCTCTGTGGTAGAATACTTGAGTGTCACGCAGAATGCCTGGGTTTGATTCCGACTCGAGCTGTGATTTTTATTCCCATCGTGGTTTTGCGCTCATCGATGACGCCCTAGACACCAGCACGAGAGTTTTCCGCAACGTAGGCTCCTTAACGCTATCACCAAGATTTCCAAAGTGTATTCTCACTGTCCTTGGGCTGATATAGACAATCGCCTGTGGCACACACCCGTATACCATGGGCAGTGTTATGTGCCATACATCACTAGTGGAAAGGGTTGCATGACATACGCTACAGGCAAGTCACATTATTGATGTCATGACCTGCGAGTCATGTTCATCACACACTCATGGCCTCCTATGCCAGTTTTGGTATATACTTATCTAAGGAGAGGACCATGAGAGTGCCCAGATGTAGGCTGCTACATAGAAAGATGGATAGAAATGGTCAAAGTGCCTTTGGTTGGCTAAGAAATGCTTCACATTTAAAAATTCGAATGTTATACGAAGTAAGGCTAGCAGCTCGCACTCCTAGCATGCGACCTAGCGTAACTCAACAAAACATTCACATAAAGAAACTCTGCTGCTGCAGCAAGCGACGTGACCATCACTATCTAGTGTTCAATGCAAACTTTGCGATGAGAACAACACATACAAAGGTATGAGCATTCTGCTGATCCCTGTAAAGATACAGTATGCGTGATCGCGGGCGACCATGCCCGGCCGGTCAAAGTATGGAGTTCCTGCCGGAGACACGCAGGTCCCCCTAGTTCGGGACCCTTCCATACACCTTTTGTGCGACTGAGATGGCCGGTGCATTTCATTGACACTTGACAGCAGTCGTCGGCAGCCCTCGTACGCTTTCACCCTCACAGAATATACATTAGTTCTAATTAGTTCTAAGTAACGTTCTGCCTAACAAAGAAAAAACGAGCCCTTAAAAATTCTCCACTCTCGCATAGAACATATGATGCACATGGCAATGTTATCGACTCTGACTTTATACAGAACCTCACGGCACCGATGCCGACCGCAAAGATGTACCCTGGGGGTGTCCAACTGCTGTCGCAAAAAAAAAAAATTCGTATGTGTGTGTTCTGTGGTTTTTCATCTACGTCCGGTTCATGCGTATGTATAAAGATACTTATGGATTCACCAACGTGCCGAAACATCCACTCTGGTGAGCTATGGGAGAACTTTCCTAGCTCCAGAATGAACATTCACCTCCACAAGCAACTCCATGGAGCTACATCACTTCACCACAAGTGAAGAACCTTGTGGCACTCCTCTTACTCCTGAAAGGTTTATTTCTCTTTAAATACCACTTTAAAGGTGATGTGATTATTCTATTATTGAGGTAGTGATGCTTCACGCCATAATTATGGAGTTTACAGCTGTTTCATAAAGGAAAAACATTTGTGTTTGTACTTAATGCCCTGCAAGCCTACTCTCGCCGTTGCACAAAGTGTACGGATGTGATCAGAGGTGATCTGGAATATAACTTCACACTCCACATTTGAACTTTTTCAAAGGAGCGAGACTGCTCGTGGCATTGCTTGTACATGTTTGCTTACTATGCAAGACTGCATTCTCCACAAGCTGCAAGAAAACGCAGTTTCTTTTTCTAGTTTCCATGTTCTGGATACCTTGTAGGCAGCTATATTACCCAACCATCGAGGCAAGAGCCTCAGGCCCAACATTTTCGAATATATCTGCTCATGCCAGCTCAAGCATCTGTACAAAATGTAGGCTGGAGAAGTAGCACATGCACACAGCTCCAATTTCAAATGCTCAGCATTTCTCTGACAGGGATTTCACTAGAGACATCTTAAGTCATGATGATGTGTCTTGTTTATTCTTTTGAAACATTTTTTATGAGAGCTCCCAGCAAAATGTAGTTACAGTGCATAGTTATGAATGCCTTTGCTGGGAGTTTTAAGTAACACAACTGATTTTTACACACAGTGGCAACATGTACTGTAAACTCACATTCGTGTGACTAGGATGACTTGACATAAATGGAAACCACAAGATGCACTTAATATACACATCAGAAGTTCCTGCAAAGCAGCCTAAATGTGGCTGCTATGCCATTTCACATTCACCTTGTATTCAACATGTCCAGGTAGGTGCCCATAAACGAGCATCACCACTTTCACGTCATGACCATGAGCAGTGAATGCCCCTCTGGACACCATAGCCGCAGTCGCAAAGTGAATTGCCTGGTATAAGGAAATGTGCCACCACAGACAATTGTGAGGCAAACAATCACACTGCATGTGAGCAGCTTGGTAGGCAGTATCCTATTGGCACACCACAAAACATGGACTAGCTCCTTTTAACAACTGCCACCATCCACTTGCATTGGATAGCCATCTCCACAGCTGAGAGAGCGCAACATGACACTGCCAAGAGATGGCACACTTCACACAAAAATTATGACATCCAATGAGAGTCCACTCAAGAACCTTAGATGAAACATGGCGACTTAAAAGGAAAAAGCAGGACAGCGTCCATTTCTTGAGAAACATTGTGCAAGGCCTTCATGAAGCACCATGTTTTGAGCACTTCACAACACTTGTATACACAGCCAGTAAGCACAAAAAACTATGGAAAAAACATCTTTCAAGGACACAATACTCCTCAATGTCACAGCACTTTGTGGATTCAATTTAAAAAAATCCTAAATAACATATAGCAGTAGATCAGGAACGAAAAGTTCTTGTCAGCACAGAACATATTAACTGCAGGCACGTGCTCCAGCACACTTAAAACCAAAAGCTGCAGTTCTAGTGCACGAAAATAAGGGTAAACAGAAAAAAATCCAAACTATCTCTCAAACCATTGAGTGACCTGCTTTCGTTTTGAACATTGTACATTATTAGTAAAGAAAGAGTACAGGATCGGTTAAAAACATGTACACCATCTACACCAGGCAGAACATTAACATGATTATGTACAGAGTCACGAGCACTGTTTTCATGAAACTAAAAAATATACATGGCAATATATTTGTAGATGTGTATACTGTCATCACTATATACAGACAAAACCACAATAATTACATTCACAAATAGGAATAAATACAGTTCTTTGAAAAATCTATAATTTTACCACTCATTCATAATCGCACACATACACAAGGGTGGGAAAAAAAAACGATGGAACTAATCCAGCACAGATGCTTACTTAGCCAAACTAAAAGTGGCAGCCCAGCATTAGGCTGCACTTGCATAAATGCAAAATTTTTTTTTTGTGCAATTTTACATTTCAACTTTATCGAATTTTTACTTTTTTTTCTTTTTTTTTCTTTTAGCATACATGCAAGACAAACTCATTCATTCCTCAAGAAAAAAAAAGTTAATAAATAACTTCGCTGAACATAAAAACAAGTCTGTAGCAAAAAGAAAGAAAAGCCCACAGACAAGTGAAACCAAAGGTGCACAGATGGCACAACCGAGCAAGGTCCCAGAGTCGGTGGCTGCATGCCGCCAGCCGCAGCAGTCTAGGCAAGACCTGGCACTACCTGAAGGAAGCAACTGTGTACATGTCCCGGTGCACAAGGCCCTGTGCCACCAGCACCGTCTCACGGGCAGGCCGACTCAAGTTGCGCTGCCGCCGCCGGGTACTGCTGTTTGAGAAGCCCCTACAGCTGCTGTGCTGCTCGGTTGCCTCGGGAGTGCCAGAGGAGAACTTGCGCTGCTTGGGGAAAAAGGTGCGGTTGGTGGCCAGCTGGGAACCATCAACCAGCTGCTCGCCAGCCTCACAGGGTGCCTCCGAGTCCTGTTGTGCCCACACAGCAGCCACGCCGTTGGTGCACGTCCCCTGACTCCTGGCAAGTGCCCCCCCACCACTCACGCTGTCACTGTTAACGCTTGACCCCGAGCTGTGCTGAGGACTACCCCCAAATGGTCCGCTGGAAGGTGAGTTGTTGTCGGCCTCATTGGTGCCACCCGTCCTGCAAAAAAGAAATAAGTGCCCACCACTGTTTACGGCAAGTCAATCGGCTGTCTCATTTTAGACAAAGTACTGTATCATTTCACCTATCTGAACCACATTTGTGCTCATTCAAAATGATGCAGGGTGCCTTCTAACTCAATGAGCACCGCACTCAGCAGTAGCACAATGCCCATGGCGCCACATCCAGAGATTTTTCTCATGCTGGGAATGCTTTTGGGGAATTAAATTTTTGGTTTCGTGCAATGTGAATATACCTACATAAAAAATTTAAAAATATCAAACAGTCATGAATGTTTAATCTGGTGGAATCAATCCCCAAAAATTCTCGTATGTACAACAAACCACTTTCAACCAACGTAGTTATCGGCACCCATAGGTGCAACCTGATTGGAGGCAGAAATAGAATGTCCAAATAAGAAAATGTGGTCTCACAATAGTGCACATTCCATGGATGAGTAGCTATCCAATGATGATTGTCTTTGATTGAAGGAATTAAATTTCAACAACAGCACAACGACGAACTAAGTCATTCTGCTAGTTCCAAAGAAAAATATGGCACTGTTCTACCTACGAGTCCGCAGGAGGTCATAACATTAACTCTGCCCTTTCCACAGATTCTTCAAGCCTTCATGCCTCTACTTGTGGCTCGGCTAAGGTAAGAATGTCAAAGTCCATAGCAGTGTTCTTAAGCCTACAGCTTCCCATTCTCCTAGACAAATTTGTGAAAGCTTTTCAAAACAGCATGAACTCGTATCAACTCACCTTTTTCCATGGGACCTATTGCTGGCTTCCTGCCTTGTGCACTCAGAATCAGGAGGCGGAAGTGCAGAAAGCTCTTCATTGTTGTCCACAGGGAACTTCTCTTGAATCCACTGACGGTACTGGATGACTTCATCAGTCACTCGAATGATCCTGCCTAGTATGCTGCAGTAATAGAACCATTTATTAGTAGAAGCAACATGCATACCGTCATGTATGAAGTCCTTGTATGCTTAAGGTATGATTAAGTAGGACTACAATTTTACATAATAGTAATTGTTGGAGTTTAACATCCCAAAACCACGATACGATTATGAGAGACACCATAGTGGAGGGCTCTGGAAATTTTGACCACCTGGGGTTCTTTAACGTGCACCTAAATCTAAGTACACGGGGCTCAAACATTTTCGCCTCCATCAAAAATGCAGACGCCGTGGCCAAGATTCGATCCCCTGTGGGTCAGCGGTCGAGCACCATAACCACGAGACCCCGTGGCGGGTAATATTTTACCTTAAAAAATAGATTTTTTTGTTAATCGCCTAATTAGATATGCCATTCATAAGAGAGCAATGTGCAGTAATAATTATGTTCTTGCACCTGATACCTCTACGCAGTGCCTAAAACATACTTAAGGTACCAGTTCATGTGTTACAAAAATGCTCGAATTCTGTGTTTTTATATACATATATTTTAACATTATGTTCAACCAAGTAATCAGTAGGCTTAACATTTACAGCATGTGACAAACTTATGCTGGCGAGAGGGGGGGGGGGGTACATTATGTTTTTGGAATGTTTACACTCTCTGCAGCAGGACTGAAAGATGGGCTAGTTGGTGATACATACTAATGGGCAAAAAACAGCGCGCAGACGGACGGGACGAAGAAAGGTATACACAGAACAAGCGCTTGTTCTGTGTATACCTTTCTTCGTCCCGTCCGTCTGCGCGCTGTTTTTTGCCCATTACACCTCTCCTTGAATGTTGAAGAAATGGCAAATTACCTTTTTTTTGTGCTGAAATGATGACATGATGTAGCTTTTTTTTTTTTGCATTTATACTAGCAAATACAGTATATAGTGAAGTTTGGAGTGCAAAGACAGGTGAAAAAACAGAGGTTTGCAGGAATTGGTACACACGATACACAAAAGACCGAATGAAAGGAGTACTTCAGGTTAAGCACAGAATATTGGAATGGAAGGTTATGGCTGTAGGTCTCTGGAGTCAAGTTCTGAACTGGAAAGAAACAGTGGCACAGCTGGGAGGTAGGGGGTCTAACCCCTCTGAAATTTTTTGACGAACCCTTATAGGCAACATTTTGCATACACTGTTCTGACAGTCAAGGCCACTCTGTTCATTTTTGCTGGGTTCCAAATTGCACTAGGATCCCGGGGAATGAAAAAGCAGATGAGCATGCAGCTAATTAGGGGTGTGTGAATATTCGAAAGTTTCGAATATTCGTCGAATATTACAATCGCAATATTCGTATTCAATTCGAAAATCGTGTATTCGAAAAGTTTCGAATATTCGAAAAATTCGAATATGCGATTCGATTATCATGCATAAAATAACTCTTCTTCCACATTTCTGCTGCGTTTGTATAGCTAAACACGTTACCGAGAGGAGCGATAAACATCGTATAAGCACACGGAGGCACGATATCTGCCTGCGACGAGCGCCCCAATACGTATTATTTATTGCTGGTGCATCTCCGACGTGCAGTGCTGTTGGCGATAATGTAACCGTACATTTTCAATATTATGCGGCTGTAACGTGCCGCACTACCACTCATTCACTATGCGGGACCACTTCTGAAGAAAGACAGTGACCCACGTGACTGGTGGCGGACTGTAGGCACCTTCAGATACCCCAGTCTGGCAAAGCTTTGCCCCATGTACCTCCCTATACCAGCCACTTCTGTTCCAAGGGAGCGTGCCTTTTCAGTGGCAGGGGGGGGGGGGGTTGTCTCTGTTAGAAGGGAGCGCCTGCTGCCTGATTATGTGGAGCAACTCATATTTCTTCACGATAACATCTAGTCATTACTTTCATTGTGCAGTGATATTTGCTTGTGTTGTGATGTGCTCTGTGCTAGCCTGGACATTGTGTTCTGGAGATAGCAGTGTATGTTGTGTTGCCAGTCCGGCTGTTAATGTTTTTTTTTTTTTTTCAAATAGCTACATGTTAAATAAAATTTGTTACTGTGGAGGCATTTTTCCGTTGATATTCGATATTCGAAGGTGGATATTCGCATTCGATTCGTATTCGAAAAATTTGATATTCGCACACCCCTACAGCTAATAGAAAAAACTGTTTCAAAAATAAAGGCACACTTAAGGAATGGGCTTCAAGTTAACGAATCACAAATGGCAACATGAAAGAAACACAAAGGAGAATAAACTGCAACTCATTAAAGGGACACTAAAGGCAAATAACTTATGTCACAGTGAAAGCTCAATGTGTGAGAACGTCTAAGACGTCACTGTTATCAACAGCAGTACTATACTAATAGAGAAATTAAGGTAAATGTAGGACACAATGTGTGCCACGAGTGGGACATTTTGGAAGTGACCCCGACGACGTCAAGAGTCCCAAGTACAATTAACCACTAGTAATCAAACTAGATGCGATAAAAAAAGAACCTTCCGTGCATCACAAGACGTAATAAAAGGCTGCTTGTTTGTTTCTATTCGATTCATGGAAAAAAGAACGTCTTGGAGTCACCATGGGGAACGCCGCGAGTGGTCCAAAAGTTCCGTTTTTGCCGAGCTGTGCTTCGCTAACGTGGTCGCGTCTCAGTGGTAGTTTCAGAGTTTCGGTATCGCATACTGCTGCGTGGGCTTGGCTCTCGCTATTTTCACACTGTTGATACTCTACTATTGCTGCTAGCCAAGCTAAGCTCAGTTACAGTGAACTATACAGTTTCGGAGTGGCCCGTTGCTGCGTCTTGGCAAGGTTGATGACCGCTGTTGCGCAAGAAACTGTAGCCTCGGCGGCCGGGAAGTAAAGGCAGGTGATTTGAAGCACGCTAACACCATGGCAGACCACTAGAACAAGATTTTCTTTCAAAATAAGCATTTCCTTGGCACGAAACAAGCACTAAGAGGTTTACAGAATGCTATTTCAACAATAATCATCGATTTAACATTTGCCTTTAGTGTCCCTTTGAACCTTCTCTGAGAATAGAAAACATGTTATCACCAAGGACATTTTACAGCTGTAACATTAGCAAGGCTTCAAATAGGGCACACACACAGACATCTACTCACGAAGGAAGAACAACTTATCTGTGACAAATGTCAAGAAACATTAGCAGTATTGCACATTCTAATAACATGCCCACGCTTCAAAATACAACGCCATAAATATTTCCGTGATCTGTACAAATTGCCTATGCCTTTTCAACCCCACCTTTATTTTGAAAGATAGTTCACTTGTGGATCTCAAAGAAGCAACAAACCTTTTAGACAAAGTTTGACTTCTCAAGTGAACTTTAAACATCGCAGCTTTTCCTGTTTTTACTACCGATTTTATGACACCCAATGGCTAGTGCATCATAGATTAAGTAGCTATTGCAGCAAATCACCCAATTTAACTAAATTACTAACTGCCATGTAAAGACATTCAGAAAAAGGTTAGCACCTGCTTTTACCAGAAGGGAGCATGCTTCGACATGGTAAATGTACATAAGGAGACCCAGTCCAGTCATCGCACATCGCTGTCTATTATAAACCTTAAGAAAAATGAACCATTCTGCTAAATTGAAACGGCAAGCTGGGCAAGTTGGTAATTGAACATACTTCTGCTATGTGGGCAGCACGATCAGGACGGAGGACTATAGGAACGGACACACATGAGCACCAGTGTGTGTCCGTTCCTTTTAGCCCTCCGTATGTGTTGCGCTGCCCACATAGCAAAAGTATGTCCATTCTGCTAGCTGTTTTATTACTGTGCTTTTACTCACATTTATGGTATGGCAAAAAATATGGCAGTTTCAACCAAAGCGATGCACTGACAGCGACAGCGTAACTGTGCATAGCACTTGGACTCGTCAATGTTCTAGGCAAATGCACCATGTTGGCACGACGCCACTCAACTCCTGCTATGGGCAGAACAAAACAGCTCTGGCAGCTTCAAGTTGTCTGGCAACGCTGGTTGGATAAGTAGCATCGTAAATGGTGTTCAGTCGTGCCCGTAATATGTCGGGAAACCGTAAACCAACCCATCATTGTTATTCGTATGCCAGTGAAATGCCAGATAACTGTGTGCGTGCACGTGAAGACAACAGATATTAAGTATCGATCACAGGAATGAGTTGAGTACTGTTACAGCACCGATGATACAAAAGCTAAATATGACTGAGCATCAACGGCAAACATAGACAAAACAAAATCATGAGGGGACAAACTATGAATGAGATAAATTTTAGTACATAGTTTCTATTCACCTCTTTTTTTGCAAGTGCTGCAGGTATTTCAAATCGGATTTTCTCATAATGCCTTTTGCATCCTGGCTCAAGATAAAGCTAGGATGCAAAGGGATTTGCACACAAATTATCAGACAACCCATTAGTGTTTGGTTTAATGAAACATTGGGGCCACGAATGATTGGGGCCACGAAAGCCACGAATGATTATGAGGCACCAGAAATTTTGACCATCTGGTGTACTTTTAACGTGCAATAACATCGCACAGTACATGGGCCTCTAGGATTTCGCCTCAATTGAAATGTGACTGCCGCAGCCAGGACCAAACCCGCAACCATCAGGTCAGCAGCCGAGCACAGTCACCACTGTACCACTGAGGCGGAAGTTGGTTTAGTGAAACGAACAAAACTCAAACCACTCCAAAGATCCGATACACTAACCTTTGTTTTGGGTCACTTGTAGCAGGATGGAATGAGTGCACTGCCTGATTGAGGACCATGTAAGCATACTCGAATGCCTTCTTCACTGTCAATGCACCATATGAGCTACGACCGATGTCATTACCTGAAAGAAAAAAAATCAACAAAAAAAAAAAAAACAGTTTAGAATTTAAATCATGTGGGATGCAGTAAATTTTTTACACTTTAATGGTGTGCGAGTCAGATAATGATGGCAGCAAATGTATGTGAATGCAGTATTTCTCAGTGCACTACAACAAAGTAGGATTTTAGGATGACTGCGAGTTGGGCGTGTTGGTAAAGGTTCATGATGAAACAAGCGCGATACGTACGAAAACTCAGAAAGGACACAGGATGGAGCGCTTTTGCATTTTTGCATTTCGTTCACATCAAAATGCAGCCGCCAAGGTGGCAAATCAAACAAATGAAGCTAGCCTACGTTTTAAAACTAGGCTAACAAGTGTGCCTGTGAACTACAAAAATTGGTACATATAAATCGACAACATGGGTAACTCTGAACGTTTTTGGTGAGTGTACACTGCCTTTTCGAAGCATCAGCAGCTGTTTTTTTCTCGACTATGACGAGCGCTTGAACGGCGGACTGCTCCCTTAGGCTTAACAGCGCGAAGGCCCAACTCGAGTGCGGCCCTGGCGATGCCGGCCCGGTGAATCCATCATTATGCCACCTATGCCACCACACCACTCGCACTCGAGTGAACCGAACGCTGGAGCTTTGTATTCACCTAGCAGGAGAGAGGCCGGAAAATTGGACAGCAGCCCTTCCAGGATGCAGACAGCGCGTCAAGCGATGCACGCCGAGGACGACTGAACGCCAAGCGAACGCCGAGTAGCAGCAGAAGATGCTGGAGTACGCCCCTTGAGGGAGGTGGCCAGGAAGACAAGGCCACCAGTAAACGACCAAATGGATACCGAGGATATCAGCAACGATAACGTGGGTGCCAGAGACGCGCGACGACGAAGGGAACGTAGAGTGGTCTCTGTTTACCAAGTCGAAACCAATCCGGAAAGTCAAGCCCGAGCAGCTTCGCCTCGAACGGGTAAGTCGACCTCATTTTGCTCTCTCGATCAGGCCACTTAATAAGGTACATGTACATGACATACCTAAACAGGCTATAACAGCTGCGCTAGAGATGACGGCTAAATGTTGGGAGCTAGCAGAATTAGCAATCTTCCGTTACGAACCTGCAGCGAACTGCATAAAGGTTACAGTGAGGGATGAAGAACATGTAGAACCGCTTACAGCGCTGACATGATTGACTGAGAAAACGTGCGGCCGAGTTCGTATGTATGAAGTGCGCATCGAAAGAGTTCAGACACAGAGCAGGTAACAGTCCGGGGGTTATGAAGGCGCATCCTGACCAGACTATCGACTATATCATGGACCACCTGAGATGTGGAACGGCCATTATCCTTGACACGCGGTGACTTGGAAAGATGAACATGCTGCTGCTGACGTTTAATACGCCATCGCCCCCAACGAGGCCCGTATTTGACTGAGATCACAAGGGTGTACGAGTACAAACTGAATATCATAGCCTGCTATAATTGCCACGGATTGGGACACATTGCCAAGTACTGCCCTTCAGAGGAAGTTTGTAAGCAGTGCAGTCGAAAACATCCTGAAAATACGGAATGCGATGAAGAGCTGTTCTGTGTTGCCTGTCAGAAGCAGGGGCATGTATCACTAAATTCAGCCTGTCCTAGTTGTGCACCGAAAGACTTTCAGAATCTCAGGCATGATGCAGAGGTACCGCAGAAGACAGTCAGCTGGTCTGAAAAAGCACAAGCGGGCATCCCCAAGCAACCTGTGCTATTAGATGAACATGAGCAACCAATAAAAGAGCTGAGAGCCATGCTACAGGAATTGCTGGAACGGCTAACACCACAGCAGCGAGATATACAACCCCGAACGCCATCTTGGGAAGGTGAACAACCTTCACCAACAGCTAAAGCACAATGCAGTCGATCAAAAAGTCGCATCGGGCGTTCAAGTAAGAAAGTTACAGCTAATTCCAAAACGCTGCCTTACACCGGAGCTGTGCCGTCCCAGCAGAGTAAGATGCCCTCAGCATCACAGCCTGTCACTGCTCAAGACTCTGCATATGCACAGATGTTGAGCATCCTAAGGCAAGAAAGGTACACAGAGACTCTGCGGTTAGAAAAAAAATCTACGGGAAGAATTTCATGCTGTAACTAATGCAATACAAATGCAGATGGAAACACTTTTCACGGAAATCCACAAAATTCTGCAGACTCGAGATGACGAATCTAAACGGTGTAAGCCGGCAGATTAAATATGGCTACACGACCTATAATCATTCAATGGAACTGTCGCAGCTTCATGCAGAATGGTTTCACACTAAGACAGCAAATTAAGCAACTCAAACCTCTTGTCGTATTGCTACAGGAGACAAGAGTACCATGCAGAGTTCAAGGTTACCGAACCTTCCAACAAGCTACCATACATCAGGGCAAAGGAAATCAGCAAGCGCAAGGCTTGCCTAACTGCACGGCCAGGCCGTGCAGCTAGGCAAGACTGCACTGCTCCCGAACTCCAAATTCCACACCTAAGTAACGAATTTAGAGAGGTAGTGGCAGTTAAGCTAAGCCCACTAGGACATCGTCCAATGGTTGCAGTTTCTGCGTACTACAGGCCTTTAACGAGCAAAGATCGGAACGACTCCTTTGAATGGCTGCATGAGGTAGAGGCACAGGCGGGAAGCCTTCCTATCTTAGTGGGCGGCGATTTCAACACCAAACATCCAACCTGGGGCGACACCAAGGCTGATCCGAGAGGGCACGTACTCCACGATGTAATAGAAATGTCGACTTTGAATATATGCACCTCACTGGACACGCCAACCCGTATAGGGCTACACACGAAGCAGCAGGACACGACACCCAATTTGACATTAGCCTCTGCCAGGCTTGCGCAGCAGTGGGAAGTTAAATTGACAACATGGAGAAGTGATCATCTACCCATTATTACGCTCAATTGGAAAAAGGTTAGAGAGAAAAGAGAGGTACTTGTTTTTGATTGGGAAAAATTTCAAATGGCTACCGAGGATCGTTTTACAGATTTCGAAGGTTTCAGCGCTGCAGTCGCTGAGGTGCGTCCATACACCAGGGAATATATCCCATGCAATGACAACGCGACACATATGGATATGCATCTTGCAAATCTCAAAGCAGACGCGTGACACGATACATGTGCAAAGTTGGGTTGAGAACCTGGCCTAAAAAGGTTATGGCAGATTCTCAGGAGCCTACTTGGAAAAAAGAAAGGTGTGCCTCCTCTCTCAGAACTCTTCCTACGGGAAGAGCCCACATCACTGGAGGACCGCGTCATTCATACTTTCTTCCCGCATGCTGCTGAAACACCACCACTACAACTGCTGTATATCAGGATAGACGACCATAAAGCTGAGCTTGACACACCCTTCACGCTAGGCGAGCTTGTAGCAGCGTTGGCCCAGAGCAAAAAGGGTCCGCTCCTGGACACGATGGAGTGACTTGGCAAGAACTTCGAAATCTCAGCGACTAAACACTAAAAAAACTTAACTATCATTAATGAATCCTGGGAATCCAGCCTTGTCCCCGATTCACTTAAACTTTCGCTCATCTATCCTATACCGAAGCCGGGATAAGACCATACAAAGCCAGAGAATCTGCGACCAATAGCTCTGACTTCAACAGTCTGCAAACTCAAGAGCGAATGCTGAACATGCGGATACAGTACTACATTGAATATGTGAAACCCGGACTACACCCTGCGCAGGCAGGTTTTCGGCTGAACATGGGCACACATGACTGCCTGGGGTTACTTCGCAGAGTAATCAACCGCAAATCTCGCAAACTGATGCCAGACTATATTCTTGCAGTAGATATGCGCAAAGCATTCGACAACGTGAAACAAGAGGCTATACTACAAGAATTGGCAGCAAGGTATCCCAGCCAAAGAGAATATAACTGGATTTGCAGCTTTCTCCAAAGCAGACCAATCAGACTCCACGGCAAAGCACCGGGATGGAGTCCGAGGACCTATTATCTGGATAGGGGTGTACCCCAGGGCTCCATCCTCGGTCCTTTGCTCTTTAATCTGGCCATGACACGGGTGGTAGAAAGGCTTGAGCAAGAAACATCGGCCCGTTTTACTATCTACGCGGATGACATCACAATATGGACAGAAGTGGCAGATTATCCCGACGAGCAGAGCATGCAAACTGAACTCCAAGCAGCTATCCTCGCCCTCGTCGATAGATTAGGTAACCTCGGACTGGAGCTGTCGCCAGAAAAGACGGAATTGATTAGTGTGGACGGAAAGAAAGCAAGCAGATCACAATACACATCGGCGAAAGCAATATTACATCTACCAACGAACAAATTAGGGTCCTCAGAGCACAGATTGCTAGTTGCAACAGTCCCCAGCAATGGATCCGAGCCTTAAGACGCATGTGGAGCCTGATGCTGCACATGGTCCGACGCATTTCCAATAAACACGGTGGAGTAAGACAGAAAATGTCCCAAACACTAGCCAAAACAGTCGCTGTCTGAAGGATTCTTTATGGGGCACCTGTGTATGAGTTCTCTGATCGAGACCTCCGTGACGTCGAAAAGTTACACAGGGTGATGTACGATAGCTGGGCTCCCAAAGAACTTGAGGAACGAGGAGCCGCTCAAGCTTGTGCTGATACCACCAATAAGGGACACAATCAATGAAGCACGAATTCGCATGCGATGTCGGCTTGAAAACACCACGAGGCAAACAAATCATGGCATAGGACAATCGAGTTTATGCGCGGTTGGGGAACGAGAAAACGACCACAGCACCACCATGGGAAGCACCGCTGAACACACGAAAACAACGCCCGATCGCTAGGCACAAAAAAACCAGGCAACTCTTCGAGCAAAGGCAGCGCCTCAGAAAACCTGAGAACACCATCGACATCTACTCTACACTGACACAACAATCATACACGAACAAGCTAGTATGGCCTGGGTCAGCACATGCGCATCCCGCTACAATGGCTATCACAGTTGCCAGATTCATGGTGGTGCACCCTTACATGAAGAGTTGGTGGCCATATGGAGAGCGATCAACACTACTCCGATTGACGCAGGGAACACTGCAAGCGAGAGTCTTCGAAACAGCTTTTATATACCGACAGATTCGTACGAAGCGGTGACTCAGCTTACAGCAACAATGACTGAAGATGTGGTGGCCAACGATATTAGAAAAACGTTAAAGAGATTACAGGATTGCGGAATCTATGCGGAAATTTTGTGGACACCGGGACACACTGGCACGGACGGGGGAAACTAAGCCGCTCATGCAGTCGGCGCGCAAGCGGGTGGGCTTGACTATTCATTGAACAGACCCATACATTGCCAAACCTGGAGGACCTCAATCCCTACCTAGAAATGCTGTGCGCAGGCTCTTTTAGCAGAGCATTTATGCATTATATTCGCACAAAATTGAAAACCGACAGTAAACGAAAGCTATTACAAGCTACACCAGCACCACTATTAAGCGACAAGGGCGGACTTACTCGCCAGCAAGAGATATTTCTGAATAAGGTTATGGCCAATGCAGCATACACACCAGATGTACTTGACAAATGAATTAGACCCAGACAAGCAATTGCAAACACTTCTCCTCAATGCCCACATTGTCAAGAACTATGCAGAGCAGATTTACACCACCTAATTTGGATTTGCTCAGCTTTCTCATAAGGAAGAACACGCATCCAACACTTGCCACACGACGACATAAGAACTTTAGGAAACGTACTACAGTCTAATGATGAAGCGCAAAAAGCACTTGCGAACTATGCTAGTATAAGTGGCCTGTTTTGAGTGGTGTAGAAGACGTCGACCATCTCACACGAGAGCGACTCCATTGGACCTCTACCGCAAACGAATTCACACGAACTGATGTTAGTTTATTGTGCTTATGTTGTTCACCCAACCACCCCTTCCCCACCTATTCCCAACCTGCGGCCGAGAGCCTTCCTCTCCTGCAAAATAAAGGTTCAATTCATTCATTCATATAGCACCCTAATTTTTTCATTTCTGAAAAATTGGAGCACAAGTCTACCTTGCAACTAATACATATTGTAACTCAATAGACCATACAAGTTGATATCCAAAACTGAATATATGTATTAGCTCAAAGCCGACTTAAGATAGTTTCAGAGTTTTGCAACAGCCCTTATTAATAAGAATATTTTAGAGCAGTGTACAGTGCATCAATTTTGTCTACTTCCTGTTTTAATAGAAGCAGTCGACAGAAACGTGGCATTGTACTGTATAGCTGAGTTAGCATTGAGGCAACAGACAGTTTTAGAATATAATTTATGAATGCAAATGTATTGTATACATGAAGCAGCATTCTCTTCACTGTGCATGCCAGATAGCACAAGTAAATCGTGGAAATGCAACAATCTACGTTAACTTGAATGATATAAGTAGGATTAGCATCATGTAAAGGATTTTAACTTAAAGACCCGACATTTTGAGTTATACCAGCTCCTTCAATGATGGGGGCAGTACAGCCAGCAGTGTTGCATTAAAAGCTTTCATCTTCACTCCAAACAGGCTGCAATGCCACTACATTTCTGAGATAGGCAATTCTGGCACAGAAGGGCCTGATGAGACACACTGTCATAGAAATGACAATGGCTGAAATGAATGGACTTGGCTTCATACAAAGCAGTGATGGCATCCTGTCTTGTATTTGTGCTTCTGTACTTTTTAAATTAAACAACTTCACAAGACATACACCGAAGTGCTCCACAAAGAGCTTGCCAAGGTGTCAACTGCGATTTTAAAAGTGTAACAGTGCTTATATTTGTCTCCAATTATCAGTGACTTGTTAAATTAAGGACCCAAACAAAAAACTGCTCTCAAAAGCTCATTTAACTTTTTCCTTTAAGGGAACAAACCTCACACCAAGGCGTGTTCTGTTTAACAATTCTCCATTTGCTAACTAAAAATGAAAAGCTGCATAAGATGTGCAAAGTATGAACATCAAACAGATTTCAAGACAACGGATTCCCGAACTGAATCTCTGAAAAAGCATCTTGTAAAGTGAGTCTGAATTTTCAAGATGGAAAACAGTTTAAGTTGCCACTTGGAGAAGAAATTGCATCTACAGCTTCCATAGAATGCACGATATGCAAGGAAATTGCTTTCATCAGGCTGCCACGATTTGGTCTGATTCCACAGATTACAAGCAATTCGAAAACAAACATGGTCCCCCTCCCCCTAATATCGCTGGCACAATCACATTTGCAATAAAATATGTATAAATATGTCACTACACAGGAGAATCATACCTAAATAAGCACCATAACAATGTAATAAGCCGTGACACAGAACACAATCCTCATATGCATGTGAGCATGCACAAAAATATGAAGCTTTTGTTAATACAATGTAACCTTTTCTTAAGCAGCAAAGCTTGCCCCCTATCAAAATTAAAAATACTCCTTAGTTTGTTTATGCAGGCTTTAGAAATGGATCAAAGTGGCTGATTTGCATATCTGAGCACTATTTGCACAATCTTACGAAAAAAAGGGAAATCACCTGGGGTGAGAGGGTCCTCTATGCAAAGAATCGATGGACGGTAAGAGTCCCCTGCATCACGCTGCATCTCTTCTTTCCGTATATACGCACCACCATCCTTGATGCGAATTCCAGTCACAAAATAGTTGAAGTGTTTTCCATACAAGTCAAAAAACTCCAGCAGCAATGTGCCAAGATTTGGAGATGGGGCATCCCCACCTCGTGGGTGCAACTGTAGAAAGCTCACAGTCATAAGGATCAGAGAGTAAGAGCTGATACCACCAGTGAACACTTCATTCAAGTCCCGTTGTAGCAGAAACTGCTTCAACACCAGCACCAGCTTGGGAAGTGCAGGAAACTTCTCCTTGAATGACTGCATAGGTAAGAAAACCATTAGTTCGACACCAGAATTTGCAGGGAAAAAAAAGTTATGTTTTTCATATCATTCAAGAAGAAACACCAAAGTACTCAAAATTGTGCAAGTTTGTATATGTTGAAAGCATGACACCTGTAGAAATTCGTAAGAGACAGAACATGGATGTGTTAAGAACATAGAGGACAAGCAAGGCAAAGGGTACAGAGAAGTTATAGCTAAGTGAGGAGCAAGGGGGGGGGGGGGAGGGGGAGAGAATGCTTGTATCAAGCATTCTTTTCTTCCACATTTTCTATTAAAACAGAAATAATGACACTGAGAAATGTGTTCATATGATTGCAAGTGCAGCCGAAATTTTTGTAAGCATGTTAAATTTGCATGTAGTCGCAAGTTGGAGGCACATCAATATACTAATTGTCACCAGCAAGCCCCTCTATTGAAATCTGCCAGTGACTATGCACTCAATGTAGCTGCAATGAATTAAAAATGCATCAAGAGACCAACCAGCCAGCAAACGAAATGCGCTCGCATCTTCCACAGTACAGAGATAGCTGTCCCAAAAAGCACCCACATGTTACCACAAGAAAAGATGGCACAACCGCTTTAAAGATGCCAACAAACACCAAATATGTAAATTGATTTAAACTGCACCTTTATTTGTTTGGTGGATGCATGACTTTGTAAAGGAAGGTCCCTTTCTGAACTTGTGATCAAAATGTTGTTCCAATTATGTCATGTTCAACACCAGATTTCTAAGGTTTCTTGTTTCACCATTTCTATCGAGTTTCGAAAGAGGAAAGAAGTGAATATTTCTAGGCAGACTTCACGTTTTATAATACAATTTAACACCTACATTTGGTGAGCACTTTTACATGCGACGGTGAGAGGCTACACAATGACTAACTATCACTGGAGTCTGCCACTGCCTTAGCAGTGTGCCGAGCTGTGAACTACCAAGACGTGCTTCATTGCAACACATGAAGAAACAGGCCATAAGCCAGTCAATACCCCATTTCACTTTTTTTTAGGTCACAGGCCTAAAAAAGTAGCCAAATTGGCGCAAAGCAGCCAAACCTGGCTACCTTCATTTTCAGATAAATCTGAAAATGAAGGTAGCATATCTATGCCCTTAATACATTTTCTAACACATGCACAACAAGATATGCCGTTATTGGTACACTTCAAAACCATACAGTAACTTTATGGCCTGGAAAAAAAAAAGAAAACATACAGTAACTTTATGGCATTCGATCACTTTAGGGCTCATGGCAACACAAGGCCATCACATAGTAGGCCAACATATGTCTTACCCTGCTGCTGAGAGCACTTGAAAAGAGTAATTTTCCCACAAGTAAGCTTAGTAAATTACCAACTCTAGTGTAAGATCCGGCGTGTCGAGAACGGGGGGGATAGTTGTGTTTTTTCCGCAGAAGGCGGCTTCCAAGAAGCCAGCCTCAAAGTCGAGGGTCGAAGCGCAGCGACGCTCGGTTCGAGTGTAGGAAGCGCGGGGACAAAAGAACACTTGCCAGCTGCCCATAACCGTTCAAACAAAAAGACGCGCCCTATTGACCATCGGTTTAACGACCAACGCAGCGGCCCGCAGCCCGCGGGGGATCCGGGAAGCAGTGCGAAGGGAGCCAAGACTGGGACGTCAATAAATCTCGCATAGGATCCGTGAACGCCTGTCGACAGAGACAAGATGTCGCCGAGTACGGTGCACGTGGCCCAGTAAATCTCGCAAAGTGTCTGTTAAAAGTCTGTCAACGGATACGAGATACTTCTGAGGAGGGATGGCATGGCTCCGCTGGTTAACCGGCCGCACAGTGTAGGAACACGAGCAGGGTAACTGAACGATGCCACCATCGTGTATGTTTTTTTAGTGCACTTCTGAGAATGTCGTTTGCCGGACGTCCTCGACGTCTCTCTCTCAGGCTGGTGGCTCAAAAGGCTTCAGAGAGAGAGGGTGGAGGCCTCCGGCAGACCAATTGACGGTTGGCCCAATAAGCGGGCTGAGTTGTTTTGATTTGCCGTGGGGAGAATTGGGAGGAGCAATCAGGGGGTTAAAACCTGGCTCCCGGCTCCTCACGGGGGTTCTTGTCGCAGGAGCGGTGCTATGCACTTGTCGGCTCTGCCGAGTTATATTGCGAAAGTTCCAATGTACATAGCTGCCATGTAACCTTGTATATATACCCTGTATATAAATATCGAGTTGTTTTGCAAAGAAAGGAGTCGTCTCCATCCTTGAGAAGTGTGAACAACCACGATATGAGGCAAGACAGCTACGGCCAACCTTCCACTCCCTTCTGCAACTGACAGCGGCTACGCAGCTGAGAGAGCTCTGCTCTGGAATCAAGAGGGAGTGGGGAGAAGGTGTGGGAATTTACTTCTAGAAACCACTATTTTGTACCTGGCTTCAACATCTTCGCAGTACCAATGCTGTCAATTTGTGTGCCCTTGAAAGATGCCTGCATGTCACAAGATACACCACAAAAAAATGTTACACATGCCTTAAAAGTGTTCAAGAATTACCTGAATGAGGCAGGCACTTTTTACTCCATTGTTCATGTTGAAGCTGATGTCAACCTTGACCGTTGTTTTTGCATCAGTCAGCTTCACAATAGGAACCTAAAACATTTGAACTACAGATGTGTATTCTGACCAATAATGCAAGAACATCCAGCATAACTAGCAGCATTCTATATTTATACGAATTTAGTATTTTTAGAGTAAGGAAACTTAACAGGAATTGTTGTGAACACTGAATAGTGCTTGGCAATATACCTGGGTCCTTCAATACTTTCCTACTGGTCATTAAACTCCTACATAATGCTACGGGAAAGCTTCATATAGCGCCCGCAGTTACCGCACCGCAGCGTTGCACAGCTAGACGGCAATGCCATAAATGTCTTACATAGGGGTGTGCAAATATCAAATTTTCAACTTCAAAGCGAATTTGAATGATGAACGAATCGGATCAAATATTTTGTTTTCACCAACCAGAGATGAAAAAGCAAGCCTGGAGTGCAGGAAATAATGTACAGGAAAATTATGCATTGTACAACACCAGTGCTTGACAGTACAACATCTGCAGTTATTTAATGCCATGAAGGATAGCGGCTAAATTTGTTCGGGGAGTAGCGAACTATTGTGCATCTCACAATCCATCCAGACAACGAAAACAGCGTGTCACTAAGCACACAAGTGCTTGTGTGTTTTAACTTGTCAATTTAATCCTGTAAGCGTGCTATCTCAATTGGGAAGAGCAATGACAACTGATCAGAGCAATGTTCATTCCAGGTGCTTCATCGTAGTTACCCTAAAATAAGCTGGGTTTCCTTATTTTTGGGCATTTTTTTATCATTTCACATTTTAAAAATTTATTTTACCCTCAGGGTTTGCACATTACAGAGGGAAGTGGCATGTTACATATCAGAACGGGAAAGAACACTTGATACAAAATAAAAGTACGAAACTTGAACAATCCACAGAACTATACAAAATCGATGACATATCGAAGATGTCAACAAAAAAGAATGTAGTGGTAACAATAATGCATGTAATTCATGTTCAAGAACCAAAGCAAAGAACAACAAAAAAAAAGCCAGAAAAGAAGAAAACATGACAAATAAAAAAAGCAGGCTCAAACAACGTGAAACATTTTTTGCAAAAAACCTTAAAGCGTGATGTGTCAGTGATAGCGGAAGCAGATTGTGGTAGTAAATTCCGTTCGGATGTGGTTCTTGGTATGAATGCATGAGAGTACATAGGTTGCGGTTCTGCAGCGAGGAACATGAACTTTTTGTATGCGGTCAATTCTAGGTGATACGAATAAGGGGGTTTAACAAACTGTTCATGAAGGTTATTGTTGCGATAATAAAGTTTATGACTGAGCCGGGCTATTTTGCACCGAATGGCGAGTTCAGGAAGGTTAAGCTGGGACTTATTAGGGTAACACTGGCCGTGCGGTTATAATTGGATAAAGTAAAGAGAACTGAACGATTCTGCAGAGTTATATAATAATAATATGTGGGGTTTAACGTCCCAAAACCAAGATATGATTATGAGAGACGCCGTAGTGGAGGGCTCCGGAAATTTCGACCACCTGGGGTTCTTTTAACGTGCACCTATATCTAAGTACACGGGCCTCAAACATTTTCGCTTCCATCAACGATTCTGGACAGCTTCGAGCTCATGCGTTAGTGTAGTGCCACCAGGATCCCAGATGGATAATGCATATTCAAGTGATCGACGAATGTAAGTACTGTAACGAAGCTTCTTAAGGGACGAGGGTGCCTTGTAGAAGTTCCTTTGAAAATACCCGAGTGAACGGTTAGCTTTGGCGATGATGTACTCCACATGATGGTTCCACAACAGGTTATTGGAAATATGAGCACCTAGATATTTATGAGATGAAACAGCCTCGAGGTAGGTATTGTTAAGATGATAGTGTGGACATACAAGTAAGGTGCAGCACACACACATTGCTGTGGATTTTGAAATGTTAAGTTCCATGTTCCACAATTGACACCAGGTAAATATGTTATTTAATCCGTCTAAAGCGAGGTAACATTGTCTTGGTTAGTTATTTTCCAATAAATTACACAGTCATCTGCGAATAGGCATACCTTTGATGAGAAGTTAGTAAGTCATTTATTAAAGTTAACAGTAAGGGTCCCAACATAGAGCCTTGGGGAACACCCGAGAGCACTGCCTGGACGGGGGAACCAACATTGTCAGCAGAAACAGAGTTCAGTGAGAAAGGAAGGCTCAAATCCAGTTAAGCACATTAGGATCTACATTTAAATGTTTCAGCTTAAGGAGTAGTAACTGATCACTGACCTTGAAAATAATATAAAAAATAGTCTATGGTAAATCCAGAATCGAGTAAGACATGCAGGTCGTTAGTAAAGACAGAGTTGCATTTCGCAAGAAAAATTCTTGCAGAAACCAAGTTGGAAGGCTGTGAAAAACTGGTTAGACTCGAGAAAGTTAACACGCGCAGGTACGAACTGATCAGTGTTATAAAATTTGTTTGTGTAAGTGCTAAAACTCACTTGGAGCTGTAAATATTGCCTAGAGCAGCTAAATATTGCCTAAAAAGCAGATAAATATTGCCTAAAGCAGTGCACTTCGCAGCTGCTTCTGCAATTAGTGCCAAGATGGCTGCATGTTCAGACTTGGTCGTTCTGCACGCGAAATTCTCATTGGGAGCTTCATGATGCCTTTGAAGAAATGGGCGATTAGCAGGAAAATAAGGGTTGTAGGCAGCCAGCGTAAGATACGGCCTGCCATAATTTATTGTGCATGTGATGGTGATCTGTAGGTCAGCTAGACCTATACATGTGTACTGTACAATTGAAGTATAACAAACTACACTGGCATCAAGAAACGTTGGATATGAGTACAAGTGAAATTGTATCACTTGACGGCAGCCTTGGTTGAAACATTTCTAACGATTAATGACTCGAGCTAATAAACAATTCACGTCCTATATTATTTTGTCAACACTCATCACTGTTATGCTCAGTTAGCAAATACAGTGAAAAATTTCCCGGGGTCTTTAGGTCTTTCCATATAGACATCAAGCCAAAAGCCTTTTTATCTTCCTGGTACCTTCATTGAACCCTTCCTTGAATGTTCCTCGTCTTCCTTTTTTTCTTCTCTTTTTATGAGGGTCGTTATGGGTTATGTGACGATAGGCCGTGTGGCGTCAACACCTTTGTTGATGCTGCGACTGCTGCTGATGACGAGTTATGGCTCAGCCCTTTGTAATGTTGGTAGCTTTCAACGGCCCACTCATTACGCAATTAACATTGCGAGAGGCCTAGTGCGATCCTATGCCTCTGCCCAGTGTTGTAGGCGTTACTGAAAAAAAGTAACTAAATAAGTTACTCGTTACACTATAAAAAAAAAGGAACGCGTTACCGCCCTACGTTACCTACAAAGAATGTAACGCGTTGCCGTTACCGAAAAAAAGTAACGGACGTTACCTCTGCCGTTACTCCGCAATCATAAATTTTAATCGATGTGTCTTTGCTGCAGGAACCCACAATATTGATACGAAGTGTCACTGTCGGTGAAAAACAAGGGAAGCGCGGGTAGAGAAAGAGGACGACGACGTAGCTCCTACGATTTCCGCGGTCTCTGTGCCCATTAAAAACCCCCTTACGCTACTCCAGAGTACGTAACAGATTGGTGGAGGTGCTGGGTAAGACGAACCCAACAACGGAAGCTTCACTACCTGAACTTCGCCGCAGCCGCCGCCTTGCCGGACTCCCGCCTTCGCCAATCGAAATGTCCCAAGAGCAAACCTCTGCTGCTTCGACGCCAACTCCGACGGGTTCCGTGCCCTACTACCGAGTGCCACCAAACTTCGGCGGAACCTCAGAAGAAGACGTCGACGTGTGGCTCAAGAACTATAAGCGGGTGAGCAGGAGCAACGGCTGGGACTCGGAAGCACAGCTCAGGCATGTTGTGTTTTCGCTAACTAACACCGCTCTCATGTGGTACGAGAACCACGAGGACATGTTTACGACTTGGGACCGTTTTGTCGAAGAAGTGCAGAAGTGCTTCGGTGATTCTGACGCAAAGAAGAAGCGCGCGGAGCAGACATTGGCTCAGAGGGCACAGCTTCCAGGAGAGACATGCACGACATACATTGAAGAAATCTTGAAGCTGTGCAAGATAGTCAATGCTCGGATGTCTGAAGAAGACAAGGTTGGACACGTTCTTAAGGGTATAGCCGAAGACGTGTACAATTTCTTAATTGGAAAGGAAAGCCTGAACTCCGTGTCTGACGTGATGAAGCACTGCCGTACCTTTGAATCGCTGAAGATGCGACGGATCTCTCCGAAATTCGGCCGCTTGTCTAACGTCCCAACTGTGGCTAGCGTCGAAACAGTGTCGCCCAACGACCTTGCCTTCACAATACGGCAGATTGTCAGAGAAGAGCTGCTTCGATGTCAGCAAACATCTCATCACCCCAACAACTTTCAGGAGGCCTATGCAAGAGAACCAGAGCATGCGCGAACTCCGGCTACTCTTGCTCCATGGCAGCCATCGGTCAACGCAGCTGATCCCGATGAATACCGAGGCACACGGCAGTCTGGGTTCTCACATCGCACACCACCCAATTACGAACGGCGTTTCCGCTCGCCTGGTTACCGTCAACGAACGTCGCTTGCCTACGGTGCCCCTGAAGAGCGGCACTACTATTCCATGCCTTCTGAGAGGAGTGGTTACTCTGAGCAGCCGCCTGTATCTCGACCACATCCGGTGTGCTACAACTGTGGCGTCCCGGGTCACATCGCACGTTTTTGCAACCACCGCAGCCCATACCAGCGACAGCCTTCTCAGCCTTTCGACCGTCCAGTCTACACGCCACGGCCACCACGCGCACCAACCGGATTCCGCTACCCCTCGCCGGCTTCTGATCGAAGTTTGACGCCGCCACCAGCTCCACGAGCTCCGCGATCACCGTCGCCACGGCGACGCACGCGGTCACCGCCGCAGGAAAACTAGTCGGTGCGGCCAATGGGGGTGAGGCCGCGAGATACCAGGCGCTATCTACAGATATACCCCCGTCAGCGTTTATGTTGAAGAACAGAGTTCACATACTCGTTGATACGGTACCTACTATGGCACTTGTAGATACAGGCGCGACGATCTCTGTGATGAGTGTAAATTTTAAGAACCTTCTCGGACCTAAAGTGATGTTTTGCCTGAGCCCTGGTGTGACATTCCGTGGTGTGAGCGGTGACGCGTTGTGTCCGGTGGGATTTTGTACTGCGGACGTCTCCTTGTGTGGCAAGGTATTTTGCACAGAATTTGCGGTTATTCCATGGTCTACACATGACGTTATTTTGGGTATCGACTTTTTGCGTGAGTGTGGGGCAACTGTTGACTGCAGAGGTGGGCACCTTTCCCTGCATGGTACTTTTCCAGCTGCGCTCTTAGAGAATTCCTATCGTGATGACTGCATCTTTTTCGTCTCCGAGGACACAGTCGTTCCTGCGTTTTCTGCCGTGTGCGTTCCCGTGACTTGTTCTGGTAACAACTGTGCCATGTTTGACGCCACACTCGAACCGATTCCTTTGGCCCCTGTCTGAAGAAGAACATTCTAATTCCCCATTGCGTGGTGTCTGTTGTTGATGGACGAGCAGGTGTGTGGACAATGAACACTTCCATGGAGCCTGCAGTTTTGCCAGCCGGCATGAAACTTGCATTATTTAAACCTGAATCGTCTACGACGCTGGTTGCGCTTGTTGATGCTACAGACCAGAATGGACGCCCAGATTCGCAAGGTTCAGAGGATTCCCAATTGCTACAAATGATCAGCAAGTCGCTTGGCCAAGGCGAACGTCATACACTGCTGGACGTTCTCTCTAAGCATTCAAAAGTGTTCGATTTTTGTAAAGATAGCCAAACGCCCTCAATTCCAGCGTCCCGGATACGTCATCAGATCCACACCGAGTCGGCGTATCCCATACGACAGAAGCCTTACCGAGTGGCACCATCAGAGCGCAAAATCATCGACGAGCAAGTCCAAGAGATGCTGGAAAAGGGGATAATTCAGGAATCGGCGAGTCCCTGGGCCGCTCCCGTCATTCTAGTTAAGAAAAAGGATGGTACGTGGAGATTCTGCGTTGACTACCGCCGCCTGAATTCTGTTACCAAGAAAGATGTTTATCCGCTGCCGCGCATCGATGACGCCATTGATTGCCTGCATTCCGCTTCCTACTTTTCTTCTGTTGATCTACGATCAGGTTACTGGCAAATCCCGATGCACGCAGCTGACAAGGAAAAGACGGCATTCGTTACGCCTGATGGACTGTACGAGTTCAACGTAATGCCATTCGGATTATGTAATGCGCCTGCGACGTTCGAGAGATTCATGGACTCTATTTTGCGTGGTTTAAAATGGCAGATCTGTATGTGTTACCTTGATGATATCGTAATATTTGGACGCACGTTTCAGGAGCATAACACGCGCCTAGATGTTGTGCTCACCTGTATTGAAAAGGCTGGCCTTCTACTGAATTCGAAAAAGTGCCACTTTGGCGAGCGACAAACATTGGTGCTGGGCCATCTCGTCGATAAAGATGGCATTAGACCTGACCCACAGAAGATAGCGGCCGTTGAATCGTTCGAGCAACCCAAATCTGTGAAACAACTTCGCAGCTTCATCGGGCTATGCTCGTATTTCCGGCGGTTCATACCCAGGTTTGCGGATGTCGCTCATCCTCTGACGAGACTTCTCCAGAAGAACAGCCCGTTTCAGTGGAGCCCCGAGTGTGATGCCGCTTTTCGCCAGCTGAAGTGCTTGTTAACTTCACAGCCGATACTTCGGCACTTCAATCCCTCGTCGCCAACAGAGATCCACACGGACGCAAGTGGCATCGGTCTCGGCGCCGTTCTCGTTCAGCCCTCTGGTAACAAGGAACACGTCGTGGCGTACGCAAGTCGTTCTTTAAGCAAGCCTGAACGCAACTACACAGTGACCGAACAGGAATGCCTAGCGGTAGTCTTTGCAGTACAGCGGTTTCGCTCATACATCTATGGCCGCCCGTTCACCATCGTCACAGATCACCATTCCCTGTGTTGGCTGGTCAACCTTCGCGACCCCTCCGGCCGCCTCGCACGATGGGCCCTTCGTTTGCAAGAATATGTCTTCACCATTTCGTACAAGAGTGGTCGTCGACACGCTGATGCGGATTGCCTCTCTAGGATGCCACTACCTACGACGGATTGTGAGGCCGATAACTTCGACCACCTTATCGCTTCGCTGTCGCCTGGCTTTCCTGATGCCGTGACTTTCGCCGCTGAGCAGCGCAAAGACCCAAGCTTGAAAGCTCTCTTCCCTGCAACAATCGAGCCAATACCCGAAGGCCAGTTTTGCGTCCGAGGTGGTCTTCTTTACAAGAGGAACTTGTCAACGACGGGCGCCCGCTTTCTGCTGGTCGTTCCTGCGTCTCTTCAAACATCTGTTCTGCGTCTCACGCATGACGACCCGACCTCTGGTCATTTAGGAACCGCACGAACACTTAGTCGCACCAAAGAGCGGTTCTATTGGCCTCAAATGCGCAAGACAATTGAAAAATATGTGGCCAGTTGTACGCAGTGTCAGAGCCACAAGTAGCCCACCTCAGGTCCAGTCGGTCATCTGCAGCCCGTAATGCCCCCCAGTTCTCCCTTTGAAAAGGTCGGCATTGATCTTATGGGACCATTTCCCCGTTCTTCAAAAGGCAACCGGTGGATAATTGTATGCGCTGACTACCTGACGCGGTACTGCGAGACGGCTGCCTTACCCTCAGCCACGGCAGGCCAGGTTTCCGAGTTCCTGTTGCATTCAGTCATACTCCGGCACGGGCCACCTCGCGTGGTGATAAGTGACCGTGGTCGCCAATTTACCGCCGATGTGGTAGAATCATTACTTCGCTTGTGTGCCTCCAAGTTCCGACACTCAAGTGCTTATCACCCACAAACTAACGGTCTGACCGAGCGCACAAACCGAACGTTCATCAACATGTTATCCATGTACGTCACCTCCGACCACAAGAACTGGGATGAAGTATTACCGTTCGTGACGTACGCCTTCAACTCTGCGAAACACGAAACTACAGGTTACAGCCCTTTCTACCTGCTCTACGCTCGCTCGCCTCGACATACGCTGGACACTATCTTTCCTTTTGTCGTTCACGACGACTTGTCAATTGCGGAGACTTTGTGTCGCGCAGAAGAGGCTCGTCGACTTGCACGCTTACGTACATTGGCAGCGCAAGACTCCTCCAAAACACGCTACGACAGTCAACACCGGCATGTAACCTATGTTCCCGGTGATCTAGTGTGGGTGTGGACCCCAATACGCAGACGTGGCTTGAGCCAAAAGCTACTCGCACACTACGCCGGTCCGTTCGTGATCCTCCATCGTCTAAGCGAGGTAAACTACGAAATCGCACGTCTGACTACTACTGGCCGACGTTCATGCACGACCGAGGTGACGCATGTTGCCCGCCTGAAGCCGTATACACGAAGGACACAAGAATGACTCGCCCAGAGGGCTTCGTCTGAGAGAGGAGGAATGATACGAAGTGTCACTGTCGGTGAAAAACAAGGGAAGCGCGGGTAGAGAAAGAGGACGACGACGTAGCTCCTACAATTTCCGCGGTCTCTGTGCCCATTAAAAACCCCCTTACGCTACTCCAGAGTACGTAACATCGTACTCTGGAGTACGATGTTACGATGGAGTACGATGAAACATTAATTTCAGATTTAAATCTGAAATTAATGTTTCACATAAAACTTCTAACCCAAACAACGAATATACATAAAATGCTGATTTAACGAGTACTATTTGCACAAATGTACCGGACTTTAGCAATGTAATAGTGGCTTAAAGTTGCCTGTAGAGTTACATGCGGTGGCTTTGGACTCTGGCACATGGTGAAGCCATTTTTCTCAATGTGACATTATACAGAATATGAGATTCAATCATCAATGCGATTTGCAAAGAAAGCATCAATGAAATCTCAAGAAATTTACAATAATTCTGATGGTGTGCTTCTGCTAGCAAAATATATGTGCAAATTTTGTAGTAGTAAAGAAATGCTTAAATGGGCTAGTCATGTAAAAAAAAACAGCCAGTGCATAAACATTTTTTGTTCACTTCAACCTGTATAATTACCGCAAAAATTGCGAACATTTGTGAGGGTGTTCAAGATCAGCCTCACTCGCTCGGGAGTTCAATAACCAGAAACTTCACTGCAGTTGCAGATAGAAAAAGCAAAATTTATTTTTAAAACAAAGTTGATAAGCCTTATCAACTTTGTAGGTACTATAAAATGTCGCATATTTAGACATTTTTCAAAAACAGTTTCCTTCACTCTACTACAAGATTCAAACAATGTTACTTTACTCTTTGTTGCGCATACATTTCATACACAAAATATCTTCTTTGTAACGATAATATTTGTGTTTTACAATGTCATCAACTTTCGAGAACGACAGGTAATGAAATTGGTCCCTCCGTATTGAATATGTTTAATATTTTTCCCCTCGTAAATTATGCAGTTAATAAGGAAATTAAGTTCCTTTTCGGGCTACTGGGTGGTACATGCATAAAATATAAAGTACTCAATCAAATCTAAAATATCTATTTTCGGATCCGTGTCGATCTCTCATAGAATCACCCGTTTACAATAACCACGATTAGGAGACTAACTGTGGTAATGTCTGCCGTGTAGCTACCTGTAACCGTGGTTAGCCGTAACCATAGCTTAACCGCGGTTAAGGCTGTTCGTGTGACAGCTGTATTAATAGGCCTTGGTTGAAACAGGGACGCCAACCAAGGTAGTGAGTAAAAAAATTTTTTTTTGTTGCGTTACAAGAAAAAATTCGATGTTTCGGGTCCCGCTCGCATTCTTTTTCAGGGTTTTCTCCCAGCTGTGGGGTCACGCCTATTCTCCACTATAAGGCATACTCTCGATCGACAGCGCACCTGTAGACCGGTTGACATTACCGGCTGTCGCCTGGATGGGCCAGAATTGCACAAAAAGCCGCTTAAGTCGACGACGCGGGAGCTGTCGAATTCGATGCGGTGGTCGTTTACCATGCTGCGCTCAGTGAGTGTACTCCTTTGTCACGCGAACTTGCGGACATCGTTTTTATGTTCTCGCAGCCTCTCGGGGAAGTTTTGTTTCCTCCACGTACGAAGCTTCACAATCAGCACGTGGTATGGAGTAAACCAGCTCTTGAGCTTTCTCTTCGGACGGCCTGTCTTTTGGGCACGAAAAGGCGCAGGTGCCAGCAATCCACCTGCTACATCCACTTCCACGAGAAGCATGTCCGTACAGTTTCTCATGGCGAATTACGCGGCTTTCTTCAAGCTTTGTGTGGCGATGGCCCAACCCACCACACAAGGAGTCGGCGCGTCTTAAGAAATTGGTCCCCACAATTTCCACAAACAAAAGCGATTCCGCCCGCACTTTCTTTGTCAATGCCTGGTAGGCCGACAGCAGTCACACGCTGCGACAAAAGAATTTGTCGGGGCGAGCTGTGAGAAAACGGCACCCCCAGGATGAAAAAGTAACGAGTAACGTGACACCACACATTACCAAAAAATGTTAACGTAAGTACGTTACCCGTTAATGTTTCTAAATTGTAATGAGTACGTTACTAAGTTACTGAAAAAAGTAACGCGTTACCGCCAACACTGCCTCTGCCACACAATATTACATTGGTTAACGTGACTCCTTGCCCGACATGACTGTACAGGGCCTTTTCCCAGAGCAGTTTCAAGCACAGGCATGGTTTTGTGGTAGAATACCTTGCTTTGGTTATGGCTGAAACCCAGATTTTGATTATTATGACTTTTATTGCGGACATGTGGGTTTTTGTATTGCATGCCACGGCCAGCGTCTGATGAGGCACCTAGGTCTAGCTTACGCGCGACTGCTCTTCCAAACGCGGCAGGTCGGCAACCTACTCACAGCAGCACCTCTGGCGGACGCTTTTGTCCCCACATGAAACTTCTGCGGAAGTTTCGTTATCACAAGAAAAGCATTGAACTCTGGCAATATGAATGAACTCCACAATATGAGTAAAATGAAGATCAATCTCATCTCAATTTCTCATGCACAGAGCCCTCTTCCAACAAGAAAAACTAGAAACTCCTCACTCAATTTTTCTTTGGATGAGACTAGGCACTTTAGTGTCTTCCCTATTATATACATCTGCAGTGATGCAGAAAGGCAATGATTACTTTTGCCACTTAGTGTATTGATATATCTTGCACTTATTTCATTGTTCTGGATTACACTGAAGGTTAAAAAATCTGCAGCAAACTTGAAAAGCAACCATCCACATAGCACTCCCATACACAAGACTGCATTCACACAGTTTTCAAGTCAAAACAAAAAACTTACAGAGGCCTTGTCAAGGACCTTAATAGATTGTGGTTCAGCAATTCCATGACTTAGCAAGGCCTTCTCTAGTGTCCACATAGGCAATGTTTCCCACTTGCCAAGGACGACCACATCGATGTCACTAAAAGAAAAAAATTAAAATTCAAAATCAACTTCTGAAGCAGTAAAAACATAGCTGCTCTGTACAGGCACATGTGCCTAGTTTCTTAATCAAGAAAATAAACCAACACACATTAAGCCAAGGCATAGGGGACATTATTTGTTTCTAACTGTAGTGTAGTGATTTTGATGTAAAGTGAAATTTACGTAAACTTAATCAAAATCACTACATTACGGTTAGAAACAACAAATAATGTCCCCTATGCATTTTTTGGCTTAATGTGTGCTGGTTTCATTATTGTGTACAACAAAGAAACGAGCCCCTCATACAATTCGGCTTCTTTCGTAGTTTCCTAATCAGGCCTTCATAGTACTGATAGGCATGAAATTCATGGAAGGCTTAGTTAAGACAGCGATTATGTTTGTAGGGTATTTCGGCGTATTTAGCCTTAAAGGGGTCATGAAGCACCCCTTGGGCTTGTTGAAAAAACACAAGCTGCGGAAAGCTGACACGGCTATGAACTGCTCTGCAAAATATTACAGTCATGCGCGCCGCGTAAAGGCCACAAGCGGAGTGCAAAGTTGCCGTTTCCTCAGGTGCCCTCTTTTCAAACAGAGGCCGGTTCTCACTCTCGTCGGTGTGCGGGGCGTCTGCACGTTGACATCGCGGAGACATAGCCTGCTTATTGGCCGATAGCCGGATGAGATGCGCTTCTTGCCACGGGGTGCCGCTACTTGCCAGCGCCGCACTCCTCAGTCTGCTAACTTTACACGGTAGCCGCACCAGCCGCACTTGCACGTGCGAATCACAGCAGGAGAGCGATTGCGTTTCATGACGCGCGCTGACGTAACTTCTTACCCCCGTGTCATCCCTGCCTGTCTAGCTTCCAGTGCGTTCGTCGGAACGAGAAAAGAGAGAAAGCGCTGAGAGCGTGCGCCAAACCTCCGTAACTCCACTGATTCTTAACGGATTCGAGAAATTTTTGCGGCAATCGATTCGGGAGGCAGTAAACTCCGATACTAAGGTCATTAGATCATTACTTGGAAAAGTGGTTCATGAAAAGTGGTTCATGGTTTAAAGACAGCAGCTGGAAACAGTGCTCATTCAAGTTTGAATGCATATTCTCACCATTACATAGACAAAGAAAATGCTCAATATGGGTCCTTGGTGTTTCTTAAACGGGCCCTGCAACATTTATTGACTGCCTTCAGCAATACTGGAGTGTGTGGATTATTGAATACCGAGATGAATGCAAGAAGACTTTGCGCACAGGAACTGCATTAGCCTTCGAAGTTAAAAACCTGCGCAGACAAGAAAAAAATGCCCCTTTTCCTATTTCACTTAATGACGTCACTGATTGCTTCCAATCACTGCACACCTGTGTGAGATATACTGGAAGTCTCACCTCATGGTGGCATTTACAGACCATTAAAGAGCACACATAGCGTCTCGTTGCAATGGATTTTTAAATATATTTAAAACAAATCATCTTGTATAAGATAAAGTTTAACAAATCTTTATCTTTCAGTGCAGGACAGTGTGGCACACATATGTTACATTGGACTTGACGTGTCAAGCCAATCGAAATGCACAGCACTGTCATCAATTCCCACTCCAAAAATGTCCAGAAGGACGAGGAGAATGCCGTAGTCTGAGCACAAAGGGGTTTCTTCGTTTAACTAAGACCACAAACAGTTTGTTTTAAGCATTCCTACTAGCGCCAAAATATCACCGCATTCCACGGTGCAAGAAGCAATGAAAATGGTTATGTTTAACCTATGTTGCAGAGCGCCTTTAAACGGGCCCTTCACTTTTCAAGCCATTGTCTTTCTGGCACAGGTTGCATTTACCATTGGTTAGACACTTTAGGTATAGGTCAAAGAGGAGATATGAAAATACTTTGCATTTTAATCACGTAAGGAAACCACTATGCGACTGCCAACAGTGCTGCTTTTTCACCCCTGGCGTCCCAGCATTGTTCCATGTTCACAAGCAAGTAGTGCATCTGTGCTAAAGCTCTCTGTTGGGGTGCAGCTGCATAATCATTTGTTACCAAGGTAAGGACACCATCAGTACACCAGAAAAAACAGGCAGCCATGAAGCACAAACTTCCTCTAAGCAGGCACTTTGAGCTCTTACCGTTTATAATGAGGGGTCACATAAGTGAGTAAGAGATGGAGACAGAAGACCATACAAGATCCGAGCTAAGGGGGAACGTGGCAATGAATAATATTTTTATTTATGAATATTAAGAGATAAAATTTGGCATGCAGATGTTACTTATTCTGCTAATATCATAACTGAATTCGGTTTTGAGCTATCCATTGTAGTTTATGAGTTACAACACTTGATACTCTCTTGCAATCCCATTACTAATTAGACAATTTCGTCAAGACTTTATCATAAGGGTATTCACAAGGACCCATTTCGTGCTGTAAAGCTATTGGTTTACTTTTTAATATTCAAATAAGCACAAAAAAAAATTCTGAAATGCCCTGTACATATTGTCTTACTAACAACTTTTATGAAAAGTTAATTATAAAAATCGGTATGACGTGCAGACAAATATGGACAGCTTTACGGCACTCACCAATGTCTCAGGATCTAAGTGCAGAAAATGGAATGGTTATATCTTCATTTGCTGTGATATGGCACAGGGATGACTGACAGCAACTGCTCAAATGAAAGCCGAGAAATGGAGCTCAAAGCCAAGAAAACAGAACTCTGAAGGGAGCTTGTTTTATTTTTCATATGAGAAATGCAGCTTTGCAACTACCTTGAGCTCCGATCTGTCCTCTATACAATGATGCTAAGATGGTGGCACTGTGCCAAGGGAAAGCTGCAAGATTTGCATTTACTAGAACCCAATTTTCTCATGGTTTTTGATGACAGCACCCTAGGAAAGTGCTTTTTTTCTCAACTCCTACTGTTTATTTTGGTCTAATATTTCACAATGACATGAAAGATTATCTCAGGATTGCAAAAAAAAAATAAATTGAAAAATTGAACATTTTGAATAAATTTACCATTCCCATTGCCACGTCCCCCCTTAAGGGCACATGCAAATATACTCCTTTCTTGTATTTTCAATCTTCTAGGTTGAAGAACTTCAGACTGTGCACCCATATCGCTGCCACTATTGTTGCATTTCTCCCCGAAACTGTCATCTACACAACTCTCATTACTAAAAACAATGGCTTGAAAAGTGTTCTAGGGACCCTTTCTAGGCACATGTCGACATTCTTTCAGCACAAATTTGCTCTGTAGGTACTTACCTGAAACTTATCATGTCATGCCTTATACATATTAAAAGAACAAACCAGATTCCTCACACTATAAATGCTTTATTTACCTGGTTGGAAGGTACAGGCCTGTCCGAAAGCTCCCAAAAATCTCCACCTGAAAACAGCACCACATCATGTTAAGTTAATCTTGTTCTTTCCATCATCAATACACACCATCAATATGCAAACTCAGGAACACAGGCCACCTTTTCCTGCAATGTGAATTCCACCTACTTCACAAAATTTATATTGTTCAGCCTAGTGAATCAGAGAGACTTGCAAGTAAATACTGTAATGTGACAAGTAAATACCGATAAAGTCAATCGAAATGAAATGCACACGGACTTGCATTAATATAGCTGTCTAACATTTTAAAAAGCCCCATTTAACTTTGCAAACTGAGAGACAATTATCAAGAAATAATTGAGCTCCCATGCAACTTGCATCTATTTTTATAATTCCTTGCAAATTTTATAGCCATAGCTTTTATTACTACAGCTGTACAGCCAAATTCTGAAACTCATTTTCAAAGTCTCATCCCACCTTAAAAACCCTCACACTGAAGGTAATAAAACGAAAGAAGGCTAGTCTCCTAAACACAACCCCTTCATCGGAGGTGGCTACATTTGTGTACGCAACTTGTTTTTGCTAGTTGCATCGACTTGCGGCAAAAAGAGAGCAAGATACATTGCTCATTGGATGAAGTGAACCTTCTGGATAGCCAATGTGTGTTGACTTAACCTCAGTGCGCTGTGTACGACCGAAGCCGACCACATGGTGAAGGCACTACCATGTGCGATGGGTCATTCGACATGTCGTATTCCAGGAGCAATGTCACAAGTTTTTTTTTTTTTTGCTTGAAATGAATGCAACCAAAACTAATTGCGCATGAATTTTGAGCCTACGATTTCATTCCTTTTATGTAAAAATGGAACATGGCTGACTGCCGAATAATTAATTACTTCCTAATTACTGTAAAAACCCGAGCAAGTGCCCCTACCTGAGGAAGCGCCCCCCTCCCTTTTTCGGGAGATCTGAAATATGCGCCCCCTTCACCCCTACTACTATTTTCACTGTTTCATTCACTGTTTTATTTGCCCAACGAGTGTGGATAAAAACAGTGAATGCGTGCACATTCAATAAAGAATTTTATTAGAAGCAGGCTGTGCATTCTTTATTCTTAGCGGCTCTTTGGCTGCTGTCTTGAATTTTGATGCGCGACTGAGCAAGCGCTCCCCCCCCCCCTCCAAATCTTGTTGGATTATCCATCACCGTAGGGGGAGTGCTTCCTCGGGATGTTACGGCAAGATTAATTACTGAAGCTCGCACAAAACAGCATTACTTTATGGTCTTTTTTTAAATGTAATATTGAGTGCTGTGGAATTATGCTACGTGAATTTGATACATTTCGAGACATTGCATCATAATTCATGCCTGAAGGGGATAACTAAGGCTGAAGTTGTGACAACAGGTGAAGAAAATATGTTTAATATTAAAACTAAATGAGAGGTTTTGCAGAAGTTTTTCTAGAATCCAGGACAGATGAACATAAGAAAATTTACCAAAGAATGGTATACTAAGAAGGATGAATGGGTGGACTTTCAACAATTACGAAACACAGATGTCAGCTTTAAAACTAAATTACAGTTAATGCTCCAATTTTTCACTGTGGCAACACATGGGTGCAAATTGTCCCCCTTACGAAAATATGAAAAAAAAAATAAGCGTGACAATTTCGAGCTCCGGTGCTGGTGTAGAGCCTCCATAATTTTGTCAAGTGACAAACAAACCAATCTCATTCAAAAGAGATATGAAACCCACAATGTTCTTTCAAAGCAAAGGTTCTTAAAGGGACACTAAAGGCAAATATTAAGTCGACGTTGATTGTTGAAATAGCGGTCCAGAAACCTCGTAGTGCTGCTTTTGTGCCAAGGAAGTGCTTATTTTGAAATAAAATCACGTTTTTAGTAGGTCCGCATCGCGTTAGCGCGCTTCAAATCTCCCGCCTGAAAATACGACTCTCATACGTCACTGCTGCCGTGCCCAACGTTGTCCGCTTTGACTGCGCGGCCGCCGACACAAGTAGCAGCCGAGCGGAAGTAGCGGGACCCACAGTAGCAACAACGGCGCTGCGGCAAAGACTTGCTCGGATGGGCACATTCAAAGCCTTCACCAAGTTGCGGTTGGTCTCGTTATCCTCAGTACGAAAGTGCAGCGAGCACACACGCAGAGGTTTTGACTGTTTAGCACACTGGCGCAATGGCATGACACTAAGCCACTTCGAGCGTAAGGGTTCATTCCGCGGCACCCAGTGAAAAGACACCGGTTTCCTTGCTGCAGCACTGGCGTTGTGCACCATTCGGGCATCTGGCAATATCACACGCATGCGGCATTTTGTCGAACTTTCTGTCAGAGCGACTTTCACGAGCGCGCAAAACACGCACGGCAGTACGCGATCCCGAAACTGCCACTGAGACAGGCGAGGCGCAGTTCGGCGAAAACGGAACCTTTGAACCACGCGCGCCGTTCCCCATGGCAACGCCACGGAGGTTTTGTTTTCCATGAATCAAGCGGAAACGAACAAACAGCATTTTATTACGTCTTTTGATGCTCGGAGTGTTCTTTTTTTACTGCTGCTAGTTTGATTACTAGTGATTTATTGTAGGCCGACTTCCATACGTCATCGGGATCACTTCGAAAATGTCCCACTCGTGGCGCTCATCATGTGATACATTTAGCTTACTTTCTCGGTAAGTAGGGCACTGCTGTTGATAATATTGCCGTTTTAGAAGTTGTCATAGATTGGGCTTTCACTCTGACACAAATTGTCATTTGCCTTTAGTGTCCCTTTAAACTCATTTTGATCATGTCATGTGGGCTGCTTGTCGAATAGATCAAATTTTGGCTACTCAAAGTGGAAGGTAGGAGAAAACAGCATTGCTAGTGCATGAGATGGTTAGACACGAGATGGTTGGACCAGTCAAGTTGCCTTTAGTAGGTTTGTGAGCCTGTCCTCTTATGCCATAAGTTATTCTGCCAAGCCGGATAACTGAATGCCCCTTTTCAAATTAAGAACAAGGGCTATAGTGCGCACTTTTCACATTTTCAATGTCTCTTTTTTGAAGCAAAGTTAATTCAGTGGACTTTCCTTTTATACCCCGAATAAATTTCTGTGAAAAGTGATATAGCAAATGATTTCAGCAAATATACAGGGTGTTTCATATAACTTGAACAAGGATCTAAAAAAATTTGGTTAACAGCTGAAAGCAATGACAGGGTCTGCTGTCATGTGGCACTCCTTTGAGCATTTTTTTTAATTTTCCGCTTGAAGAGTTAATATTCACTGTAGTACCAAGTGTGTTTTGTCATGTTGCAGAAGGGATTCAGAAACGACAGATCCAATTTTTTTTTTTTTTGTGGCAGCACGCATGCTGAGTAGAGATTTTTTTGGCATTTAAGGGGGGAGGTGGCATTGAAAAAAAACTTTTTTGTTTGTTGACCTAGAGCAATGAAATTTGGCATGCATACTAATAAGTGTCTTGTATAGGGAAATATGCAGTTTCATCATGATACCTTGAGTAGTTCTCAAGTTATATCATGCTACATGGTCCAATTATATGGTCTGCTTGTGGAAAGCCTAGCGCTGTAACAAAACATGCCAGGAAGCTGCAAATGTGTTGATCTTTACTCAAAAGAAGACTACAGGGTATGACACTCTCAGAATTGTTTAGTAAATTCTCTTTTTTTTTTTTAGAGATCATCATGGCTGCTGACACACATTGTCAGAAACAGTGTCATGGACAAATCATCATCTAGAAAAATAACTGGGCCATAAACAAGAAATTGAAGAATGTCATACCCACAAGCAGTGTTCAGGGATTCAGGAAAAAGAAACAGAATCAAAATCGGTCCAGTCATTCCCGTGCTACTCTTTCCACGAGCAATGCACAATGTCCAAAACACACTGGTGAGAAAAAGCCTATCAAAGTTTTTGAAGTTGTTTACATTTGTTAGAAGGCACCAGCACTGTAGTCCTTGGTGTTCTTGTGTAGAGGCAACCTTTTGCGTCTCTGCCCTTTCACTTCATGCATGTGCGATGACTTCCTTGCTCGCTGAGCGTCTTTTTAGCAGCCCTGTGGAGGGTAAGGGCCCCAGGTTGCACACCCATTGCAGCACAAATCTTGGTGTAAGCTTGAAAGTTGCCTGCATTGTACCTCGCAACTGCCTCATGGACTGCTACTTCCACAGTGAAGTGGGAGGCATGCTGCTGCTTAGAAATTAGTGACCAAATCACCGAGTGAAGGCTTTCAGCGGCATTTTGTGTCTTGTTGCCACTGCAACGAGCCTGCAGTTGAGGGTCAGACAGGCGTTGGTACACTGGCCGCAACGCTTCAACAACTTTGTTGGGCAGGTTATACGTGTGTGGAAGTTGTGGCTTCCCCTCTGCCTCTGCTGCACGGTGCCTGCACCAGCTGCGGGCACCGGAAGGACAGAGCTCTTGATGAGGTTCTGCATCTGTCGATGAAACATTATGAAAGGTGGCCATCACTGCTTTCTTCATATCTTCGACGTCCGTGTTGCTTCGCAGTGCTAGGCCATACATAATAGCTGGTGAGCCTTTTGATCAAGTCCTGCGTCAGGCCAATGTTGTCACGGATAGCCATGCCATAACAACTAGTCAGTCTTTTAATCAGGTCTTCAGTCAGGTTGCCCCATCCTCCTAGTCTATCCTTCTTGCTTCTTGACACATGTGTTGGAGAGCTGTACCCATCCTCTCTTTGACATGATTTATACAGTCTTCTTTAGCCAGTGGAATAAATCTGTATGTTCTTTCTTCAGAGTGAGGGAAGTATCACTGTCTTCATCACAAACAATGCATGCGTACCGGAGGTCATTCTTTCCAGTGACCTTCTGAATAAAATTAAGGTGGGGGACGTGGCATTTTCCTTCGTAGGTTTTGATGAAAATTGGCACAGTTATTGCAAACATTTCTGGGATCAAATATCTGAGCAGTTTATTCAATAACGCGAGTTGGTCAGATATAAATTCAACTCCCTGCTTCACACACGCCACGCTCATTTGCAAACCCCGCCTGTGATGCGTTTCATCATCCACTCGGTCGCGGAAACGGTAATTTGCGAGGCATTCGTTATTTTCGAAGATTCATCAGAGCTAGCGGCGATACCAAGCACGAATCCAAACGTGCCTAAATTGCGTCACCAGCGCTTTCTTTCAAGCCGATGTACTCGGCCGCGGGGTCCGGGAAGTCGGCGCACGATATGCTGGCTGGCGGCATTCGGTGACAATGCACAATGCTCCTAGCCGCGGCGACGAAACATCGGCGCACATAACGTGCTTGGTCTCGCATTTTGCGGCGCCGACGCGCGAAATTGCTAGCCGCTGTTCCGAGCGGTCAATGCGCGACGAGCTTGGCCGGGAGGTCCGCTGCCGATTCGTAAAATGTCCATCCGCACTTTCGAGGAGCCAGCGGACGATGCGATTTGCTGCTTGTGACGAAGCACAGTGCGGCTTGTCCGCTAGCGCGATGTCCTTGCCCGCAAAGTTCGGATTCGTCTCGTAAACCAGCACCGTGAGCGGAGTTAGGCCTAGCCACGACTCCGAGCAGTAAGCTCGGTCGCGGTGTGCGTGGCCGCGGTGCCCGATGTTTCAATGCAAGTCATGTTCGATCGCGAGTACAAAGAGTAGTAGCGCGAAGTTATTCGTCTCGGAGTACGAAGTGCTGACAAGCTGAACTTCTACCCGAGACGCGCATCTGCGATGTTCGCGACAAGCGCGGCACGCTATCGTCTATCGTACACTGATGACTGCGCTTCCGCTTGCAGCTGTCAAACTACAGGGTAATCATATTCTAAATTATCGTCGACCCGTGCACACAGGACGAGTGAACGCGTCACTAAGTAGCGCGATTTTCGACAGTCGTAACATCAGGTAACATCGCGACGCGTAAGCAGCAGACGTATGGTGGCCACCATAGCAGACGGCTGTCCTCTCGGAGCGAGCATCGGACCAATGACGAGGCGTGCTGGAGCAACATGGCGGACGCGGCCAATCGGAGGCCTCGAAACGACCTTCAGAGATTTGCTTTTTGTGCGCTTGTTTTCAAAGGGAGGAGCCAGCTGAGGCGGGGAATTTGAAAACGAAGAAATGCTCTTTACGGCGAGCTCAAAATGGCGGCGCCCGGTTGTGCCGTTGCGGAGCAACACTTTTTTGAAAACCACCGTTTTTTTGCGATCTCCACAATAATTTTCGCCGACTCAGCACGTGCAACAAATTTTTTAAAGCACTTCTAGGTGGTTTTCAGTGAAGATATTTTGGAATCAGATAGAAAAAGGGCTACAGAAACTGAAAATGTGATTTTCAAAAAATCGATTTTTTTGCCATTTTGCGCGATACGAAAGCCGCGTCCCCCCTTAAGAATGCCTATAATATGATATAAAGCTATATGTATGCACTTATGTGCTATTGTATTGCAACGCCCTTAACTGTGCTTTGAGCAAATCAACCATGCACGTGGCATTTGCTTATGAAAGACTAATGGTGATGAGTATTTATCACATGCCATGCTGGCATGGACACATGCAATCAAGAGTGTGGTTTCAAATATTCTGGTTAAACAAAGTCCCAATGAGTGTGCTTTTTTTGTAATGAAATAAATGCTAATGCCCCTCTCTACGCTACACTCAAAGCGCATATGAACATTCTCGGTTCCTGTCTCAGCAGTGCACACAGGTTAATGCATCTCTGAATTCACCAGTTCCCCCTCTCACTATGCATCCCATGCTGTCATGCAGTTTTCATCAATGCATCCATACCAACTCAACCAACTATCAACCCCACCAACGTAAAGTTTTCGTTGTCATAATTCGCATGGCACATTTTAGAAGATTTTTCCATCACTGTAAGGCAGCATATTGCTGAGGTATTCACTTTGAGCACAAGCATTAGATGTCAAGTAAATGCAATTAATGACTGACATTGAATGCCGGACGTGTAGGAGTATTTTCCAGGTAATCAATAAAACACTGCAACTCTGCAATTCAAGAACTGTTGAGAAAAAAGTAGAAAGATAAAAAGATGTAAACTGACCTCTGCTTGAGGCCAAAGGCCAAGGATAACGTCTTTTATCCTTTGGATTACCCCCAACCGCATGTGATGCTCTGCTGGAGTTGGCTGCATGTACCTGTAGAAGTCTTCAATTTCATCATGAAGCCTGGAAAAGAAAAAGTTGCATAAAAACTTATAAACCAACAATAGAAAAAAAGGAAGAAAAAAAAGCAGCTGCGACACAAGGGCCAAAAGTCAAAATCAATCTGACAAAAAATCATTGCAGATACAACCATTGCTCCCACTGCAACAAAGTCGGCGAAAACAAGCACTTGACCACCAAAACAAGCCCATGGTTGTAGTCTCATCTCATTTGGGCAACAATATTTCACGTTCCGCCCGAAAATCAGTTTTGTTATGCCATAAACAAGGAATTGTAACAAAACGACAACACATTTGGTAAAGCAAGCAACACGTGTACCAACTGCTTCTTCCAAGTGTACTCAAATTAATTGGGGGAGGAGGGGATTTGGAAATTTTTTAAATCAATGAAATAATATCTGGGGTTTAAAGTACCAAAACCACGATATGAATATGAGGGGCACCATAGTGGAGGGCTTCGAAAATTTCGACCACCTGGGGTTCTTTAACGCGCACCTAAATCCAAGTACATAAACCTCAAGCATTTTCGCCTCCACTGAAAATGCGGCCGCCGTGGCAGTAAATCAATGAACTACAGTGAACAGTGCCAAAAGAGAATGCAAAATATATATATATTTTTTTAATACTGAGCAGCCTTTTTTCACCATTTGTATATAAAACAATATCAACTTCGCAATATTCACTACACTTGCAAGTTCCTGTCATCAGGCGACTTATCATAAACATTGCTTAAAGCTTGAATGTAGCATTATGAACAAGTAAGCTCAATTCTTATAAGCACACATGACTGAATTAACCGAATAAATGTTTAAAAGGTGACAGACATGTAGCAAATGTATATACCTTCAGAGAATAAAACAAAAATGCGCTAATAACTAAAGGATCGAACCTAAAGTCATAAAGAGCACTAGATTTCCCAAAGTAGTTTGTAAAGTCATGTTTCAAGCTATTAACTAACAACTGTATTTGTTAACTTTAAAAAGACATTTAAAAGCTGCAGTAAAGAAGACCTATAGTACTCCCCACACGTCTAAGTAAAAATACGAACTTCAAACAACGAAATTTTCTTTCTGATTATTCTACCATAGGTGTGCAAAGGGTTCCCCATTGATGAAAGGGGGGGAGGCAATCTTACCACACCCCCACCCCCTTCCCCTATTTTAGTAAAGCATTTGGTACCCTACCCTACATTTGGTAAAAAAGAAAACGCCAGACAGCCTCACATAGCAATGAAAATGCCAAAAATACCCTGCAGTAGGGCAGTTGCCCCACACTTGGCAGGCGAAAGGCAGCCGGAAAGAAACGTAAAAAGCAGCCAAAATAAGTCCCATGACGTTTTCGTGACACGCAGAGTTTGGCGCCTCGATACTCGGGGGGGGGGGGGGGGGGGGGCTTTTTCGCGTACCGCAGCCGATCAGTGTGCAGCGGTGACGAGGGGAGGGGTGGCGACGTGGCCGAGGATGTCGCTGCAAGGAGCAGCAGCGGTGGCCGTGTGGTTGAAGCGTCCGCCTCGATGCGGGAGGTACTGGGTGCGATTCCCAGTGCAGCCGGGCACCCACCGGTTTTTCTAATTGCGGCCTGGTTTTCGCTGTTGTGGGCACTCATTTCTCGAGAAGGTGGCACCTCCTTTCACTCCCTTAAGGCCTGAACACACGCACGCGTTGCAGCGTGTCAGCGCGTTACCTTTTGACGCGGCGCCGCGCCCTCTCCCTATGGAGAGAGAGACGCACAGCTTCGCGTAGCCGCGCGCCCTCTCTCCCCATGGGGAGAGGGCGCAGCGCCGCGTAAAAAGGTCACGCGCTGACACGCTGCAACACGTGCGTGTGTTCAGGCCTTTATCCCCAACCTCGAACGACGCGTGCTCCCACGTATTTCATCTGTTCAAACCACCATTACTCGCTCGCGGCCACGATCAAAAAAATTGGGGGGCCCTTAAGCTTCGCCTTCAAGAGTTGAACGCGATAGCGAAACCACTTACAGACGGGGGAGGAATGCTCAGGGGAGACGGGGGATTGCGTATCACGTGACCGCGACGTCACGGATTAGCGAGTGGGCGTGACCCCCCCGCGCCTCCTCGGAGGAGACAGGGAAGATTTCCCCGAAAGGACAAACGATCCCCCTGCGGTGGGGGATGTGGCGGAATTTCGGGCTCTTGTTTGGCCACATTGTTGCACTTGCTCCTGCAGATAGCGGCAGTGGGTGTCCAGTCTGCAGCTGGATGGTCGTCTGCAGCTCGTCGTCAGCAGCTCGTCAAACGGGTGGTGCAAGCCACCAGAGTAGTCTAGTAACACTGGTCTCCCCCTCCGTTTGCCTCGTCCGTGTGAGTGGGGGGGCATTTGTGGAGACTTCTCCTCGCGAGCTGACGTCACTAGGCTCCGCCTTTACCCCCCGAGCATTTCTCCCCCGTCTGAATACCCCTTTAAGTGCATACTTATTAAATGTGTGTTACACACACGCACACAGACACACACGCGCGCGCGCGCTGTACAGGTTTTCGATCTAAAGCACTTCCCTGTGCTAGAGTCGAGACATATTTCTCACAATGCCTCACAGATGGCAGCACATTATCTAATGTTTGCTGTTTGCTTGATCAACGCCTCCTCTAGAAAAGAGGCGTTGGATTGATATGTTTTCCGCTAGATGGACATAGATGTCCATTTTTGGAGCTGTTTGAAAGTTCGTGTCTTTAGCGGCGATGGCTGCACTATCCCGGCTTTTTTCGAAGCATGGCGTCGCGCAAAAAACGTAGTTTGATGGCCTCGCCAATGCGCCTACAAATCGCCGAATGGGCTCATTTTCGTCGTGACACTGGCCGAACAAAATGCGTTAAGGAGACTCCTTCCACTTCATGGCATTTATGTAGTGTTTTTTTTTCGCAGCAGTTACAAGTAACATCGTGGCTTTGTGGTAGGACACCTGCTTGCCACGCAAACGGCCCGTGTTCGATCCTCAATGGGACCGAAGATTTTTATTGTTTATTTTATTTGCATCTTTCTCGATTTTTCGCTCACAAGCGACGCCGTCACCGACGGCGAAATTTCTGCGAAATGAGCCCGCTAACGCTATCGCGTTAAAAGTGTCGCTACTTTCCAGGCTTTAGTTACCGTAGCCACGGCCGCTCGATCTCCCGGGGAGATCGAGCGGCCGTGCCGTAGCGTTACCGGGTTACCGTAAAGTCCCTGGATATTAGAGGATTTTAGTCTGTCCGGCATACCGCTATACGCAAAATGCCTTGCGTGTACCGGAATACCGGGTGTGAACTGCGCATGCGCACGCCCGGTAAACATGGCCGCGCCGCCGAAAGCGATTGCCGTCCACTTCGAATATATCAAGTGGCCGTCGCGCGCTCTATCGCTCGTTATTTCCGAACTGATGCTTTTATTTGCTTTAGATTGACGTCCTTAAGCTTCGACAGCAAGGTATTCGTGCCGATTCGGCACCGTTTTCTAGAGCCATACTCAAATAATCAATGTGTAGGCTTAGCGAATGACAATCCCGGAACCTCGGAGGACATACACTATGTGTTTGTTCGTTGTTTTTATCCTCCATAGCTGGCGCCACTTGACGTAGCGGCAGCTCGGCGCACGCTAGCCGGCATTACGCTACGCCTTCGCGTTACCGAAATACCGGACAGACTAAAATCATCTATTTTTGGGAAAGTACCGTCTTTCTTTTAACCGAGCCGCCACGCCGAGCCCCCTCCTCTCCCGCCTTCCACCTCCCTGCTTCACGGGCCGCCGCCAGGGAAACGCGCGCGTTATCAGCGTGACATAGCATTGTTGATAGGAAAGTGGCGCGAGCCGCGAGATCGAGCGGAGTCGCCACCTGGCGGCTTCTGGCTGAACCGCGCCTAGTGTGGATTGCGCCATGCGTCGTCTGCTAGCCACGTTGTGTTTGCATGTGCGCGTGCGTCATGCAGGTCCTCAAAAGGCGGTTTATTCCGTCGCGCTAGTGCAACTTTAACCGCTATGCCTAACACGATGTAAAGAAGCATTTGGCCTTGACCGGCTGTATATGTACTGTAATAAGATCAGTGAGTGCACTTTTCGAGAGTGCTGTGTGTGGTAGTCGTATCCTCCGTTCACGAGAATCATATCAGTGTCGATGCCGGCCCGTGGTCCAAGCACATTGCAAAGTGCATGTGGCGTTGTCCTAAAGATGAGAAGTATTGAATCTCATGTGAATATAGCCTTTTAGCGGCTCGGTGGTAAAAAAAAAAGGCTATCATTCACTTGTGCGTTGTGATTAGGTGTGTAACTTCAGCACTGTCGTTTATAGAATACGAGAAGACCTTTAGTTTTGTACGGTCCTGGTCACACTACAGAGAAATATTTGTCAAGTCACGTCCGACCCTTCGGTACTTAAATTATTCCCTAAAAAGAACAGAAAATGGAATCACACGGAAACCGAAAAACTGAGTTGCCTTGCGCAATTTTAACTTGTGGCGAAATTTATACAAAAACACCCGCGTACTTAAATTAAGGTGCGCGTTAAAGAGCCCTGATGGTCAAAATTAATCCAAACGGCGTACTTTAGATTCATGTCGTAGTAATTTCGCGCGAAGTCACATTTTTTTCTTGAGCGTTTGTGTTGCGTTGTTATAGTAGATTGACGTAAGGCAGCGGACGTCATTCGCATGAAAAAAACGTACTTTGGTCTCGTGAAATAACCGGGCCTTTGTTTCATTATACTGTCGTGCAAGTAATCAATCGACGAAATTTCCGTGCTGTACAATTAGCTTTGTGTACTGTTACTGGAATGAAAAGCGTGTGCGTGTTAAAACGTCTCCGTAGCGCTAAAGCGCTGTCAGCCACGTAGCTTTCCTCAGTAAATCTATCAACTGTCCTACATTTCATGGAGAACTGAATAAGAAATGCGGATGAATATTTGAGCACGCAAGGCACAAAGTGCTATTTGAACTCATCGTGAAAGAATACGGGCTTTCTTTTTGTTGGGGGATATCCAGATGAACAAGAAGTAAATACTTAATTGAGTCGCGCTATAGCAGTTGCGTTGTAGGTGTAACAAGTTAACAATGTAGAAATCAAACAACAAGAAAACGTCGTCCATCGCGAAAACGCGAACTGTTGCCGAAGGCGAGCAACCCGTTCGTTGGCAGAATGCGCTTCTCTCACAATAGTAACGTTCGGCGCACTTCGTGCATTAATTCGGGAATGAAAAGCGCACATATTACCAGAAAACTGCAGTCAACCCATTTTGTTTGCTGAAAATCGGGTCAGATCGCTCACAACGAAGCGCTGTGTATGCGTTTGTGTACGCGCCGACAACCGCCTATCCACACTTGCGCGGCGACGTTGCTGCCACCTGTAGCCCGATCTCGCGGCGAATAGGGCCGGCGCCCGCACGGTGGCCGTTTGGGAGAGGGTAAAGCCCCTCCATCGCGTCTACTGCCGCTAAAACGCATGGAGGGGCTTTATGAGAGGGTATAGATAAGGTTTGGACACTTTGGAGAGGATATGGAGGAGAGTGTCGCTACTTTCTATATATTAAGGGACTTTAGTGGCGGTATTTTGTAAGCATTCCTAAAACGGACGGAGGCGGTCCGTCCATTTGAGTCGCACGCGATTGGTCAATGTGAGCCGTGACGAGCGCCGCGACGAAATACGGCTCACATTGACCAATCGAGTGCAACTCAACGGACCGCCTCCGTCCGTTTTAGGAATGCTTACAAAATGCCGCCATAGGTTACCGGGCGCTGATGCGACATCTTACGACGCTTCGCCAAACCCCAATTAAAAACACGTTTTACTGTATTCGAAGAGTGCTCCTGCAGAAAACTGATTTGAGGATATGTTCATGATTAAGCTCCGACGTAGCACACGCTTCGTTGCAGCAAAAACTGGACAAAGGCACACGCGGTCCTTGTGTGTCATTTGTCTTTCTTTTAACGCACGCTAAGAAAACCCTGCCAAATTCTTAATGCATTACAGCAGACTTCTTTTTTTAAATATGCGTGGCTGCTTTCTTATACATGGTTTTAGTCAAACTACAGCGCATTAGGCACGGTTAGATGGGTGCCCCGAGCTAAAGCTTCCTCTTGATGGCTGGCTGGCGCATGATGAGCACGACGGCACAAGTACGCACTCGTCATGCGCCAGCCGCTCACTTTCGTCTAAAGCCAACGCAAAAGAGTTGACTGTACAAGTGATCGGAAGCGACGGTTGTTGCCGATCCGCAGGACGATTAAGCGACTCAAACTCGTCGCTCTAGAAGGAAGGAGCATCTTGGTTGCAGGCAGATCTAGCCTTGCGAACTCTAGGAGGAAAAATAATGCTTTTTCCATCTGTCGAAGACCAAATTTTACGGAAAACATCCATCGTATATTTATTTTAAATAAACAGAAGTGTGATCAACCCGGAAAAATAAGTAAAGTGCGTCAGATGCAGGCCAATGGCCGGGGCCTCGACGCAGTAGAAAGTCTCGAAACACGTTGCCGGAATGCTACTAGCCCGTATAGTAAATGACAGAGGTGAAGAATCCAATAGAGTATAGCGCCATTACGGGCGTTCATTCACACTGCTTTTAATAAAGTAACTACCGAAACCAACAACGAAACTAGCGATACCAACAGCATAGCCGGGGGGGGGGGGGTACACACTCCCAATTTTTGAATTTTGCATGTGTATATATACACGCGCACATACAAACACGTCGTACCACCCCCAAAAATATTTCTGGCTACGCCCCTGCAACGGGGTGATCATGTTTGGCGAAAGTGAAAGTAGGCACGCAGAAACTGGAAACGCCCACCGAGATGACGGCTGCAAAACGTGATCTTCGTGCACGTCAAAAAAAAGTAAAAAAAACACGTCAAATAGCCTCATGTGGTGAAAATTAGAAGGCATCCACCACGGCGTTTTTCAGTCAGTGGTTTCATGACGTAAAGCCTCAGAATTTAGAAGGGGCACTAATACAATCCCGTGCTCAGCTCAAAGTTCCGCGGAAGCGGGCACAGTGGGCAAAGCGTTAAATTCTTGCGCGTGGGCCATGAATAAACCAACAAGCAGCCGCTAAAGCAGACCGGCAGCGCGACCACCGTCGGGCCACCAACCACCCCCTCACGGCTTAGAAGCAATGCTTTTGAAGTCTAAACGCCTCATCAAAGGCACGATGAAACACGGAAATCACGATAGTGGACGAGCTCCGCAAAGACCTCTGCCAGACTCATTCGGGCCAAAGTTCCGGGACTAACGCATGCAAAGTGGCTGCAACGAGCTTTCCCGACGAAGACCGGTTGAGAAGGTGGAAAACGCGGACGCCGGCATGATCGGTAAACGGGAAGATCACCAGAGAACACAAATGTTGGCCGAACGTGCGCGAATCGCTTTCGCCGTGCTTGTCTACCTCGCAAACGAGAAGGGAGCTAAGCGCCGGCCGCGGCGAATTACGCGAAATTATCAGCGTCCCACTGAACAAGGCAAAAGTGGCCTCTTGCTCACCCAGCTCACTTCAGGGTATTACGGATTAGTCACGTGAAAGGTGCCCTCTAGAAACCGGCCAAATGCTCAGAGTCGAGCGCGCTTACCGCTGCAGACCCTGACGTGGGTCCCTGCACCAAAGAACAAAGCCCGGTTGCGTGTAGATGCCGCTCCACGGCTGTCGACAAGGCGGCAGCTGCAGCAGGCTCATCACACTTTTCGCACCGCTGGCGGCACTGTAAGCAACTCTCGACCAGCGCGCTATCGGGACGGCTGTCGGTGGCACACTGTCGCGCACGGACCAGATTGCAACATCATGGCCCTGCGCATCTTTTCCCGCTGACCGCGGATAGGTGGTGTGCGCAGCGACGCCAATGGCCATCCGACGATAAGGAACCATTCAAAACTGCCGCCAGACGAGGATTCGCCGACGGAGGATTTCACGGCAAGGTCTTAAATAACCTAGACGCTCTTAATGGACCGTCAAGTATTATATGCCACATCTAAACGAATGATCTGTGCGCGGCGCTTGTCACCCGCACAGGTCACTCTGTTGAATCATATGGCGGAAAACTCACGCGGTCATACGCAAATGAGCGACGCTCCAAGGAGGAGACACCGAACATCTAGCAAATGCATCAAGCATCACCGAAGCGGCACTTCTATCCGTTCGCCGCACGCACAATGACGTTCGACAAAAGAAGGGCAGCCGCACGAGAGCATCTGTACAGCACGTGACAAGTGACTCATAGAAGCTTATTATGCTGGGCGAGTTGGCGATAGTATAATGAAAAACAGCGCACAATCACCAAGAAATTACCGGAGAAGTGTCCTCCTCTGTTATTGGTCCATGTGTTTGTGCGCAGGTTTCTATGAAGTCGCAAGCGAGCAACTTCAGGACGGCACCAAATGGCATACATGCACCTACCTAGCCCCCACCCCGCGCACGTACACACACACAGATGGTTTATAACTGCACAGTTTGTTCAAACAAGCGTCTAAATATCAGTGTTCCAAGGCGCGACGTCGTGGCATGCAGACGTTGAAAATTTTCTCTTCTAGCATGCGAACATCGGCACCACTTGTCCCAGGGTGCAGCCTGATAACTTCAAAACAAGTCAAACAGCTATGTACTACAAAAATTTTTTACCCTTCGGAAGTTCCTGTTTTACTAGAATAACGGAGCACTTTCTTTAACGCGGCGTTACCGGCACTTTCAGCTCGAAAACCCCGCGCGCATAGCGTAAAAACGAAAACTTCACGCAAGACGGACGACGATTATCGATGGCAAACAAGATAACACCCGAAGGCTGCGAAACAAAAAAAAAATTTATTCCTTGATATCAGATATAATCTCACATCGCAGAGAAAAACTACAAAGAAAAATGAAAAGACAGACCCGAGTTCTTTCCCAATCAAAGAATACATGAAAATTTTCGGAATTAATGAATAGGACAACTAAACAGAACGTCTGCAATGGCACAAGCGCGGTTTCAAAGCTTAACACACAAAAATAGATTTTACACACATTTTTCCATTAAGCACAGTTTAACAAATACAAGCTAACTTCGAGGGGGCGCCATGATTGTCAAAATTTTTTTCTAGCAAAATTGTTTTGCCACAATACTCCATGTGGCACAGGAAAAAGGCACAAATTTTATCGGCAAAATCTGCGATGTGCGAGCGCCACGTCTGGGACACTTGGCATTTGGCATGGAATGACTCATATTATATATATATATATATATATATATATATATATATATATATATATATATATATATATATATATATATATATATATATTTGCACTATGAGCCCTTAATATGTCAGGATGGACGTAATATCGATATACGAGTCGTCCGGTACCAGTTGATCGCATTAAACTTCGACTTTTTTTTTTGATGAGGACGTATATCTATGCCGACTTGACGAGAAAACTGCCCGAGAGCCGCTATAAAGAAATAATAAATAAAAGCAAGTAAGTTTTCGCTCCGATATTTGGGTCTGAACCCAGGCCCCCACGCTCAGAGGGCTCAGATCCACTACGCTACGTATATGAACATAAAATATGAACATATGCGACCTACGTGAATGCGCTGAACCCGCGATGCAAAACGCACGTAGCAAGATAACACCCTCTATGAAGGCTTCGTTGAATTTGGTGGAAGTGAAACAGAAGCCCTAAAAGAAGGAGCGAGCGCGCGCCTTTAGACCGGCCGTGGCAGTACAAGGCGTAAAGCCGCCAAGGAGGATTGTACACATCAGGAAAATTCACACTCGCAGAAGCGAGTGTGAATTCAACGCATAGGCGAAGCAATGAATGCGATAGCAACAAATTGAAATGTTATACGAAGTGAGGCTGGCAGCTCTTTTGGATCCGATCTCGCGTAACTCTACAAAACGCTGGTGTAAGAGAATACGGCCGCTCCAGGAAGAGATGCTCTTTCTACTGATGGCTGCCGAGATAGCGTGCGCGCCAGCGACCGCGACCGCTACCTTAGAAACAAAGTTCATGGTTGCTGCTCGAGCGACACCCCCCTCCCCGTCTTTTCATGCTCGTTCAAGACGGGCAGGGCGTTTCGTCTCTGCTCCGACGGCAGGCCTCCCAAGCGGGGTGATGTTATCGCATGCGCCCTCCGGGCGACGGAGATTGGCCGGGCTCGTTTGATCTCTGCTTCAGCCGCGATCGTCGACCCCGCTCGCGCGGTTTTACCCGCAGTAGAACATACGATGCGCGGGGGATTTTTTAAGTGCGAATGCACTTTATAAGCGACCCTGAATCCGCCGTCCCATAGCAACGGCGCGAGGAGCGGAGAGGAGCGTCTGTAGCAACGGCGCAGCGACGTCACGCCCCACGTGACTGCGCGCGCTCCGCCCTCCGCTCCGTGGCTGCGCGCGCCCCGCGCATTGCCTGTGGTGATGAAGGCCGGCGGTTGAAACATTGAAGCACCCCGAAGCCGATCTGGCGCGGGGACGCGCGATGCGTGAGCGAGCGTGGGCCCTCGAATTCGATCGGCCGGACGCGCGCTTCAAGCGAGACTTCCTGGACCGCAGCTTCGGATATAGCTGCGCGGTGTGCGATCGACTGTGGTTCGACAACAACCTGAGCCCCATATCGGGCGTGCGCAACGCCGCCAACAAGTTGAACGCGTTGCGGGTTCTTTGGAACGAGTTCGGAAGACAGATCATCATCATCAGTAAAAGTGCTTTGCACTTAAAAACGGCCAGACCTCCGTGGGTCGGCTGGCGCGTGCTCTCTCGCTGCCGTCTCCTTCGCTCGGCTCTGCAGTTTAGTCGCGCGCGCCCCCTCATAGCATCACCCCGTGCTTCGCACTTCCTCATACTCCCCTTCGGGGAAATGCGGGTTTTTTTTTATTTTGGACTTTAACGGGACATGACGGCGACGGCAAAAGTCCGCCGAGAGTGTCCATATAATTGCTATCGCAATAAAGGGCGTTTCAGTGGTCGCGGGATGCGCGTGTCATGGGAACAGCGTTCGAGAAGCTGACGAGTGCTAGAAAGAAGATGGAGACGCCACGCCGATGGCCCCCGAAAACGACGTTTAAGGGACGGCCGCTACCTACATAAAAACGCAACCCTTACGCACCACTTAGACAACTCCCAAAGGGGATTCTCCTTGTGTGCTTTCTTTGTTTTGTTTTTCTCAAAGGCATCTGATCTAATACGTCGTCTGCTTGTCCATACTATGGGCTTATGGTGTTAATTCTGGCCAATGGAGGCAGCTTAAAGGCCGAACCATATAGAGCGTTTTGGCCGGCGTTTTCTGACGTTGCGACCCTCGGCGTCGTCGGATCAACGCCGTCAGAGAGGGCGGCAAACCATATGAGGAGCGTTAACTCAGCGTCGCACAGTGTGACCAGATGGAATGAACCTGACACCTCGTAAAGCAGTGTACAGTTTCCGTCAATGGACCAACAAGATATATTCCTGATTATAGCTTTTATGTCTCATTTGCAGTTCTGTGGTGCAAAAAACGAGTCAGTCCCGCCGAAAAGTCTATTTTTTTATTTGACTTGTAGCGCCAACTATTGGCATTAAAGGACCCCTGACAGCAAAATTTTTGTTGGTGACTTTTTTACTGTAATTTGTAGCTTTGGGTCTCGTAATCCCTAAGTTAAATCGTAAATGCTCTAGCGTATCGTATAACTAATTCTAGCGTAGTTAATTGTGACCATTTTAGCGTCACTTCAAAACGCCCGCCTAAAAACCACAAGAAACTAGCGACCCATGCGGGGAGCGTCAAAGACCACGTGCACTCAAGCTGTGGTGACGTAGAAAGCGCGGTTTTCAAATCGGGGCCCCGCGCGCGGTAGAGATTGAAAGTATGTGGGTGCCTCGGTATGGGTTAAACCTCTTAAGCGCGTGACCCCTCACGAAAACTACCTCGAGAGCAGCCCGACAACAAAGCGAGAGGGGTGCGGAACAATAGGCCTCGCCGGGTGCCAGTATTGGTATTGTGCATGTGCGCCCCGCAAACGCACGCCGCACGCTTCGACACAGCAAAGAGAGTGAAAGCATGGCTGGCAGTCGGCTCCAAACACACTCTGAGATCGTCGACGTCATTGTTACTAGCGTATCGTCACTCAGGGTGATTTTTGTGCAATGTATCACACCGAACACGTAGCACTAGTGTCGATGTTGCAGGGCAGCCGATTTTTTGTTTTTTCTCCTACGCTGTTTGACATCGAATTAAAATAACTTCCACGCGACGGATGCCGTTCAAATTTGGCCAAGAAGACCTATGCATACCAAGCGATCGAATGATGGGCACATCTCGATCTTGAAATTTGATGTCAGTGCTCCTTTAAGAAGAACCACAAACTCGTAATATATGGCCTCTGAGCTTGAAGCTGCCGCACATCTTTGAGGCCACGTATTCGGCCAATACACTCATTCCTGCTAAGCCTACCGATGAACTTGAGTACGGCTCTCGGAAAGAGTTCAAAGATATCACGAGCGCTTTGCTGTCGAAGCTTCTAGGGAACAAGCTAAGTCAAATACAAGCATCAGTTGAGAACTTAAGGGCCACACAGCGCTCGGCGACGACTTATTAGATTCGAGGCGGGCGGCAGCCATTTTGGCAGCAGCGACGACGCCGTTACGTAGCGGAAGTCGCTGCCAGCCGCACGCTGATTGGTTCTGCGTCCATCGAACTGCTTCCGGCGTCGACGCTGCCGCCCGTGATGTCTGGACCGTCCAGAGGTGGACGTTTCGGCCACCGTCACCGGTAGCGTCGACGTCGAGGGACGCCGGCGTACGAAACGCCGGGAAAACGCCGTTAAAGGGGTACTGAGACAAAATTTCGCGGCCGAGATAGCCTGCTGGATCGATTCCCGTGTACGTGCGTGTACAATCTGCAAAATATCGGCAGCGAATAAAGCTTGGAAGGTATTTTATATGAATTTTGAAGTTCGCGAGCGCGATCCAGCATTATAGGCCGCACCTAGTGCATTGACACCCTCGGAGGTGACCCGAGGTGACCCCCCTACTTCCCCTACGTAACCGTTGCAGCCGGTACAAGTTACGATGACGTCGTAGCCGCCATTTCTGTTTTGACGCGCTTCCCGACGAATCGCTCCTCGCCAGCGGGTCAAAAATGAAGTGATTCGCCATGTCGAAAATTCCTTCGATCCCCGCCGCAAGAAAATCGTCGCCATCAGACGACGATGAGCCCGACGACGACAGACCGCGCGGAAATGCGTCACTGTTTTGTGTGCTCACGTGACCGAGCGTTTCACTCGCTAGGTGGTGACAGTTGCACCCGGCGGCTTGCCGTTTTTGGAGCTCTGTCAAACCGAAACTGAGGCTGTGTCGGTAATGAGGAGCTTGTAATTAATTATCTGTCGCGCGCTGCAGCAAACGATGTGCCGTGTTATGACTAACAGGCCCCCAGCAACACATTGCAGCAAAAAAACGCGGGGCGAAAATTTTTGTGTCAGGACTCCTTTAAAAGACTACTTCTCGCCATGAATAAACTACGCCCGCGCAGTGAACCAATTTCCAGTGTTCCGCAAAGGTCTATTTTAGGCCCGTTTATTCTTAAAGGGGTGGTGCCATCAAATTTCGAGGCTATAACAAGCCTGTTGTGGGTTTCCTTTGTATGCAAGGACATTCCACACGAAGGGTCGGACACAGCAAACGTTTAGAATATATTTTAATTCACTTACAAAGTGTACCTAAATGCTCATTCTCCCGATCGAAACCCATCGCTAGCGCGCCAACACTGACGTAGATCTGTAGGATGGGCAACGAAAGTTGTAGTGACGTCACACCAAATCTGCTGTAGTAACGAGAGTTACCTCCGGACCTCCGCCACTTCCGCAACGTACGTACCGGCTGTAGTGAACTAGAATATATTCTAGTTCACTATAGTACCGGCAAAGCATCGGTTGCTACATCACTCGCCGAGTTTCGATCGCTTCCTGTCTATGTGCGTCACAGCCTTGTGTGGTCACGTGACCACGCCTCCTACACTTCTACGTCAATGCCCAACCTCGGCGCCCAGAAACCGAAATCGAAAGTTGTCCAAATCAAAAGGCGATATTAAATTATTTAGCGAGAATACATGAATCTTGGTGCGTGCATCATGCTTCCTGGAGCTATAGGAAACGCTTACAGCAAAGAACGCGCAAGCCACAAATTTGGTGGCACCACCCCTTTAACAACATTGTTAGCAGTGTGGAAGAATATGCGCGTGCATCAAATTTTTTGTGAGCTGTTACAAAACTTTACCGCCAATTAGAATCGGCGCACCTATTTATTGAACCAGAACAGTCTGAATAAGATGCTTCGACCGACACTATAAGGTTTCGGAACTAAATACACTATCCTTCATTTCTTTCCCCTCTAAATCGAAAACAGTTTTGAAAGCATACTTGACCAGGCTAACCTGATACAGCACTTCCCTTTGGTAGCCATTTAATTCTGATAATACAAGAGCGTCATCAGACCTGCAATGGCATATGGGGAACCAGCCACGAATCTTCCTACAAACAGTGCCGCAAACACAGCACGGCGAGCGGAGGACACAGTTTTCACCACCACACGTGCGTTCGTGCTTGTGCCTGTACATACATGCATTACACACAAACTGCAGAAATTTCGGGAAACTGCGTGGAGAGGAGGGGGCGTTGACGGACATATGGTTATTAAATGCAAAGCATAGCGAACCAAAGGCACTCTGGCCATTTCTTTCTTGCTTGCTTTCTATTTATCTATCTAGCAGCCTACGTCATGGCGCTCTCATGCTCGTCTGCTTAGTTTGGTACATACCGAAATCGGCATAGGAGGACGTGAACGTAAGATGAAAGCGATTCGCAGGTCATGACGTGAATAACGTGACTTCCCTGTCACGTACGCCACGAATTCATTTGCACCAGTCACGTGCGGCACATACCCGCATACCGCGGCATACGGTGTGCGGGTATGCAGCACAGGTGATTCTCAGTCTATATCAACCCAGACTTTGGAAATCTTAACCCGACAGTGTCACAGAAGCCCGTGTCTAAGAAAATGCGGTGCCGGGGTAGGCGGTGTTGTGGATGGGTTAAATATCCCGAGGAAGCAACGAATAAAAATCGCGGCTCGAGCCGCAATCGAACCCAGGCATTCTGCATGGCAGTCAAGTATTCTACGACAGAGTCGCGCCAGTTTTTCAAACTGTTTCGGAAAAAGACCCTACACAAGCGTCATGTCAGGTCAACAACAACAGGGGTGGCAGCGTCAGCTATCCGCTTTTACCGTATATCAAAGTAACAAACATTACATAACTATTATGACTCCTCAAGCTATAGTCAAGCGTAGCGCGCATACGCCTATGATCGCTAAGTATGATATGCACATCATCGCCCCGTAGTGTGCATTTCGTGGCGATGAAACTGACGTCTCTGCTCGTTACGTCAGACCATGAGCTACCCTTCACACGCCAGTGTAATCGGCGTGCCTGGTAAGCACATGATATGCGCACACGTACTCAATTTATACGAAGACGTCGATCCACCTCGTAACGCTTGGCTCAAAGCGAAGTCTGGCATAAGCTGTTGCTACTGCCTGCTGCTTCGCACGAAATTGATTCCCACAATGCGTGGGATCAGTCGGATTTTTCTTATCGCTGCTTTTGTAGATAGTGGATTCTGAGATCACGAATTGTAAAAACGGCTGCCACTCGTGCCGCATTGAGGGCTATTGTCCCGCAAGAGATACGAAAATCTTCAAAAATGTCCCGCCTTTCACACTTCACCATTAGCCGCGCGATTCACTGCGGTGATGACTGTTTAGTGCTACCAGTTGCGCTGGTAGCGATTAATGCTTTCGTGGAGCAGCTTTTTTTCACTCATTGCGGATGCTTGGACCAGTGAACGAAGTCGATGCAGCGTGTACCTGATCAAGGACAAAATATTGGTAAAGGCCAACTATAAGCAAACCTGCCAGCAGTTGTACCAGATCGTGCGATCAGACCGAGCCATTTTATAGGCGGTTCAATCTGACAAGAAATATGACTTCAAAGAAACTTCCTTGAGCAAGAGAAACACTGTGCACTGCACCTTGCCACTGTATGCAAACAGACGGAACCACAATAATAATAATAATTATAGGAGTTTTACGTCCCGAAACCAAGATATTGAGGGATGCCGTAGTGGAGCGCTCCGGAAATTTAGACCAGCTGGTGTTATTTAACGTGCACTTAAATCTAAGTACACGGGCCTCTAGCATTTCGCCTTCATCGAAATACGGCCACCGCGGCCGAAATTCCATCCCGCGGCCTTCGGGTCCGCAGTCGAGCGTCACGGGCCCAGACGGAATCATTATAGCTTCACAATTTTAACGCACTGAATAGCGCCTTTTGGATATGCAGAATTGAAGAACGCAATGGTGTACCATGAGTCATGTCACCAACTCCTATTCCCGTTTTCTGCTCTTTACCTTAAAATCCCCTCGCAAATCTCTAACAAAGAAAGGAGAATAGCTCGCAGTGCTAGCTCTATTTAGGTACAGCTAAAACCACATTTGTGTTACAAGTCCGTTTAACTAACAGCATGTGGCAATGGGCACAAAGATCACTCGGTAAATATTGTCCGTATCCCTTCTTTCCCTTTTTATTCGGGCGCGCAAAAGTATCTCAGAAAAACAACGCCTCTTTTTTTTTTTTTTTTTTGCACATGCGTTACTGTGTTAACTAGTCAGGCAGGGTGACAGCGTTATTAGCATACCATGAGACAGTTAATGGAACAGCATACTGGGTGTTTCAAGAAATGTGTCCGAAAATTCTCAATAATAAGGGAAATGCTATATTCGCTCACTACCTTATAATCACTTTTTTCAGTGGCGGCACACGTATTAAAGGACCCCTGACATCGAATGAAACCTCAAGATGTTTGTGCTGTTTGACTGCCCTCCATACCGGGGCACTTCTGGCCGATTATTAGTACCGGACGTTAGCTTTAAGATAATTTAATTTGGTTTTAATGTAAGCGTGAGGGCTCATCTGAGTTGGCAGCACCTCGCGACATCGCCACTCGTATGACGTAGACCGAGGGCCCGCGTGACGTTCCACGAGTAAAGCTAATATTGTCGACGTCAGAGAAGATCTGGCACCGGACGAGGACTATTGTCACCCCTCTCGCTCTATTGTCGGGCTGCTCTCAACGTGGTTCTGGCTGCTTCGGCCAGGAATGCTTTTTTTTTTCCTTTTTCCTGAGAGAAGGCGGGGGGGGGGGGGGATTTGAAAAATGCGCTTTCAACGACACCAAAGCTTGAGTGCATGTAATCTTGGGCGCTCTCCCGCTGTGGGGCGCTAGTTTCTTATGGTATTTAGGCGGACGTTTCGAACTGACACAAAATCGCTCTCAATTAACGACGCTAGCATTAATTATACGATGCGTTAGAGCATTAACAATTCAATTTCGGGATTACCAGACATAAAGCTACAAATTACAGTAAAAAAGTCGCAAACAACACTTTCGCTGTCAGGGGTCCTTTAAGATGACTGGAGACATTAACAATGGTAGTAATTGTAGAAATAAATATTAACTTTCCAATTACAGGTGACAGGTGGTCGGGTCAAATGGGAGAGTTGAAGTCCTTCCTACAAAGAGCCCATTGCTGGTTTGAGATTGCCAAGAAGTGGCCATTGGTAATTTTTGCAGAGTGATGAAATCCGACCAATTTCACTGGAGAAACCGAAACGCCGAAGAGAGCAACCACCATACCCTTCCAAGACAACTAGAATGACAACACTGTTTCAATGGCAATTGCAGCAGTGTTATTATTCTGCATCTGTTAATCTACGTGTGTCATACGTATCACATCCCAGCAATGCAGCTTGCACAACCACGAAGCTAAGTACATTGGTGGTTAATAACGTCGCACACTCATTTCAGCAGAAACACCTGGGCTACAGCAAATTGCTGCGTTGTGTAGTTTATATATATTTGCATAGGCATAGAGTTACTGTGCAGCCAGCCACGGGGTGCCTTAAGGTGCGCTGAGGCATAGAGTTTCCTACAATACTTACTAGAGGGAACTCTGGCGCTAGTGTCTATGGGAGCTGCAATGCATCGCGCTTCAGCCAGCATGGGAATCATGGGTAGTACACGGATTTGTCTAAACTTCGTTCTTTCGGCTCCGTTTGGCTCCGCGTCGCCTGCATCCGCTTTGTCGCAAAACGAAGTTCAGCAAAAATCAGCAGTTTCACTTCACCACTTTAACTTCTTTAGGCTCACCGATTCAAATCTGGTCACGAAGTTCACAACAATCCATTCTTTTATCCGAAAGAAAACCAAAACATAGCAATAAACAAAGCCACAAGTGCGTTCGAAGCCCACAAGCACGAAGACTAGGCAAATCCGTGTACTACCCATCATTCCCATGGTGGCTGAACGATCGCAGCGCCAGAGTTCCCTCTAGGTCATTTTAGGAAACTCTATGCGCTGAGGCACCCGGCATACTGTCCGACATCACATGACCTAAAATACACTTGTTGCCAGATTAGAGCACGAACTTTGGTGAGCTGTTGACAGCCACGAATATGACTCAGAACAAGGCACACATCGCAATTATTATTTTTTACCTACAAACCCCCGAGTTTTGGTAATGTTTACGCAATTTCATGAATGCTGCGTGAAGTTCTATGAAAAAATATTTTCCTTTTGTGCAGAAATCTTTGAATGTGTCAATGCATGGATGGCGGCAAGGTAGCAAAAAAAAAAAAGAAGAGAGAGAGAAAGGCATGTTAGCATCTATTCTACAGTTAACTACCTATGCCGCCCTTCAAGGCAGCGCAAGCTGCGCCAGACGGGCACTTTTAAAGCACATTAGTACGAACATCTGAAACAGCAACGTCACTAAAAAAGTCACTGCTGTCTAACAACAATGCGTTACTTTAAAGTCTCTGCTGTTTCAAGTTTACTGCTATACTATGCTTTTTTTTGGCTTTTACTGTGCTGCCCCTAAAGTGAGATCATCATTAATAAAATGCATATGCATCCCAGATAAGCTTTGTGGACTCGTGAAGTACGCATATAAACATCTTGGATATAGCTTCGGATACGTGAAGACTTCAATGCAAGTTGTCTAAGTGCCCTATTCCTGTCACTCATGAAAATTGCCATCACATCAGCCTATTTAATTGCATCATCACAGGCAATGAAAAGTGTATTTCAAGTATCGCAAGTTGACACAGAAATCCAGGATGCTGCTTCAAGATGGCAGACTACAACATATATTGTTGCATCTTCCATCTCTTTGTTTCAATGAATTAAAATGGTATTTAAGGCAAATATATATATGTGTGTGAATAAAACATCAAAGTGAAAAACATAACATTTATTCTGACGTTTTGACCAGGGACCGACCTTTATCAAAGATGAGATTCGTGCACTGCGATCCAGTTTAAATACATATTCCAGTAATACATACACAAATACACTGTCGCTATTTGTTCGAATGTGACAAGGGGCGGGGCCCGCCCCTTGTCACACAGAAAATTCATTAGCACATGCGAGACAATTTCCCCTTCTGCGAGAACACTGACAAGTTTATGCCATAGAAGCGTTTCCTGTGTGTACTCGCTTTCGTTGTCGTAGTTTCATCAAGTTTTCGCTCTTCAAAAAGCACACTGACAAGTTTCTCAGGCTTGCAGACAAAGAACATCAGAATACATGTAAACCATATGTGCAGTTGAGAGCAGGTATTTCAAACATGTATGTGTGTGAGGAAGAGACGCTAATATAATAATATCTGGGGTTTAACGTCCCAAAACCACGATATGATTATGAGAGATACCGTAGTGGAGGGCTCCGGAAATTTCGACCACCTGGGGTTCTTTAACATGCACCTAAATCTAAGCACACGGGCCTCAAACATTTTCGCCTCCATCGAAAATGTAGCCGCCGCGGCCGGGATTCGATCCCGCGACCTTCGGGTCAGCAGTCGAGCGCTATAACCACTAGAACACCGTGGCGGGGCAAGAGGAAGAGACGCTACGGTGGCAAGACACCAATGAAGTCTATACTCCACCTATGATAGACCCACAAGAGTCAGTGTGCAACAGCTGTGTCACAACAGTTGCAGCAATGGTATAGTGTCACACCGAGTGGGAGCACCGAGCACGCTCGCATATTAAATCAAGTACCACCACCGAATTGACTCTGCAGCGGAAATTGTGACTGCTCAGGGCCAGCTGTGAGCAAAGGAAAAGGAGGAGGGGAGCACCAGTAATCTAATGTTTCTCCACAGCATGCGTGTTCTCGAGACCAGCCCCGTTGTTTTTCTGCAAGAGCTTGCAAGAGCTCACACCCAAGACGCAGTTCAGGTCTGCTGTGAACACAGTGTGCATATGCAGGGCTTTTCACGTAAATAGAACCAAATATTTGAAAAAAGGTGGTTAACTGTAACCAGGGACGTAGCCAAGGGGGTGCTCAACCATTCTTGATGCATATTCATACGTATGTTTGTATGTGTGTGTGTATATATGCAAAATTCAAAATTGGGAGGGGGCTGCATCCCCCCCATTTCTACGTGAATGACCGCAACCGAATGCAACCAACAACATATAGTTTGCCGTGATGTGGCACTCGTTGGGGTATTTGTTATATTGTGCTTAATTGGTTAATTAACTACAGCCAACTGTGCAACATTATTAATAATAACTTTAGGACCAAGTGTGTTTTGTTACACTGTAGCGGGCATTCCAATACAACCGAATTTTTTGTGGCAATGTACATGGTGCGTGGTGAATTTTTTTTTTTTTCCGGCATTTGAAGAAAGCCCGCGAAATATGAAATAAAAGGACGTGACTGTGCTTGTGCGCAACCGTACTACAATGCCCTCAACCGTGCTTCGAGCGCTGTAGTACAGTAGCACACAAGCGCAGTCATGTCGCTTTATTTCATATTTCGCAGGCTTTCTTTAAACAACGGCAAAAATATCCTCACAGCACGTATGTTACTGAAAAAAATTGCGTCGGTCATTTTAGAATGCCCTCTACAACATAACGGAGCAAATTTGGCCCTAAAGTGAATAATAAAAATATTGCATAATTTATCTCGGTTAATTAAGCAATTCAGCATAATATAAAAAGATACCAAAACGAGTGCCACATGACAACAAACCACATGCTGTTGGTTTCATTTAATTGAGGCTAACCACTTTTTTTTTTAATATTTGGTTCTAGTTACATGAAACAACCTGCACACACAGACACACACACACAGCAGGGGCATAGCCAGAATATGACTTGAGAGAGAAAAGGGGCTCTACACGCCAATGTGTGCATGTACACGCATGCACACGTGTGAATATAAGTGCTATCTACATACGATGTGTGTGAAAATACATCCCGGTAGGAGGGGGTAAGGGGGTGACCCACCTGGCTAGTCCTTTTTTGCAAATGTCTGCACAATGCAAATGGCACAAATAAAATTTTATTCATTATCATCGTCATAACATGGGGCATATGTGGAGATTGTAACCATAGTAACATCATCCTTCAAAGGGGACACGGCTGTGGGTTGACGTGTGGAACGGCCACAACAGGACGAAAGCTTCCGCTACAAGAATGTCAGCATCATAGCTGGATGAGTGAAATACGAAAGGATATGCCTCTTGTTTCATCTGCTCTTATTTTGAATTTGTAAGTTGAATTAACGGTTTGTCTACATCAAATTCCGTAACAAGTCTTGTGTTCCCCTTGAAACATTCAAAGAACCTGTTGTGGTTACAACACTTCAAGGTGTCTCATAGTCCCTTCTATTACGAAACTTTACATATGTGTGAAGCTGGCGCACTTTATCATTAGGCCACAAAAGCCGTGCTTCATACCACTATGCGGTATACCTGCGTTGATATCACACAAGTTATAACAACTACAGAGACTCAAGCTGAATAACATACCTTTAGAACAAAAAATTCATGTTAGTAGAGGAAATTCGAACTAGAGAAATTTGCTGGCAGCAGGAAAAAAATAAATTCAAAGTCAACCACAGAATCAAGCAGTATCAAATACAACCAATGCCCTAAAAGCTATCTCAAGCACTTATCACCTCAGCATCTAGTACATTGCATTATAATGACATCCTTTGTCCCTGTCAAACTCTGTACATTTCCAACGTGGTACATCACTGTCAAGTGCCATAGTCATGGTTGCAGACATATGTGTAGCACATATTATGGAAATGACTGATACGAAATGCAAGCCAGAATATTTTTGCATTGTTTAGATAAACAATGTTGTTTTTTCTACTAGGTGTAACTTTTAAGAGCTGCACAGATAACTATTTTTTCAGTAAGAACACGAGTTGAATGTTCATGCTCATAGCACAACTTCCAGTATGAACAGTTATCTGAAAAGCTAGCATAAAGAGCGAAAGAGTTGCATACGAGCAATCAGAAAAAAGCTAGTTAACTTGAAAGCTGTAAATTGGCATAAGAATATAATGAATCAGAAGGGGAACTGAGGAACCAGATTTTTGTTAGTGAGAACTATGAATGCAAGAAAAGCATTGGCTGGATGATCTGTAGCTTTAACTGGAGCACAGAAATGATGTTAAAGGGACACTAAAGGCAAATGTTAAGTCGACGTTGATCGTTGAAATAGCATTCCAGAAGCCCAGTAGTGCTTGTTTCGTGCTAAGGAAATGCTTATTTTGAATGAAAATCACGTTTTAGTGGTCCGCAGTGTTAGCACACTTCAAATCACGCACCTGAAAAGGCCTCCTGATGTAGCACTTGCCTTGCCCAACGTTGCCCGCCTTTACTGCCCGGCAGCCGACGCAGAAGGGCACATTACACATCACATGGACACGGCATTTTGTCGAACTTTTCATTAGAGCGACTTTTATGAGTGTGCAAGGTACCCGCAGCAGTACGCCATAACGAAATCTATATACAACTGAGACGCGACCGCGCGAGCGGAGCACTGGCCTGCAAAAACGGAACTTTTGTACAACCCGCACCGTTCTCCACTGTACCGTCAAGTTCTTCCATGAATCAAACAGAAACGCACAAGCAGCATTTTATTACGTCTTGCAATGCTCGGAATGTTTTTTTTTATTGTTTTTATCATAAGTACCTTGAATACTAGCATAATTTGTGCTCAGGACTCTTGATGTCATTGGGCTCGTTCCAAAACGTCCAACTGGTGGCGCATATAGTGTCCTACATTTACCTTAATTTCTCTATTACTACAGCACTGCTATAGCCAATAATGACATTTTAGACATTCTTAAGCATTGACCTTTCCCTCTGACAAATTTTTATTTGCCTTTAGTGTCCCTTTAAAGCAAAGTGATGCGAAAGAACAACCAATTTATTGACGGATGCTGCTCCGCATCCTTTGGTTTCTGTATGTGTACAACACTCAACTCTGGTAATGTTGGGCAGCAACACTCGAGGCCATGACAGAGGATGTAGTACACCTCTGTATTGCCAACAACTGATACCCAATTAGACTGTCAACAAAGTAACTAGTTACGTGTAGGTGTTTACAAAAAAATATTTCAATTTTTGTAATATTTCAAATATTACAAAAATATTTAGAGCCTCGACTGCAGGAGAGGTTCCTTGCAACATTTCATATGTTATCTCTATTCTTAAAGGGACCTAAAACCAATTTTCGTGGTACCTTTTTTCTCCAGCGCAGCGGAAAGCTCACTGGTCAGACTGCCTAATCACGGAATGGTAATGTTGAAAACTGCGGCAAATATGAAGTCATTATACATATGCGACAACATATGCTGCAAACAGTGAGCGCGAGAGCGGTTTGTGTTCGAGCGCGGTGACTTAATGTGCATGCGTGCACTTCGCGCGCATGCGCCACGGCTCGACATGGTCCACTGGCGGCCGCGAAGGCAGCGCCGCTTCTCACCGTGCAGCTCCTTTTATCTCGTAAGCAGCACAGAATTGAGTGAGGCTAGATAATAACATACATACTCTAACTTTGAGGACTAATTATGGCACTCATGACTACATCAGACTACGTACAGCAAAGTGATCGACTTCATAATCCAGCTTCAAGGCTCTTTCGCTAGGCTGCGCGATGTACCGGTTTTCGTTACTTTTACACACGATTTAAAAATATAAATCCTACTCGCAACGCAAAAGAGGTCATGGAATCGGTCACTATATTTTACGGTCTTTTCATTTATATCAGGATCTAATCCCACGTTCTGGCCAGTTGTCGGTCCCTTTAAACATATTAAAAACATATTTGCAGTAAAATGACCTAAGGACAATACTTCATACCCATGGCACATACAAAAGATTGTTCAATAGCCAAAAAAGGGGGGGGGGGGTTAAAGGTACACTTCAGTTCAAAATAAAATACCCCTCCCCAGATACATCAGGTGAAACTTCAGCTACTTAGTAGGCAGTGCCACACCTCCACTGAGCCACAAATGAGTGACACATTTGTGAGTGGCAAAAATGAGCAGCACATTTATATGAAATGAGTCATTTAGGAGTCCCATAGAGTGAAAGCAATAATTTAGACAAATGCATTGCCAATCCATCTTATGAAACCCAGAGCCTCCTAGCAACATGCAGTAGCAGCCCTCCTTTCTACTTTATCGTATACTGACCTGATATGTACATTGCCTTTTCGGCTTTGCAGTTCTGACCTTTGAGTAACAATCATAGTTACTTATAAGGGTCACTTATAAGCACTTGATTCAATGAATGTTTAAAGGGGTCATGAAGCACCCCTTGGGCTTGTTGAAAAAACACAACCTGCGGAAAGCTGACACGGCTATGAACTGCTCTGCAAAATATTACAGTCGTGCGCGCCACGTGAAGGCCACAAGCGGAGCGCGAAGTTGCCGCTTCCTCAGGCGCCCTCTTTTCAAACAGAGGCCGGTTCTCACTCTCGTCGGTGGGCGGGGCACCTGCACGCTGACATCGTGGAGGCATAGCATGCTTATTGGCCGATAGCCGGATAAGACGCGCTTCTTGCCACGGGGTGCGCCACTTGCCCGCGCCACACTCCTCAGTCTGCTAACTTTACACGGTAGCCACACTCGCGCATGCGAATCACAGCAGGAGAGCGATCGCGTTTCATGACGCGCGCTGACGTAACTTCTTTCCCCCGTGACATCCCTCCCCGTCTAGCTTCCAGTGCGCTCGTCGGCACGAGAAAAGAGAGAAAGAGCAGAGAGCGTGCGCCAAACCCCCGTAACTCCGCTGATTCTTGACGGATTCGAGAAATTTTTGCGGCAATCGATTCGGGAGGCAGTAAACTCCGATACTGAGGTCATTAGATCATTACTTGGAAAAGTGGTTCATGACCCCTTTAAGGAAAATTCGGCGAACATACTTCACTAAATCAGGTCTATCAGCAAAGGCAAAGAAGTACGCCCACGGAGAAAGGAATCAATTATGGAATCTTTCGCCTGAAGATCTCTTTCTCTGTTCCATAGACCCTGACTAAAAGGGGCCGACAACCGATTTTTCTCGACCCAGTTTTTTACGGCGCGACAGGAAGCTCACCCTTTGTAGCGTTTGTAGCTGCAGTGGTTTATCCGAAAAGCACGAAGTTATTTTATAAGCAGTATTTTTCTATCTGAAAGGCTTCAAACACGCATGGAGGCTTGCTCCAGCAACGCTGAGAATTGATAGCGATGCCACTAGCCCTTGTGAAAGCTGTCGTTCTGCTTTTGCAGGAGTTACTGTAACTATGCTTAACCACCTTTATTTTGAGCTTTCCAACAATTTTTGAATATAGCAAGCTGTTACAATGAGATGTGTGGCTTTATACACCTTCCCGGTATTTTCCACAGCGTTGTGTGCGCCTGCGCCCAAGGTTGCCTGCGCCTGTGTCGTGGATGGCTTGTCTCGGCGTCGTTACTCTCTCGATACACAAGCCAAGCCAAGTAATCGAAAACGTAACTGTGCATATGCACGGCCGCACTGAGTAGCAGCCTGCGTCATTTCTGAGATGAAGTGTAGGTAGCAAAAGTATGTCGCTCCAAAATCTTAGCAACCTGTGAACTGCGTGCACGGTTGCATGAGCGCGCTGAAAAGTTGCTCAAGACGCGCTGACGAGCATGGGATCATTACGTCACGCGAAGGCAGCGCCATTTTAATGCATACTACTAACGCAGGCCTATATGTACATTATTATGGAGTAATACCTTTTAACATAAAGAAACAAACAATATTTCAATACTAACAAAAAAATCGTCGACCGCGTACAGCAATCAACGGTCACGTGGCCGTCTTCATCGGATCATTCATGTTTTTGCCGCCAGAGGCGCCACAGATCATTTTTCGCGACTTTCAATTATGAAATAAAAATATAAATCCATCTCTCACGAAAAAGACAGGGTTGGTTTGAGTAGCCGCACTCGGTAGTAGCCTCAGAGTAGCCGCACACGGTAGCCGCACTTGCGCATGCGAATCACAGCGGGAGAGCGATCACGTTTCATGACGCGCGCTGACGTAACTTCTTACCCCCGTGCCATCCCTCCCTGTCTAGCTTCCAGTGCGCTCGTCGGCACGAGAAAAGAGAGAAAGCGCTGACAGCGTGCGCCAAACCCCCGTAACTCCGCTGATTCTTGATGGATTCGAGAAATTTTTGCGGCAGTCGATTCGGGAGGCAGTAAACTCCGATACTAAGGTCATTACATCATTACTTGGAAAAGTGGTTCATGACCCCTTTAACAGTTTGTTTTGCTGCATGCTCATCTTGTGTGGATAGCAGCATCAAGCACCACTTGTGACAATATACACAGATAACATCGCCTTGGTAGTGTAGTGACACGACTGAAGAAAATGGCAAATGATTTTGATGCATAGAACTTGTTATGCAAAGGCACAAGGAGTGGTGAGCCGTCTGGGAAACAAGACACTGAAAATATTGCCAGAACACCTTACAGAGGCTGATGATTAAACGTACTCAGCAGTCACAATTACCTTGCGATTAAAATGGTCAAACAATATACCTTATGTTGGTTTAAATGCCAACTGAGATTGTTAAAATACAAATTAGGTAGTTCTTCCTGTGTATTATGTCAAAAGGCCTAATCAGTGTGATACTGCATGCAGCTGTACACTTAAATGTGTGACGAGCACTTATATGGGCACATTAAATGTTTCTACCACCCACCACCTCCACTGATGTGCCGAACAGTGAAGTGAAGCTTTATGCAACTTTCCGATTGTCCAGCTGAATAATTTTTTGTTCTGGTGCAGAACACAAATTGCTTTCTTAAAACTACTTGCTGTATGAATTACCATCAAAGCATACCACACAATGATGTATAGGCCACATATTTACTTGGACCACTACACTGCAAAAATGAAGCTGCAATATGGGTCAAAACGTTTCTTTTTTTTTTTGCTGACTTTGTCACAATTTTGTCAAGTTCCTGCTTTATTTGTTCCCACAGTACTTTTATTACTTACCACATGCACTTGTAATAACACAACGTGACTATATTCATGAATGTGTATTTTTTACAATAAACATTAAAAATGCTGCATTTTGCAATATTTCTTTATGGCCAAAAGTAATGTTATGAAAGCAAAAATTAATAAAGAATCATCAGTGTGAGAGACAGTTGCTATTAGATTAAAGAAAAAAAATTCACAGTAATGGCTTGAAGCAATAATTTTGTATAAATTATTTTGCACAGCACATTTTCACTTCTGTGTGTAAAGTTCAAAGTGCCCTCACAGCATCACGAAATTTTCTTCCTTAAAATGTCGCTTGTCAGATTCCCGGACTGACAATTTTTCAGCATAATTAGAGGTGGTAAAAATAACAGTGGTGGTACACTTAGGATGGAATGACCCATATTATTTACACACACACACAGCCTACATGAATTTTGCAGTGTGCAAGGATGCCCTAATCCCAAGTAGAGGTGGTACGCTTGATAGAACTATGGTGTATTAATTTTGTCCTCTTCAGATGTACTGCTAGTTGCAGTATACAGGATTATGATATGACTTGTCATTGCTTAGCTGCACAGTTGTTTATTTGACAGTTACGTTCTTTTTACTGACAGCCTGAACATAAGATCTGCTTCCTAAAGTCACTAAAATTACCTTTCCTTATTTTACTGCAACAAAACAAACTTTATTAAATTTGATGCAGGAATTGCTTAGAAACTAAAACTGTATTTAGATGATCATAATCATCAGACTATGTCCTGTGCAGAATGAAGGCCTCTCCAATCCTTTAATTTATCCTGTCTTGTGTGAGCCGATTCCATAACACGCCTGCAACTTAGTTATGTTGATCACCCCACCTCACTCACTGCCAGCCTTGGCTGTGTTTTTCATTCCACTATATCTATTCCACTGCTCTAACCATCGCTTATCAGTCCCACCCATTATGTACAGATGCAGGTCAACTACAACTGTTTATACCCTACGCTAAAGCATCATCTTAATGCAACAAAACAATAAATAAATGCGCAGTATTATGCTCGTCATTCTGCCCACCCAGAAAAAATGGAACTGCCGCGAATCCAACTGAGGAAAAAAAGCTCACCATAATGCACTCTCAGAGGGGTTTTCACCCCTGGTCGGCATGCTGCTACCATTACTGACTGACCTTACAAAGCTGTGTGCTTCCTGTTCAGCAACTCACACTCAAGGCAACAGAATCACCGGTCAAATACCCCGTAATGTATAAACCTTAGCACATACCACTTCTTGCTCTATACCAGACTTTATTTTCTTATGTATATTTAACACAGAATTTTTATGAACTGTGACAGAAACTACGGTTGTACTCCTCGTGCTCAAGTTCTTGAGGTGACAGACATTACTTGCAAGAGAAAGTGAAATAAGTATTCTGCAAATTAAAATTCACTAATTACCTCTTATTAGATTGCTCTGCTGCCCGTTGCATGCAATTTAGGAATTGTGGCCTGCGAATTCACAAATCTTATACACATTGAACTAATTACCAGAGTGGCACCAGTTTCAAGATATTAATTCCCAAAGTGAATGGCAAAATACATGGGTGTAGTTACCTTTGTGCTTAAATGCACAAAGTGACATTTTGTGAAGTGAGTAACTAGAATAACAGTGCATTTTTACCGAAAGTTTGATTGTGCATAAATTCAAATCCGTACTACCAGACTTCATTCCAAGTGGATATGGCTTGAAAACTGACCAGCTACAATTCATCGCAATATAAACCGAAGTAATTAATAAAGAAAGGAAATCATGAATTTTCACTAATTAGTCGATTATGCATTTGGATTCCTCATGCAAGTCTATCGCTTCAAGTAATCAAGTTCAAAGCCTACATTAATACTATCACAGGCAATTTTTTAAAATTATGTACTGTCTTTAGAAAAAAAAGAAACCCTAAATGATACATACACACTCAGATGTGTGTGTGAACATGGTTATAAGACACCTCATCAAGAGGTTTTGTTACTCTGAAAAAAAGAAGTGGGACATTTTCACTTAGTGTACATGACATATTCTAAAAGGAATCTGCCACAAGTTGACAAAAGAATACGGGAATGTTTTTTTTTTTTTTACATGCACATGCCCAACACCAATGCACATGTAGAATTAAAAAGAAATCATTCCCAGGTAACGGAAGCTTTAAACTATATCAACAATTTTTCTGATACAGCTTCACACACTATACACAGGATGATATGTGCCATTACAAATCACTGACAAAATTTTCAAGCATCTAGCATGGACGAAAAAAAATAACTGCCATTCACTGAGACCAGGTACAGAATCTCAACATTTCACAAGTAGGCAAACGCAGCTCTGAAATATGTAGGTAGCTGACAGGAAATGACAAGCTCACACAGAATTGCCCATAAAAGGTGACAGGGATCTCAACAAAGCTTTCAAACATTTTAAATATTTTGAAAGTGTCAGTGAGCATCGGAAGGCACGCTAAGCTCCGTGACAAAATAATATACGAGAAGAATTTTAATTAACGTTATGAAGTGTGTCAAGTTGTAATAATCATCAGAAGCTGCACTTAACCCTCCCAAGGCACATTTTCGGGAAAATCTTCACTACCTTTGAGGCTATCAAAAAGTTTTAAAATTAGGTTCGTAAGGTTTGCGTTGCTTGGGTACGTACGCTATTTTCGAAATATAACGTGCGTACCCAATAGGTTAGCGTACGACGCACGCGCAGTGGCGACAAAAGCGAACGCAAGGACTTGGGTACCCTAGTCTAAAACTGCTTAGTAATTTGCTACAGACATTGAACACAAGCTTGAGTGTGTTCAATATCTGCGATATTTCGCCTTCAATACATATTTACAGCCAACTCATCAAGCCCTTGATACCACCACTATCCGGTATTCAGCTTCTACTATTACTTTAGTCGCGCAATGAAATCGGTGCAGGTTGATACGCGACGCGTTCCCGTTACGACGAGCCCTAATCATGCCTCAATCTAAGCAAGAGGCTAGCAGCAACTTTAATGTTCACACTGAGGTGCAAGTGTTCAAATTAAAACATCACCGCGTGAGGAAAGACACACACACACACACACACACACACACACACACACACACACACACACACACACACACACACACATATATATATATATATATATATATATATATATATATATATATATATATATATATATATATATATATTACTGTTTATCAGGTATCACGTGTACAAAGTGAACATCCGTCGGACACTATTTGCTCACCGCCTTTTTTTTTTCCCAACTATACTGGCGCTCTTACAATTAGGCCTTAATGAACACGTCGAAACATAGCCGCGTGGCCAGCAGGTAAGCAACGACTGGTCGAAGTAAAAGTCTGGGGGTCACCCAAGGTGTGGCTCGTAAAAATTAGGACCCGGGCTCTGAGTTAACGCCCCTAAACTCCACGCAACGCACTGGCACACAACAGTAGAAAAACAAACAGTTATGCTTGTTTTCAGACATGTGAGCCAGGGCGCTGACAGGGCTAGCTGATGGCTATACTTGAGAACGCTCGCCGAATCGCACGTGTTTTTCCCCAGCCGAAGAGCGCCAGGTAGAGATACACAACATGCGCCAACAAATACGTGGAACGCGAGCTCCCGTTTTAGCACGTGTAACGTGACGGCAGTTAAGCTAGTGACGGCAAAATCCCTCGCTCAGCAATCCTAAACTGTGCGTACAGCCGCTTTTCGACAAGCCTCACCATTCAGTTATCACGTGATTCACAGCGCGCACAAGCAATGGGAGCAATTACGGACAGTCAAATTAGCACGTGTAACCGGTGCATGACTGATAGGCAAACATCCTATTTTTACTTCAAAAGCCTCCACTTACCCGAGGATTCCTGGACGAAAGTGTTTCAGCTCAGTTCTCCACGGCGTGCCGCCATATTGACTGATCAAGTGTTGGTTCTTATTGAGAGCGTAAGTGCTTGCACGATTCTCCCTTTTCCGCTTCGTGGGATTGTAGAACTTGTCTGCACCACCTGTCAGTTCGTTCTGTCCGTTGACGCTCTTCTTCGCCTCTGTAACGTTTCCTGCAGCACTGTTAATGGGAATATAGTCAGGAGCACGGAGATTCGAGTTGTTGAGATCCATCGTTTCTAAGCCTTGCTGCGTTTCCCAGATGGAGTTCCACAGTCGTAGAGCCGGCCCGTGATGTTCAGGCTGATACCAGCCAATACTAGGATCCATCCACTGGACCAAACACACAGTGCGTACAGAGATGCCCACCCCGTGCTTCTCGAACACTGATTGCTACGAGAAGAGCGAGGGAGGGAGCGTTTAAAAAAAAAGGGGGGGAACTCTGCAGCGGGGGCCCACCGAAGTGCACCAGATAGCCGACACGACCGATACACACGCCGTTTAGAAAGGCAAGAAAGGCAAGCCCCCTACAACGGCGCATGCGTGCGGACGCGCATGCAAGGTGCATGCGCCAGCTATTCACGACCGCACGTTTACGCGTTGTAAAACAAGTGTCTCGAAAACTAAAAATCGTTAAGTTTCTACTTGAATAAAGAAACTATTCAGTCGTTCTAATTTGTTACGAAGTTTTCGATGGTTTTAGCTGGTCAAACTTTTATTCCAGCAATGTCAACAATGGACCTTTATAAATAGATCCTACCCCTATCCTACCTCTTGCACCTCCGCGTAAAAACGTAGTGCCTCAACAAATGCTATTTGTACAATTCAATGCGCAAAGTCAAAAGTGAAATTTACTGGTATTTTTTCGGACCTTAGTTGACTCAATTGGACTGTTGATATGTTATGCATCTTCGGTTATTTATTGTCTGATGCGCGCCATGTGGTGGACCGGTGGTACAAGTAGTGGATGCGACGGCGGTTTGTTTTCTCCGACCAACGTGGTTGAGTAGCTGGTCGAGTCTACGCAATGCTGGATTGCTAGGCTTGACGTACTGCACGTGTGTTAAGCCAAACTGCGCCGTTCTTGAACATGCCGAAAATCAAGAGAGAGCAAAGAGACGACACCTACGACGAGGATAGCTTCACTGGACATGTTTCGAAGAAAGCGAAGAAGGTAAAAGCAGAAGATGATGTTGCAAACGTTCAACACTCCGTGGAAGACGGCATGGACGACTCCGCACGTGCCCACGAAAATGGTTGGATGGAGTCTCTGACTTATGAAGATAAGTTGGCTTTTGTCAATCCCATCTCAAAGCCAATGGCCTCGAAGAAGTTCACAAAAAAGTTGTTCAAGCTAGTTAAAAAGGCATCGAAGCACAAAGGCTATGTTCATTGTGGATTGAAACTAGTGCAAACCATGATCCGCAAGGGCCAAACTGGCATGGTGCTGTTGGCGGGAGATGTGCAGCCGGTCGACATATGCAGTCACCTTCCTGGCGTCTGTGAAGAGAAAGGCCTGCCTTACATCTGGACGCCGTCTCGGCATGATCTGGCTACTGCGCTTGGAAAGAAAAGAATGGTGATTGTGTGTATGGTGAAAGAACACGACGACTACAAAGAGCTGATGGCGGAATGTGCTCAAGTGATTGAGAAGGAGTATGCTATGGTGTAGAACTGGCATTACGAGAGCTTCGGGACACACACATGAACTTTTCGTTCACTGCATTTTTACATTATGTGCGCTTCTCGCAGCAATTTGATTGTGCTGGCTGCCGCTACTGGCCTCATCCTTATTCTTTATGATGCATGATGCGTTTCCATGTTAAATTGTGATATATTCACTTTGTCATCATGCGTGAAATATCATCTTGCTGTTACGTTGCGGTGTAGTAGCCATGTATTATGCGTGTAGCACGTGCTTGCTTGCACGTCGCCCAATTCCGAGGACATTGGTGCCGACTGTCATACGCAAATGATGCTCCACATTGCTGAACACTGGAACCAGTGTTTGACATGCTTTTTGGGAAATTGTAATTTAGCTACGAGATACATGATGTATTGGTTAGCAGTATGCAATCTACTATTTGCTGTTGTGTGTTTCCTGTATATAAAGCACCAAGAATAAATAAATTCCTGGAACTTTTGGTACACTGATGGCTCATGTGTTCATGCTTATTTCCAGGCTGAATTAATGTTTTTAATATATGTAGTCATTGTTTCTATAGTATGTGCAGTTTTAAATGTAATGTTTTTAATGACAAATTTACTTCTGATGGGCCCAACCTCATGATAATAATAATATCAGGGGTTTTATGTCCCAATACCATGATATGATTCTGAGAGACGCTGTAGTGGAGGGTTTCGGAAATTTCTATCATCTGGTGTTTTTTAACGTGCACTGTCATCGCACAGTACACGGGGCCTCTAGCGTTTCGCCTCCATCGAAATGCGACCGCCGCGGCCAGGATCGAACCCGCGACCTTCAGGTCAGCAGCCGAGCACCATAACCACTGCTCCACCACGGCGGACTGCCCAACCTAGTGATCTTGTGTATGAAAGTAATACAAATCAGTTCTACAGTTTGAACATTCAGAAAGCTGGGTTTGACATTTAAAGGATTGCAGCTCAGATCAGCAAACACATTGAATCAATTCGATCAGACTCGACCACCTTGCAAGTTGGTCCAAGCCTTGCACTAAAGCTGTTTTGAGAACCAAGTCTGAACTGGAATGAAGTTGGAATACATTGAGTCAGAACCAAGGCTATATATATATATTTTTTTGACAGTCTCTAATAACAAAAAAAAAACTGCGGGAGAAAAAAAATTAGCAGTAGAAAACAGCATCGTCTCATTAAGCATGACACATTTGTTGATGTGTGGGCAGCTTCGTGTATTTATCTGTACCAGGGAAGAGACAGCTGGTCGTGCAGGTAGCAAGTCTTTTTTTTTTTTTTTTCCTGCTTTTGCAAATGAAAACTGCATAGGCACAACGGATACGCACATGAGTTAGATGCTGTAAAAGTGTGCTCAAAAATGCAGCCCCATTGGCATGAGCAGCTCATGGAATACAAGTAAGTTCATTAAGTGCACTTCTTAGGAACTTGGTTACACAATTGACCATCTGACAGCTTATGCCTTCAAACTTGGATTCAAAGGACATAAGCCTTTTGGCTACATCCTCACTCAAGCTGATGATCAAACATAGACTGCTTGTGAAGACACACATTCGTCAGAAAATGCCTAAATTCAGCTTCACATTTAGTCTGGCAAACCTGAAAAAACATGGAATAACGGTGAGATATTATAGAGCAGTAAGCTGGAAAGCTTGGCTGGCTAGTTGGTATCATTCCGTAGGTATAAGATAGTGCAAGACGACAAACCACAGAATGGGACCAACTTACAAGTAAAAACATTATTACCGAGACACCGATACACCAACTTCTGTGACACAACATGCACAGGAAGGACCAATAAGAATAAAAAAGATATGTCTATAATCAAATATACAGACACACAAGTTCTTTACTGTGCAAAGCAATCGAGAGCTGCGCAATGCATACTTCAAAAAGTTGATATGGGCTGCTTCCACAATTTCCCATTGCATCTGTCCTCTGTGACTGTACAATATGGTGGTGATTGCAATCTAGAGGACTTATCCTGAATCATGGCAGTAATGCAACAGGTGCAAGCTAGCCTATACTTTCAGAGAATTGTAGTGCTCTTAACATTTAACGTACCGCCCAGTCTGCCCAACATAACCACAATCCTGGTAAGTGGGACTGAATATACCACCAAAGTGTGGCTTGGATGTAACTGTTCATGTGCCTCACTTGACAGCTGCCTTTCTGAGCGTTTAACTTGCTCATGATTCGCCAGTCAGCCTTCATGTAAGGCCTACCCATTTTGTTAAGGGCAGAAACCTGAACATTATAGTGAGAGGCTATCTTATTAAAGCAAGGTGTGTGACCGGGCTAGTTGGTATTCCATAGTGACGTGAACAGCGCGTGTAACACACAAGTCCTCGTCGGTTCTTCATCCTTGTGTGTTACATGCACTGTTCACGTCATTGTTAAAGCAGACAGTCAACCCTTGTTTCTAGGAAGTAGAGCTATTTTTCTACACTCATTTCACTGTGCACTCTGCTATGCCCTGCTGCCGCACTTCTTAATGTCCCATACGAGCTTTTCCTCTCGAAAGCCAGCGTAGCTCCCTCGATTTCTTTGCCTGTGCATGGAGACTGCTGCCCAAACCAAAGGGACATGATTATTTAATTGCAGCGTGATAAACAGACAACACTACTGTATATTTTACTAGCTCTGCGAGACCTGCGCTATAATTCAACAGCGGCTTTCCCAACCTCGGGGCATACTTCCAACACATGTTACTGAGGGAATATACTTTAAAAGTAGAGCACCAAAGTTGGGCTAGTTGGTTAAGATTCACGCGCAGTTTTAGTCGTCATACTTTAAAAGCGTTGAACGTTGGGCAAGTTGGTGTTTGCACATTAATACCATTGTAAGGAGCGCAATGAGACAGAACAACAGAAAGGAACAGACTAACACAGGCACCAGTGTTTGTCTGTTGCTTGCTTTTGTCCTGTCTCGTTGCACTACTTACGATGGTATTACTATTACTGGGGGAGAACACCAGTAACAAGTCGAGGAACTGCATGCAGCCCTCACTTGTGCAATCAGATGTGAACTTTAAGCTGAGGCCTCGCTTTTCAAAAACAGACATTATCAGAGCTAATAGTGAATCTTCCTAGGTGTCATTTATAAAAGCTAGATAATCATTCATGTAGTGCAACATTTTTATTGTTAGCTCATGCATGCTTTCTTCCAGGGTACGATTAACTTTACTAAGGTAAATATTGCTCAAAACAGTGACAACACGAGAGGCAACGCACATTTCTGCTTTTTGCAAATAACATTTGCCATCAAAGCAAACTTACATGGAACCTAGATAGAAGAATACAAGATCGAGGGAAGTCTTGGCAGTGATACCGTTTCCCGATCTGAAGGCAAGTTCATCATAATAAATGGTACTGCAATCGTTGAGAGCCAACATAAGGTGGTTGGGCAGAGGAGAGAACAAATTTTCTATGCCAATACTCGTCACTAATTGGTCTATGGGTTGCAATCTATCAAACATTTGACAATGGCATTTGTGCTCGAGATAAGAAAAGGATCAGGTATATGGGGCAATGACAAACACTTCTTTGAAAACCCACACACAGTATTGCCATGCGTCTCGCTCTGCGACAATCACGGAACAAGGAAGGTCAGGCTTATGCCTTTATACCATGAAAGAAAACCAAGACTGAAGGTTATTAGCTTTGTTGATGACCTGTGCATTTTTTTTTTAAATTTGACTCTAGGAACAAGGCAACAGTGTCGTGCTTCCGTTTGGCCAGCTTAAATTTTGATTCCCCCACCCCCTATCCGAAATACACTTACACTGGGATGAATAACTGTTAAAAAACAGTGTGCAACAATATGCACCTGCCCAGCCCTCCTTCTCCATGGTTGAAATTTCAAAAAGAACGTTGCACATTCTTCCTCTTGAAGGAGCCCGCTTTGAGCAAGTCATATTACAGAACACGCACTGCTTCCAGCAATGCCGATAATGGTGCGGGACTTCAGTTAAACTTCCACTGTGAAACACAGAATGGTGTCACTGCAAATGTGGTACGGAGCAAAATAGTAGGAGAAGAAAACAAAAGGAGCCAGAGATTGTCAAGCGGACATTATATGGTCCTTCAACTGGCTATGTGGGAGAATGCAGGAAGGGAACTGCTTGCAGATGCTTACCAAACCAGAAGGGGAGTAAAGCCTGCTACCTGGTGGCATGGTAACAGGACATTTCAATATATTGTTTAATTCTCCCAAAAACAGACCAATCCACACGAAGTACTTGAATTGTGTACTTTAACACAATGGTAACATGAATGCTGAAAACCATACACACCCATGCAACAGGCTTCATGTGTAAGAATCGACTGCTACACTGAGTATCGATTGTTGTTTTACTGTAAAAAATTTCATTAATTAACAGGCCATGATGGTGGCACTCTGACACATCAAGTAGTCTGTGCATAGGCCAGTATTGCGCAAATAATATAGGCACCATTGTGGAATACAGTTGCTAAAAAGAAACTGTGAAAAAAAAAAAACTGTTACATGTTATCAGTGTAAGTGAATTTGCTGTAGGAAAACAAGGTCTTTCTCTGTAATAATTTTTTTCTTGCAGTTATTTGCCAACATATTATTGGCAGACATGGTTAAAAGTAGCCCTTAAATCTACATGCTACAGTCAACAAGAATGAAGATCCTGTGTACATGCACATTCATGGCAGTAGATTAACGAGAGTAAACTGCTTACTATAGCCTATTTAGCAATCAGTTTTTTCTAAACTGCGAATTAGGTGGTAATAAGCAGTTTGCTGTTGTTAATCTACTGCCATGAATGTGCATGTGTACAGGATCTTCAATCTTGTTGGGTGTAGTGTGTATATGTTTCAATAAACTTAGTTGGAGTACAGCGCCCATCCTGTCATGTCTTTGTGTCGCCGTTGCCAAAAAACTTGGAGGACACTTGAGCTTCACCTTCAAGAGTAGAACGCGATAGCGTAATCGGACCCTGTTTGTATCGCCTTCTCACTAGCCTAGCTTCACTTCTCGGTGGACACCTCAACGGTGCCGCAAGGGAAAGAAAGTCTGTGCACATAACATTGGCCGTTTCAAACTATCCTAGAAATGCCTACTGCGAGTACAGTTGCTAAGTGCCCACTACAACATAATTCTTCCTTCTGAGAGTTGGTGAGGTACCTACTGCGCATCCGTAAGGCAACACCTGCACTTGCGCATCTGCACACATTGTTGATGCTGTTGTTGATAATGATAATTAATTATGCCTGTGGTGGGTTAAACCAACCACGCGTTGCGCAATTCACGTTTTGCCGCATGGTGTGATTCTACACTTCTGCCACGCAATATTACATGTGTTAACAACACTCCTCCCGCTACATAATGTTCATAGTGTTTCTTTGAAAGCAGTTTCAAGCACGGGCGTGGCTCTGTGGTACAACACCTGCTTGCAACGCAGGAGTCCTGGGTTCAATTCCCACTCGAATCAAAGCTCTTTTATTTCTTTATTTGTATCTATCTCGAATTTTCACTCATGGACAACGCTGATTTTTCACTCACAACCAGTGACGCTGACACCGGAATTTCTGCGAAATGAACTCTCTAATGCTATCACATTAAAATTTGTGCCAGATAACTCCCATAAACAAGAAACAGATGCATCACCAACTAGTCCCGCAACACGTTTTGTTTTCTTCTATGCCTTAGTCACAAAAATTGGTATATTATTAACTTATGGATGACTGCTTCTGAATGGTCAATGTCTTTATAATGAAGACTTTTCAGGAAGACCTGTCATTCAATGTACACTAGCAAGGTGTTTAAATCGTGGCGTACATCAGCAAAAAGAGCCGTGCGTGCAGACCGTGGCGGAATGAGTGGCTGCGAATGTCGGCATTGGCTTCACAGGGCGTCAGTATTTTTGACGGTGGCACATGGCAAGGAAGCGCCGTTTTCCCTAATAAGCAATAGGTTGACGGTCCGTGCACACGGTTCTTTTGCTCTGAGAGCGCTGTGGAGCGGTAGCGCATGAGCGCAGTCACGTGGTTTTATTTAATATTTTGCTGGAGTTCTTTTAAACTCTGGAAAAAATAACCACACAGCATGTTTCTCGGTGCGAAAAATTGGATCGGGCATTTTCGAATGCCCTCTACAATGTAACGAAATGCACTTGGCCCTATAGTGAATATTAAAAATTTTCTATAATTGATCTTAGTTTTAACTAATTATGTGCAATATAAAAATACCCTAACAAGCACCAGATGACAGCAAACCATGTGAAACACCCTGTATATGAATTTCACAAGGGGAAAGTAATGGCACAATGAAAAGGCAATATTCTTCCTAAAATGTGTGCATAATGCAGCACTGTTGGCAGCAATAAACATAACAAAAATCGCATTAAATTACATTTTTTAGACTGCAGAAGACAATGTAGTACATCTACTTCACCATTACATTGACTTCTAATTACTACCAAGAAATACCTATCAAATTATAAATCTAAACATAAATTAATTTCCTCATTCTTCTAGACTTTAAGAGCATGAAATGCATTTTTCTCAGTCCATCTGCTCTCAATGCACCTCCCTGCCTTTCTCTCATCAAATATGGTACTCAGTGATTACACCAACAGGCACCTATTATTGTAACTAGCTATGTCAGCTATATCAGAAGTGTTATAAAAGCTGTTAAAAATTTGCCTTTGCAACGCAATGCCATGGGATTCAATTATAGCAACTCAGCAAACTATATTTCATAGCCATATCTGTCCAAGTAAATATGCTTCAGACAAGTTTACAGGTTACAGTTTGTTTACAGTAAAAGTCAGAGCACACTATACAAAGTTGAATGTAGTAATTATTTTAGGTTAATACTTCTTGCAGAACTTCTAGCCATTGTGTACTTTGAAGTTTACAGGCATTCTACTGGCCCTCAACACCCAGTATTAATGGTGTACTGCGACGACATACATTTTGGTCTGATCAAATTGGGTGCTGCAGCCTTGTTTGAGCCATTTTGCTGAAAACTGCACACAATCCGTTGCACCGTGACATGTATTAGTTTTTTAAAACTACGCCGACTGTCTGCATGCATTAATGCTGCATATTTCTGTACCTGTGCTTGCCTAACATAAGATGTTCCAGTATACATACAACTGTGAGGGGGGACTGTGCATACATTGGTTGCAGACGAAAGCAAAAGCTTTCAGCCTGCACTGAAGCTTTTTAGCTCTTAAACAGCACCAAAATATTATCCAGAAAGTTTAAGAGAAGCAAAGATGCAAGACGCAGTCTAAACTGTACTGTATGCGGCGTATAAAGCGCTTATGTCAACAGTTCTTAACAAAATGTTCGATTATACTTTGCGACGTTTTCAAAGTCCAGTAGCAAACCCATTAGCCATTGAATCTTCCGATAGCTTACGTTCAAATTCCTGTATAATAAATGCACAACCACAGCAACAGCTTATCAACGTTGGTTTTTGGTGTTCAATTGCCTCTAATTTTCAGCAAGTTTGCTAGAGGAAAAGAACAAGCTGTACAATCAGACTAAAAAATATATACAGTACTAGCCAAGTCAGTCATTCAGATGATATTGGATATTACAGTTGTCCTCTAGGAATACACCATCTGAAAGAAACTTCAACGCAACTTGTAACAAGTTACTTCCTTATTTATTATGCTTCTAGAAATTTTTGAAAAGAGTAATCACTTTTTTTTAACTAGTGCTCCAATTTTTCCTGCATACATCTCTGCTTTACGCATAGGAAACACAAAGAACTAAGTACAATCAATATCGAATGAGGACCAGGCCTAGTATTGTCACTGTTGGCCCGCAAAGTTCAGGCAAGGTCTCCAAAAAGCACTTCATTCTCACAGGATGAGGCCAGGTAAGGTAATCAAATACTGGATGATGGTGCGTGCTTGAGCCTTGCGATGTTTTCCGATTTTCAGTCTTCAGCAACACAAGCATTCAGCTTTATACCTAAAGCCATGGCAAAAAGTATTTGAGGAGGAGAAACTACTCGGTTGCCGCAGCGTGCGAGGGCAGTGCAATAGCATCATGGAGGAAATGGGGTTTTCACTGCAGCACGACAGATGACGCTTCCGGCGTGTTGCCATTGTTAACATGCTCTTCTATGGATGCGACATAAAAATTATGATACCGCCTCGTACATTGTAAAATTTCTCAGATTTCTGTCTGTGACATCAATTGATAGATGCGACAGATATTTTAGCTGCAGTTACTAACAGATACTGCCCGAATTTTAGGCGGTACAGCGGTTGAAACGAGCTGCTAGTTGTGACCCCTAAGCAGACGACGTCTGCTGAGTGCATGGGCCCCTCGCTCGCATGTTGTGCGCACACTTGCGTAGATGGCCTTGGGAGGGAAAGCTCCAAATTTGTGCGGGCAAGCTGCCGCAAATTCCTTCGTGATTTGCAGGCTTTCCGTCTCTTTAGCGTGCTCAGTGGCTTCCGCGTTGTGCCGGCGGCACTGACTTCTCGATCTTTGCGCGAGCTTTGCCTGTCGCAACAAAGGCATGTAGAAAGAAGTATTGTTCCGTGAACAAATGAGAGCACATTGCAGATTTCCACCAGTGCTCCTTTAGGATGGGGCGGAAATGTGTCGTGCCAAACTGCAACAGTGGGTACGCATCCTGTAAGGAGTAGGTATGCAATCTTCAAAGTTCCTAGTGACCCAGTAAGGTTGGAAGTGTGGGTTCGTGCCATACCAAGGAAAAATCGAGAGCTCGCGCCTCGTGACTACGTTTGCAAGAAGCACTTCTCTGAGAGCAAGTCCCATCATTCACTGGAAAAACTCACAGAGTCCCTTATGCATTAGACTAAGACGACTCAAAGGCAAAAGCCATCTTTTTCTTCAGTCGATGTGTCTACACTGCCCCACCCCCGTGTAAAAGCTTTCTGCACCTAACGTGGTTTTGCACTGCCTCCAGGATCGGAGGCATTACAAGCTTTCTGCACCTCACCTAGTTTTGCACTGCCTCCGTCATCGGACCACTGATCATGGAGGCAATGCAAAGCAACAATGTCATGTGATGACATCACGTTATGACGTCACAAATTTTGAGGATCTGTGACCTCATGATAACGTCATGTGGCGACGTCATTATGGTACGATTTTTTGCATCACTCATGTTGACGCCGCCCATGCGGGACGGCAACGCCGACGGTCATTTTTGCGTTTGACGAGGCATCTAAGGCTTTCGCCTTAAAAATTATACCTAACCTAGCAAGTTCACGTGATCTTGTGTTCTACAAGATATCTCAATCACATAATTTTCCTGCATGTGAAGGCATATTTTCCGTTAATTTACCGAAAAATGGACCGGGCGAGGACGCACAAAAAACGCACCCATTTGGGCGTAAAGCGCGAACGGCGAATCAGCGCCGAATGGCCTTGAGCCGGGGAGTTTCGTCGAAGAGCGCGACGTGCACGTTTTTCCCCCTCCACAAGCGGACTCTCACGAGAGAGGGCGTGTCAGTGCTGTGCCCGATTCAGTGACTATCAGGACGCCCAAGCAAGCACAGTTTCGCCTCCTCAAAAATTCTTGCTCCGTGCCTAAAGCATACTCTAGTAGTGCCAACATCTAGATGGTCATCAACACGAGAGAAGCACAAGTGAATGTTGCCTTACAAGCACAGTGCATTCCAGTAAAAATATATTGTAGTGAAAGGATTGACACACTCCTTGATCCACTCCAATTTATCCAAGACAGGTTGACCAACATGCCAATAATTTATTTTTCTTAAATACACCACAGTTGTACAACACACACATATGAATTCTAACAAGTGACTTACTAAACAAAACTAGAGAAAGTACTAACTAGAATATACACCACAACCTGTGCATATAGAGTTGTATTTATCATTTACCTGTATCAGATCTATTGCAAAATGTATTGGTATAGTGAGCATGTGCTCGAAACACAAACAGCACACACTGAGCAATAACTTTTATTGAAGTTGCATACATGCTCCCTACTGGAGCAGTATCACTCAAGTAGCATTCTCCCTGAATATCTTACTAACCATTATTTGCATTTATGGTATCTGAACACCAGCAGCACTTTACCACAGATGTTGCAGAACCAGAAACTGATCAAAACTAAACATATAATTCTTTACGCAATATAATGTCTGCAGTTTCCTAAACATACATTTATTTCTTTTGCATAATATTATCTAAAAAATTTAGAATATGTTCGCAGTGCAAGCCCCATTGACACGCCTCGCACAGCTTCCAGATTACTACTTTTATTGTAAGTTAGTTGCTCAGCTGAAAATGTTGCTTTGAATGGTTAAGTAAATTTAACACCACCAAGCCACCAGAGAAAAGCTACTAGTTGTAGGACTTGATGAAGTTGATCAGGCCATTTGTCGATGAATCATGAGTAGACACTTCATTCTTGCCTTTCAGCTCTGGCTCGATGACTTTGGCCAGTTGCTTGCCAAGTTCAACGCTGGAAAACAAAATTTCTTGAAATGATTTACTTCTTTAGTGAGTGCATATGTGTCTTGGCACAGAATACTGTACTGCCACACACACATGCACACAGAGACTTACCCCCACTGATCAAAGGAATTGATGTCCCATATGACACCAAGAGTGAAGATCTTATGCTCATACATTGCTGCAAAATAATAAAAGAAACTTAGTGTAAAGCTTTGAAGGAAGCCAACCGTAAGTAGTTTGACGAGCTGATGTACCTACCAATCAGCATTCCTAGGTTGAATGGTGTTAGCTTATCGACAAGGATCGAGTTAGTCGGTCTGTTGCCTTCAAAAACCTTTAAAGATGGGAAAAAAAGAAGTTACGTCATATCTTAGAAGTAAAACAGCAGGAATCCTTACAACATAGCACACAGTCCCCCTCAAGCAAGCATGACATAAAACTCCAATTTTACAAAGCTCCCACAGCTAAAATTGTTGATAATAAGTAGGGCAGCGAATAGTAGTGCAATGATTTACCAGTGTGTGAAGGAAGCTTATCAATTTATGTCCCACTGCGTATAATGTCAGCTTTAGGTTAAAAAAAAAAACAATTTATCATACCAGCAAGGTAAGAAACAAAGCCTAAAAATTTCCTCACAAGTAGTGGTCATGAAAATTTCCTTCGCTGGTTCAGTACATCTTGAATGTCTTTGCAACACAAGTAAATGCTTTTGCTGTGCTGCAGTAACTATTCCACACCAGTGAGGGGGTGGTGGATTAATTTTTTCATCAATTAACAATTAATCATTAACTGATTTACACCAATTTAACCTTTAATCCTTTAGTCACTACTGGCGGGATTTTCTTAATTATTCGACATTTTTGGTGGGCACTTTTATAAAGACAAAGAGTCATCTACTCATGTAGAAGCCTATTTCAATGTTTGAGAGGGGGCAACCAGGATGACAAATACAAGCCGCGTATAAAGCTTCGATAAAGAATTATCTTTAATTTCTTAAAGACTAAATATAACCGGCACTAATGACTAGTGAAGGAATAAATATACATTTCAGAATGAAATATACACCGCAGAATAAAAAAAATTATGAAAAATGGCACAACTGAAAGTTGCGGCCCTATTAAAATATGCATAATATTCCTACATGCAAATAGAAAGAAAATCGCTGGTTTTGTAATAGTTAAGGTAGGGCTAGGGAATGCTAAATGGCTGAACTGTGAGGGTGAAGCTCGTAACGAACACTGATACAGCGAATTATCGGTCATAGCGAACTAAATATGAACTTTGGTTGGTCACGCTTCATTTCAGTGACATTTACTTTTTTTAATAACAAAACAGGTAAAGCGAGAGCCATCGCAACGATGGCTTTAACTAATAAATATTTGGTTCGCATGAGGCTCAAAACTCAAAAGGCAGTATAAAAAGCAAAATAAATATTGAACGACAATTCACGATAAATTTTTTTTCATTGGTTTTAACATTCAAAATTTGGTTAAAGTATGGTTAAAAAAATTACACCATCTCCCACTAAAGGGGACCATGAGGCGATGCGAAGCCGGAGCACTTGCACGATCGCGTTCCGTTGGCGTTCGCTGGGCATGCTACCGACCTCGCGTTGCGGAACGCGAAGAGGAACACTACGCGCGGCGTGTCTTCCCTCTAGCCTGGCCGTCAATTCTCACAGGGCGTGCGGGGAACGTCAACAGGCGCGCAAGAGAAAGGCAGCGTAGGAGAGGAGAAAGAGGGGGAGGGGACGCGCATGCGCTGGCCCTCATCGCGGCGCTGTGCAGGAGAGAATTTCGGCATGTCGAGCCCGCATTTCAGAGGAGCCAACCGAGGTAAGCGCTGGACTGATCATGCGCAGCGCTCTACCACTTGAAGGAGAGGAGACTAGAGGAGGAGAGTAGCGTATGCGCCGTGAGAGCAGAAGCGAGAACGCAGGAGAAGCGCAAGCAGGTGATGATAGAGAAGTGAAGAGAGTAACGCGCAGTTGTTGGAGAGAGGGAAGGAGGAGAGTCGCGCATGCGTAGTGTGAGTGCGGACTACAACGCTGCATACGGATGACCACACTGCGTTACATACCCCTGAGCAAGAGATACTTCGCATCTAAAAACAGTTGCATCACCAAACGGAAGCGTCTGTTTTTCGATATCGATCGACACCGATCAACAGCCATAAACATCAAGATGATGTTGGAAATGTATGGATTGTGGAATGACATGGGGCAGTCCACAATAAGGAACAGTACAGAACTGTTTCGCGGATACCGGTTCTGTTTGGCCTGCCGTCGAAGACGAAGTTCGACCTAAGGGGATAGTGGTGCTGGACAAAGCTAGGGATCGACTGGCGCTCCCAGGCATCGTATTTGAGGAATGTTTCTGCCAATGAGATCTTGCATTTTCAGAGCTAGATTTTCGTATCTAGGATTTTAAGATGGTGGTCTGCTGGGCCAGTTGGTTCAATATATTGTAGATGTATGAGCAGAAAAGCTAAGAACTGAAAGAAATTGACAGGACAGGGCATCTGTCATGTCTTTTCTCGCTGTTTTTCCACTCATACTTTTACAATATCGCGTCTAGAGATTGTTATGCGAGCCAGATTGCCAATTCGTTAGAGCCAATTTCTCTGCTGTTACAATAGATATTGTATATAACAAACTAATTTTCTGTACCAATGCTACTACGTTATAACTAGGTTTGACTGTATAGACAGACTCACTCCTTATGTTCTCTTCATTATGCTCTCCAGTCCTCTTTAGCACTAAATTTCGAGTTTACATCCCCCGCACCATAAAAAAAACAGCACTGGACACCTGGACTTGGCTCACCAATATCTGTTACACACTTTGCAACCAGCTCTTACCATTTTTAAAGGGGTCCGGCAACACTTTTCTAAGTAACCACTGAATGATCTCACTATTGGAGTGTATTGCCTCGTGAATTGCTGCCACAAAAATTTTCCGAATTCGTGAAGTACGAGCAAAGTTGCAGGGGTTTGACACACTCCGAGCGCTTTTTCTCTTTTGTCTCGACAAGCATGCTGAAAGCTACACAGGAGGGTATGACAAAGGGGCAAGAAGCTACGTCAGTGCACGTCATGACCTTGAGCGTTTTCTCTTCATTTTTTTTTTTCTTTGAACACGTTCACAAACTTTCGGTATAACGATGTGTGCGCCACCAGCACATGGTGGCCACACTAACTATGCAGAAAAAGATGAAACTATTGTTCTAAAGTCTGGCCGAGCTTTGAGAGTACCTGATGCGCACCAGTTTTGTCCATAGCTTGCTTGATCAACGGATAGTAGCCAAATCCTGATAGCATATTTTGAAAGTGAATTCAAGGAACACTCAGAGATGCCTGGCAAGGCCTTTTGCTAATGAAGCACGTAAAATAGACAAAGCGTGCAATCGGAGCGTACCGGTGGTTTTGGAAACAACATTATGCATTGGTAAGTGCTGTCGTAGTGGGCTCAGTGTGGGACAAGTGACCAGCTCAGGCACAGATTGTATGAAGTAGCACGGGTGCAGTACAGTCGAGCCCGACTATATCGAACCCGTTTATATCAAATTATCCCGTATATCGAACAATTTCTAAGCACGGTAAATTTACATTGAGAATATATAGCAAAAGTTACTGTTACATCGAACGAAAATAGCAACGACAACCGATATAACAAACTCCATATGCCTCAAAAGTGCCCCAGCAAGTTGGCTTTCCCTCGCGGTGGCGGGGAAAACTGCCAGCGCCACCCTAGAAAAAGTGGTTTAGACCCGGCTGTGCACGGCCGAACACCCCCCTCCAAAAAATGATCCTGGCCTGCTCGCTGCGCTTACAGCCAATCAGAAGCTGTCGTGCTTTCTCCGAGGCGCGAAGGCGGTAAAAGTGAGCGCCATTTTTTCTTTCTTTATGCTTGCGTGCCTGCTGGTGCCTCTTTTCCTCGGGTCCTCATTCAGCGTGGTCCATGCTGGTGGTGTTGCCTGTTGGCGCTCTGTGATCTTTCTTGGCACGCTGTCGTCATGGCTTGTGCAAGGAGGCAGAATTTGCCGTTTGCTGCGAAACTCGATGTCATAAATCGAGTCGAGCGCGGTGAGAAGAAGTTCGACGTCGCCGCCGCGTACAAGATTCCAAGGAGGTTCCAACTGCTTTAGGCATGCCGGCTTCCGCATGCCTCCGTAGCTGACACCGCAGATGTTTCCGCCAAAGTTTGCAGCCAGCTGGCAGAGTTCCCGGGTGCTATCAACGGATCGACATTCAACGAGTTCGTCAGTGCAGACGATGATGTCGCCATCATATGACAGCTACAAGATGAGGACTATGTTGTATACGTCGTGCCGACCGTGAGCCAAAGCGACAGCAATAAGGAAATTGACGATGGCCCGTTGCCTACATTCTCCGAAGGAATTAGTGCACTTGCGTTGGTCCGGCGCTATTGCGTGAATATGGAAGGTTGCGGCCTCAGCTGCTCCGACTCTGACAACGTGGAGGCGTGCGTGCTGACCCAGGCAGCGAAGTCGTTGAAACAGAAAATCCAAGACTATTTTGTTCCAAAGTAGGGCACGCAAGTAAGCCACCATATTAATAAAGTGCTTTTCTTATTGGCATGTGCCTTTGTGTCATCAAATCCTAGAGCGGGCCTATATCGAATTATGCCATATATCGAACTAATAAACGTTTTTTGGCGAGTTCGATATACCCGGGTTTGACTGTACACCACATGCCACCTCCCATGAACAATGAAAAACAAAACAATAAGAGGATGACTGTTGATCGAGATCGGAATTACTAAGATATTTACTTTTCCACTGCTTCTGAAGAGAGAAAGATTAATGTTTTTTGTATTGAGCACGAAAGAAATATAAATATTGCCAAGGATCTTTTTGCAATCATGAAATCAGCCAATGAACAGACTATGTAAATGGTCCCTTCAACTATGTAGTTTGCCAAGAGGGGAGCGAACGATTTTCAGCTGTTTTTGAAGCAAGACTGCAAATTCCCTGCTGCATGCAGTGGTATAATATTTGGCTCACATATTCATAGGAGTCTTGAGTACTTATGTTTATCCAAGTTATGCTCACAGGAGTCTTGAGTACTTATGTTTATGCTCAATTCCACGCAATCAAATGAAATGCACAAACAGTAGCACAAGCACAAATGCTCACAATGGTTGCTTTTTTGTGAAACTGCATGAACAACCGAGTTAGATACCAACTTAGGGAAATGCCTGGCTGTAGTACCCATTTATATAGTGATGCAATGGCTGGGACGCCACCAGGTTTTTCCCCCTGATGGGGTAGGTATGGTGAGAAAGTTCCTTCAAAGGTGCAGGAATGCCATAAGAAGACCCAGCTATATGGTCAGTGGTTAGTCAAGAGCTCAGGAGCTGTACAGTGGCTCCTGAGCTCTATGCGTGCTCAGTAGTGGCTCTATGGTTGCTCAGTAGACTATAAGGAATGGGGAGGGGGCTGCATAAATATAAGTTGGTGCCATTTATGCTCCCCTCCCACCCCCCTACTTTTGGTACTGCCCCTGTGCGAGTGGCATCAAAGGATGTGGGCTATGTTACTATCAGGTTCTGGTGGTGCCTCCACAACGCGGAAACTTGTGCAGGTTCATATCGCTAAGTAGAATACATTCTCTCAACCCACAAAGTCCCCAGGGAGTTGGGATAAGCGTAATGATCAAGCACACAGTTGTAGTGCAAGTTAAGAACAGTGAAAGCATCTGGCTTATCAACTCCTGATTCACAGTCCCAGCGCAAATAAGGTAAAGTAACGCATTGTACAGAATGAGGGAAGTCAAAAAGTGTTGGCCCAATGTGTATTCTCAATGTCAGAGCATCCGGAAAGTTTTAGTGCTCCCCTTTGCAGGCAAACTTATGGCAGCACAGACAAACAAAGGGAACATCGATTAAAAATCTACCCCAAACCAAGCATCCTTGTCTAACGTGTTGGGCTGATACTGCCAGGGAAAACATGAGAGAAACATCTACACAAAGAGCTTGCATACCAAGGCTCTGCGTGACATGACCTCTCTCTCCTAGTCCATTCCTCCATGATGTTGGGCTGCCTCTGACCCTAACGTGTCATGTTCGGTGTTGGGGAAGAAAAAGGGACTAAAAAAGGGGGCTCAGCCAGCTACAGCATCACTTGAGAGAAAACAGTCACCACTTGACAGACACTCTCACTTGAATATCATGCAACCGCCAAGCCACAGTCGCTCTTCGTGCTCAGAATTCTAGTACAATTTCAAGATTCACGCGCCACTCCTATCACGGTCTGGAAAACAATTAATTGAATGGGTTTAACTGTTTAATTAGATTAAATAAAAGATCGACATCAATGGCAATTCACTATTTTGTGGGATACTTTTTGTTCATTAATTTTCTACTTTGTGTAAATAAGACACAGCAGCAAATGAAGAAAGGCTTCTGTCATTGTGCATCTTACTAAGGCTGCGAGCTCAGTCCCCAACCGTGGCAAGCTGTCTTTTGTCCACGTTAACTAATTTCCCTTTGTCATAATAACAGCGCTTCAATCAAAAACTATGAATAATGTCTCCTATACTTGGCAGGCTCAGGGCTAGTGCTCGGACAGAGCCCTCAGACACAACACGGAGGCAGTTACAAGAAAAACACCTTTACTGCTCGAAGGTCCGGCCAGACTGATCTGCCTGCAGCGGCAAGGCGAGCGAGAGTTACGAGCGTGAGCACGCCCCAGGTCACTCTTCATCTCTTTCCACTGCTCTCCTTGGCCAGCACCCCCATATCTTTCATTTGCTCCATTATCTGTTGGCTTTGATAGGTTGTGTCTAACAAAAAAAAATGGGTTCCCTGATCCATTCTCTTCCTTTCATTCATTACTTTGACAGAATAGCATAATAATTGTTGGGGATTAACACCCCCAAACCATGATATGATTATGAGAGACGCCGCAGAGGAGGGCTCCGGAAATTTTGACCACCTGGGGTTCTTTAATGTGCACCTAAATCTAAGTACACAGGCCTCAAGAATTTTTGCCTCCATCGAAAATGCAGCTGCCATGGCCAGGATTTGATCCTGTGACCTACGGGTACGGAATAGCATGTACCAACTAGCCTAGCACCAAGTCCTACTAAGATTATGTGTTCAGTAATACAGTCGAACCAATTTATAACACAGTTGAACCAATTTATAACAATCCAAGTGCCATGAAAATTCCAGTATTATAACTGATAATTGTTATAAACTGATTTTATGAAAGAAAAAGAAAGCAAAAAAGGGGGATTGCAAGCTGTTGTGAGAAAACTATAATATCCAATGGGATATTATAGTTTTTATACCAGCACACATTGGTAATAGGGACGACACAGAAGAATACAGCCTCATGCAGATTTTTCGGACATGCCTGAAAATTCGGACGCTCTTGCGCCACTGCCACAAGCCCTATAGAGTCAATATACAAGAACGTCTGGAATTCCCGACGCTGAAACTCTTCAGCATCCGATTTTTCACTTTTTGCTCAAATTGCAGGTCTGAAACTGCATTAATTGAAGCCGCCACCGCTGGTGCATCGTTCATCTCGCAAGCTCGAAACAGCGCTTTCGTGGGTCGATCCGTTTGTGGCTGTAGCGGATTCTAAATGTCAGCTTCGCCGTAATGCCAAAATGTTATGCGGTGAAGCATACCAAGAATTTGAAGGGGCTGCTGTCACGGCGCAAGTGTGGCGATGCCTTCACGGATAGGCACTGGAAATGCACGAATACATGATTGCGGCAACCACATCGCAACTTATCGCCGACAACCCTATTATGATAAGCATCTTCAGATAACTTCTCGGTAGTGCATGTGGCCTAGCGCACTTGTAAGAGCGTGCTGCACGCTTAAAGGGACACTAAAGAGCAAAACGATTTTTCTCATATTAGTAAAGTACGCTTAGTGAGCGAGAAAACGCACAAAAACAAAATGTGGGTGGTGACGCCATCTTGAAGTTTCCGCACCATTAGTCGTGACGTCACGTTTTGGCGGCGCCTGCAAGGGACTACATAGTTCCTAATCTGTAAAAATGAAGTACATTGTCCTCTGAGGGGGCCATAGACTTAACATACCAAGTATGGGGTAGTCTTGTTGAGCCAATGGCGCCAAAATACGATAAACACACTTTGAAATCCGTGTCGTCACGCGGTGAGATTTCAGCGAGAAATTTAAAAATGACACTTTTAACTTGATTTTCTCCTCTATTCATAAACCAATGATGGCGAAATTAATGACATTGGAGTTCTCAGAGCACAATTCATCGATCTAGGCCGATTCATTGTTTCTCTTTAGTGTCCCTTTAATAGGCGAAAGCTTAAATGCACTTCACTACCGTTCAGTGTTGCCTCTTTCTGCAAGATCACTAAGTACGCTGCACAAACGCATTGCTTGCAACCAGCAAAAGCGACTTAGGTAATCTGTTGGTAGAACTGCGAAGAACGAGAGGCCAGCGAGAAAACAAGGAGAAGTGCCCGAACAGCACAGTTGGGGCAGTCCATTCGTGTTTTGGTGGGTGGTGTTTGCCGTAGAGTAGCCTATTCACGTTCGGAGGGGTTGAAGGGCAATGGGAGAGTCGTGCAAGGCTGGCTACAAAAGAGGTCCTATTGCGTGAGCAGTCACGCAGACTGTGGGCAGTTAGAGTGGGGGTGGGGGTACAGCAGCTCGATCTTTCTTTCCTTCCACCAAGGATTTTGCATTCCATTACCTTTTGGAACTGATATCCGGCAGCCAGACTTCATTATAACTGATAATGCAGCATGGGGGCATCGTTGAAAGCAGGTTATTCCACCATAAAAACTACAAAATTTAGTGCAGCAGCTTCTCGTTTTTATAGTCAATATATTGTTAAAATCTGTATCATTTCGGATGGTAATACAGTTGAAGTGGGTTCGACTGTATCACCATCCCTAATCAGTGAATGTTGCTACTGAATTGCAGAGTTTGACAAATGTCAAAATTACTGACCGCAATAAGTTTTCTATTTCAGAAGAGAAATTTTTTGCATAGAAAAATTTGTTAGCACCTTGGATACTTTCAGTTTTACAAAAACTCTTCATGATTGTTAGGCAAACTTACCTTGTGTGGAAGAATTTTCTCAAGTAGATCTTTATTCATTCCAGTTTTTTCCAACTCAGCTCTGGCTTCTTCTTTTGTTTTTCCTTTCATGAGAGCCTCTGGCTGAGCAAGGAAGTTAGCCAACAAATACTTGAAAAAAAAAGAAAAAAGGAAACCGTCAGGATAATGGCATTCTCAATTTTTTTCTCGGCGCTGCCAAGGGGCTGGTATTTATACCTGTGAGCAAAAGAACATAGACCACAGGTTTCTAAAAAACGTTACTTTGCAGCCACTACATATAAATTACGGAACTTCTCTACGAGGCACAGCCTGTACTTGGCTATGGAAACACCACAAGGCACAGAAATTTGAATGCAATGCGATTTTTTCGTGATGTAATTCTGTTGTCTCATGATATTTGAAGTCCACATAACTTTGCTCACAAGGGTAGAGGAGACTGAGAATCTTACCTCCTGATGAATTCCATGACTGATTGGGTTGTGAGTTTTGATTGGTGCAATGAAGTCACAGGGAATCATGCGAGTGCCTAAAGGAAAGAAATTCATTTTTGCAAGGACTAAGGCTTCAATGATTGGGCACAGCAGTTATGATCTACAGGGTGCTTTTTTTTAGACAATACAGATTTTTCACAAAAATTCTATGACAGTCACGCTCCAGTTGTTCTCACACACGCACTCTATGTCAAGGCGGAGATACTTTGCCGCAAATAAAGTGGCATTGACGAGACTAATTAACAAAAGCTAGTTAAATAAATTTTGCATTATTGACTTTAGGGCAGTTTATGTTAGAAAGGTCTAGTGTGTCAATTTATGGCATACCCATTTTCTAGAAATTGCAGAGTGCACGTAACTAGAGATATTCATAATGAAGTTTTAAGGGCGAAGTCGAAACTGCACGCGCCCAGCGCGCACAGAACACGGCCTCTCCGTTACGCAAGGCCGGAACTGCACGTGACAAGGAAGTGACGAAATTTGAATCAAGGCGCACTGAAGCAGAATATGGTCAGGAAAATCAGCAATCGTTCCGAAATACACAAGTAGACAGCTTGCTTGTTTCGTGCATTCTATGGTGCTGATCTGTTTCTTAATCTACAAACAGGAGCTGAAACTATTTCGCCTGTCTGCAAGAAGCACCGCAGTGGCTGCCACCCGAGTTTTATGCTTCACAGAGAAAGAAAACAAAAAAGCATTTCAAAACTATGACAGGAAACATGCCGGCAGAGCAAACGACTCATCCAGCTTTCCCCAATGTATGTGTATATGCTAGCAGAGCAATCAGCTGCTGAGTGAGAAAAAGTGCTGCTTCATTAAAATACGGTACCTGCATTAGTGTGGAGCCGATCGTTCTAAGCTATCGGCACGCAATGCGTCACCTACTACAGTTGCACTGTGCTGGGACACCAGCTGTACTGTAGGTATGTGTGCGTTTGTTTGAGAATGTCTGTGCAGCGACATGCCATTTTTCACCAGATGCTTACGTACCCTGGTGAATGAGTTGGTAGAAAGCATGCTGGCCATTGGTGCCTGGTTCACCCCAGACAATGGGTCCTGTTGTATATGCTACTCTCTGTCCACTCCGAGTAACGTATTTGCCGTTAGACTCCATGTCACCCTGCTGAAAGTAGGCTGCAAATCTGTGCATGTACTGAAAAGACAGATTACATCAGGAGTTGGCAAAGTAATCATTCAAAATTTTAAAATTCCAATCCTAGCAAGCCTACCAACAATATGTTTATCCAAGCAAGCACTTACATGTGATAAGCGATTGCTTTATAACAGTTGCACAATATTGGTGAACAAAATGACTGCAGGAAAAACAAACATGCCAACAAATATAATTTTTATGTACACACTGTTTGACTGGAGTCTTCAAAGACCACCTTCAGGTTCTATAACCGACTAATGTGGCTTTTGAAAATAGCTGCGTTCACACCACAAGTAACGATTACTGCTGTCAGCTACAGTCCATGCAACACTTGCATCACAATGCAAGCTGCTCCAGCTTGCATCACAATGCAAGCTGGAACAAATGTGCTCAATAGCCAACAGAGGAGCTCATGAAGGCAGAGTTAAAGGTACACTTAAAGTGAAACAATGAATCAATTTAGATTGATAAATTTTACTCTGAAAACTAATGTCATTAATTACAACATTATAGCTGTAATAATACGGGAGAAAATCAAGATCAAAGTCTCATTTTTATATCTCAAGCCGAAATCTCCGCACTTGACTTCACGGACTTCAAAGTGTATTTTTTGTATTTTGGAAACATTGGCCGAACAAAATTTCCTGAAACTTGGTATGTTGAGTCTCTGGCCCCCTCAGAGGACAACTTATTTCATTCTTACAGATTTTGAACGACGCAGGTCCTAGTAGACACCATTGAAATCTACGACGTCATGGCGATTGGTGAGGAAAATTCTCAAGGTGTTGCCACCCGCATTTTCTTCTTGTGCATTTTCGCGCTTACAAAGTGTTTTCTCGCGGGAAGCATGGTGGTTTTATTATTGTGAAAGAGTAATTTACTAATATGAGAAGATTTTTTTCTTTTTAGTGTCCCTTTAAGCACCAACACAAATAAATATATTAACAATGTTAATGTCTGGCGCTTTCATGCTGCCTCCTTAAACATCCTGTATTATAAAGGAGCTTAAAACACAGCCCTCTTCAAACAAATAGGAGCATACCCATTCTCCACACTGTGCCAAGAATTGTTCCACTAGGCCAGTGTTGTGTACAGCAGGACTGACTCTGGACAAATGAGCCCTTCCTGCTAACTGGCCACCACACTTTCATGTAGCTATTTATGGCCTCAAAAGCAACAAACCAACACTGTAGACTCCCTCTTTCCTCTTTAAAGTTTCATTTAATGCTGCTGGGTTGCAGGGATGAGCACTATGTCGTATCCCATAAACGGTCAATGTGACACCTGTTTTTTCTAACATCAGCTAGTCAAGTTACAGCTGATTTTAGGTAAACAAATGTGATTTTTGGTAAGCACCTGTGCTCCCCTCCTTTTCAGAGATTTTAAGTTACATTAAATTGGACTCGTGTTCAACAACCCAAAACTGCACAGTAGTTTACGAGGTACACCATTAGTGGAGGGCTCTGGACCAACTTCGACAACCTGATAGTCTTTAAAGTACACCTAAACCTAAATACGGAAGAGGTTTTGCATTTCACCCCCATCAAATTGCAGCAGCCATGGTTGGGAAATGAACCAGTGACCGGGGCTCCATTAAGCCACCAGGGAAGGTCGCTCAGAGCTTTTGCTTGTAGATTACTTCCTTATTCTACCGTACATTCAGTACAGGTTTACACCAACTCACTGAGCAAAGGATTTTGGAGATGCAATGCAAAAAAATTGGAGAAAAGCAGGAAAGAAAAAAAAAGGTCATTTAAAGGGACACTAAAGGCAAATATTAAGTCGACGTTGATTGTCGAAATAGCGGTCCAGAAACTTCGTAGTGCTACTTTTGTGCCAAGGAAGTGTTTATATTGACATAAAATCGCGTTTTAGTGGTCCGCATCGTGTTAGCCAGCGCCTCCTCTATCTTTCCGTGCCTGGGCGAAGGTGAGGAGTGCGATGGGAACTGGCCATCGGCATTAGTGTGGCTTTTACCTGCTAGGCGCCACCACCATAGTAGAGCCGCCGTCGTGTCAGTGCTCGCGGAAACGAACGCCGTGGCTGCATTCGAAGCTGCTATATGGTTCAGTTTTCGGCTGTATTCACGCTGTTTAATGTATAATGAAAACATGTAAACGAGAATCATGAAGCGCTTGTTGTTCGGGGCACCCAGCCCATTTCAAAGGCATGTGTCGTTCGCAGCTATTTGATCGAGACACTCGCGCGTCGTCTGCTAGGCCCATGCTAGTGAAGTTCTTTTGTCACCGTTACGTTCGCTTGACAGAGTTGATTTTTGACTGTCTGAAAGCGGATTTTTGAAAGCAGCATCTGCCAGGAGCTAATACTGAAAGCTTGGTCGCCTAAAGTTCCCCGATGCGTGCTACCGTCTGCTGGTGTAGCACACTATACGCAAGCCTGGAGTTCATGCGCTAAATAGCACGAAATGTCACTAGACTGCTTCCAGGGATATACGTGATCACTTGTTCCTTTCGTAAAGCTTTTGAGAATTACATTTGTTGCCACCGAGAGAAAGCAACAGAGAAAATGAGGAACTATGTCAAGTGATTCCACCATTTCAGAGCTTACACCAGTTAAATCGTGGTGGTACGAAAAACAAACGAAATTCAGCTGCATATTCCGTGCGCTTCCTGCAATGCTGGCCGATGTGTAAACAGACGCTGTTGTTCAAATCTAAAGTTGTAGTGCCGACTCAACTTGAGCCAATGTGATAAGCGTCAAAACTGCGGCCTGTTGTCAGTTCCTTGAGTTCATCTTTGTATTTGTCGACGAATTGTTGTAGCCTCAGTATAGACGAAGGTAACACAGCGCCGACCAAAAGTAAAAATATATTCTTAAAAAGACGTTTCGGCTCCCACACGGGAGCCTTGGTGAACAAGGCTCCCGTGTGGGAGCCGAAACGTCTTTTTAAGAATATATTTTTACTTTTGGTCGGCGCTGTGTTACCTTCGTCTATGTCTTTCCCCGGCCAGGCGGGTTTCCGCCAAACTCTCGACTTCATAAAGCCTCAGTATCTGGCTCCTCAGCTCTCTTTTCTCTTCCATTTGGCCTTTTCGGCAGTGAGCAATGTAGAGGCTGAATGGCTGTCGCCCTGGACGCTTTTGTTGCATTGGGCAGCCTGACCAGCCTTGTGCACGCATTCATTGTGACACAGTACAAGATGACTGTTGGTTGTTTCGCCAGTAGCGCATGTGGTGTCCATGGGTCCAATTCTTCGGCTACGGGACCTAATGTCAGCGCTGCACATGGCGGCGATCGTGAGGCAGCATTGCTTCCGGTACATGCATTCGTTGACTGTTCGAACGCAGCCCGGTCATGTTTAGCGATACTTGCCATCAGACCTGTAGCCCGTAGCCAGGAATATTTTTCGGAAGGGGGGGGGGGGGAAGGGGAGGGGGGAAGGGCACTTGCTGAAAACCTTGACTATTTGAGAAAAACACCCATTTTCATTATTTTTGGCAAAAACACCACTTCACAATTTTGGGGGGGGGGGGGGGCACCACAGTCTGTCACAAATTAGCGGGTTATAAAGCGCGCGCGAGGCCGCTTTCAAACTGCTACGAGACAGAACGGCGCGAAACGCTCGCCAAGAAGCGCGAAAAGACGAAAAAACAAGCATCAAAAGACGCCGGCGCGCCGCATCCTCCTCACCCAATCGAGCCAGGCGCAGACGACGCGATCAAACGCCCGGCAAATCCTAGATGTTTCTGGAAGGAAGGGGGGGCGCATCCGTGCGCGATGCCGCCGCGATTCGAACATACGAGAAAGCTCTCGCCCTTTCCCCAGGCTTAGCTGTACTGCACGCAGAAGAAACATCCCGACGCTTCTAGAACCCAGGGGAGAAGGGATAAAAGCGTGCAATCGACGGTAGGGCAGTCAGTGAGCGAGGAGACAGTTAGCGAAGGAGTGAGCGAGTCAGTCGGCCCGGTGATGGTGAAGTTATGCGAAGTGTGGCTCCGTTAGCCAAAGAAGACGTGTTTATGATGGTGTGCGGTCAGTCGGTCGTGGATCTGGAAGAATCCGATGACGACGCCGCGTGAGCCGTGACAAGTCACGACGACGGTTGAGCTACGACGATCAACGCTGGAGCTGGCGTGAGTGTTTCCTTGAAGAGAAGCATTCGATTACCGTCCAAGTATTGCGGACTGGATACGCCATTGTATATTCAGGACTTTAACGGTCATTGAATAGTTGTAATGCATGCGATTGCATTTGTAGCGTGTGATCTGTTTGTTTAGCTCCCGTTGTGTAACACCATCTGAGTATTATTGTGAAGCTGTAACTGGTACCAGCCGAGTGTGCACGTGTTTGTATTATTTGTATTGCCTTAACTAAGAATATATTTCGTTTTCGTTTGTGTTATCGACTCTCGGCTCTGACTCGGTCTTTGGACCACAACCGGCGTTCGCTGGCGCACCAAAGGACCAACTCTAAATTGTCCGCGCTTTCGTGGTGCGTTTTCGGAGGGCCTTGACGCCAGCCCTTAGAATCCGCCCGGCGATTGCCGTCCCCATTAACGGGATCAGTGACACAGTCCGAGCGTGATGGAAACAGCTCACCGCTATGTTTGCGTTTCGATTCCCGTGTGCCTGTGAAAGCCTGCGAGACGCACGAATGCAAAACTCGGATGCAAACACGAATTCGTGGGCTTCGTAATACTCACGACCGCCAGCTTCCCGTAGTCTACTTGCACAGCGCCACCACGCGGCAGCGGCAAGCGGAGGCGGAGCGCGCGCTCGACGGCCCGAGGAGTGCATTCTCCCAGGCACCGAAAAAATAGAGGAGGCGCTGGTGTTAGCACACTTCAAATCACTCGCCTGAAAGTGGTCTTTCTGACGTCACTGTTGCCGTGCCCAAGTTGGCCGCCTCTACTGCGCGGCGGCCATGCACCATTCGGGCATCCGGCAACATCACATGCATGCGGCATTTTGTGTAACTTTCTGTCAGAGCGACTTTCACGAGTGTGCAAAACACACGCGGCAGTATGCGATACCGAAACTACCACTGAGATGCGACCGCATCAGCGAAGCCGGGCGCCGGGCAAAGCGCATTTCAGGGAAAACACCCTTTGAACCACGCGCGCCGTTCCCCATGCCAACGCCAAAGAGGTTCTTTTTTCCATGAATCAAACAGAAACAAACGAGCAGCACTTTATTACGTCTCTTGATGCATGGAGGCTTCTTTTTTTTATTGCAGCTAGTTTGATTTCTAGCGATTAACTGTGGTCTGACGCTTTCACGTCATCGGGATCATTTCCAAAATGTCCCACTAATGGCGCACGTGGTGCGATACATTTAGCTTAATTTCTCGGTAAGTAGGGCACTGCTGTTGATAACATTGCCGTTTTAGACGTCATACATTGAGCTTTCACTCCGACATTAATTGTTATTTTCCTTTAGTGTCCGTTTAATCTTCGCATACCTGATCATAAGGCAAAAGGGCTTGGCTCTCTGCTCCAAAACAGTTGTAGTACCAAAATCCAATCACAGCAAGGATAATTGGTATCTGAAAGCAGTGGTATATGATTCTGTATAATAAAGTCAAGTCTCAGTTAACATTATGGAATCTTCCACAGCCATAAAAGACACTGAAAGTGCTCTCATACTCATGACAATTCAGAGACATGCAGGCAAGCCTACTTTCAGACATCACAAAAAGTTTTAACACAACATCAAAGACAATATTTCTTTCACAAATTCCTTTTTTAACACATGCAGAATAATTATTTCACACTTGAGTCGTGGGATCATTCAGCTACAGTCGTGCAGTGTGGCCAAAACACGTATTTAATCTAAGAGTTGCATTGCAAAAGTATTTAAAATTATATTTTTCCCTAGAACTGTGCACGAGTGGAATGAACCACCCCTGGCTCTATCTGCTGCAAATTTTAGGAACATCTCATTTTACAATGTAGTTATAGTTATATTGTATATACAATACGACTTGTCACATTTTTCCTTCCTCATGCCTCGGGTCTGATTTGCGACCAGTAGCAAGTACCAAATAAAATAATATAGAAGCAGTTGGCATTTTGCAGACATGGTTGACACTGAGAAATGAAATGACCGCACAGATATAAAAGGACAGCAGGCAGGTACACTGTGAAGAGAGTTACAATCTGCACTTTTATCTGCTTGTCAGTCATGCTAGTGGTCTTTGCTGTCAAAATAAGCTTGCAAGCTGTGACTTGTTACACTGCATGCATACCAAGCAGCAGCATGAAACCTACTAGCACAGCTCTTAGTAATTAACCGTTTTATCCTCAACACAACTACAAGCTGATTTGGGCACTTACATTTTGCTCCACAGGAGTATTCAGGAAATGTTTGTCCATAAAGTGAGCCCCACTGAGTAGCTTCTCAAAGTTGTCCATACCTTAAGTCAATGAGAAATAGATGCCAAAATGTGATATGCACCACAACAGGAATCGCAACAAGAAAATAGCCCTAGCCACAAATTACACTGCATTTTATAACTTCTCATAATTTAACAGGCAGTAATTAAGCCACCAAAACATGAAATACTGAGTCTCTTATATGTGTAATGTTGAAGGAGACAACACCACCTGGCACTAGAGAGAGATAAAAGCGAAGGAAAGGCAGAATGTTATAGGCCAGTTATGATGTGTATAGGAAACTACATATGCAACAAAGAATGCAGAAGTGCAACAAACCCGCACATGTACATATTCTTCTAGTGATTAGAAACTAAGTTTTTACGTTAACAAACAAATAAACAAGACAAAATTTAATGAACTTATAAGAAACAGTTTTTATCCATACACCTCCCATTTCCCAGTAGGTCACTGTCAACTTGGATATTTGTTCTTGCCAGCTTCAATTTACAAGCATCAACATTTAAAGCAAGAGGTTATTAGTTGCTGCCGATTGCAGCAGTGAATTACCATGTGAGCGCTTATGTTCACTAGGGCAAACCAACAATACATAACAGCTTTGAACATAATAACACAATCTAGAATGGGAGAGAGGGCCAAAGACATTTGCTGTCATGCATAGGTGCATATGCATATGCTTTGTGTGGTGGCCTGTTTTCACTGGACTGCTGAAAGTGTCCTGAATTTTTCAATAAGGGAAAAAAAATAGCAAGGCTGCAGCATTCCGCAGTGTGTGCACACTGTGAACACACTGCATGAACACCATATAAACACAATGTGCCCTGCAGTGTATACAGTTCCCATGGGCTGTTGGAACAGTGCAGATAAGAAGGGTGTGCATGAATTATAGAAACTATCTTGCTCTTTTATAGACCTTTTCACAATAGAGAAGAAATTCTGCCATGCTGGGCTGTGCGCAGGAGTACAAAGGCAGACGTCACAGCCTCGACAGTGCATTTTTGGAGGGTCATGCCTATTTAGCACAGCCCAGAGAGGATTATGGCGGCGCCCAGGGAGCAGTCTGTGAAAAGGTCTATAGAGTTTGGCATGGTTTTGGCTATTCTCTTCAGACCATGTGTTGATCCCAGTGAACATTATCTCCCATCATTTTCAAAGTTAAACTAGACACAAGTTAAAGTAAACTGCTCTTAATAAAAGCTAGAAGCAGGCAACACCCTATATCAAGCATGCTATAATTTTGTTGTGACTTGTTTCCAGGGGCATGCGAATAGCAGCTCTTAAAACCAAATCAAATATGAATCGAATAATGCCAGCAGAAAATCAAATTGGATGCTGAATATTTTGCTAGTATTCTAAATAATACACAGCCTTCCCACTATTATTGTTAAGCAATTTTCACATCTTGATACTCACAACATTGTGTTTCTGTCATTACAATGTACGCTTTATCAAAAACACAAATGAAGCACTAGGAACAATTACATAAGCAGTATGCAAGATCAAGCTCTTTGAAGCACACAGTAATACATCCTTGTATAAAATTTAGAACAGTATGTTAGGCAATTTGACCGGGCCATTTGGTACGGATCCAATTGTGGATAACGTGAATTTTCAACAGACAAAGAACGATAAGCCACAAGCGCTTATGGCTTGTTACTTGTCATTCTTTAATTAAAAATGGCCTGTGACTCATTCTTTAATTGTGCCTGGCAACACAAATAGGGAGATTGCAAGCTATAAGCATTTATATTTGCTTCATTGCATTTTGTTTCATTTGCATGTTTGACCGTGTACAGTTGCCAAGGTAAAATAAGAGGAAACTATAAGAAAAACAGTCTAATTTTTAATAGTAATCGGAAGCGTAGCTTTCCTAATTTCTCGGGGGGCAGGGAAGCTGAATTAGTCAAGTACTGAGGAAGGCACACAAGGTAAATCATTGTTGTGACAAAATGTGAGGTTTGCTTATGCAAAGGTCATTCCAGCAGTACAGTTCATGTACACAAATTATTTAATCCGGTGATTTGGGGATGTTGACCCTCCCCCTTCTTCATGGACCTGTTTGGGTGGGAGGGGGGGGGGGGGGGTAATGGTGTCCTTAACTTCTCCCACTTTTGTAAGTGACACCTCTGATGGTGACCATACGATTCTAGGCCCGGAATAAAATAGCAACTATGAAATCTGAGGACCAAATATGGTTGACAGTAAGAGCAGACAGCAGAAAGCATTATATCCCAAGGTTGTTCTTGGGTTTGAGCGAGTTCAGATATAAAAAGAACTTTCAGAATAAAAGTACCTAGGCAACTCATGGGCGTTTCTTTTAAGCTACGAGTGAAGATAGTAATTCTAAATTGCTATGTTTATTACGAGTATGCTAACAGAACATTTGTCATAGTGCAACCCCCAGATTTAACAATAAAAGTGGCAACTGTAAACTCCTGTAGTTGGCACGTTCACCTTTGCATCCTGAACACTGCCGTGCACAGACATAAGAAAAAGAAAATCTATGAATAAACACCAAAGACAGCCCTAATTTTCCTGGTCAAGTGTCTTCCCTTTTCTGTATTAACTGCAGCTGTGTGCAGGTGTAAGCTCAATTTAAAGGTGAATTTAAAACTGTCATACAACTGCTAAATCATAAATTTAAGCCTTCTTACATTAAGAAAAAACATGCATCACAAAGCATTTTCTATAATCGCACACATGTAAATGGCTGCTCTAGATTGCCTGATCAACTGCAATTCTAGCAAATTCATGGCCTTATTGTACAACCAGCGCGCAATCACCCTCACTTGAGCACTCTAATCCTTTGTTGGATATTGTGTCATGTGGAAAAGCAACATTGCTCCTTCCAATGCTTCTGAACGACACTGCTCCATATTCTTGAATTCGCACATTCCCAATCTTCTGCTTGCACTAAACCTGAAGAACTTATTTTTCAGCCTCTTCACGTTAATGCAAGTGACTAAACTCTTAATGCTTACCAACAAAAACAGCGATGGAGAGTCCAATAGCTGACCAGAGCGAATACCGGCCGCCAACCCACTGAAACAGTAAGAAAATTTGTTGAATTTCCACACAGGCAAAGCAACATATGTACAGTAGTACTTACATCCCAAAACTCAAACATATTCTTCTCATCAATACCAAATTCCTTCACTTTAGGAGCATTCGTTGAAAGCGCCACAAAGTGTTTTGCAACATCAGCCGGCTGAAATAACAATTGTGCAAATTAAGAACTATATTCAATGTATGGCAGCACTTGGAGAGTTCAAACAGGTACAATTACAAGATGTTATGGTTTCTTACATTCTTCGTGTGATTCATCAGCCACTCCTTTGCTGAATGAGCATTTGTGACAGTTTCTTGGGTGGTAAATGTCTACAAAATGAAAACAAGCATTAGCCTTTCTGCAGCTGTTTCATAATAGTTTACAAAGAATGCAGCCCCGACAGCCCTTGCCTTTGATGCAATGATGAACAGAGTCGTCTCAGCACTCAGGTTTTTTAGAGTCACTGCAAGGTGTGTGCCATCAATGTTGGAGACAAAGTGAACATTTGGACCACACTGGTAGGGCCTCAGTGCCTCAGTCACCATGTGAGGACCCTGTAACAATTCACGATACGGGTGAAACTAGGCATATGTGGTGCCATATGGGCTCACTGTAAACACAAGTTGCAGTGGATGGAATGACACACCCCAAGGTGTCATGCAAGTTCATGTAGGAGAATAAAAACCTGCCAATGCTACAAGCATAATTGCTAACTTCATAAAGTACAGTATCAGTTGCACTTACAAGGTCGGAGCCTCCAATTCCAATATTCACAACATCAGTGATGGATTTCCCTGTGTAGCCCTTCCATTCTCCCTTACGGACACAGTCTGAGAATTCCCGCATATGTTTTAACACAGCATTAACACCAGGCATCACCTGTAACAAAATTACCATTTCCACATAAGATCAAGGGAAAGACATCAAAACGTACTACCAATCACACAATATACCAAAAATCACGGCTGAGGCTTTGCTTCAGTGGACATCTTATACCCAGAAATATGCAATATTATGCATCATTACATATCTGGTGTCTCAGGTTATACGGAACAAGTTTTAAAAGAAAGCAAAACCTTGCGGCTGGATGAAACCACGTGTATGTCAGAAACCTTCTAAAGAACACTCTTTAGAGAAACTTTTGTGTTATTGATTGGTAGCAATTACCTGCATTTCATTGAAACAATTATAGTAACAATATCAATATGAGGTTTGTAGAGCACAATCCAAACATCACTTTCAAATGTCTGCGATATGCTGTCTTTTGCATAACTAACACAGTGACAGTCAATTTCATATGCTAGTTGAAGGATATAATGGTTTAACGAAAGCTTCCCAGGCTTTCTTTGAAGCACAAAACAAACATGCCATCAACAACTAGACATATTCAAAACATGCTCTCCAGACATCATACTGATGCCCAGGCCTAAAAATTAACCATTAAAAAGATTAATTAACCATGAAGATTTATAAATAACATATATATAACATATACAAACTCTGAGGCTTCTTCGGGAGGTTGATGGCAACACAGCTGCAGCAGCACATGCTACATGAACTTTTTTTTTAAATTTGTTCCATTATAGGCAGAACACCAAACATTTTAAAAGTATAACAGTAGTAGGCAAAATCAAAACTGTACATGTTTTTTTAATAACTAAAGTAAAGAGAAGTAAAATTCGACATCTGCTAGCTTTATTTAACACTCAAAATATAATAAAATGACATTATCTCTTGGGGCCACATGTATCTAAGTGCAATTTTAACTAAATGAACAATCCAAAACTTCTATATGTGGCTGATGCATTATTTATAAACAAAGACATAAAGGAAGGAAAAGGAGTTTTATCCCAGGAAGGAATAAACATGGACTGGCTCAAGATGACGACACAAGAGTGACATATGGCACAAGTGCTGTCATCTTGAACCAATATGTGTTTATATTCCTTCCTGCGGTAAAAATCTTTATCTGCAGAGTAGTAAATCACCTAAAGATGCACCCTAGTAAAGGGACGCTAGAGGCAAATAAGTCAATGTGGATTATTGCAATGGCATTTCAGAAGCCTTGTGGTGCTTGTTTCATGCCAAGGAAGCATGTTTTACATTTTGAAAGAAAATCACCGTTATCGCAATTAAAACCGCCCACCTTCCAGAAAAAGCTGACATTGCATTCACCCAACAGCCAACGCTGCGGGGCAGGGGAGCCCAGCTAACACACCCCTGGCCAAAAGGAAGGAACTTTTGGGCCAGCTGCGTTGTTCTCAAAGGTAACGTCAGTTGTTTTCTTCTATGATTCAAACTGAAATGTGCAAGTTGCATTTTATTCCGCCTTGTAATCACAGCGATGTTCTATTAAGTGCATAGCACTTTAGAGACCCGACTTGTCATCCATCCATACATTTCATGTGGCGTGATAACACTCAAAATCAAGCGGTCCATACAGGCCCAAAACAAGGCTAGAAATGCTCAAAATTGAGTTAAAATAATCGAACAATGTCGAATATAATCAAAATAACCAAGAAGTAATCGCAATAATTAACTTAACATTGCTAAAAACACTTCGGGAACATTTGCCTGAGGCAGCCGCGCAAGAGATTGTGCCATCGCCTCGCCAAAAGCATGATTTCTCGTTCTATTTGCGATCTCTGGCGCATTCGCCACTGCATCTTTTCAGGGGAACAACCTGACTGAGCTCGCTGCAGACGACCCGTATCTCAACTGCCGTAACAAGCAGGAATTCGATAAAGCACAGCAAAAAGCAGCGTGCATGTCGCATATCTAGTTTGCGAATCTCACAAAATTCTACTGGTCCCGTGGAAACGCTACATGCTTACCTCTAACATTGACGTAATCAATGGTATGGTAAACGGAGCAGTGGGAACGCTACGAATGGGAATCGCTGGGTGCCCGTGCTACACACTTCCTCAGGTTTCACAGTAGTGGAGCTGCATTTATTTTTTTTATCGAGGGTAGTTTGAGTACTTGCGATTAATTGTACTGAGGGCCTACAACGTCATCAGGATAACTTACCAGAATATCCCACTGCTGGCGCAAATCGTGTCCCACAGTTACCTTAATTTCTTGATTTAGAGAACTTCTGTGCCTAATATTACCATTTTAGATGTTCTCACACATTGACCTTTCGCTCTGACATAAAATATTTGCCTTTAATGTCCCTGTTTGGGAAGCCCCAGTTTGGGAAATAAAGACAGGACTGCCACCTGACTGAGACACTTGCTCTATTAACTACAAAGATGGCTGCGTGAAGCAAATTATTTGGCAACCTGAATTCAAGAAGCCGAAGAGAAACGTAAACTAAAATAATTGTTCCTTCCATGCAGACAGTCACTAGCCTTATGAAGGAGCAATAATATTTTGCAAGGTAAAACAGTATGAATTGGGTTAAGGCTTACTTTAGGTTCAAACATCAATACTACACACTAATTTCACAAGGCAGCATCTATTTACAATATGCAGCACATTGGTAAAAGCAAAGGGCTGGGGGAATCAACCTCAATGAATTTTTCACAGCTATAAACACACAGAACACAAGTGTACTGTGTAGACCACCCCACCCCACTCTTTAACACTGGCTATGTCCCAAATGCAGCATACATTGATTACAAATTAAATAAGCATGCCTCAGTAACTACTATGTCACTTTATGCTAGCCACATAACAATTTTTCATCTAATTTAAGTCTAGGTAAAATGTTATCACTTCATGCCCCAAACACAGGCATAGCCAAGGCAGGGGGGGGGGGTCGACCCCCTCCCCCCCTGCCTGGCTATGCCTGTGTTTGGCTATGCCCCCCCCCCCCTAAGAAAATCTTGGGATAATTCTCAAGTCCCAAAGTATTAATGAAAAATGGCAAAATGGAGCACAACATATTATTATGACAAGTCAGGTATTTAATATGAACATGCTCCAAAATTTCGGTGCAGAAGCTCTGTTGCATTAATTGTGCCTCCATCACAACTAAGAACATTCCGAGCATGAACACAGCTTGCAAAGACAGAACAACCGAATTAACCACACAGACACAGTGCTGTGTCTATATAGAATATTCAGCCTGTAACTTCGTGCCCAGAAACAATGTTACAGCAAACTACAATTGGTTTACAAATTTTTTACATGGCAGTCAAGTTTTTACAGTAGGCTGCAGCTCACATTGACCAATATGAACACAGCATAAAGTCAAAACAGCAGATGACTGCATGAGTATATACTTACATCCTTTCCATCCACGAAGATGGGAGTATTGCTGCGGTTTCGCAATGCAACGTGAAGCACTGCCCTCCCTTCAGTGAAGTTGATCTTTTCCCCACGAAACATTGCATCACGGGCCAATGTGACCTTACGTGACCTGACGAGGTCAAATAGTTTCGCCATAATTTCTTCATTTATGATGTTCTTGGAGAAGTCAAACAAGAGGACGCCAGAATCTGGTGTATCTAACTTAATGCTGAAAAAAAAAAAAAAAAGAAAAAAAATTGCATGCCGACGAAACAATTTATAAGGCAATAAATTGTTCGCGCAGCTCCCTGTAGGCTTTTTGGGGGACATAAAAGACTGGAACAGCATGAGACGAGACCTTATCGGCCGGCGAAAGCAAATTTGCGAGGTAATCCGCGTGGAAATATTGCACGGTTACCGTGGTCCAGTACGTCAGCTGAACGCAAAACTGTATTGTCTGCCACTGAAAATGCTGCACAAGCAAGTATTGCAAGGAAGGAGAAAGCAAAGAACGAGTTGAACGCCATAATTTCCAACTGTATTCTTTCAAAGTGGGCCGAGCATCTGTCATCCAAAAGTAAAGATAAGTTTAGCGTGCCTGAGCAAGAGTATCAGTAATTAGAGTGTGCATTAGGGCAACGCATTGATGAATAACAAAGAGGGTGGGGCAGCCAGTAAATAGTGAAGTCGAAGGAAACAACGATCTTGGGCGCGCTAGTGACAAGGAAGTTGTATAAGCGCGCCGAACGCATAGGAAACTCCAAGGTCAGGGAAGGGCATGATGAATAGGGGCATCAACCAGTCAATGTCACAGCTATTACAAAGACAATGTATGCAAACGGTGAATGCGAATACACTGTCGTAACTCGCATTTACCACTATTGCTAACACAAGCACAAACCTGACGCCTAACCTGAATTTCTTGAACCGATGAGGATCCTTCTGGAAGAGCTCCAGAATCCTGAGCTTTTTGCCATCGGAGTCATAGTATTCGCGGAGCTTCTTGTACGCGGGATCGTCTAACAGAAAGTGGTCTTGAACGAACGTGGCCATAACTATGACTTCCCAGCAAAGCGACAGGCCAGCAGTCGAAGACGCCGTCTTCGGCGGAGCTACTCAGCCCCGATGCCTTTCCGCCGGTGCAAGTAGCCAGCCAGCCAATCCAGCCGATCCAGCTGTCAAACAGCGCAGAGGGCAACAGCAGGCAACGGCAGGCCACGGCGAGAGGGCGCTCGCTCTCTCACTCAAACTTTACTGTACTCAGACTGAAATAGAGAGAAAGAGGTAGAGAGCGGAGAGCTCAAACTCCGCCCATAGTACTGAAGCCCCTCCTACTCAACTTTGGAGGGACATTCAAATACGCTCGCTGTGGCTTGGACCGCACGCAAGCGTCGAAAAGTGCTGTGAATGTGTAAATCGATAATGTACTGAAGAATTACCAATCATATACAAGGACAGTAACAAGTATACAAAAGATCCCGGCAGGTCCCACGCATTGAAGGAATCGATTTCATGCGAAGCAGTCACCGAGTAGCTGGGCGGCGCCACCGGGGGGTACGGTAGGGGGGGGGGGGGCAGTTGCCCCCCCAGAATTCCCGCATGCCCTCCCATTGCCCCCCCCCCCCCCCCAATATCAAACCAAAGGCGTTGATCAAACAGAGTCATAACGCAACGCATAAGTTCCCCGCCTCCCTGCCCAGTGGCGTACCAACTTGTTCGCGAGTGGGGCGTAAGCCTACCTCACACGCAGGCCCGTAGCTAGGGGAGTGGGGCTAGGGTCCCCCACCCCCGAAATTTTGGTGAAGTATAGTCGGGTACAACTTTAGAAAAAAGGAGAGGCCCCGCCCATATGACCGAAGCGCGGCAGCCGATTGCCTCCGCGGCAAAGAAATAGTCCCGCTTCTTCTCCTTGAGCGGAGGCACGCACCGGCCGTCCGGCTCGTGACGTCAGTCTAGAGCGCGCGCCCATTGGTGGAAGCGCGTGTGCATCCGCCTTTGAGGTGCAAATGCCGCTTTTTTCTAAAGTTGTACCCGACTATAGGTGTTTTTACGAAAAATAAATAATAAAAATGCGTGTTTTTGTCAAAAAGTCGAGGTTTTCAGCAAGCCCCCCCCCCCCCCCCCCGGAAAAAATTCCTGGCTACGGGCCTGCTCACACGGTATACACACACACACACACACACACACACACACACACATATATATATATATATATATATATAGGGCGAGAAAGAACTTCATTCGCACTCAATTTGATGAGATTTTTCTCACATACATGGAGAAAACTTGTTTAGCCGTGTTTAAAAACATTACAGAAAAAGTAGTCAGTTTTACACAGCATACACTGGAACAGCCGTATGCGTGTTATGCATGTGATAGTATTACAAGCAGCACTTTTTATACATTAACCACACAATTTTATGCATGCATACAATTAGGACGATGACGGCTCTTCTATAGTAGGGGCCATGGTGTAGGGGCGTAGGCAGAAATTTTTTTCGGGCGGGGGGGGGGGGGCTGGGCACGCCCTTCATCCGACATGGGGTCCGGACAGGTAAGGGCGGTCGAGTGCCATCTTGTGCTCTGTACACCATGGCAGAAAAAAATTTCGGGGTGGTGGCGCACGGGTCCGGTGTGCCCCCCCCCCCCTTCCCCCCCTGGATACGCCACTGCCAACAAGGCTGCCATGTTCACTATATTGGTTGCAGCGCGAAGTCGACACAAGGACAAAAGAAAGAAGACACACACGCAGCGCTGGAGTTTCTTTTTTGTCCTTGTGTCGAGTGCTAACGATCTACCAACAAGCAGTGGCGTAGGCAGAAATATTTTTCGGGGAAGGGGGGGGGGGCGCGGGCACGCCCTTCATCCGACATGGGGTCCGGGCAGGTAAGGGCGGTCGAGTCAACTTGTGTTCTGTATAGCATGGCAAAAAAAAAAAATTCGGGGGGGGGAGGGCACGGGCTCGGTGTGCCCCCTCCCCCTGGATACGCCACTGCCAACAGGCCCACTTCGCGACTCTCGTTGCCATGTTCACATTGGAATACAGGCATGCAGAAAACCTGGTGCTGTCTAAGATATAAAAAAAGGCAGTCTTGACCTACGACTTCGCGTAACTATTTCAGCCTCATTGCAAGAAAGCGGCATTAATTTTAGCAAAGCAAATGAGAAAATTATCGATAAGCTTACGTACTATTTCTTGGTGCGCTAGCAGGCATGCGTTTCGTTTCTGTGTCTCCCACAATACTGCCAAGAAAAGTTGTCCCGACACTTCCAGGTCACGATAGAAAAGTGGCGAGAACCGAGTTTTTAAGAGAGGAAATGCGAGCAAACCATATCGTTATTAGAGGGCCGCTAAACCACCCAAAGGTCAAAATTTAGTTGTGGTGTACGTTGCAGTTGTGCACGGGTCTACAACGAACCCGTATACCCGTGAGAATTTTTCGAAATTTTCGTGCCATAATCGTTTGACGATCCAGGAGAGGCCCTGGCTCGTTTCGCTCTGTTCGCTATGCTCCGTTCGGCGGCTCGTGCGAGGATGAAGACCGGCGAGCGCGCGTGCCTGCGAGCAGACGAACATGTTCCTTTTATGTGGATGACATGAGCAGATGCAAATGTTGACGTTACGGCGAACGCTGGCGATCAACTAAATGCCCGGAGAGGACAGGAGGTTGTTTCTTGGAATTTGAGGCACGCCGGCGGCTCGTAGCGCTGCCGCGTTTGGCATTATTGATCGTGACGGCATTCTGAACTCGATGCGCGCGTTTACTTGAAATGTCAAAAATTATCGGAGGTGTTTTAACAGCGAAACTTTAACAGCGAAGCTGTTTAAGCCTGAGGTTAGGGCTTTCGGTGTGCGCAGAACCATGCACCTCGCCGAGCGATGCCGTCACCATGCATGCATGCGTCGCCTCAACGCGTTGTAGGAAGGAAAGGTGGATGAGAAGAAATAAATAAAATGAAATAAAATTTCTTGGCGAGGAGGGATTCGAACCCGGACACCCACGGCCCGAAGGCGAGCGTCGTAACCACTCGGCTGTCCAGGCACCATATGGCGTACGCAGGGTTCACCAATAAGGGGGGCAGTTTCATCGCAGCGCCCCCATAGGACAACATACTCCACAATGGATGAAAAAAAAAAAAAAAATGACGTGCTTCTCACAATGGCCACTAGACTTTGCAACCCTGCCCCCGACCCCACCCCTGCCCCCTCGTGCACACGCCTGTGCCAGGCACGGTAGCAGAACAAGCATTTATGGGAACCATATGATTGCGTTGCTATGGGCCAGAGAACGAGTAAAAGAGAGAAACAGAAAAAGAGATAAAGAAAGCATATATAGTATAGCCATGTACAGTAAAACACCTGTATAACGAAGCGAGTGGGACCACAGTAATTCTTCACTTTAATGATCCCAATAAAGCAGATAAGCACATTGAGAGGAAAAATGTTTATTTAAAGTTGGCAATTTTCTTCTGCATTGTAGTAGTAAGTTCAGTAAGTATGACTTACTGATGCGCAACCACCACCGACCTGACATGCCACTGACGTTCACGGAGTGCTGCGGCGCCCAATGAGAGAGTGAGGATTTCGCGCCAAATTTCAATGCCGCAACACAGAAGAGAGATAATTTTGCCGATATTATTTATGAATTCTTCTTCGCCCTTTTTTTTTGTAGTACTTAAAAGTTAGCGCGAAATGATATTGCAGCCCCATTGGTCCGTAAATTTCTTTTGGCTGCCACGCGTTACGTGTGCGGCTAAAATTCAGCTATTATGAATTATTTTGTTAAACAGGCAAAGCGCTCTACTGGTCTTCCCTGTGTTCAGAATACATAAGAGGGGACGTAGGAATCCGGCCAGGCCACATACATGCTTGTACAGGCTATTTCCCAAAACATGCACACTTTATGTATGTTCGTGCGTGCGTTTGTATTCGTGCGTGTATACATATGCACATTCAAAATCAAAAAAATTCGGGGGGTTCGAACCCACCGTCCCCTCGACCGCCCTCCTCGTTACGCCAGTGGTGTGGCCTGTGACATCAACATGGGGGAAGGAAAAAACAAGGAACATGGAGGAAGGAAAAAACTAGGAAGGACAACTAAGGGTTCTTATGGGCTGTGACATCAACATGGGGGAAGGAAAAAACAAGGAACATGGAGGAAGGAAAAAAACTAGGAAGGACAACTAAGGGTTCTTATGGGCTAGTTGGTTCATAGCAGAACAGCTCAGAAAACGGGACGAAGTGTCCTGTGTGGTCTTAGTCCCGCTTTCTGCGCTGCAGCCTGCCAATGCTCTCCGTCCGCTGCGTCTCAAAGCTCCAGGCTTCACGGAGCGTTCGCTGGTTCGCTAGCCAAGGCCGGCTCGTGACGTAATTAATGCTCTCTCAACTTTTTTTCTTCTTCCATACACTATGCACTAAACAAACGAATCGGTCTGTTCAAGCGTGGTGTAGCGTTGACGCAGCATGAAATCTCTTCCTAAAGGGCCGACACTGACGCTTGGAGATACGCGTGGCCTTTGCTTTGCGTTCGTTACATAAGTTCTGTATATAGACGAGAAAACCTGGGTCAGGGGGCGCTGCTGCGCTTTTCGAAATATTTCGGAAGGCTTTATTTCGGAAAAGTGCCCCCTTTTAGAAAATCTCGTTATGCGGTCGCGCGCGGCGCTCCTCCGGCGGTTTGTTTAAAGTCCCTCTACTTCATGGTCGAGGGGCTTTAGGTTTGTTACATGGCGGCTGCGTGCAATTCTGTCTCGCTGAACGCGCGCGCGTGCTTTTTCTCTCCTTCTCTCGTTTTCTGTTCGCGCTACGCATGCGCGCTTCAAGGCGCTCGTGGGCTCGTGCGCGCGTTCTCCTCTCGCACTGTGCTGAGCAGCAGTGTGCGTGCTCATGCGAGCGTGCTTGCGCGCTAACCTCGCGCTGCGCTTGCTCTAGCGTTATATTGAACTGCGGGTCGTGCTCTCGCGGCCGCGGGGTCGGTGGATATGGTGTGTTTCTTTCTCTAATCACAGTTGTATATATAGGTATTTTTGGCCGTTTTTCTTTCGTTTCGTTTTTCCCCTTTAAGCTTTATGAAGTTGTACTGGTTATGTGTAACGCATAAAATATTAATTTTTAAAAGCGTTTCCTTCAAAAAGTGAATCCAATCTTTAAGAAAGGCACCGTCCGATTCATGGCCTATCCCCCTAATTAGTGGGTTGCGCCAAGTATCTGAGGAACAACAACAACAACAATGGTGTAGAGCACGTTTGTCGAGACTGGCCAAGAAAGCCACCCTTTTGGTGACGATAATGCCCATATGAAAGGTTCAAAATAAATTAGTGCGCCATGCTTTTAGAATGGTGAAAAGAAGTGGCACCATGCATACGCAGAACATTTATGACGAGAACTTCTGCGACCTCGATATGAAAATAAACGCAGAAAAAAAAGTTTAGTCACCCTGCTTAAAAACGTGTGTGCATATGAGAGAGGCGTTTATAAAAAACACAATTCAGCATGGACTAATTCATGCCAACCCGAGTTTGGCATGAAAACCACCCGAAAACGGATGTGTCCCCCCCGAAAACGGATTTTAAGATGGGCTTCTTGGTAAACGATTTTTGGGGTGAACTGCACAAGGGCAGAGGATACCACGACGAGAACAAGAACAAGGGAACGAAGACGATAGGACAAGAGCTTCGTTCTTTTGTTGTCCTTGTTCTCGTCGCGCTGTTTTATATTCTCGGCTCTAAACCGACTAGCCCCCATCAAGCTGTTAGAAATGCACAAAGCCGAAACAAGAAAGGTGCGTTCGCGTTTGCTAGCCTCACTGTTCCGTTCTTGCACAAGTAATTCTTCCCAAGTTTGAGGTAGGCTGTTTTCCTGGTCCTGCGGTTTCCGAAAATAGAACAGCGCGAAGAAAAAAACACGACGGCTGTTTATTTCTTTCCAATGTCATTTCAGAGAAACACAAAAGTCCGTTAAAATTTGTGGAAACGAAGATGCGTACCACACACACACACACACACACACACATACATACATACATATATATATATATATATATATATATATATATATATATATATATATATATATATATATATATATATATATATATATATATATATATATATATATATATATATATATATATATATATATATATATATATATTGTCACGTGGTCGTGACGTCGACGAAGGCAGCAGTCAGTACGTCCGAGATGAAACTCTTTATTAGGCCGAACTTGTGGCCGGGAAAATGAAGCTCCAGCTTACAGCAATAAACTGATAGCGGCGAACAAAGCGTCGACCGTCGATCAACTGACAAGTGGTCAAGCGCGTCGGCTTTTATACAGGCGCTATCGAACTTTCCAGCGATATCGCTGGTGGCGGCGTTATCTCTAGACAAAGGTGGAACATTCGCGTGCGGCGCGCAATCTTAACAAAACGATCTAGTAGAATCGGGAAGCTTCTCGAACACTGCTTCGCGGACAGCGTCGAGCGCTGATAACCGTCCTTGCTGGTCAAAGCCGAATACATCAAAATAAAACAAGAAGTGGGCGTGGCAATATATATATATATATATATATATATATATATATATATATATATATATATATATATATATATATATATATAGTATATATATACACACACACACACACACTGTTTTGGCTCGCAGCACATATGCGCGAATGGTAGCCCAATTGCCTCAGAAACACGGGCGATATTTTTTTGGAACCAGTTACAACTTTGTACCGAGTATAGTCAATACATAGAAAGAACGGAATGCTGCAATATCCATTGCGCCACTATGGCCTCTTTACGCGTTTGAAATAAAAAGGAAGTATAAGAGTTTTCATTTTACCGGAGGGGGCGGGGGCCCAACTTGCTCTTACACATTTCTCTCTCACTCTCCCCATATATATATATATATATATATATATATATATATATATATATATATATATATATATATATATATATATATATATATATATATATATATATATATATGTAGAGAGAGAGAGAGAGAGGAGTGTAACTTCCAAATTAAAGAATTTAATATAACTTTAGTCTCTTAGGTGCCCGCGATATCATAATGAAGATCTGTAAGTGGAAGACCCTAGATTTATTTTTCAATTTACACAAAGACATATCGATCCACCTCGTAACTCTTGGCTCGAAGCGAAATTTTCGTTGGCCGCGTCGCGTAAGATCGATTCACGCAATGCGTGGGGTTAGACTTTGTTAAAACATGCGCCACACATGAGACAGAAGGCTAATGCTATCACGGGAAGCTTTAATTATATGCCAGTGAGTTCAATTCAAGATGGCCGAAAGTAATTCTGAGATGGTAGCAAATACCATTTGCTACCACAACACCTTGTGCGAAGCTGCGGTCATGTATCTGGACGAGTAATGGAGTTGCTCATTGGTGGCCGAACTTTTAGTAAAACCCTTTACTGATAAATCAAAACTGCGTACAATCTTTTCTCGGCACTTTTATAAGCAGGCATGTCGAAGGGTACCAATATGTAGGCAACCAAGAAATTACCCGTTTTTTTATTGGCGAGTAAGTTTGTGCGAAAGCGTTCACGGACTGACTGTGTCGGGATCGCTTTGTATTCTCAGTATCGTTTTTGTGTTCTCAAAACCATTCACTACAGGGTTCAAGACAATTAGAGCGCAGCTCTTAGGCGTCCGTTCCTGCGTTGAGCGGCATCGCCGTTGGCGTCGGTGGCGTAACGGATAGTGCGAACGAGGACGAAAGAGAGCGAACGCGGAGTCTGTCGATATCACGAGATACTGGCCGCTAACCTCGCTTTCTTGCTCTCTCGCGCGCGCTGGCCCCTCGGTCGGAGCTCGTGCGCATGCAGGGCTGGCACGTGCACTGCGGCTGGCTTCGCTTGTCGTAACGGGGCTGTGGGCGTTTCACTTGGTTCGCGACAGCTGCAATGCACAGAGTATATAGTGTGCGTAGCACTCGAGCGCTGGCAGTTTCTGTGGCAATATGTAACAGATGTTACATTGCTACAACTGCGGATAGTCAAAACTTCAAACACAGCTGGCGTTGCCCGAACACAAGGCTGCGCTCAGCGAATTAGGCAGTATCGTAATCGCCGGTGAATTTTTTATTTGTCATAGCTTAAGTCGTCGCTTCAGTTGTTCATCAGCACAACATATTCTGCACGTAAAAATCCGTTTGAGGGGCATTTTTCCATTGAATGTTTGACTTGTGACTGGCCCATGTGCCGAACTTTAAATGGCTGGGCAAAAACTGCCTCCTGTGAAATAGCTGCCAGACAGGAAGACCCGGGGACCTAAGCCAAGCTCTTAGAAAATACCCTGGGCCGGCTCCAGGGGGGACTCGGCCCCCCCCATGAGGCATTCCGGGGGGGGGGGGGGGGGGGGGGGGCAAGCCCCCCAGCCCCCCCGTACTCTTCGCCTATGGCTTGAGCACCCGCTTTTGCTAGGTACAAAAATGTTTGTCATCATGAGTTAGATGAACGACATATATATAAAACGATCAGAAATGGTATTTCTTTTGGTGAGTACTGCGTACAGTAAATGATACAAGGACTTTCAAAGGCTTATTACAATAAACTAATCGAGTTATTAATGATAAAAAATCAGCTGGTGTTCCAGTGTGCTCTTTCATGAAGGTACTGAATGGACGCAACGATATGGGAGGAGTCGACTAAACTATTGCTGTATGCAACCACTCGGTCTACCGTACGGCAATGATCAAAATAACGCGCACAAAATAAAGCTTGGCGCAATTGTTTTGCCTGTGCATTTCCCTTGAATATGCAGACTCACAGTTCACTTCAGTGCTTATAATCTTCTCAAGGCTGATGCGGCACTGCGCGGCATAAGAATGGCGCGTACCGACTGGTGGAATAACGTGGCTTTCTTTGTTACTTGGAAGCGCAATCACGCAATCACCGGCAGCACACACCCCTCCGAAAACGCCCTCGCGGCAGCGCCGCAGCGCTCAGTCGGCTCAGTCGCTTCCGCGCAACGTTGCTTCCGCGGGTGAGCCAACGACCTTCGCTTCGACGTTTTCATCGGCCAGCAGCGGAGCCGGGTCTGGAGCCGGGGAGCATTCGGCGCTGGCGTTGCTGGCGTCGCGCGCGCGCAAACTTCGCCATCCGTCAAAAACAAAACTGCTTCTTGGGCAACACCTAAATGATACGGAAGACTTCTAAACACCACTTCCAGCATCGCAGCTGTGGCTATATGGCTCAACGTTTATAGAACCAGGTAAGTTGCAAAACTCCCCGCGTCAGCCAACCCGTCGCGCGGCGCCGGGGCAGCTTCCGGTTTGGTGGCACTGGCGGCGCAACAAGCTTCCGCTAGCAGACGAAAACACGTAGTCTGCGTGGCAAGACGCCGCGGCAGCCGTTCAGAAAGAGCTCCGTTGTTTACTCACCGAGTGTAATTATCGAGATTTTCCGTTGCGCTGCCGCTGCAACGTCAAACTGAGTAATATTTAGCAGCGTAAAGGTAAAGTCAGTTAAGCTATGGCTTTCTAGACTGCCCACGATAACTGATGCTTGATAGCATAACATATGAATCGGTCTATTACCCTATAAGGAATTAACTGGAAATATGCCGCATTCCCGTAGCGTAAATTCTTCAGCTATAGTGGATGCTTCGGCGTGTTGGTACTTCTGTCTTTTCGTTTTGGAGTGTGCAAGTATTGCGCGGTGTTAACGAATAAATCTTTGTTGCAAGTCAGCGCGGTTGTTTGTGTAATCCTTTTTTCTGGTGCTCCGTCTTTCTTTTTGCGCTGTTTTCTTTCCGATAATTATTCACTTTATAAGTTTTTTGAAGTGAGGAGTTTTCACTATGTATTGCGGCTGTCGTTACTTGCAGTTATTGAGTAGTAAAATCGCCGTGTGTGTACTGCACGCCACAATTTCAGTCCTGCTATATAAAGAAAAATTGTATTTATTTTACGCACGCAATGCAGAGAAAGAATTTTTCAGATATTGCATGTATGGTGTGATGCACACAAACGGCACAACTTATTTACAGTCTCAGGCATTAAACCTTATCAAAACAGCTCTAATTAATTGTAAAAAATTATTTACCGCACAATTTTTAGGATCACTCAAATCAAGGCAAGTTCGAGAATATCTTTGGGGCGCATCCTTCGACGAGGCTCTTTTCCGCTAGCGACTGCAGCCTTAATTCTTACCATTGACCATGTGAGCGAAAGTCTTCAGGATACCCAGACAACACTCGACGTCCTGAGGTCGTCCTCAAATGGTACAATCGTCCTCGCACATTTCTCGATGTCCTTGGTACGTATTGAGTACGACATGAGCTGGTTTGACCCGGAAACGTCTTTGCGAGTGCTTTCTGAGGACAACAAGTTGTCCTGAAAAAGTTCTTCCAGATACCTTTTGGGGATGACAAAAGCAATATCGAGAGCGCGCTAACAAGTTGTCCTGAAAAGGTTCTTCCAGGGACCTTTTGGGGATGACAAATGCAACGCATGCACTGAGCGCTTACATATGATTCCTCGCGTCCTTTTCACGCTAAGTAGACGCATATCATATATGAAAATTTTCTCAGCACGGTTGTTTCACACAGTCATGGCATATTTTCGCCTCGTTGCTTCTCTTTTGGTTGAAAAGCTTCAAATTACGCCTTTCGCTTTCTGAAATACAAGTAATTAATCATCTTGGGTATCGAATTAAGCTGATATTGCGAAATGGTCATTTAAAATAGTATGTTCTTAAAAGTGGCAGCCATATATTAGTGAATATCCTCCGCTGTAGCGTGTAATAACAAACTAGCCGCTGGCAACCATTGACCATGCGTTGCCGTTCTGGATAGTCAAGTAGCCAAACCAGCGAAGCCATTCCATTGATTCCAAGTCGACGGACTGTGAAGATGGGATCTTGCACGGAGGAGTGGGATCTTGCAATGAAGGTTAGTGCAAACCGCATATTTGTTGTTTGTATGTACAGTACAGTGTAGGGTACAGTTAACAAAAGTGAGATATCTAAAAGTGCAAATCGTAGACGTCGACGGGAGGTCAATCGCCGTGTTGATGGGTGCTTCACGTTACTCAACGCTCTGACTGATGCTCCAATGAATGGATCGGCATCAGTCGAACAAATTGCGGTGAATTGTGCTTCGGAAAGTCCCAATGTGAATAACGGGGAATCGACGTCTGCGTCTAACACATGGCCCGACCTCGGGCAAGTTAACTCGATGCCCGTGTCGAGTGCACTGGTGGGCTGTCAGAGCGGAGCCTCTAACACTAATGAGTCCACCGTGCACGATACACGTGGTGACGAGGACATTGTGCCAGACTTCCAAGGAAGTTTACAAACGTGGGCCATTGAGTCGCAGTCATCGCATGCTGCGGTGACATCACATGAGACTGTCATGAAATGTAGCATTGTTCTACACGGGACAGCATCTGGTTGCTTTTGCATGTATTATTCATTTCATTAAAATCGTAACTGCCTTTATTGGACGTCTTTCTCTTTTTTTTTTTTTGCAGGAGTAGCCCGGTACAGTAAAACATCTTTGCAAATTTGCGTTGAATGCCTTAATATTGCTTTTTTTTTCAGACACTGCCTCTGACTACTCGGACTCGGATGCCTGAGAAAGCGGTCCTCATAACCAATCGGGACTAATTACTGTTTAAATAAATGAATTTCAGTCAACAAGCTTTTTTTTTGTCATAGTCAAGCACTTATTGTCACCTCTCCGTTTCTTGACGCAATATACATACACAAGACCTTACAGAGGTGTTTTTCCTTTAATGTATGTAAAATACCTTAAAAAGAAATAAATCATATGTAGTAATACAAAAATATCACAACCTACGGTACCGAACCGGCTGCACAATGGTTGTTCTGAAAACATACTAAAAAAGTCCTGAAGTGTTGTTTTGAGGACGTCCTGAGGTTGTTATGAGTACGGACAACAGGACTGGATTAGTGCCATTCTAGTACCATAACAGGACGTCCTGAGGGCATCATAATGTCCTCAAGGTGGCATACTGAGGATGTCCTGAGGTTGTTATTGTGTTGTCTGGGTATCTTCCTCATGAAAGTGCATATCACATACACGTGATATGTCGGGCTTTCTTGTCCTCACGATCGAGAAATCGCGCGATTCCACGCCGCTCGCTGGTCAGGGTCACGCGGGGCACAAACAGGTTACGAACTTTCTCGAATTTCGTGGGACTGTCCCGACTTTTCATACAGCGTCCCGAGCCGTCCCTGTCGGGACAGCGATATGTCCAGGATTTATTCCGGACCGTCCAGTTAGAGATTTTTGTGATCCAACGCACACCCGACACCGCGCGTCACGCTCCAGAACACGAAGATCTCACGAATACCACGCACGAAGCAATGTTGCGGTGGTACAGCGGTGGCTGCGAAGGGCTTTGGTTACTTTGATTGTACTTCTGTGCGCAGCGCGACAACTTTTACGGGTACATTCTCCAGCAGGAGGAAGTGTTGCGAGCAGCACGTAGCCAGCTGAAGAGGCCGAAACAATGAAGAAACAATCCCCCCCCCCCCCCACCTCCCTTCCCGACTCCCTTCATTGAAGAACCCTACGCCCAAAAGGAATGTCGTGGTGTCTCGGATTTCCTGTAACCTAGCAAAACGTTTTCTTGGGCTAGTTGGTTCATGACTTCTGTGGGAAAATTGTAGCGCAGTACAACACAAGGACCGACAAAGAATACGTCCCGTGTTCTTTGTCGGTCCTTGTGTTGTTTTGCGCTACAATTTTCCCACAGAATTCCTGTAACCGCTCGTACAGCCGCGGGAACACATGTCGGCATGGTGAAGACACGCAGCACATCCGAAACACAATAAAAAGCGCAAAACTGCTCACGCAGAATTACGCAGCCTCCACGGATACTGACGCGCCGCAACCAGCGTTGCCAGATTGGAAGGGGGCTTCGACACCAACCCCAGAAAAAAATTTCACCAGATTTCACCAACACTACAAAATGGCGACTACGACGTCATTTTTTTTCTTTTTAGCGTTTTACTTTGCAAAAGCCCTGCCCCATAGAAAATATTTTTGTTGTTTATAACGATATTATTACAAAGGAGAGTGATTTGATTATTTCTGCATTTTTTTACTTCTGGCTGTCAGCGTATTCGTATAAAAAAAATTTTTCCGTCGCCGGCACGGGGACGGAGCCCCGCCCCTAAAAACGGACCAATCAGAAATCAGTTCACTTTTGGAGTTCTGAGTTCTGAGAAGAGCCACGCGTCTACGGCCCCCGGGTCCGTGGCCTTGGAACACTGAACGCGCGCCTGACTGAATGGGCCATAAAACGGGGGGACAAGTGGTTGTTTTTGTGTGTGTGTGTGTGTGTGTGTGTGTGTGTGTGTGTGTGTGTGTGTGTGTGTGTGTGTGTGTGTGTGGTGCGAGGAGGAGAGCGCCAGCGAACCATTCGAGCTGCGTGGACAATTCCTATTTTGGTGCATCAGTATGTCAACAATGCACGAAAACGTGCTGCTGTCGACGCCAAAGGCCCCGCCGCTGCCATTGAAGAAGGCGGGCGTGTGCTTCCCGCACCATCCGGTGACCGTGTGCCTATGGCGCACTGTGTATCGGCAGGCAAACTTCTCAACGAACAAAGCACCGCGGAGTGACATACGAGAACGGAAGAAAGACAAGACAATATATATAAAAATAGAAGATACGGGACGGGGGTGCGAACGGAGGGCGGCGGAGGGAGCAGGAATGTATTTTCGAAGAAAAGAAAAAAAAACCACGGGAAGAGGGTGGATGGTGCACCATCGAAGCTGCATGGTCCGCAGGCGCCTCTTCCGAGCCCCAGGCAAAGAAACAAACGCCGAAGACGGATGAAATGGGCTACGTACAGATGGGAAGAACAGCGGGGGGAGGGGCGGGAGTGTAGCTATCTCTTGTACTACACTCGTACGGTTGTGTGTGGGGGTGGGGAGAGAGCGAGGGGGCACGGGTGCGCGCAAACGAAGACGCGTCTGCACGTGGCAGTGGCGCTCAACAGATGCAGGCAACCATTTTCGAAACAGCTCCAGGATTACAGTACCAGGCTCCCATAACACTTTCTTTGCAACAAATATTCACAGGTGGCTTTCTGTCACTAGCCTTTAAATAAAACTGAGGCATAAGAATTAAGGTCTCTTTAACCGAACACCGCACATCGAGCTAAACATTTTATTGAAACAGATAAACCAACCGGTTATCACGTAATGGGCTTTAGCGCCACAGACACATAAATATCATTGTTGAACACTGCATCTGCAAGAAATTTACATCGCGCGATTACATTTGCGTCCAAAGGTAGCGCATCCAAGATGGGACAAGGCGAATGACGCATAAACACACATACACAGCATTGTGTATGTATAGCGATGTGTATCTGCTGGGGGCGAAGCCAGAAATTTTTTTTTCGGGGAGGGGGGGGGGGTTCAACTATACTTTATGTATGTTCGTGCGTGCGTTTGTATGTGTGTATATATATACGCAAGCAAAATTGAAAATTTTCGGGGGGGGGAGTTGAATCCCCCCCCTGGCTACCCCCTGATGTCTATGCCTGTCTACTTGTCATTCGCCGTCCCGTCTTGCATGCGCTATGCCTTTGGAAGCTATAAATTGCAAGCGAGCCCGCCGTGCAACCCATAACAGTTGCGTCTGTTGTTAGTCATGCATGTAAGCGTGTACAAAAATGACCCCTCAATGCTCCAGCATATCGTTACTTCTGGGTTTTCCGTCCATGCCGAAGAGTGTATATTGGAAAAATATTTGGTATTTCGAATATACACTATTCGATTCGAATGCCGAATCGAATAGAACACTATTCGATTAATTATTGGAAATTTTAGAATATATATTCGCACACTCCTAGAAACGGGCAAGGAGGTTTTTGGGTGGCCCACCCAATGTTAAAAAAAGATGCTGGAGTGGAAAAGCCGAACGATAAAACGTCGTCAAGAAAAAGTAGCAAGCCAGCTGTCACATGTGCTCTTCTTAGTTTAAAACCAATTAGCTTACCCTTACCCACGGTGTAAGATGTATACTCAATCTACATATATCTTACATCATGCCCTTACATCTCGTTTTGTCTTATAATGAAGCCAGTGTCCACAAACCGACTTCAGTTATTTAGCCCTGTTTACTGTTTTTATCCACTTAGCGCGTGTTAAGGGCCCAAAAACTATAAAGAAAACAAGAGGTAAAGACAAGGTTGGTTTTGAACGCGGACCTTCGATGGCTAATTGTTCCGAACAGATACTTCCCAACGTGCCTCTATGTGGCATCCTTATCAAAGCCTTGGTGAGCTTTACATACTCATTTGGATATATTACTTTCCTCGTAACCGACCAATGACTAACCTAACATTTACGTCACCAGAACAAGGGCATTTTCTAATCAGACATCAGACAAAAAGGTTATGTTTTTCAGGTAAGGTATGTCCAAACGCTGGGTTCACATTCGCTTCTCCGAAGTTTCGATTGCTTCCACTCTAGAATTTTTTTAACCTCCTTAGAGCCCGTCGCCTTCTAGAGCCATAAAGGTGGATATGCATAAACAAGGAGAAGGAGAAAATAAACTTTATTACTGAAGACAAGAGGTACGAGCGGGGTGGCGTCCAACAGGCCCCCGAACTGTCCCGCGACCTTCGCCACACAATCAGCCTGCTCGGCCGGTTTTGGTTTGAAGGTTTGTAGATTTGGAGTGCAGCAAGAAACTGGCGCTACTCGTGGGATGTGGTGTAGTTGAAGTAAGTAGTCGGCAACAACGCGGTGTAAATAAGAATAATTGTAGTGACAAGCCATTCCTCAACATTTTTCACCACTTTTCACCAGATTTTGTCTGGTGTAGCCGTTCTGGCACCTCAACACCAGCAGCCCCCAATTTTCACCAGATTTTCCCAATCTGGTGCCGAATTTCACCATCTGGCAACGCTGGCCGCAACGCCGGCTGAAGAGAGTGGAGCGAGTGAATCCTGATGCGACAGCAGCGCCACATCTGTCGCTGATGGCGGCGGCGCCGCGCAACATCGCTTAGTTTTGCAACTGACCTGGTTCTATAAACGTTGATATGGCTAACTCGTTCTTCGAGAGTGTGTGTTTCTTCGGACGATACGAACATTTGAAAATACAGACAGCACAATCCGAGCCCCCAAAATTACAAAAGCTTGCCATCAGTCATGACACGAAAGCGTGTAAAAAATAAACTAACAAATTTTATTCGTGCACAATGTCGAAGGGAACGATGAAATCGATGAAATGAATCGCGAAACGGCGAAACCAATCGTTTGAACCAATGTTCAAGGTCGGTTGTGGCGCCACCCGGCGCCGCCGTTGTGAGTCTCGTAGATTAGACCCACGACCTCCTCGTGATTAGAGCACGGCCACGGTCTAGCCCGGCCGTGATTAGACATTAGACCAATTAGACTATTTCTGAACAAAGCAGCATTGTGGCAGCATTGTGCCATTGTGCTGTAGTAGCATATGGTAGTAGCATTCTGCTAATGGCCTGATCAATTTGCCTAGCTTAGGCTGTAACCGTTGCGTAGATTAGTGCTACATTCGCTTCCTCGAGCGAGTCGTGTGGTTTCAGTATGAGGCAGGCGTGTTCGTGCTCAGCCGTACAGTTCGCAAATTATTGGATGCGTGCATTTAGTCGTGCCGGAATCGAGCCAGGAGAGGCTAAAGCTTCACTCAGCTGTTTTCTCAGCAGTGTACTCGGCAGAAGAACGGCATTAGAGGTCTGTAAACGCGTCGCGTTTCGCCTGATCAGTGAAGAAAAGGTCGATCGTTTCTTTTTTTTTTTTTTTTTTTTCGTTCGCAGATTCAAACACGACCAGAAAGCGCGAAGCATATTCTACCTCGACATATGAATCGACTAAACTACTACTGCCAAAGAAGAGCGCAAAGGTTATTCGTACAATTACGCGCAGCTACTGCACGTACAAGCAAGTTCATACCTATTTGTTTGTTCGTATAGGTTGCCTGTTCAGTATATCTTGGGAGAGTGGAACTTTCACGGATTGCCACTGAAAATGTGCCCACCAATATTCATTCCAAGACCCGAAACAGAAGCACTGGTGGACATTGTTCTGTCGCACATTAACCATAGCGACGGTGGCACTAAATGTATCTTAGATGTTGGCTGCGGCACAGGTGCCATCTGCCTCGCTCTTGCTTCCCGAACTACTAAGGTATGTGAACGTTTTCACGGGAGCGGTCATGCGTCTGATCGGGCGCGTCGCGGGGACAAATCGCAGACTCTCCAGCTTGCCTAAATGCAAGGTCTACCCATATAAACACAAAGGGATGCCTTCTGGGCACTTGCAATACGTGGTTAGTTCCAGCGTGTACACAGCACAGCATTAATTTAAAGTGCTGAAATTGTCCGCAAGTAATTCCCAGTTTCAAGCATGAAGGGACGTTTGAAATGGAAGTTATTCTAAGTGAGAATTCAATAACCATATACAATGGCCAAAAAAAGTTGCATTTTGCATAAAATACAGCCTACAAATTGGATATAGTCATATAAATAAAAAAAGTTGTGTTGATAACAAAGACTGACTTTTACTAAATTGCATTTTTCATGAAAAAATCCTTGCTAGTGTATGTGTCAAGGAAACAAACTCATAAAACATATAGTGTGCAGTGCAGTGTTATGCGAAAAGCTGCCCATATGTCTGCATAAAATTGCCCTATTTCCAGTAAATGAGTGAGAAAGCATGGTACTTGAATTATTGCATCTGTGTTCACAATTCGTGTTTCCAGGTTCATTACACGGGAATTGACAAAAATGTGCTGGCAGTCAAGCTAGCTGAAGAAAATGCCTCGCGACTGGGCTTGTCAGAGAGAGTTTCCTGCTACGTGGCTGAGGTGACATCAACTGGCTTAAAATGTTTACCACCTCAGTTGACGAGCTCAGTGTTTGATGTCATCGTCAGTAATCCCCCTTACGTTGCCATTCGAGAGTCCCACACACTTGAGCCAGAAGTACTGAGGTGAGTGATTCCACACTTGGAGGGGATTGGGGGGTTAGCCGTTATGCATTTTTGAAGCCGACAGTGGGCAGGCTTCCTTGCTAGTGATGGTCTTTGTTCACTGGTGGTGGTTCTACCAAGGAGTTTACCAAACCATACAGTAAAAAATTGCTGGAGGGAATTTCGGGTGCTACAATCATTGAACTACCATGAGAGTTATATATATAGTGCAAAGATTCGTTTAGCCTTTGTACTTCTTACTTTAGATATTTCTACCATATTACTAGGTTTTTCTCTTCTAAATTTCCAAAGAATCATCCTTTTCATATGCATTCCAGGTAGTTATTCAACACACACGATTATTTTGAACTGTTCCTATAAGTGAAAGCTCAACTGCCTATCTAAAAGGCTGTTCGAAACTAAAAGCCCTACGTTAAGGTAAATCCATGCACAAACCACTTTACTCATGCCATCTGAACTTCCATACTTGCAGCTCCTATAAACACCAGCACCATTTCGCATTGATCTGTGCTATTTAACTATTTTATTCAAGAGAGCAGTTTACACTCTTCAGCAGCAAAGTAACATTTATGAAAACTTCTAGATATTTTATTCCTTTACTTATCTCACTTCTCTTGTAATTACTGTGCTTATTTACCATGTTTTTATGTATTGTATGAAATGTGCACTGGCTTCCTGTGGATGTTGTCACAATTAAGATATTCCCATTTCAAATGTTGTTAGTTCACTACTTAAGAACCCACATATATGTTAAATTATGCTTATTGAATTGTTCTTGTAAACTGTGCTTTGAAGTTGTGCTTGCTGTACTGTTGTTTATTGTATGCCAATTGCTTTTCTACTCACCTGCACTGTAATTAACCTATGTAATACAGACAGGAGGTCTCCCTGGCTGTTTTCACTTTGGGACTTCCTTCTCTAACACTTATGCACTATATGTCACTTGTATTTTGATGACATCACAGTACACAACTGGTGATCAATATGCACAGGAAAGCAGCTCTCTTATTTTTAGATCTGTCAAGTACCACCAAGACATAATATACATTATATTCTGTTGTGGATGTTAAATATTCAGTTGCCATACAGTGGAAATGCATTTTAAAAGGTTTCAATGGTGCCTTCAGGCATGAAGACCATGCAGCTCTTTTTGCTGGCATCGATGGTTTGGACGTTGTGCGAGGCCTTCTGCAGTTGTCGAGGACAAGGCTCAAAGTTGGAGGGCATCTATTTATAGAAGTGGGGCTCTCACATCCGCCCCTCATTCAAGCCACATTGGCAGCTCAAGAGTACAGCCAGATGTTCAAGCTGCTGGCAGTACACCCAGACTTCACCTTAAGGCCGAGGTTTGTTGAAATCAAACGAATAAAGTAAAAATATTTTAGTGGAGTCAGTAGCTGCAAATGAGTTAAATAAAGCAGTACTGACATGATGTGTCTAAACCCTATACTCGGGGACAACTTTCTGTGGCAATGAAGGGAAAGCTACAGAGCCACAATGCACGTATCCCACCGCTAATGAATGTAGTCCCACAATTGCATCCGTATGTTCTACGTGATATATATAAAATACTCCTTCATTTTCTACATGTAGCTTTTTGAGACGGAACGCAGCGCGCACAAGTGAGATGCTTGTATTTCTTTTACTTTATACGTTGTCATTTTGCGTTTTTGCGTGCGTGTAAAAGTCGCGCCTTTTACCCGTGCCTTAGACGCTAAGCAGCGTTTGCGTCGAAATGCAACGCTAGCCATCACTTTCCACGACGTTACGAGACGCGCGCTAAACCGGACTACTTCCCGTAGTAGTACATGTGCAGACGCTCCGCCCCCGTAGCTTTCCCTTCATTGCCACAGAAAGTTGTCCCCGATTATAGAACAAACACTGGCAAGCCTCAGAATGGCCTAAATAATTCTCTATAAAAGCATTTCTACAATTAATAATGGTTTCATTTTCTGGAAGGTTATACTGTGTTGAGATGTGGTTGCTGTGGCCGGGAATCGAGCCCGCATCCTCGAGCTGCTTCCACCACCTTCTGCATCTCCACGCAGTATAACGTAGGAAACAAAGCTGAAATTGGCTGTAGAAGAGCTATTTAGTTCGGACACTGAGGGCAGGAAATACTTTTTAAATTCTGAGGCCTCAGACATACATTTACCAAAATACCAGAACTGAGTACATTTAAGAAGCTGCTGTGGGCTTGTGCACATTACGGTCACACATTAGATATGAAGACGCAAAGTAGTGTTTGCAAACATTTTAACAGCAGACTGTACACACTAATATTGATAAACTAAACCTGTAACGCTGTTGTGCGCAATTAGAATTATACTACACTATCACTGCAACTTTCTAAGCTGTGCTGGAAGCAGCAGCACCAGACAGGTTCTGCTGAGGCTTTCCAGGTGGCCCTTCCCTCTCGGGAGAAGACTTTCTCTTCTTGTCAGGAGAATCGGGGCCCAAGTCAAGAACTTCGATAAGCTGTTTCTTGCCAAATGGTGGTGGCCCTATCAGGGCTTCAATATCTGCATAGTTCAGCACTTCCCTCTTGAGGAGCTCTCCAGCCAACTGCAACAAAAATGCACGAGTCCATGGGCTCAAAGTAGACTGGTTACAATTCCAACTGCACTGCTTAACTTGGTACATTTCAAATTTAGTCTTGTGGCTAAAGAGCACAATGGCAATGCTGTTGTGGCTCACCATACAAACTTTTGTGTTTGTAGAATATAACGACCATATACTGGACAATAAAACAAGTTTTATATATGCTTTTGCCTGACATGTCTGACAATGTGCTGGTGACTGTGTGTTGCCATGCTGAGATCCTTGTGTCTAGCAGGTGCATATAATGAACTTGAAGCAGCAGTGAAACTACTTTGTTGCTCCCGCATTTACATTATGAAAAGAAAAAAAGAAAAGATTTGCCAAATTCACTAAATTACAGTTCTTTTGCATTTTGTTGCCACTGCTTCACTCTAAAACATGCTCATGAATTGATTACTCCTTTGCTCCTTTGACAACTTTTCACTGAATCAGAAGAAAAAAAAAAAAAACATTTTCATTTGATTGACTTGCTGAAATTCATGGTAGTCCTTTGAATGTACAGTAAATAAAAAAAAGGAAGCACTAGAAATGTTCTGTGAATATGCCATACTCATTATACACTTATTGGCACATTACAGGAGTACTGACATGGATTTCAAATATTTTCGGCTTGTTGCTCTAAATAAAAACACAGGTGTCGACAACCCTAAAAAGAGTGTCGTAGTGCTTAGGAATGCATGGAATATATTTTTAATACTGCTACCTTAAAAAAGCAGTTTTGGTTTCGGTATCAAGGGGGCGTTTGCAGTGACGTGTCAACACAAGTCCAATGTCTCGGGAAGACTGCAACTCGCGACATACTAGCAACAGCTGTCAGTTTGGCATCAGTCGCATTCATGTAAACAACAATAAATGGATCATTATCCAGCAACTCTGACAGCGATTTCTGCGATTTAGGCTGCATGCAGGATGCAGACTTCGCAAATCCAGTGAACTGTGTTGACGCGTCGTGATCCTGTCCATTGCGGTGGGGCTGGCTTGGAGATGCTGGGCAACGAAAATTTTAAAATCAAAGTAAAATATTTTATACGTGTTGTCTGGCTCCGGTCTGTGGAGAGCGTTGATAGTGCATACCATGGAAACGAAAAATGTCCCTTTTGGGGTGTCTCGAAATTGTGTCAGTACTCCTTAGAACATTTGTTTCAGCAAAGCAATAATTTCAGTGCATGGAGCAGTCTGGTTTTCTTCTGGCAACACTAATCTATGTACATAAATTTACGTTGTTCACTAATTTTGTTTGGAACTGTTTCTGATTGAAGAATAACAAAAACTGCCTCAGGGCTGCTGCTTCGCAGTTTCACAACTAAAGTAAGTTCTGTTCAATGACAAGCACAAAAGACTGCACTAGCTTTTGTGTAAACAGTTTACTTATATAGCGAGTGTGATAAGCGAATTATGATTGCTTCGTAGTATACATGCATACTCACCAATTTCAGCTTGTCGCTGTTTTCCTGCAATACTTTTTCAGTTGCCTTGTAAGCCTTGGCAACCACAAGCCTTGCTTGCTATATGCAAGAACATCAAAAGCCATTATGAGCTACATACTTATACAAGATATTCAATTTCAAAAAGAACAAAAGAAAACAGATGAAAAATTAGGGGACTTAATTTGATCTCTTGCTTCATAAATTAAGTTCTAGTGGCGTAAAATTATTTGACACTTCTAAAATTCCATTTGGATAGTTTGGCATTTGATTCAATTTGAAGGACACTTTTACCATCCAAAATATTCAAAACCCCCAAAATTTCATAAGGTATACAGAAAAGTTTAAACCGCAAAAACACAGAAGAATTTCACCGCTTCTGAAACAGTGCTATACTAGCTCACTAAGTGCACTTTCACAACAGCTGTACCAATGTTCTGGTCTAATTGCCAGAGTGTAGCAATGTGCATAAGCCTGAGCAAGTCATTGCGAACAACTGATAAAATTATTTCAACTGAAACAAGCCACCAAATCACGCTAACACAGCGAAATGAAGAAATGCTCAAAAATAAGGAAACCTAGCATTATTCTGGGCTACACTATGATGAAGCACTCGCAATAAACATTCTGCAAATCGGTTGTCATTGCTGCTTCCAATTGTGTTGGTATGCTTTGAGAATTTAACTATAATAACAAGCCAAAAGATGCAGATGCTAGTGTGCCTGAGTGGCTGTTGCTGCCACTTGAAAATGTTGAACAATTATTTAACTGTAGGTTTAATATAGTCAAGAAAAAGTGTTGCACAATGCAAAGATTTTCTGTGCCTTATTTGCTGTGCAATAATCCTGAGTTTTTTGTTTTTTCTTTGCCTCTGCTACATGAAATTTCCTTTTTTTTTTTTTGCCTTTTTCAGTTGTTAGTCGGCATTTGTGGTGTCTTGACTTCTGTCTTGCGTCCATGTTTGCACGCCCTGTCTTTATAACACACCTACCAACTAGCTCAGCTGTTATTCTAAGCCACTTCTACAATGCCACTTCTACAGCACACTTCTACAATAGGATACACCAGTGGTGTGATCTTGTACGCATTCCAAATAAACACGGAGGCGTGGAGTTACATCCAGCCGCACGCGAATGGCCCATGCGAACTGCGACAGACGTCACGGCCCTGCATTGACCAATCGCGTGCGGTCACGTGCGGCTGGATGTAATGCCACGCCTCCGTGTTTATTTTGGAACGCGTACAAGATCGCACCACAGGTTTCTCCAATTTCAGCTTGTATTCTCTGGACGTTAACTTTCAACTTCTACCTACCTTCTGTCCACCACTCATCATGAAAAGCAAGTCTATTGTGTCCCATGTAGTTGCACATGGGATATGCAAACGTGTATTTAATCCCAATAGAAATGGCCAACGGGACGGCTTGCGACTTATGTGGCTTTGATGAGACAACTGAACACCTGTGCCACGGCCACCCTTTGAAACTCAACGATGTGCTCTGTGAGCTAGATTCCACCACTTAGATGAAAGACCACTCCTGGAGGAAAAGATTCTGGGACCTTGCCCTCACACTCTTGCATATGCAGGACCACAAAAGCTCTGTTGCACTTCTTAAACGTGACTGAACTTCTTGAACACTTTTGTACTACTAACGTGTGTTCACATTGACTAATCTATCTACCAAGTGTAGCAATGGCGTAAATCCAGAAAAATCACAAGGGGAGACGCATCAGACCATGACGGCCATTTTGTTTTTATACATATGGGTTGTATTTTTATTTACATAAGAATGAAACCATGCTTTGAAATAAAATTTAAAAAACGACCATGGGGTCCCAACTTGAGCAACTGCATCGTTCTATTTAGTCTTCTTTGAACCAGTCGAGTGGCTCTTTCGATTTTGATAGCCTGACACAGCTGAGGGGTATTGAACACAGGTACACACTAAAAAATAATCAGCCTTTAAAAAAGTTGAATGCGCTATACTTAACTGTCAAGTAATTAAAATATATGATGTTCTAAAGCTAAATCTCAAGGCGGGACACTTGCAAGGGGTGTCCTCCCCAGCCTGAACACAAGGGGGGTCAGGACCCCCCCCCCCCCTTCATGATGATTAACGCCAATGAAGTGGAGGGTAGCCAACTGGGCACATCCTCGGTCATGCTCCCTGTTTTTCCATCTTTGTTTCTCTCTCTCTCTCTATATATATATAAAATTGTGCACGAACAATTGAAGATGAAAGGCACGACACCATTGTCACTGTTCCAGCACTTCTTGGCTGAGGACATGTTTATTAAAAATTCTGTAGCTTCTTAACCCTTTACATGCCAAGGATAAGACTTGTACATTTAGAGATTTCCTTCTATGTGCTTGCAGCCACAGACAAGTTCGTTGATCATTTTGATGGGAATGCTGCACTACCATATGGTGCCAGCTTCCAAGAAAACAAGAGTTTTTGCGGGCGCATTTAGTGGAAATGTAGTAGAGGTCTGGCTCTCGTGGGTTCTTTAAAAATGACAGAGTTCATCCGATGAGAAGTCTCTTATGTAAGGCGGACACATGGTATCCATGTTCTAGCACTGCACGCTTCAAAAGCCCCAAAGACAGGTCATAATGTGCTTGCCATCGAATTCTAGTGCCAAATGTCAGTCAGAGTCAATTCTGAATGCAGGATACTGCTTTCAAAGCTTAAAATAACAGAGAGCTGAGCTAGCTGGTAAGTATTCATGTTAAAGAGACAAAGAAGAAATCAAGTGTCTCAATAGTTATCTCTCCCGTAGACCACCACGTGTGCCCGATTGATAGATTCGCCTATTGTTCGGGCATGCACAGATAAGTTTTCGTGTCTCCTTTCTTTTCCGCCGTTGTGCGTCTTTTCAGATGTTAGTCTGTGTTTGTGGTGTCTTGACTTCTCTCTTGTGTCCGTGTTTGCATGCCCTCTCTCTTTAACATGACTGCTTTTAAATTAGTGGGTCAATAGGGGATATTCAAAATGTACAGCACCATCTGTCGACAAGCCCACAAGCTCGATCCACCATGTTTTGTTGGGCACGGAAACGAAACCAGTCGCATATCGTAGCCTTTCAGGTGCTAGCTGCAGGTTTTTTTATCTCAGTTCTGCGACACCAGGTTTTTTTATCTTAGTTCTGCGACAACTTCCCAATGCTTCGTGCGCTCTTCAGGCAACAAGGGAGCCACACAAATTTTAATCGAATGTATCAGTTACTTGAACGAAGAAAAAGAAATCACCGACGCAAACTTGTTTCGTCAACAAGATCGGCAATGTGCTTTAGTCCGGAAATGACCGGCGCATGCAAGAGTGCTCTTCAACCTCAGTTCTTATTCCTCCATGCAATTTAGCTGCTCGCCTGCAACATAAGTTAGTTTTGCAGAACAATATTATGATATATGCATTTTAGAACAGACGGCTGACATTGCACATGCACGAGAGAGCATGGTTGATCAGCATTAGCTTGTCGGTGTTGCAGATAGATGAAAGGGATGATTTAAGTATATAAATGTGTGTAAGCAGAACCACATACACTGATGCTGGCATCCGCAGAAGATCAGTGCCGCCACACGAGACTCGATCGGCGTAAAGATCCCAATAGGCATCTCTTTGCAAGCTTCGCAAGGCAGTGAGTGCCAAAGCAAACAGTCTGCATGCCGCATCTGCCCTTCACTTCACACCCCCTTATCCCATCCCTTTTATTTTTTTTTTTCCTCTCTTAGGTCAGCGTGCGCTGCGAACGTGGAGCTAAAAGTTACGGAGCTGATCTACCTATTGTGCCTCCATGGTCCTCTTTCCCTGCCACTCTGTAATGGCAGGTGAGAAGGAGCATCGAGGCACAATAAATAGATCATTGCGCTCATTCTCATCTGTCCGCTAATTGCAGCCCTCGTATGCTGTTCGCAATAGCGCACGGTAATGCAACGCCATGGGATGCGAAAGAGCACAATATTTTAAAAAGATATGTCAATGAACGCACATGTATAGCATTCAAGAAAACCAGGACAATACTAAATCCACGTGATAGATTATGACCACAAGGCATTACAAACAACCAGTGTGCGGTAAAAACGTTACCCGTGCCACTCTCTTTGTACAGTTGAAACTTGCAATCAGCATTTTTGTTTGGTTTGCAGTGCACCACTCATGCACATGTCCATGTCTTGTTTATTTCGAAAAAACTATGAAACAGCTATTGCAAAGGGTGTCGGGATACCTGTGGCTGAAGAAATGAGCCGAGGAAAGCAGCACAGTGTTGCACAGGTTGCGCAGAAACAACGTGGTGTCGATATCTGACACGTGTTTATGATGCTTCTTTATAATCGCAGTGGGAAATACAATGGAAATGTATTGCAGTTGCTGCAAGGTTATCTTAGAAGTTTGACAATTGCATCTTCTTTGCAACAAACACTTTTCTGGAATGCCTACCTAAAATCGGAAGCACACGTACGCCACTAGAGAACAGCAGTTTGGCTTTGTGAAGCAGTGCGCCTCTTTTGCAGCTGCCGTCCTGATGAGTTTTTAAGCGCGCAGAACTCTGATATTGGGTTCTTGTCGATTTGTTGCAGCACAGGGATGTCTGCCGACTGTTTGGCGCTGGATCTTGAAAAAATCAGCTTCATTTTCATGGTCCGAAAGCTCCATCAATGACTGCCGTTCACCATAACTTCTCTTCATGGAACCGCTAGCAGACGATGCTGCGAGTGTGCCCAACAAAAACTAGTGGACGCGCCCAGTGTTGCCAGAGTGCCAAGCATTATGAATATCCCCCATTACTTGGGCAATCTTGACTGTTCATTCATTTTATAATTCACAGTGATGCTACCGAGGAGTTCTGATTTGGAGCACTTAGAAGCAGCTAATTTCACATCCTGGAGTACACTGGAGAAACAAGTGGCATTTGCATTCCAGCACCTGAATAATTAATTGAATGTTAACAGCCTGGCCGTTAACAACATGGCCTTACATACGAAAATGGCCTCCAACATGTCGCTCGGTGCCATGCGCTAAGCAGCTTCGCTGGTCACCCACCTCACAGAGTGGAATGGCTCATCATTTTTTAAAATTTTTATTGCAATAGTAATTTTATGGACACTCCCGACAGATTTTTGCCATCGCCATTGTCATCATTTTCCTTCTGAAGTACAAAGTGATAACATCCCCCCACGCATCCTATGTTCTACCCACGTGTAAAAGCTCCGAGCACTGGCGACAAACGCGGCTGAAGCGGAGATGAAACAAGCCGGACGCCTCCACTGCGTGGAGGGCGCATTCGATAACATCAGTCTGTGTGCGAGGCCTGCTGTCGATTGATCATCAAACAGAGAGGAAACGCCCCACCCGTCTTTCGTAAGGAGCATGAAGGATGCCAGGGGAGGGGAGGGGGGCTGTGTCGTTCATAGGCTGCAGTCGCTGGCGTTTCTGCTACCTCGAGGCATCAAGAGACGGCTCGTAAACTTGCTGTGCTTGCAACATCTTCACGTTTAGAGAACTGACAGCATGAGAACCGCTTCGGTCCCTAGAGCGGCCATATTTCCTTAAACCAGCATTTCGTTGAGTTACGCGAGATCAGATCCAAAAGAGTTAGCTGCTAGCCTTATGTCGTGTAACAATACAATTTGTTGGTATTGCGTTCATTGCGTTGCCCTTAAACGAAACTGTGATTTTTACAGCGAAAGCTGTTATGAGATCACAACAAGGGTTGTTTTTGGCGCCGTAGTAGGGATGGTAAAATCGATGAATGATTAATCGATTAATCGATTAAAGGTCCACAATTAATCGATTAATCATAATTGATTTGTACCTTTCGATTAATCGAATTAATCGATTAAAACTATTCGATTAATCGATTAAGGCATCCCCCACTCCCGCCCCCAACCTCGCCCCTTGGCCGCAGCGCATAACTGCGAGGCGCGCTGTCCTGAGACGCAGACCCTGAACGTTATCCTTAGACGCAGGAAGTTGTAAAGCCGAATACAACTACTTTTTCTGGTTCTATTTGGGATGCCGTCGATCGCGCACTTGTGTTTGCTTTTTGCCGCGCTGTTTCATCGTGTTGCCGCATAAACGCATGTCTGCTTACATTTGATAAACGAATAGTTTTCGTCACCTGTAGTGTCAATCGCAACTTTCTTTGTATTTTATTCAACCCTCAGATTTTACTCGTTTCTTGTGTAAGTGCGGCATTGTAATATGCGCTGCTTATTTACTCACTGGTTCTTAGCGCCGTTCTGCTTTACTCTTTAGCAAATAAAATATTGTTTACCAATGAAAGAGAGAGAGAAAATGTATTATAAGGCCGAGAGTGTGGCCTGAGCTAGTACGCCCCTGCCTGCTACTCTGCACCGGGGAAAACGCAACGGGGCAAAAAGAATGATGAAGTACGATGATGGGGAGATGATTAGGTAATCCGTATATACATAATAAGATACGTTTGCTAGCGTAAAGAGGACAACGACGCTAGTAACCATCTTTTATTATGCTGTATACCAACTAGCCCAACTGTCCGTCTTATAGGGTATATATATACCATTTGCATAATTGTTGAGCTAACTTTCCTACGATGTAGTTAGCCCAATTAATGGTAGCTAGTCACTTCTTCAAACAGAGTGTTCAAGCGCGGTTTGCTTGCGCTGGGACGCGGAAAGTGTAAACGCGGCTCTCTTGACACGAACACGCATAATAGACGAACGCCAGCACGTGCATCTACGACCTCGTCTTCTCTTGAAGCACGAAAGTTTCTGCCATTAGCTGAGAGAAAATGTAGTGCAGGAATGCGCACTCGCGAATTGTGAAACGACCCTTATAGACCCTTTATGTAATCCGCAACTTTACGCGTCGGTTTACCGAACGTCTAGCATCCAGTGCATTACTATTGAAGAAGTGACCTTGTAGCACTTAGTAATGCTGTATGGTCGCATATATTTAGGGAGAAATACAGCTTTCAGCTAGAGGCCCCCGTCTTCTGCTGTGACAAGAAAGGACAGTCGCGCAATTTATGTTGTAATGTCTGGTACACTAGATAGCGCTCACAGTTCAGGATGTACGCACGATTGAAAAGGTGTGAGTGGCGCCGTGTTACGGCAAAGATCAGGTGAAACCTGCAGAGTATACTGGCGCAGCTGCTGTTTTTTCTAGCCGGGAGGCAGAAACTCATGTCACTCTATTTCCCGCAATATTAATTAGAACTAACAGACAATAATGCCAAGGAAAGTATAGAGGATATTATTTGTAATAATTGGGATATCAATGTGAAGAAAGTAAAGTGGACGAAAAGATAACTTGCCGCCGGCAGGGACCGAACTTGCGACCTTCGAATAACGCGTCCGATGCTCTACCACTGAGCTACGGCGGTGGTCATCCCCCCGTCCACATCATAGGGTACACATGTGCATTTAAACCTAGGAGTGTTAGTCAGCGCCGATCACAGCCATGGCGACGAGTGTGGAACACTCTTTTTTCTGCCTTCTGGCGTTGCGTAGCAAGTGACCTTTTTTTACGAGCTGGCAGCTGACCAATAATCCCTCGCATACCACCTGAAGGCACCAAGTCTGCCAGAACGAGACCCTCGCTATGAATGAGGGAAAGAAGGTGACTTTTAAGGGCTCGTTTTTCTTTGTCATACCCCCTTAACCTCTCCTGTACTTTCCTTCGCATTATTGTCTGTTAGTTCTAATTAATATTGTGTCTAACAAAGAAAAACGAGCCCCTAAAAGTAATTCGAAAGTCGCAGGTTCGGTCCCTTCCGGCGACAAGTTATCTTTCCATCCACTTCACTTTCTTCAGATTTATATCCCAATCATTACAAATAACACCCCCTATAATTTTTCTTGTCAATATTGTCTGTTAGTTCTAATTAATATTGTGTCTAACAAAAAAAAAACGAGCCCCTAAATGTCATCTTCTTTCCTTCTATTTCCCGGAGTTGCGTGTACGGATGGTCTGTTTGAGGCCAGTATAGTTCTGTCTAATCTCTGCATAGGTGACCTCAAGAAAAAGATCGTGTCAGTCCGCAATTATAGCATTATGTAGGGCTTCCACAATATCTAACCGACAAACCGAGAAAAGATGCCTTGCTTACTAGAGCGAGCGTCTTATTTAATTTCTCTTCGTCTCTTTTTTACCTTTCTCGGGATTTCCTCACCCTCCGCCACACTGCATGTTTCAGCTGCGACTTTCCAACCAGTGTGGTCCCCGAACGCGCTTCCGGTTTCGATGAGCTCGAGCAGGCAGGCTTCGAGAAAATGCGACCTGTTGTCGAATAGACCACGGATGATAGCCACAGATGCTTGAATCCGCGACATCAACCAACGACGACGGGCCCCTTGTGTCCAGTGTGCGAAAGTGTGAATTTTCGCACACTGGACACAAGGGGCCCGTCGTCGACACTTTCGAAAGTGGGAATTCTGGATTGTCCGCGCGTCTAATGAAAAAATTTGGGCCCATATTAAGCACGAACGATGCCTCTCAAACAAAGAGATATCGGTTTTAAAGCACCCATTAAACATGTCGATCAATCGATTAATCGATTAACGATTAACGATTAACTCTTTCCTTACCACGGGGAAATTGGCCTATTTTTGTATGTTGCAACTAAGAATTTTCTGTGCCGTTGCTACTAGGTTTACAGTGCCATGCAATACATCAAAATAAAGACAAATGAACGTACTTTTGAATGCTGTTTATTTTAAAAGAAATAAGAAAACTTATTTGGCCAAGAAAATTTCTATACCAACAAAAAATTTAAAAATTTGAAAAAATTTTTTAGTAACGAAGCGATATCTCTGACAAAACTTTTTTTAGAGAAATTCCGAAATATACAAAATGTTTAATAATCACAGGGCAACATCACTTAGAGGAATTGCTAAAATCGATAAAGCTGTCTTTGAGTTACAAAAAAATTACATGATGCATAGCAAAATAGTGAAGTTCCGAGTTGGTCCTACTCAAGATTTTTTTTTTCAAGAAAAAAAATTTTTTACCGCAAAATATTACATACGAAAATGCAAGTACTAAATGTAGAGTTTGAAAGATACATTCGGCGAAAGAAATGGCAGATCTAAATATGTAACAAAAATTGATAAGCACAAATAATTAAGTACGTTCACAACAAACGTCACAATGATATGCTTGTATCTTCCTAGTAAAAAATTATGTAAAAATTATGAGAGATGCAAAATATTTAAAACAGCGTAGCAGAGTAGGAGTGAAAAAACGAAAGTTATAGCTCAAGAGCTTCTCGAGCTATAAATTGTTCACTCGGGGAGATCAGTGTGCCAGGCACCAAAACAGTTTCTCGTTGTGAAGCACAAGTGAACATTGCAGGTGCGACAGAAAACGTTCGTCTTGTGTTGAGTTTTGTTCTCTTGGTAGCACTTTTTACAGTTGCGGCGTATGTCCAATCGTTCAGGCTTGTGCTGTACACCTGTGGGTGGCCGAACTGGGGTGGGAGGGATAGAAGCTGGTGCGGTGTCATCTATCTCAAGAAGCTGTGCAACGAGTTCCGTTCTAAAAGCCAGCTGATCAAAACGTGAAAGTCTGGAAAGTTCAGGTGTTTCTGGATTTTGCCTGCGATGTTCTTCAAAGAGTATGTAGCTGTTCACAGCGGCGATGTCAATGCAGTGGAAGAACAACGTCTTCCACCAGCGGACGCATTTTCTCAGAACATTGTAGGAAGCAATCAGCTGGTCAGACTTGTCGACCCCTAACATGCCGGCATTGTATTCGTCTATGAGTTTAGGCTTCCTGATTGTGATCTGTTCCCACTTCCCGTTTTTCTTTTCCCTTCTCTTAGCGGGCACGTGAGCGTTAGCGGTGTGAGCTGTGCTAACCATATGCACAACACGCCGATCCTTCCACTGAAGGTACAAAACCCCCTTATCCCGTAGCCAGCGAATGTCCCCTCTCTTGGCTTTTCTTTCCCAAGTCACATTTTTCAATTCAGATGGGAACCCGCGGCGATCTTTTCGAGTAGTGCCACACGCGAGTGTCTTGCGTTCCAGCAAGTGCACAAGAAGGGATGTTGACGTGTAGAAGTTGTCCATGTAGATTACATAGCCACGGTCAAGGTATTTGTCACAAAGCTTCGTCACCACATCAAAGGCCAGCCCATTTACGCTAGGTTTTTCACGCTTCCCTGTGTACACTACGAATTGAATGGTGTAGCCGGTCTTCGGATCTGCAAGAACCCACAATTTGTATCCCCATTTCACAACTTTGTCTCGTATGTACTGCCGAATTCCGGAGCGCGCTTTGGATTTTACCATTCTTTCATCGACTGAAATTTCGCGATACGGCTGGAAAAACGTTGCAGAGCAGTCGTTGATGTGTTGAAGAAGCCAAGACACCTTGTCCAGTTTTTGTGCGGTAGCGCCGTTCGTTTCGGGATCCGAAACATGCAGCATGGCCAGAAGCGCAGTGAAACGCCGCCTTGGCATGACTTTTGGCGGAAGAAGTCCCGAAAGCAATTTAGTTGTACTCCAGTACAAATTTAGACGCGGAAGTTCTAATATTCCCATGTAGATCAGGAGTCCGATGAACTTCATCATCTCCTCCGGCGTCACCTCCTTCCACGATCCGTCTTTCTCACTGTATGTCGGCTTTTCAAGTATGTGGGCCCACGCATACTTGTTGGTGTTCAGACATATTGCGTGGATGACCTCCGCCGTGAAGAAGAGGCGAAAAAAATCCAGCGCTCTCGTCAGCCGATGTGCGCTACTGCGGAGCGTCATGCCGAGGTCGATGCCCGGATCCCTCTGGGGTCGGAAGTCCACGCGTCTTTGTGCTGGAGGCAGCACGTCGTGCCCAAATGAAGTAGACACGCTAAAAATAATAATAATAATATGAGGGACACATACAGAGCAATTCAGCCGGCTCCAGAACACGATAAACAAAACAGGAAGCGAAAACGAAACTTACTCGCGACTTACAGCTGACGTTCCCGGCTGATCTGGTGAAATTTCTTCATCGGAGCTGAAGTCCGACGTCACCACATCGTTGTCTGACTCATCACTGCTTGAGAAATCTAAAAGATTGCTCACCGAAGCGTCGACATCGAGCGAAATCGCCTTTTTCCGAGCGCGCGTGGTTTTGGATGTCGACGCCATCGCGCGGCTCACGTGCGCTTCAATCTTTCAACGCGCGCGCCCTTTAAAAATCGCCGCCACGCGGTAAAAATGCAAACTGTGCAGAAACAGCAATTCTAGTGTGTGTACAATCGCCTAGATGGCGCTACAAGTCCAAGCGCACGGTGGTTGTTGAAAAATAGCGGCGTGAAATCATCGTTCACCGGTGAACGATGCCTAGTGGCATGGTAAGGAAAGAGTTAATCGATTAAAAATTTTAATCGACCATCCCTACGCCGTAGTTGTCCGCCGCCGCCGGTGTCCGTAACCACTATCGCTCGAAATAAGAAGGAAAAAAAAAAAAAAAAAATGAAATAAGAAAAAATTTCCAGGATGGAACGAGGTTCGAACCTGGGTCCTCTGCGTGGGAGCCCCGTATTATACCTCAGAGCCATGCCGGTGCTTGAAACTGCTTTGCAAAAAGACCCTATACAGGCTTCATGTCGGGAAGGAACCACATTAACATATGTAATGTAGCGTGGTAGAAGAGTAAAATAACAACCAAGTGTCACACAACGCGAATTCTGTAACCAGGCGTCACACAATGTGAATTGCGCAACGAGTATGTTGTTGAATGCTTCCAACCCATTACAAAGGATTCTGCCATAATTCTTCATCGTCATTAGCCACAGCATCAACAAAGTGCACATAATGCCTTACAGGTGTTTAGCAGGTACCACGGTTCTGCGCAGAATGAAGAAAAATTGCACAGTGGCTGCTTCCCTACTTCACAAAAATTATGATTTATAGCGTAGTGGGTTCCTCGCAAGTGCACTTCTATTGGTTGCCAAGGAAGCCCATAAGGCTCCCATGATTCATTTCCTCAGGGTCTCAATAAAGTTAATTCCCTCTCTCTATCTCTTTCTCACGTTAGCATATGTTATAAAGCGTGGTGGGAGAGTGAAATAATGACCGGGCATCACACAATGTGAATTACGTAACTAGTGGGTAATTTAAAGCTTCCAACCCATTACAAGATGCTCAGTCATAATTCATCGTCATCAGCCGTCGCATCAAGAAACTGCACATAATGCCTTACAGATGGTGCCTTGCTTCTCCGCAGAATGACTAGTAATGTCGTGGTGGGTGCTTCCCAACTTCACAAAAATTATGATTTGTGGCGTAGTGGGTACGTTGCCAGTTTACTTGTATTAGTAGCCACAAGAGAGTATATAACGGGCTCTAGAAATGCCGCTCTTCGAGCTTTTGCTGTGACTGTGCTGCGCTTTCCGCGCAGGCCTGGCGTTTTTTTTTTTTTTTTGTTAACCGTCAGCTATTGACCCTGAAAAGCGAGAGGCGGACGTGTAACATGGAGTAGCTGCTTCACAGTGGGCCTTCCGATGCCAGGGCTGTCAGCGACGGGCCCACTACCGACAGCTGCGCATATTAAAACCGAATTTATGCTGCTCCGACCAGTAGATGGGCTTTTATTAATGAGATGACACTTTTTTTTAAAAAGTAAGCAAAAAATTCAAATTGGTAGCCAAGCACTCATGAGCTCGAAAGGGCAGGGCCTTTTAGGGGGTATTCACTGCAAAAGATTACAAACCCGGATGTGCGGGCGGAAGGAATTACGAAAAAGCTCTTCTGGACAACGATCCTTGGAAAAAGTATCTTTGAGAAAAAGTTTCAACACATTCCCACCGTTCACATGCTCTTCCATAAACGCGAAGCACAGAAAATTCGATATTGTTCCATATATCTATTGCTAGCATTCCCAGATTTCATTCCGCGATGTCCAGAAACAGAAGTCACAGACATTTAGCGGCACACGTCTAGTTATTACCGAACATTGCTTTCATTATGTGCCGCGCGACGCTTGAAACGAGCTACCAGCAGCATTTCCGCAACAGAAGACGTCTACCGATGAATCACTGCCACACTTTCTCGCTACCGATTGGCCTAGACGTCTAGAGCCTCTGCAGAGAGGGCGTTTTGCCGTTGAGCTGACTTTCACAACAGAAGCTGTGTCACATCGTGCATGTCATCGTGGCTTACTCGGGGTGCACGCACGAGCGCTGTTTATTCAGCGGAACAATTCTTGGTCCATGGTTGTGACTTTGGCGGCCCCAAGATCAAGCTGCGCATGTTTTGACGCGCCGGCGGTGCAATTGCCGGGGATAGATGCCAGCAAACCCGAGACTTTGGCACATCTTACATAGGGGAGCGTGGATTTGGTTAGGAAGAAGGACCACATGACAGAAAAGATGCTCTTTTCTGTCGTGTGGCCTTTCTTCCTAACCAAATCCGCGTTCCCCTATACGAGATGTCGAACCAACTAGCCCAACAACTGACCATTTTGAAGACTTTGGCACAGTTTGGCACAATTTTTGTCAATATTATCAGGCTGGCGCAGTAAGTCCGATTTGGCGCACTTTGGCACAGGAGTGGAATCACTGAATTCATTAATCAAGATTAATAGTTAATAATACATCATACAGACATTCAACCATTTATAGCCATGTAGGTATAAGATTTAACAAATACTACGTTCTGCAAACAGTGTAGTCCAAACAACCTAAGTTGCCTGCCTGACGAAATTGTATAAGTTAATGGGGTTGAGACATCAAATTTGCGGCTTGCGCATTCTTTGTTAAAAATGATTCTTAATGCTCCAGGAAGCATGATACACGCTTGAAGATTCATATATTCTCAGTAAACAATTTAGTATCGCATTATTTATGTGAACGACTTTTGGTTTCGGTTTCTAAGCACTGAGTTGGACCATGACGTCACTGTCTAGGAAGCTTTGTCACGTGGGCCCACAAAGCTGTGATGCATGCAGTGCTGCACTGTCTGCTCTCACACAAGGCATTACGAGGGTCGTGGCCGCGGTGGAACACAACCAGTGCAGCCATGCATGTCATGCACAGCAGCAGCGCTTGCAACACTGCTGGCGTTTCAGCCCGGCCGTGATAGCAATATGCATTTTGGGTGAGTGGGCAGGCAGAATGGGCCATGGCTGCACTGGAACGCTACTGTAGCGTTCCAGCACAGCAATGGTGAACATATCATTGTGCGGGATGAGAGCTGCAATGTGAACACTCCCTGTTTCTCGGCGTTGGGGTTGCGCTGGCTCGCGCGACAGAAAGCTTTTCAGTGTGAAAGGGGCTTAATGTCACTTAAACTTTCGTTAGGCTTCCAACACAGTAAAATTGGTGTCGTTCATGCTAGTGATGGGTCCCAATCATACGAATGAGCATTTACGCACTCTTTGGATGCGAATTAATATATATTTTAAACATTTTCTGTGTCCAACACTTTGTGTTGAATGCCTTTGCATAGAGAGCAAGCCTACAGCAGGCTTTTTATGGCCTTAAAATTTGGTGTTTCAACCCCTTTAAGGACACATCAAAATAAGCACTATGCAAAAATTAAACCTATAATGCCTAATAAAACATATATCCGGTGCTAGATTTCGTTACATCAAAACTCTGATATGAGCACAAGAAACTTAATGCACCCATAGTACTAGCGTTTCTGTGCCGGAATTAGTTTTCATTTGTGGAAAGTACAGCTAACCAATGACTAATTAATTAATGTTATTTATGGTACTAGTAGTACTATAACTAAGTTGTGATTCAAAGAACATTTCATTGTTTTTTGTACAGATGTACTCTCCATGACCAGAAATAAATGTGAACTTCTAATTTTCCTTGATGGAGAACTAAGTTCCGAGGCTTAATGGTCCATAAAAGGGCTGCACATTAGAAAAGTGCTCGCAGCCAAGAGAGTGAGTTTATTAGAAGGCACAGAGGTTGGTCTGAGCTAGTGCACACTCTGGCCGGATACTGTACACAGGGAAACAAGAAAATGGTGGAAAAGAGCGACGAAGTATGATGATGGGGACAGGAAGTGATAGAATAACCACTTAATGCAGTGGTTTCAAGTTTAGAATCCAGTTCAGTACTCTTTAAAACATCTATGACTGCCCTTGTAGAAGATGTTGATGCTATCTGGTCGCACGTTGTGGACAACATAGAACTTTCAGTTAGTGTTTTTACAACGATGCCTGCCAGCGTACAAGTTAGCATCCTCCACTGTGACACCTAGGAGGCAGACGTAAAATAGATGTTCTTATGTCTCAGACACTTTGCAGTGTTTGCAGTTCAGGCTCTCTGTGTGGCCGATAAAGTGCACATATCGTCAAGGTAAGGCAATGCCCAGACAGATCCGGTGGAGCATGCCAGTACAGTTTTAGCTGTTTTTAGAAGGGAGGCGAAAAGTCATGCCAGTCTTGCAGATGCCTGTACCGTTGGTCTGGTTGAGACCAGTAAGCTGTTGTGCTATCTGACATGACATGTCTAAAGGGAACATTATTTATATCAAGGGAAACGTCCCAAAAATAAATTATACAAAAAAAGGCACCTCATCAATGGTGTTGGCTAGGCGTCTGCTATATGGTTTCTTTCCAACCACAGTTTGGCCTTCATCTTCAGCAGGAAATGAGAGTGGACCAATTACTGGGTCCATACCATACTGGTGAATCATGGCATAAGCCATTTTTCGCACTTTCTTTAGATCATCTTCAGCACCTGCAAATAGCATTAAATAGCAACTGTTAGCTGTTCCAGAAGCAACACGTTCATCAATATAGAAAATGTATGCACACTGCAGACCTAACCCAATTTTTTAAAATCCCATACAATTCAGAAATAATTGATTCTGCAAACAATTCTCAAACTTCCACCACACGATGCAGAGTCCTTAACTGTGAGATATCCATCTCTAAAATACTTTCATCCTGCATTGTTTCAGGAAGGTATTATGTGGGAAAATTATGGGCAGAATTTGAATGCATTTCGACACAATTCATAGTTCTTTATTTATTTGAGATGCACAGTACACACACAATGCAGCCATGTTGGGAAAGGGGGGGGTCAGCAGCAAAAAGCAAGTTTTCCTAATAGCAGAGTGCTGGAGTGAGTGGTCTTTTCTTTTCTGCCAGCCATAGGGAAGTCGTTATTGTTAGGAAAAAAAACGTGGAGATATTATCTGCAGCCCATAAGGGTGCATCGCTTTTAGAGAAAGGAGTAGAAACAAATAAAAGAGTCAAGTGATCAGAGCTGGCTGGTAGCTGCATGTGCACCGTCTTCCCGTGCGGGCAGTGTAGGCAGTCGTGTTATTTCAATGTTTTAGGTACACGTTGATGCAAAGGCACTGTGATTAGACTTTTTTCCAAAAGGTATTCTGTAGGCACGAGAAATTTTGTTCAAAATAACCATGGGATGGCTTTTAGAGTACGAATTTATGGGAGAGTTTTCCTATTCAAATACATACGATTTCTAGCCATGCAGTTAGACTTAAGAGATTTTAAACTGTTGACATTATATTGTACTAACAAAATGCATAGCTGTACTTTCTAACTATTTACAAAGCCTAAGTTTATAGACAATTCAAGACATCAGTTTCATTCAGTCAACACCAAAAGGAAGAGTAAGCATGCAAACCATACCTGTACTTATACGATTGAATGTTAATGATTCAGCAACCCTTCCTCCAAGTGCCATGCACATTTTCTGGAACAACTGCAAGTGAAGTGAAAAAATATTTTGAATTACTCCTTCACCAAATATTACCAATATGAAGGGAGATGTCTTTTGAAAATGGAGGGGGACTTGCAGCAAACTGTATTGCTACATTAAATGTAGAAATATACAAGAAATAGTCAATTACTTAGCCAACACTGCCTACACACAAACGCTAGCAGTTAACTGTAAAGAGGAAATTGCACCTCTGTGTTATTATTTCCTTTTTGTATACATCTGGACCCCGGAGTGAGCGATACAGCATGACCAAACTTTAATAACCAACATTGTTTTAATTACGTTTTTATTCGAACAAAATTTTACACTTTCCTCGAACCTCCCAGAGAAGACCATGCATTTTATTAGACTTGCATAGTAGTTTGGCGGTAAACTTTTTATTTATTGACTTTAACTAATTCTCTCAAGATTAGTGTTACGGCATTAACCACTACGGCACAATTTACTGGTTTTTATGTTTCTACATAAATAATAAGTTAGTTTCATGTTTATGAGAGTACTTTATTTTCATCACAATTTCATTTTTTGTAAACACTGACCATGTGACCGGCTGCAGTTGCTGCCATACATTTTGCCTGCTTCTTGAGACATGGTAACGCACACCGCACCACACTGCCCATGGATGTTTCTATGACAAATACACTCTCTTTGATTATCATTGAGGCTTGAGTAAGCATGAGATTAAAAATGCCCCACTGCACCACAAATTAGTGGCCTCGCCCATGTGGAAGTGCAACTTTATGCTATACTTGCCCTTTTGGCAGTATAAGCTGAGACAAAATTTTTTTGATCAGATAATTATTGGCTAAATTTCTTCTGCAATTCACAATGTGTAAGTCAATGGCCACATGATTGCTACATGAACATGTAAAATTCTTTCTGCTTTCCAAACAGTGATTTCTTAAAAGAAAGATTAGTTTAATAAGCTTCTTCTGTCATACTTTGAAAGATGCGCATTGTTTTTTTTTTCTTGTTCTGCATGTTAAGTTAGCAATTCTTACTAGAGCTATGCAAATAGCAAAATTTTAGGTGCGAAGCCAATTCGAATATTGAAGTGAGTGCGAATCGAATCGAATATTTTTAGAATATTTCTCGAATATTTCTAGAATATTTTTCGAATACTTCGACGCGAAATTGCAGAAAAAAAAGTTAGAGAGGATTCCTAAGCATATTGTTATTAGATAGCAACATGAAAGTGTTTCTTTTCGCTAGGTTGTTGAAGCACTGGTGGGGTGGTGTTTCATAGTTGTCTTATCAAGAATGAGGCAATGTAGAGGCCGAATTCTATTTATGTACATGATTTGGTGCAACCGAAGTGTTGCCGAGAACACTTTACACGTGATAGGCAAAGATGCCATTTCCTCAGCCTCTCCTCCTCTTTCAACTTTGTGGAAGCCCAAGTGATGTGGCGGACAACGGTGTGCTCCCTTCAAGTCCGGAGTTCCAAATCTGCCTCATAGACGTCGATATATAAGAACATCTGGAATTTTGGATGCTAAAAAGCTTCGGCTCCCGATTTTTTGGACTTCCTGCCCAAATTTCAGTTCCAAAACAGCATTAATTGAGCCCCCAAGTTAATACATTTGCGACCATAGCAGAGCTTAAAAGGCAGCTTTGCCGCAATACCGGGGTGTGATGAGGTGAAGCATACTGAAAGTCTAGGGACCACTTCCAATCGGACGTTGACTGTCTCTTGGCAAAGTTCGACCATAACGGAGCTTGAAAGGCAGCTTTGGCGCAATAACGAGTGCGATGAGGTGAAGCATATTGAAAATCTAGGGACCACTTCCAATCGGACGCTGACTGTGTCTTGGGAAAGTTCGACAGTAGCAGAGCTTGAAAGGCAGCTTTGCCGCAATACCGGGGTGTGATGAGGTGAAGCACATTGAAAATCTAGGTACCACTTCCGATCACACGACTGTCTCTTGGCAAAGTTCGACCGTAACGGAGCTTGAAAGGCAGCTTTGCCGCAATACGAGAGTGTGATCAGGTGAAGCACATTGAAAATCTGAAGGGGTCACTTTCAATCAAACGGTGACTGAATTTGTTTTTGGGAAGTTAGAATAGTTAGAATAGTAAAATTCCAGTGCGAATCGAATCAAACAGCAAAAACTCTATTCGAAAAATATTCGAAATTTCGAATATTTGCACACCCCTAATTCTTACACAATAACGAGGGCATAACGCCAATAACGAAAGGTCAAAAGAATGGGAAACCAAATGCATTTATAAAGATTGTGGCACCAGGTTGTAAATAAAACTGTTCATAAAAGTTTCCGGGAAGCTGTAGAATTACCTGCTCATATGAATAAAGTTTCTGGTCTGAGGGCAGGTACTGTGCAAATCCCAGGGCATTTGATGTCCGTGGCACAATTGATACCTGTGTAAAAAAAATACAATTGACCTTTGTTGCAAGATATGTCGTGCAAATTTTCTTGTATCTACTTGTTTAAAGAAAATAAAGACATTTATAAACATGGGTAGCATGAAAAAAAAAAAAGTGCGAAAGGTGGTTTAAACTGCATCACTGAAGGTTCACATGAATGCCAACAAGGTCTTCTCCATCTCAGCCCAGCTCACAATGGAATAAAAGCCTTGCTGAAAGAGGCTGCAAACACCAAACACTTGAACATTCAACGTATTGCACATCATTGAATATGCAACATCATTACCTACACTTACTTACGAGGCCCACTTTCCGGCACAAAAGGCGAATAAACTATTCTCAACTGTGACACTAAGTGCTCACTCATATGTTCACACACTCACATGCACATTCCACATTTCACAGCTGGCAGACATCTTCTCTGCTGAGTCAGCTGCAGCCTCCTGAGCCCGTGTTTGTTTTGAAAGTCAGATTAAGATTTGAGCAGGATGACTCACTGCTCTATCTTTTTAAACGTGCAATATAAACAATGCAAGCAAATATGAGGGGCAATAAAGGTAGTTCTAGAATGAACTAATAAAGAATGCTACACTTTCTTTATATTGTAATGGACCTACCTTTAACACAGTATGTGCCAATGATGTGAATATATCTGTCCCAGTGCAATTTTAAAAGCTGGAAGCACTCATGGATGTGATTTTTGTCTAGCCCTTCAATGTGCCCTGCAATGCCTGCATGCCCCACCTGCAGTGTTGGCGGTAACGTGTTACAAGTAACACTGTTACCGATAACGCGTAAGTAACACTGTTACCGATAACGCGTTACTTTCTTTGGTAAGTTATTAACGTACTCATTACCATTCCATAACTGCAACGGGTAACGTACTTATGTTGAACATTTTTTGGTAACATGAGGTGTCACGTTACTCGTTAATTTTTATTCCAATTATTCCGGGAGTCTTACACAATACTTCTTCGTCTCGTAGGCGCCACATTACCAGAGCTATCCTTATGTCGCAGCGGCGGACTGCTATCGACCTGCCAGGTGTTGGCAACAGGAGTATCATCTAATGCAGCAGTCTCAAAGACATGGACCGTGGGCCGCATGCAGCCCGCGAACCTCTTGCTTGCGGCCCGCGGCCTGCACATGACTGCCTTAGCCGCACATTTTTTAAAAATTTTCCTAACAAGTACATTCATGAGCTACACAGGCATGAGTGGTCTAAAGAATTGTTCTCGTGAGGTACCCCATGCGGTCACAATGTGTTGAAACATAACCGTGAAACAAAAACTATATTTCAGTATCGGCGTCCACATTTTAGTCATTTTGGAGATTGGTTGTTGGATGACGGCGCCAAATATCCTTCAGAAATGACCTGTACATGAGATATGGAAAAGGTTTTCTTTGAAATGGCAGCGTTTGCTCACAATTTGTACAAACTACCTGCCCCTCCACCCCCAACCCCCCTCGCTCTTACCTTCTTCACTGCCCCGGCCCTTGCTGGACTAAATTACGTGCTGCGGCCCGCTGGCTGAGGTGAGTTTGAGACCCCTGATCTAATGCGTTCGCCGAGCGCCTATTTACCGTAGCTGCGGATGTATTCAGTAAGAAGCAAGGCATGCTGTCCGACGACAGCTTAGGAATAGAGTTGCTTAAATTACAGTTGCTTAAATTCTACAAGTTGTTGCCAGCAAGCTGTCCCTGCAATACTATAGACCTACTCCATGTTTGTAAACAGCGGTAGGCGCCGTCGATATATTCAGGGCCCTTGTAGCGACGTCACGGCGCGTAGGCTCCGCCCAGCCGGCCCAGCTTGAAGCGCGCTACCGCCCTCTATGATCACGTGACAACTGGCGCAGCAGCTGCAAAGGCTGCCTCCGAGCACCGCGCGTCGGGGCGCCTCCCACATGTTTACAAGCGGTGGCCGCAACAGAGGAAGTTGCTGTGGCTGTAAGAGTGACTCTGATATGAACATCGTGTTACGTGTTGCTCCAGCTCTGCGAACCTCATGAAAACATGAGATATCTTGACGGCGGGAATGTGACTCATTTGCGAAATATCATCACCGTTGCGACAGTCTAGGTCACTCGTGTACGTTTTAATTTGTTAACTAATGCAATAACGATCACGGCGACACTTTCATCCGTGACACGCTTGCGATAATTCTTCAACTACATGCTGTGGACAAGGCGACTACGTACCTGTCAGGTCTGTCAACCGCGGTCTTCGACTCCCTCCTTACGCTCAAGTCGAGACCGCGAAACGCGTACAGCCCGTAAACACACTCGGCAAGTTTCCCGAGTGTTGTTTTTCTGTGAATTCTGACAGACGTGGACATACCGTGAAGCGCACAGCGTGAAGCGCAAGAACAGCCCTGCACGATACACTTTCGTCAGGTGTATCACCGCCGCCGCATAAGATTTGGAAAAGCATAGTCGAAGTCGCGGCTGTGGTAATGAACCGTGCCCAAGCAGAAAGAAACACATGCGCCATGACCGAGCCACGCTTTAGTTCACGCGAGTACAATGAAACCCTTTTGGCGCGTCTAAGACTTATATCAACAATGGAAAAAAGTTATATCAACAATGGCAACTGTGAAGAATTCTCCGCATATATGACAATGCTATCTACAAAAATAACGTGCTCGCTATGCCTCCACACAAGGCTTATGCCAAGAAATGCGGTGCTGCACATTACAATGACAACGGCTTGACAAGACTAATCCTTTCTGCTGGGTAAGCCGCCCCAAAACATAACCGATGGACCGGCGTCGGAGACAGTTTCTCGCGTTTACAGCTGCCGCTAATTTCAGAGACCGTCTTCGTAAGCAACTAATAAAAAAAAACTTATTCCATCCTCCTCCTGCCCTCCTGCGAAATAACTGTGGCAGTGCTCGTCGTTACACCGTTTTTTTTTCTTTGCACGACGACAAACAGCGCACGCACCAGCGAAAACACAGCACCAACTGCGGTAGGCACGGCGGCTTTTGCCTACCGCGCGAAACTAAACGCCCGACGACAGCGCCACCGCATTTCCGTGACGTATGTCCGGTGGAATTCGTCTATAGCGCTATTTATCAGTTCTGCTTTCAAAATAAAATTGCTTCTATCTGTGGGTATACGTTTCTCGTAGTTGAATTCTTGAGCAAGCGAGGCTGACCTTGAACGCCTTCGCATAAACACTGGCAATTTTCGTGGCAATTATATAGGTTAAAGGGGAAAAATGATTTATGCTGCCAATATTCTTTTCGGGACTACGGAATATAAGGATTTCTTTATTCCTACAACATCTGCACATATGTTTTGTACGCTAGTAGAAGCACGCTGTCAGAATTACTGTAAATTTGTTGAGAGATCAGGGATGTTTTCTTTCCGGAGAGAGTTGATGATGAAATGTCATTTTCTGTTTACTGTCGCTTTGAAAATCGGCTTTACCATGTGCCACGAAATTATAAGCCGTCACATGCAGCTCTACAGTAAACATTAGGCCAATATAATATTTATAAAGCCCGGCACACTTGTGCAAAGTTTTCTAGTTAGTAATTCAGCTAAAATGATTGTTTTGGTTAGAGGTTTTATATGAAATATAAATATAAGGGTTATTAAATTGTTATTCCGTTTCCTGCAGCGAGGGCACACTGATTTAAATTTCTGACCCTGGAGTAATGGCAGAATAACGTACGCTACTTTTTTTTCGGTAACGGTAACGGTCACGGTCAACACGTTACCTTTTTTTTTGTAAGTAACACAGAGTGGTAACGTGTTCCTTTTTTCTTAGCGAAACGAGTAATGTACGAGGGTTATTCAAAAAGTAAGGGCCGTTTGGTCCGAAAAAAATAAATGTTCGTTAGTAAAAGATTTTATTGGCTGGTTTAGTTTACTACAAAACTACTTCATTTTTCTACATAATCACCGTTACCTTCTAAGCACTTTTCGTACCGCTGCACCAGTTTCTTTAGACCCTCTGCATAGAAGTCGCCGCCTGGGAATTATTTGCTGTTTGAGTTGGTTGGTAAGCACTTTTAGTACCCCCCCCCCCCCCTTGCACACACTATGTGATATCCTAGCTTCTCAGTTACAGTCGTGCAAATTGTAGTGCGGCTTATAAGAGGAAATTTATCGGACAGACCACTAACACTCGGTCGCCGATCTAATCGCAAGTCCCGGTCCACTTGTTGAACACTTTCATTGGGCGGGATTCTGGCCCTTCCACTCCCCTCTTCGTCGTGCACATTTGTGCAGGCATTTGTGAAGTTTCGACACCATTTTCTGACCTTTCCTTCACTCATAACTTCAAGTCCATGAACTAGGCACAACTCTGCATAAATATTACAGCTCGCACTTTACAACAGGCGGGAGCAATGATTTTTGGAGACATTGTCGTTTGCATTCCCCCACAAGCAGACGACTACTTAGTCAGAACAATGACTTCAGTACTTTCGCAAAGAGTTAACAGATGGCGCTGCACAAATAAATCTTTATTTTGATGCGTAAATATTTAAATATTAGCAAACGGCCCTTACCTTTTGAATAGCCCTCGTTTTTAGTTAGTTTTTTTTTTTGGTAATGCATACAACACTGCCCATCTGTCATCACAAGTCTTTCCTCTCTAGCATAGTTTTTGTTTAGCAAATAGAAAATTAACTCTAAAAAGCCTAGCAGCGGCCGGCCCCGGCCCTCGCGACCACAGCCAGGCTTTTTAGAGTTAATTTTCTATTTCCTAAACAAAAAATATGCTAGAGAGGAAGGACTTGCTTTTAAGAGTGCCACCTCCCAGCATTTTAGAGTTAATTTTCTATTTGCTAAACAAAGACGATGCTAGAGAAAAGAGACTTGTTTTTATAGTGCCACCTCCTTTACACTGCCGACGGAGGCAGCGACGCCTCCGTCGGCATCACTGCCGCTGGGAGGTGGCACTCACCAGCGACAAGCTGGCCGACTAGCTTTGGGCTGTCCGGCAAGCTGAAGATGCCGCCCGGGTCCAAGGACTTCTAGTCATCACCTGAGGCCCCACCATCATCATCGACCCGAAAGAAACTGCCAGACTGACATCAATTAATGTTTACTCATTCATTCATTATTTATTCATTCAAAAAGCCTGGCAAGTACACCAAGACTTTGAGTCCTTTAGTGATCGATAAAAGAAGAACTTATTGTCATGTTGTATTGCACAGGGGGAACGATGACAAAAAGGACATGACACACTTGCGCTTTGCAAGTCTAGTCGTTCTTTTTGTCGTTGTTCCCCCTGCACAATACAACACGATGATCATGAACCAACAAGCCCGAATTTCCATCATCTTGAAGTATTTACCATTTTCACAATACTGCTTCAGCACTGTGCACATCTGTATACAAATATGAAAAGCGGACCATTAGGTTTTACTGCACAAAGCAATAATGGCTAGGGGAACCAAGTGTGTAATGTCACGCTGCAGCATAAAGTGCTTAAATGCACAATTGAAAGTGTTATTTTGAGCAGGCTATAGGGGCACAAGGGTCATATTTGGAATCTAAAGTGCTAAATAAGTTAAAGTGAGATTTGCAAAATTTTGAGGACATGGCGTAGTAACTAAGCAGAACTTGTTCCTGGTCTAGTTGATCGATAACTGCGAGAAAAACCTAGACGCCTAAGTAATACCAGCAGAAAAAGTGTAAAGAAAGAACGCTCTTTTCTTGTGCTTCTTCTTTCTGCTCAGGCGTCTAGGTTTTTCTCAATGGCATAGTAATTAGCATAGTCTTATGGCTAATTATGTGCCAATTCAAGGTAAACTGAAGTGCGGTCAGTATAGGAGTCATTCCCCTCGTACAGACAGTACTTTTCTGTTGTCAATGAGGTGTACCCATCATTGACGTCATCATGTTGTGCAACAGTTGTTCATGTCACTGTCACAGTTATGATACTGTTACCTTGTTATGATGTCAACGTTATCATGCCATCCTCTATGTCATTGGCGTCAGGCCAATGTCATCGTCGTGTGATCAAAAGTTTGTCAAGTAATATGTAGGTGAAAAGTGGGTCTGTATGTTTACCAAAGTTGCACAACCAATATCATCTAGTTTGTTTATCTCTAAAGTAAACTGAAACAGTGCAGTTCTAAACAAGGGCAAAAACATCTCATGAACCCTAGTGCTCCTTAACATGCATTCAACTCTTGAGACACGAGCGTCTTTGTATTTCACCCCTGTCATAATATGGCTGCCACAACTGTGAGAAAATAAGGTCCACCACTTTGTGCCCAGCAGAAAAATGTCACAGTCACTGAGCCACCACAGGAACTCCCACCTGCACTCAATGCTCCTTCACTTCAGTTGGAAGGAGATGATACACAACTGTGTAGCAGCAACACATACTACTCTGCCAGGGCAGGACAACAGCCTTTGGGAACTTTTCACTTCTCCCTCTTACATATTATGTAACATGCAAAAGCCTGCATTCGGCACATTGCGAAACGTACTGACCTTCATGAGGGCATCTGTGTGTTCCATCAACCAGCCGACAAGAGCATGACCACACTCGTGGAAGGCAACCACCTCCTTCTCTGTCAATGACATAACCTGACTCCTTTTCTCCGTTCCTACAAGTAGGAAATAAAGGCCTCATAAAACAAACAAAAGATACCTCTTACATTCATAGTGGCTGAATAAATAATAAAAATGATAACATACAAATAAGTAGGACTACAAATAAAATTACAAACACAATGTGATTTCAGTTTGAACCAATAAAAAAAAAACAGCATGGAGCAGATAGCACATATTGGACTGAAGTGAATTACCAGAAGAGGCAGTATGTGCGTGACAATTTGCAGTATCCAGGTAATTAATTAAAAAGATTCACCAGGTTTTTAATTCACTTTAGGACACATATCGTGAATGAAAAATTTAAGCCTTGAATGCTCATGCATGTTTTAACAGATTTGGGGGACAAACATCTTGAGAGTATAGCTAGTCTTAAAATTTCTGTAAGACATGATATCCCCCTTTCCAATCCCTTTTTTTTGTTCTGTTAGACAAGATGTCACTTGCTGCTTCTCACCTTCAATTTCACAGTTGCAACATATAACCCAAAGGAAATAACCAGAAAGTTAATTGGTGAATCTCCTCATTCACAGCTATTGCTCATACATGTTCACCTCTACCATAATACTATATGTACCTGACAAGGTGAAGTAAAGTATACTTATGCAAGTACGTATACTGAGCTTTTCCTTTAGGCATGGATGGTTGTGCTCCTATGACAACAATGCCAAAACTGTTCAACAGATCAGTGCAAGTGTCCAAACTGCAGGCTGGTTTTATCTCTGCAAGTGATGCACACTTGAACCGATCCCACCCAAAGAGGCAGCAGAAAATGTCAGCGCATTACTGTCATCACCAATGACACTATGCCATGTGCTTGCTCATCACAATAAAGTCGGTGGTAACAGAGGCGGTAGTAGTGAATGCAACTTATGACAACCATTAAGGTTTGCTGGAAGGGGAAGAAAAAACAAACACCAGCATTTCCATGCGACAAGGGCAGGCAAGTGCAGTGAGACAGCTGCTGCAGTGGATGACTTCAAGTCCTGATTGCATGCGACGAGTGTTTTCTTGTTCACATGGGATGCAGCTGCCACAACAGATACCACACGGTCACAGTTTGTAAATGTACTGAATGTCGGTGCAAAAATAGTGTTTTTCTGAAACATATGAGCCATCAGTGTCGGGTCAATTTTTGTGTTCTCAATCATGAATGTTAGCACCAGGAAATCATACGAAACAGGAACGCATCAACGAGGTTCTACTGTGTTGTCTACATTTGTGGATCAGCAAGATAATGCATTCAGCAAACATGACCAGTCTCTTGAGTAATTACACTCACCTGTGCTGTCTTGCTGTCTCTAGCATCATGTTAAGCATATGAACAACAAGATTAAGTATCATTATATTATAGCACTTACCTCCAACAACTCTCTCAACAGCATACTCTAGGTTTCCTGATGAGACTACCTTCTCCTTATTGCGTGCAGCATGAAGTGCAGCTTCATTGCACACGTTGGCAATATCTGCTCCTGTTTAGAAAAATGCAAGCAAAGCATGAACTTAAAGGAGCACTGACACAAAAATCATGCATCTTGTTTTTTCTGTTGCAATAAGTAGCTAACGACACACTTATCATGGCTGGAAAGCTCGTTTGCTTGAGCGCACGACAGTTAATTATTTGGAGACGGCTTTATAGCACTCAGTCACAGTTTCGGTTTAAGAGAGAACCGAGTGAGGCGGGACTTAGAGTGGTTTTCATGTAAACAGAGCTGGCCATGTGAGCACACAAAACCGTGTAAACATGCGCACCGCGTTGACAACTCTTTTCAATGTAAGCTTCCTGGGTGCTGCTATAATACCCTGAGACGTGGTAAATATGTGTGACCCCCCCCCCCCCCCAAAAAAAAATGTACTGCTGAGGCAAGGACATCAGCCTTTGTACTCCCATGCAAGTCTGCCCCCTCTTTACGTTGAAAAGGTCTGCTAGGAGAGCGCGCTCGCAAGGATTGCGGCAGTCAACACAAACTCGTGACGCAGGTGGCGGTTGCTTGTTTACATGAAAACCAAAGGCGCGTATCACGTGCAGTGGTGCGACACACACATTAAAACTGATTTCAAATATGTTCTAGGCTATATTATCTGTTGATATTTTGTAGATGATGTGTGTGTGTCCATACAAATGTATCCCACAGGTTATCTCGCCTTCAAAATTTTGTGTCAGTACTTCTTTAAACCTAAAACTGGAAAATAAGTTCTGTGGAAGCCCATAATGAGAAGGAAGGCTCATGAAAGGGAAAAATTGTCCAGCATTCATTTGTAGCATAAAGTTACAAAAACAAAATATACAGGTTTCTCAGAAAGGAAGCCTCTTAGTTGATGAAAATACATCCTAGTCCAGGATTTAAACCCAGAAATAATGCCCTTCTGGCGTGATTTTTGCAGTTTGATTTTTTACATTAGTGCAGCAGCTACTAATCCTGAAACATAGAGCGACACATACGCATCATCCACTACCTGAGCTGCAGGGGTGTGCAAATAGTAGAGCGGTGCGAACAGCAAAATTTTCGGCGTGAAGCGAATTTGAATATTAAAATTCGTGTGAGAATTGAATATTTTTCTAATATTTCTCGAATATTTTTCTCCTACCTCCAAGTGCAACTGCAGAAAAAAGTTGGAGAGCAAAGCATATTCTTAAGAGATGCGAACATGAAAGCGTTTCTTTTGGCTAGGTTGGTGTTACAGAGGGGTGCTGCAAAGTGGTGTTCCTGAGTTGTGTTATAAATAATGAGGAAATGCAGAGGCTGCATTTTATTTATTCACATGATTTGGTAATGTAAAGTGTCAACAACACTTTACATGTCCTCTTCCATTTCGTTGTCGAGGTACATTGATGAATCTTCTGCTGATGTCGATGCCTACAACGTTGGCGTCGAAATTGCTGCAGCTACGTGTTGCAAAATCACTGTGCGTGCTGCTACAACACTGCCTCCACAGAAGTTGAAGGCCAACTGATGTGGCACACAAAGGTGCGCCACATCAGTTGGCGCACCTTCCGAGTAAGAAGTTCTGCAGCGGGGATTCCCCCTCTCCTACTCTGTGGCTGCGAGTGGTTTCTGCGGCAGTTGTTGGAGCCAGCGTTAGTTACGGTGGGAGATGTCACATGTTTTTTCGCACATGGCTTTTGTAGATGCCTGACGAGTGTGCGCTTTGGCAAACCTGGCCAAATAACGCTTTTGCGTTAAAATGTAGCGCGAAACATGGCCTAAAACAAAACAATTCCTTTTGCACGGTAACCCGTAGATGTAGTGGCAGAGTGCTGTCCGCCGCATGAAAACGATACTGTGCTGCTAGCTGTCACGTAGTGACGCGGTAGACGTAATGTTGAGTATTGGGACGAGCCTGGATATTTTGATATTTCGCCATATTTAGGGTAATACTAACCAATTTGATATTGCAGGCTGACTTTGTGGCACCAAGAAATTACTCAGAAAGCAAAATGAGTCGATCGAGTACAGAACCAAAACCACTCTCGCAGCATTAGAGGGACAATAAACGCAAATAACAATTTATGTCACAGTGAAAGCTCAATGTATGACGTCTAAAACGGCAATATTATCAACAGCAGTGCCCTACTTACCGAGAAATTAAGCTAAATGTATCACACGATGAGTGCCACGAGTGGGACATTTTGGAAATGATCCCAATGACGTGAGAGAGTCCAAATACAATTAATCACTCGTAATCAAACTAGCTGCAATAAGAAAAGAACCTTCTATGCATCAAAAGACGTAATAAAATGCTGCTTGTTCGTTTCTGTTTGATTCATGGAAGAAAGAACCTCTTTGGCGTTGCCATGGGGAACGGTGCGCGTGGTTCAAAGGTTCAGTTTTCGCCGAACTGCGCGTCGCTCGGCGCCCTGCTTCGCTCACGCGGTTGCGTCTCAGTGGTAGTTTTGGTATCGCGTACTGCCGCGTGTGTTTTGCGCGCTCGTGAAAGTCGCTGTGACAGAAAGTTCAACAAAATTCCGCATGCATGTGATGTTGCCGAATGCCCGAATGGTGCACGCTGCCAGTGCATGCCGCCGCGCAGTAAAGGCGGGCAATGTTGGGCACAGCAACAGTGATGTGAGAAAGACCGCTTTCAGGCGGGTGATTTGAAGTGCGCTAACGCGATGTGGACCACTAAAATGTGATTTTATTTCAAAATAAGCACTTCCTCGGCACAAAAGTAGCACTATAAGGTTTCTGGACAACTATTTCAACAATAAACGTCGACTTAATATTTGCTTTAGTGTCCCTTTAACAGCTGACCGTCAGTGGCAGATGTATTGACATCGCCATCACAAAATGGTGATGGAATGCATTTTAAAGCTGGTCCACACAGCCTCATTTTGTGCTCGACTATGGTCTGTCTGCGTTAAATTTGTTCCCAGCGAAGTGGAAATGGTGCGCGCCCCTTATGAAAGCTTATATGAAAGGTAAGTTCACACACTGAGGACAGCTATGTTGTGTCAATTTTGTGTGCCCGAAACTTGTCACTGTGAGTGCTGCAAACAAAGGAAGATCTTCAGCTACATATGTCGACCACGAAAAGCTTATACGGACAGAAAATGGGAAAAATATCTGGACTACGATGACAAGCTTGCAGACGTTCTCAAACAGCTCCGTGTAGACCGAGCTTGTCAAGGTAATGGCCCTTGAATAGGCACGCGATCGAGGCATTTTCACATGTGACTTCAATGCCAGCAAAACTGGATTGCTGAACGAAAGAAACTGCCAGCAGAAAAATTTCACTTTCTATGAAGGTGCACTGTGCTTGCTTTTTTTTTTTGATTAAGTACGGCATAAGCAGGCGTTGTGCTTCGCACTTTTACGCTGCACTCTCTTTTTTCTGGGCGTTCTGGTCGAGCTAACATCGATGAAAATAGCGCTAGATGAACAGGGACACGAGAAGAGGACACACAACGCCTGTGTTCATGTCCCTGCTCACCCAGTGCTATTTTCGTCGACACTGTGTACCAACAAGCCCAAATTTCAGCCGTGCTGGTCGATCTACCGTCTAAAATAGCATCAGGGTGTGGTGATGGCCGTTAACCTTTTCGATAAGTCGAAGTTTGCGAGGAGAATGGATTTATGCGCATTAATTAGAAGCACTGTGATTTGATTTTGAGCGGATGAAACCGTTATACTTATTTTTCGGAAGTTTGGATACTTTGAATAGCAAAATTCCGGTGTGAATCGAATCGAATAGCAAACACTATTAGAAAAATATTCGAAAGTTCGAATATTTGCACACCCCTAGCAAATAGTGAGTTTTGAGACTGAATAGAATACAAATAGAATATTGAATACTTTTCGAATATTTTTTTTAGTACTGAGCAGCCGTTTCAGCAGTGAAAGTACCACTGACACCAAAATTCCGAACTTGAGACATTTGTGTAGTTCCATTCTCCCGCATACATAGGTAACTCTGACCGAGTATTAGTGGTGAAAATAACCATGAACATATTTTAATATGGTTACAAAGTAAGCAGAAGTGGTCATCTGTGTTCGCAGCAGCTTGCGACATCATCAATGTGACGTGTTTAGTGGCTGTTGGGGCTCCTGTGGAGTTTCGCTCGTTCCACCAGTATTCTTGTCATCACAGACAGACATGTTTGCCCGATACTACATGCAACACCACCTAGAGTGGCCCATGGTGGTGACCTTTGTCTCCCTCCTCCCTCACTGTATTGTTGGATTGCTCTCTAGGTGGTTTTGGCTGCTTATGCCAGTGGTGTTCGAAGTGCATGATAACAAGGAATTTTACAACAGAGCTGTTATTCTCGAGGTTTGCTGCGTGTCGTAGGTTGAAAATTATCAGCACATGAACCGGCACACGCTCTCTTCATCCTCTTCTGCTTTTCTCCCAGAACATGAGCACCGATTTGTCTGGCGTGGGATGCAAATAACTCTGATGGGCGAGAGAACGAGTACAGAGAGAGAGAAAGAAAGAGAAAGATAAATTCTTGGCGAGGCGAGATTCGAACCCGCCGTACCCATGATCCAAAGGAGAGCATCATAACCACTCGGCTATCCAGGCACACTAGCAGAGTATAGCATAGCCTTATATAATATAGTATAGCAAGGAGCTGGGAAAGGGAAGTGAGGGTGAGGAAGAGATGTGAAGGTGAGGAGGAGAGAAATGAGGAGGGGTGAACAAGTACAGAGGGAGAAAGAAAGGGCTAGAAAGAAGAGACAGAAAGAAAGAAATAGATAGAAAGAGAGAAAAAGATAGAAGGCGAGAGAACCACAGAAAGAAAAACACAGAAAGATAAAAAGAAAAGTAGAGAGAAATAAAGGGAAGAAAGAGAGAAAAAGAACGACAGAGAAAGAAATAGACACAGAGAGAAAAAGAGAGAAACAAACAAAACAGATAGAAAAAAAAGAGAGCAAGCATAGCCATGTATAGTACAGTACAGCAAGGGGCGGGGAAGAGAGAGGTGAGAAGGTAAAAACCTAGCCAAGCCAGAACCAGCTAGGTGCCCACCAGCTCTGCTGTGACCCAGCCTTGCACGACTTAGTACAAGCTGCACAAATATTTTTTTCTTTTTTGAAGGGGGCACACTCTTGAGCGTGAAGTGGGAGCTGGGCAGGTGGTGTGTCACGTGTGGTTTTATGGCAGGTGCCCTTTGGTAGACAAATTTCAGCAGGAGAATGTGCCTGGTGTGTCACACGCTGGCTGATACTGCAGCACCCATGTTGTTTCATTCCTTACTGCACGCAACACCCTGATTCAAAAAGCATGGTCTCAACATCACTGAAGTTTATGTGGACGTGATCTTATGACACTCCACTGCGGTCGGGTAGTAGTTTCTTAGAATTTTGGGCAGGCATTTCAAGTGCCATTGAAATTTACCATGTTTAATAGTGCTAGCACTAGGCTATTGCAAATAGTAAATTTTAGGTCCGAAGCGAATTCGAAGCAAATAGTGATTTGGTCGAAGCGAATTTCGAAGCGAATTCAAATAGTTTATATCACATAAAAATGAGCATATTTGTCATGACCCAACTAACCAGCGCAATATTTTTAAAGTTGAAACAAGGCATATGCACATGTCATTCTTTTTGGTTCAATGAGAAGTGGAAGCAACTTTGAGTAATAGCAGTATTTGACTTTCGGTAAAATGCAAGTGATAACCTGTAAAACATGTTACGTTTTAAGATTTACTATACTTGGAGCATATAAGCCGGTATAACAAGCTTTTAAACTTAAAAATGATGAATCGATGTGAGGGTAATTACAGTAAAACCTCAGTAATTCGAGATCCCAACGTAATTAGAAGGATTTCCTTGGCCCCGTATTTTGCAATGTAAATTTGAGTGGATAATTGGAAGTGGCGGTCAGTACCAGCCCAGTTAATTCAAAAACTATGGGTGCCATGTGCCAATTCCCCGATCCCGATTTAGCCGCAAATCCACAGAAACGATGCCCCTTAGGAGCAACAAGGCAATGCAATGTAGCGATACTAATGAGTGACAAGTGAAGCATCCCAGCCTCGCTGCTGCCAGTGCGAGAAAAAACTAAACAAAAGGCGGTCTCATGGTCAGCTGAAATGTGCGGCTGCGGAAAAGACATGCTTCACTGCAGCACAGCAGTGACACGCGAGCAGCATGACGCATGCTTCTCTCAACATCAACGCGTCATGATTTACCCATTCTTTCTGGGAAAATAGAGAAATTAATGAAGGGCGGTCTGACGGAATTCACAATGTTCGCATATTCGCATGTTCCGGCAATTTCGCATGTTCGCATGTTCGCAATTCGCATGTTCCGGCAATTTGCGCACTTGCACTGCTGGCAGAGTACTTGCCTGCAACGCCTACTTCGAAAACTCAGTTCGAAAACTTCAATGATCACCTTTTCCACCCAGAACACATCGCGAATTCCTTCACACTAGTCATTATTAAATTCTTCATTTTACCAGAAAGAATGGGCGAATGGTCGCATCATGACGCGCTGACGATGCGAGGAGCCCACCAGTCACCACTGTGTTGCAGTGAAGCAAGTCTTTTCCACAGGCGCCATTTCAGTTGATCACGAGACCGTTTTTTTCCCTCTTTCTTTTTTTTTTCTTGCACTGGCAGCAGCAAGGCCCGCCGTTTCCTCGGTTTAGCGGCAAAGTTGGGACCAGGTATTGCTGGAAGACATAACCCTTGTAGCCGCAAACTAGCAGGAACAGAAAACAACCACCTCTGATTATTTCCAGTAATTCAAAGTTCCTTGCATCCTGCTTCTTGTATGTTTGGTTAATTCGAAAACCCGCTTAATTAGATTTTTCACAGTCCCAGTGACTTTGAATTACCGAGGTTTTACTGTATGTTCATTTAACCTTGAAGTGGGGCTTTGCGGCAGTGCGGATTTCTCCTGAAAAGGTGTATTCACGGTATAGCACACCTCCACCGCAGTGAAACCACCTTTACATGGGGTTACATGCGGTTTATATATGTCTATTCGTTCACTTCGAATACTTTGAAATTTCCTACAATTTTAATTCGCGTCGAAGCCAATTTGAATACTGTAATATTCGTTCGAATATTCGAAGTGCTCAAATATTCGCACAAGCCTAGCTAGCACATAAGTTACAATAGAGCATTTACTTGAAATTTTAAAATATGCACACACCCATACTGAACTGGGAAATAGAAAAAAAGATTCACAAGAAAACCACTATTATCTGGTGTAGGCGCTGTGAGTAAGTGCAGTCTAGAGAATTAAGTTTCCAAGACTTTCATAATGCTGATAGTCCGCAGTAGTTTGCAGAGCATCAGTTGAAGAATGCTACTATTTTGAAAACATCTGCTTGAAGATCGAAGGACTGAAGTGGGTGTGGTACATAAAACAGTAGACTTCGATTTAATTCTATTTATTTCAATGTTTTGATTAACGCAATCTCGACTGAACATCCCAACCAGCACCCATACATTTTTATGGGACAAAATATCCATTATTTTGATACTGAAATTAAACTTTGCCTGATAATTTGAACTTAGCTGGTCATCTAACATATGCACCTGACCCCAATGGTGCCTGCAATAATGGTTCCAATAGCAGCAGCATACGACTACCCAGTGGTTAACGTACAGTGAATGCATTAAACACACATCAACTCCTGTCGAAATTTGTTTTTTCACATGCCCCAATAATATTTTAGTGCAGTAACGGTAGCTCACAATGAACCATAATAAGATTTATCCGATTATAATGCATGCCTTTTTTTTTTTTCAGGAAGATTTGTTCAAAGATTTCTCAGCCAGCACGATTCGAAACGGCACAATACCAATAACAGCGTCCGCAGTAACCTAGTCGGAGCCAGCCTAACTAGCGTCCTCACCACTGGCATCACAAGATGGTGACCATAGATGGCAAATTCACGCAACATGACAAAAATGACACACCACTTTCAGTCTAATTAAAGGGACCCTGCAACACTTTTCGAGCGCGGTCAGAAAACGCTGCCGATCGATAGTTGAGGTTCCTGAGTACACGCGAGCCAAACATTATAGCGCAGCACGCAGCCTGAAATTTACAATTAATTCTGAAAGTCAGCTAGAAATCGCTCCCTCTTCTCTCAACAATTGATGCTATATACTCAAAATCACTGCGTCATACAAGGGGCGTTCAATAAAGATTTCCCCTGACTGACTTCTATTTATTGCAGAATGCTGAAACCGCTCATGTGTTATGACATAAGTCACTGTAGGTCACGTGCCAATGTGCAACTCTAAACTAATAACGGTCTTCCTTTTAGAGGTGCTGAAGTGGTGTGAGGTGTGATAATGGATGCAGTGGAATACAGAACAGCCGTCAAGTTCCCGTACTTGAAAGGCCGCACTCCAAGGGAGACGTTCGATGAGATAAAAGGGGTTTATGGGGAAGATTCCCCATCATATGATGTAGTGAAGAACTGGCATCGTCAATCCAAATATGGTCTGATTTCGGTGGAAGCGGCTCCGATTGCAGGGCGACCTCACTCCGCTGTCGATGAACACACCATCCAGCAAGTGGAGGCTGCCATTTTGGAAAATCGCCGCGTTATCGTTCGAGACCTAGCCCAACATGTCAAGATTAGTGCGGGGTCCATGCAAAAAATCATTCAGGACCACCTTCATATGAATAAGGTATTCGATCGCTGGGTTCGCCGGCTGCTCACACCTTTCCAAAAGCAGGAACGAGTCGAATGCTCCCAGGCTCTTTTGACCATGTGCCATGGAAACCAGCAGGACTTTTTCAACAGACTGATTACACAGGATGAATGATGGGTCCATTACTATGATCCGGAGACTAAAGTCCAGTCGATGCAATGGAAGCACTTGGACTCACCGCCTCCAAAGAAGGCACGCGCCCAGCCCTCGGCGGGCAAGGTCATGCTCACAGTCTTTTGGGACCAGCACGGAGTAGTCTTGATGAATTTTCTAGCAAAGGGTGCCACAATTGCTGGGGCATACTATGCTTCACTGCTGCGGAAATTGCGAGAGACCATCAAAAACAAGAGACGTGGCATGCTCATCAAAGGCGTCCGCCTTCTGCAAGACAATGCCCCAGTTCACAACTCGCATGTTGCCCACACGGAAGCACGCTCCTGCGGCTCTGAAATTCTATCGCATTCCCCTTATTCACCCGACCTCGCACCATTGGACTTCCACCTCTTTCCAACATTGAAGTCATATTTGAAGGGTAAGCATTTTCCATATGATGAGACTCTGATTTCTGAAGTTACAACATGGCTTTTGCAGCAACCTGTCGACTTCTACAAGCGAGGTGTTTACAGTTGCATAAAAAGATGGGAGAAGTGTGTGTCCCTGGGTGGCACCTATGTAGAGGACTAATAAATCTGCAAAGTTTCGTTGCTCTCCGTCCCCAGGAAGTGGGTCAGGGGAAATCTTTATTGAACGCCCCTCGTATACTCAAGTTCCACGCCATTGGCTGATTTGAGCATTTTGAGCTAAGTATTTACCATGGTCGCCGCGGGATGCCACCACACACCCGCGATCACACTGAAAGTCAGCCGCGCGTTAGAATAAAAAAAAAAAAACTTGGCTGATCTCTTTGTCATAGGAATCGGTATAACACGAAAGCGAAACGTGTCTTCACAGACGTAGTTGAGCGTTTGTTGTGCATTCTTTCGCCCCAAGTGCGAAGGAATGAATGCTACAGCAACAAATTGTAATGTTACGTGAAAAACGGCAAGCAGCTCGAAACTTGCAATGCGCTGCTCAAGCAGAAAGGACGCACAGAATGAACATACACAGGATGAGCACGAACTAACTGTCACAGTTGTAACTTATTTCTTTGTCAGCAGCGTGCTCCTTTCGCAAAAGCGGCCGCTGCAGTGAGCGAGGTGACCTTCATGCTCTCAACGCAAGCTTGTGGTGAAAGCACAAGACGTACAAACCACCGCCATCACCAGATAAGCGTGCGTACAAGCGACGACCTTTAAAGCGCGCTCTTCGAGCCCTTTGCGCGATCTCACCAGTGATAATGAAAACACGCTGATGTACCACTGATCTCTGTGTACCGCCACCGGCAAATGGTATATATAAATAGCTCGCTGTTAGCATGGCAAAGAACATGCAGTCTGTGGCCGAATCGTTTCACGCTGCGGATCGACGGGTCGTAAGTTTGACTTCCGGTGATGGAACTTTTTCTTCTAGTTTTTTTTTCTTTGCCATCTGTTAGTCTTTATATTTTACGTGATATCCGTGACGGAAGTACGTCAGTAGAGCCGTGGTGGACCCCGGCATAAAACACTTTCGTGTTAAAATAATAAAAAAGTGCTCAAGGTCATGACGTGTGCTGACAAAGGACTGCATCATCTTGCCCCCTTGTCATCCCCCTCCCTGCGTAGCATTCAGTGCGCTCGCTGGTACGAGAGGAGAGAGAAAGCGCTTGAAGCGTGCGACAAATCCCTGTAACTCCTCTTGTACTTGACGGATTGTAAAAATTTTTGTGGCATGTGATTCGTGAAGCATCATGCACTAGTAGTGAGACTATTCCATTATAACACAGAAAAGAGTTGCAGGGCCCCTTTAAGAGCGTACTTTCAAACAACAAGTTACATACTGAACTAGTGGTAACTAGTTACGTCAGATGCTCTCGGCGTTGCAGAGAATTGCACCCATTGCAGGAGACTAGCTAAGTTGTCAGTCTGGCATGCATCAATATCCCATTTACGATTATTTGTAATTTATTTGATAAATACGGTTCATTAAACGTGCTGTTTGTTGTACGGAGGACGACATATTTTGTTCTTCGTAGCACTGAAGTGCTGCCTAAGGCGGATGATGAGTGACATCAAATCAAGTTTTATTCTTTTTGCTGGTTTCATCTTTGCCTAATTTCCAGAATTAAAGACATGATGCATTTCTTGCTAGAAAATCGGGTGCATGTTTGACTTCTACGGTGTTTAGGCACTCAAATGTAATTTTTCTTCTTTAACCCTTTACCCTTTTTCCCTGCAGAGTTTTTTGGCCAGAAACGATACAAAAACACCATTTTTTTTATTTGCCTATTTGATTGTACGTGTCTTGAAACAACTAAAAAAACTATTTAAAGGCGCTTTATTTGCAAGATACAAGCAAAGAAAATATATTTTTTTGATATGCAGAGGATTGATTTCACTGTACTGCATTACGGAAAGTGCCCTAATCACTACAGTGTCTGGTGCAGAAAATCTGTCTTTGAAATCTAAAAAAATTATGTGCGGGGACAAGGGAGCCCATTAAAAAAAACCCTTAGATGTGCTGATGGGATTTGTTTACATCTATCGGCATCCACTGCCGATATGTTGAGACGTGGTCGTTGTCCAAATCCGATGATTTAGAAAAAATATGCTGCTCTGTGTAGTTACTGCCAAACTCACAGGAGAACTGAAATTTTTCATTCCACAAAACTTCGGCAGACAAGCGTTTTTTTCTTCTTTTTTTTTTCCTCAACAGAACTGTTGCCAGCATGTGCGCACCACTCATGCACAGAGGACAACACCATTTTCTAATTCTGGTTACCAGAATCTAGTCCTTTCTCAACCAAAATACATGCTTTGAGCAAATTTTTAGAATTTTCACTGCACCATCTGTTCAAGCCAAAAAGAACTCAGCAAAATGAATCAGGGTAGCTTAATTATGGCACTCCCAAACGCTTCTTTCAGTGTGGACGAGCTCAGCTCGTCTTCGGTAGGGAAAGGATTAAACACATAAACTGGGGGACTTGTTACAATTGGGGCAACGCTGCCAAATAAGTCAGCATTTGCTTTTCCTGCCTCTTGCTTAGTTCAACCCACTGGATATTTCATGCAATTTTATCTGTCCCTTCAGGGTTGAACTCATAGAAGTCAACTACAGTAAATAACAGTACATAAACAATTAACATTTTGCTGTATAAGTTTCCAGAGATCACTTTCTGAAACATGTTTCTTGTTTTTTAGCGTATCATTATGAAACTTTCACAGCTTATGTATTTTTATGTGCTGATTTCAAACATGTAATTATTGTTCTAATACAATATGTAGTTTTGAAACTATTAAATAGTATTTGTATTGTTAGGAGCAGGCACTATTTCTAAACCGTGAGAGTTATCAAGCAAATCAGCCTATCACAATAACCTGGAATCAATGCTGTATGCAATAAGACAAGAATGGATGTTCTAGGCCCATTTGAACAAAAGTTATGGTATGTTGAACTTTCCCAGCTTGATCCCAGTTTGACCGAGCTCGACATCGCCGACTTGCCAAGTGTTCAACGTACTATAACTTTTGTTCAATTGGGCCTAGAACATCCATTCTTGTTTTATTGCAAACAGTATTAATTCCAGCTTATTGTGATATGCTGATTTGCTTTATAACTCTTACCATTTATAAATAAATCTTGCTGCCAACAATATACATGAAATATTTGATATTTCGAAAACAGCACAGTGTACTAGAAAAATAATTGCATATTTGAAATCAGGACATAAAAATACATAAGCTGCGAAAGTTTCATAAGAATGTACTCAAAAACAAAGAAATATGTCTCCGAAGCAGGGTCCCCCCTTAAACACACTCTTGAAGCATTCCAGGTCATAAAAAAAGCAATTATGGTACCATTTGGTGAAAAATAGAAAGATAGCCCTTAAGAAATTAAACAGGAACAATGGGGAAAGCAAGGAGGAGATAGTGACTTGCCACTGAACCCTGGAGTGAGCTGAGCGAGACGTTGGGAGTAATGTGAAGGAGGGTTGTCCAGGTTAATTACTTTCAAGTGCTGCTCAAATATCTCTTTTCGCTCTGCCAGAGTAGGCAAGTCAATCAAAATGTGGCGGTCAAATCTACCAGGCCTCAGCAGAGCCTGAAAGAAATGAAAAGGGCTATTGTGAAATACAGTGTACTTTCTTTGCTTCCCGACACAAGTTAAACCGATAAAGTATTAGAAACATCATTACTCACCATTTCTTATAGTGTTTCTGCCTTTTCACTGCACTACAACATCAGTCATGCCATTGTAGCAATGCATCAGTGCTCATTTAGCAAAATAACAATCCTAAGCTTTATTTATCATACCTTGACATAAAGTACAACATGCCAGAAAAAACTTAGCTATATCACATAACTTGCTGCATTGCAGTTTTGGTTATTGAGTTGCACTAATTTATTTATTTATTTATACAAGTACCTCACGGGTTCCACGGGGGAACATTTAGTGAGGGGGGGATACATTTTGTTTTGTTTTACAAAGAGCGATCAATGCAAATGCAAAGTGAGGAAAAAAAAAGAAGTGAACAATATGCTTGTATACACGAAAAGTCCTGGCTGCGCAAATTGAAACAACCAAACGAGACGGCAAAAAATAACATTATACAATTCGAACCATCGTACATAAGTATATAACACAACTGATGTCATATTTTTCAATGAATGCCACAAAGTAATGGGGATAAAGCGTTACACAATGTTAAAGGCGATTTATCCGGATTAAGAATCAGCAACTAGCCGCAGTACATAATGATGTTGAACATTACTAAAGCCTTCCGATTAACTGCAGTTTGTGTCCCTCATTTATGTTTCCATTTATCCCCAATTTTCAGACCAAACTGCAAATATTGTGGTACCCTTTCTGATGGTTGGACGAGAACGCTGCAACAGCAATTGCCACAAAGAGTACACTTTTACCAAATATGAAATCGAAATCAGCAACACTCAACTATTCGCATAAAAAAACTGCATGAATTATCAAATGCTTCTTGTGGGGCTGATTGGACTGGACGTTTGCAGAAAAAACCATCGCAAAATAGCGGACTGTGACTTACTGGTCACTGTGTGATTACCATTGGGCTGCTTTGTGATGAGATGCATGTTATCGCAACTACTCTTCACAAACAATAAACCTTCAAACTTATTTATCATATCAAACTACGTTTTTTGAAACGAAACAGAGGTGTCAATGACACACTTACCCCTTATAAGGGGAATAGCATGCAAAAACGGAGGACAAGAAGGGAGGCAAACAACAGCGCCATCATTCATGACCCTTCTTGTCCACTGTCTTTGTGCGCTGTTATGTACCAACTAGCCCAAGCTGTCATGGTGGTACTCATATCCATCACGTGTAATAAAATATGCTAATAGCAAGTACGCTTCCTGTGTCACACTAGTGCGTCACAACATTTTCTCGAAGCTGTTGCCCGCCAAGGTGGCCTAGCGGTTATGGTGCTCGACTGCTGACACGAAGGTCGCAGGATCAAATCCTGGCTGTGGTGGCATTTTCGACGGAGGTAAACCTCGTGGCCCGTGCCTAAATTTAGGTGCATATTAAGGAACACCAGATGGTCAAAATTTCCAGTTTCCTCCACTACGGTGTCCCTCATAATCATATCGTGGTTATGGAACGTAAAACCCCAACTATTATTCTCGAAGCTGTTGACAAAGAAATAACATTTCAACTTGATGAGGTTTATCTCTTGGTTCTTGTGATGTAGGTGATTTAAAGGGCCCGTAAACAGGCTGCGACTTTTTTTTAACACCCGCCAAACAAGCTCGCTAATCCGTACAGTAGACCGCGGCGATCACGTTTTCCGAATATTACAGCGCTGCGCGCCGCGCAGACCCTTCATTTCGAAAAACAATTCCCGCGCTTCTTTCCTACGCCTGACCAATCCTCCTCGTGTCAACTCGGCGATCGCCGAGTTGACGTAGCACTAAGCTCGTCGATTGGTCTAAACCAGGTCTCAACAAACAGTTGTCAAGTTAACGTCAGTTCCTGTTCCCACCCACCGCTACGAAACTGCGCCTTGTTTTTTGGCCCTGCGGTGATGCGGTTTCGGCCACGCAGTTGTCGCGCGTATATTCCTCGCACTGCATAGCACCTGCACTCACTTCGCCTTCGACATGAGGTGAAGCGTTGTTCAGTTGCTGGCTGCAAATCGAGCGGGGAGAGGGGAATCTCCGGTAGCTCGGACGGGTCGCGCTTGCTTGCGCGGCAAGCGGGGTTCTCCAGGCTTTTCTCTTGCGCCCCTTCGACGTCTCGGAAAGCAAGCACGCATTCCTGCTGCATTGTGAACTGTCACAAAGGTTTAAAAATAGTGAAGAGCCGAAAACTGCCCGTCAAGTTACGGAGCACGTACGACAATATAAACAATAAACAACCAGGAGCCGCAGCAAGCGGAAGTGCATTGCGACTGATCGAGCTCGCCCATGACGTCAATTCTTGACGTGTCACGTTGCCGAAGTGGGCGGAGTCACGACGACGGGCTACGCCTTTTCCTCCATGTGGCGGAGAAGGGTGGTGAGGCCGCGCGAAAATTTGAAACCAGCTGAAACGGACGTTCTAACCCCTGTAACTTCCTTATTATAGCACGTACTCACAAAATTTCTTTTCATTACAATTTTTGGACATCGGGGTTGTTTACTGGCCCTTTAAAGAAAAAAAATGCAGCAGAAACCCTCTATTGTGAAAATGTCAGATAGTGCTTAGGCATTATTTGTAACTGCATCATTTAGCTAACATTAGCCAGCATTAACAATAATTTAACCAACATTAGCCATCCTTTGGCCAAGAAAAGACGAAAATAGCCATTGTTCATGCAACATTAGCCATCATTGGACAACATAATATGGTGGATAGAGGGGGAAGTGTGACGGACGGGAGCGGAGGGCTGTACGAATTCCCAATGAAAGATGGCGGTCACACCAGGTGGCGCTACCTGCGCCGTAGGTGCTTGCGGCGGCATTTGCCTGCTTTGCGTATGGCCGCTAGACGTTAGTTCCACTTGTTTCTAATAATCGCTTATACCCCGCGCCCGTGCTGTTAACGGCGCTACGTGTTTGTTTCGCTAAGAAGCATGTGTTGCAAGTTCTTAGCGGTGTTAAGCAAGAGGGAAAAAAAAGAAAACCAAGAATGCTTTTAAATCAGACGGAACTGGCGTGCCTCCAGGTTTTCATATTTAAATGTTTCTTAATATCGGTTTCCTTTGACATGTTTAATCTGCAACATTGTGCAAAAACTGGGCTAGTTGGTTAATTTCCATGGTAAAAGCAGCGCAAAAAGACGGCAACACGAGAACGACACAGGACAGGTGCTGAACGGTTCAGCGCTGGTTTTGTGTCGTTCTTATTATCGTGTCCCTTTTGCGCTGCTTTTACCATATTTATAGTCTGCTTCAGTTGAACTAAGCCATTTGCTCAGCTGCATGGCTCAGCTGACTTTAAAGTGTTTTTTCCTCTTGGTGAAGTGTAAACTGTTTACAATCGTTCATAGCGAGTATATTGGCTGCTGTGCGGTGCGTTTGTTTTTTCTCTCTTAGTCTGCACCCCCCTCCCCCCCTCCATTTCCTCTGTATTGTAGGGGGTTCTCTTGAGCGCGAAATGTTCAAACCATTTACATTTTCCGGATCCTTTTCCTTGAGGAAATTGAAGTGAGATCGGAATGCTGCAACTGGAGGCTCTTTGATACTGAACATTTTATTTTATTATTTTAGCGATAGTTCTATCTATGCAAGGACCAATGATTTCTATTAACTTACGGCTTTAGATGCATACTAAATACACGCAAGGGAAATGGTAAAACATGTTTATTTATCACACATTTGTCATTCCATAATTATGTCAGACATTAGTTATCACATACTTCCCTATCACGTTAAGAGGTCAACTTACTTGACCCTCCTCAACTTCAAGTTTTTGGCGCTCCCTTTGGACACTCCTGTCTGCTTTTCTTTTTTTGGTAAAGTACTTCGGTGCGTCCGGAAACACCGTAGGCACAGCATCTTCTGACAAACGCGGGGTATCTCAACAACCTCACCGTTTATAATGTGTTGGTATGTCCTTCCGATGAAACTCACGTCGAAGTGCCGCTCGCAAACAACGCTGTCCCTCGTCAGCTCTTTGCCAGTCTGCTTAATATTTCGAGCTCATTGCTCTCGCCTCGAGAGATCCTTCGGGGCAGGTATAGATCGTGCTTCTCCGAGCACGATCTATACCCGCCTTTACAGCCAGGGACGAAGCATGTACTTGCGCGATTTGACGGCTCGGTTTGCAGAACACGTGGGTACAGTGGTGGGTAAACAAACGACGACAGCGAAGGCGAGGCATCCGAACAAGGTGACGGCACAGCACAGAGAGAACGAACGAGCCCAGACGAGCCAAAGCAAGCGCGGCGAGCGCGAGCACCTACTACTACACCAGCGCCCCTTGCGGCGGCCAGAACTTTCATTGCGTTCTGCGCATCCCTCTCCCACGGCGGGGATACAGCGCCCGTCACACTTCCCCCTCTAGCCACCATAAACATAAGCTGGCTTTAGCCATCATTTATACAACACTAGCTGATATTAGCCATGTTTTAGCCAACTGCGGCCAACATCGGCCATCACTTGCCTGTATGTTGTGGTTACTTGTAACGGCAACTGTAGTGGCCCGATTTTTCTATGTTATGTTTCATGTTACGTTATGGTACCTCGTCGCGCCTATCATTTAGCAAAGATTAGCCATCTTTCAACCAACACTAGCTGACATTAGCCATTATTTAGCCAACACTAGTCCACAGTATCCATCATTCAGCCAACCCTAGCCACCATCAGCCATCATTAGCCATTATTTGGCCACCACTAGCCAACAATAGGCTTCATTCAGTGAACAGTGGTTGACATTGGCCATCATTTTGCCAGAACTAGCCTGTATGTTACTGTTATTTGTTGAGACAACTGTAGTGACCTACTTTACTTCTGCACAGGCAGTATGGTTTGGTTACTTGTTGCAGCAACTGCACTGTCCTACTTTCTTTCTGTGCTGGCTAAATGTTATAGTTAATTGTAGCACTGACTATGTAATATTACTCGTCACACCGCCTGAATGTTATGGTTACTTGTTAGGCCTGCAGTATGCCATGGTTACTTGTAGCACTGACTGTATATTGCTACTTGTTGTGGCAACTATAGTGGCCTACCCTCCTTCTGTGTCGACTGTTTGGTAACTCTTTCATGCCGTGACACAACACACAGATGTGCTTTTACCTGGAAACCTAGTCAAAGAATGCTAGTCAAACTCTAACTGCATCTATTTCTCAGTCATTAATAGGCCCAGCAACCAGAGTGGCTAGAAGTTAATGTGGATCACTGTTACCTTGTCTAAGACCTCAGACCGATTGGTTGAGGCGAGAAGTATAACACCTTCCTTTGTGGCCATTCCTGAAAAAAATTCAATAATTACAAAGTGGTATTACTTTTAACACTAAAAAGGCATCTTTAAAAATTTCAGCAATAAGTGAAAATCAGTGTTGTTTTTTTTTTCTTTCCTAAATTATAAGCATAAAAAATATCTATAGTGACAAAACAAAATAGGCAGTCAAGACAATTTGCAGTTAAGCTCTACAGCCTATCATATTTAGCGCACAAAAAATTCTATTTTGGAATACTTAATAGTGTATGCACATAATGCTCTCCGAAAAGCTGCTTCCCTACTTTTGAGAAGAGCAAAGAACAAGTTTCTTCCAACTGTTAGCTGCAGTGGTTTTAATTTTTAAATATGAACACATCGGAATGTGCAACATGACCACCATTATTTTATCAGCATTGCCAATGAGCTACGTTCTCAACACTAGTTACATGAGCAAAAAAAAAAATAAAAATGCCCACTAAGATGGTGGCATTCACAGCAGAGTAATATACTGTCCTGATTCATTGCCTGTGGGATGCCACCATTTAAACAGTGCGGTATGCTTAGCAAAATTCCTGCTCTCCACCAAGACCGCCACACTGTGCTGAGGTGGTGTAGCTGCCATTCATTCCTGTGGCGTTGCTGTGCTTTTCAAGCCGACCATTGCAGCCAGATTTAACCCTTTCAGACGGTCACCTCTTCTAAAAAAAATAAGAATGAACTCGTGTGGTACAGTTTCCCAGGGACAATGACGTCATTCAAGCCACAACCCTCATGTGAGAGGTAACTTCAACCCTCCTTTTTTTCTTTTCCTTTTTATTTCATGAGAATCCAAGTGCAGGAATATTGCTAGGCCAAATGTGTGTTCGAGTGAAGGGATCATGTTGAAAAATAACACATGGCTAGTGATGTCAGCCATTTCCTCCCAATCATGCTCCGAGAAGATTTTTGACACAACCACCATACTATAATGGTTCATGATGTGCTGTAGGCTATCAAGATCAAGTCAGTTTATAAACTCACGTATAATCTGTATATTTCAAATTAATTGTGCAAGGATAAAATAATAAGGTGCCCCTTACCATCCATTTCAACCAATAGCTGGTTTAATGTCTGTTCTTCCTCCCCAGTTGATCCTTCAGTGCCACTGTAAAGTAACAGACATGAAGTTATCAAAGTACATTTTGTAACAACATTTTTTTTTTGTAAAGGGTGAAGAAGTATGTATACCACGAATCTCACGCTCCTCAAAAAAACTTTAAAAGTGGTATGTACTAGGAGACCGAGATCAACAGCAGGATTCCTGTTTATAGTTGTGCCGAGTTACTTAGAGTATCTTTTCAAAGTTAAATGTCATGGAACGAACTTCATTGGTGTTTTTGAATGTGCTCTAGTGCCCTTTAATCAAGCATATGTCATAAAACGAATATTCAGAAATTTGCATAAGCACACATAACATATTAGCTAACTTATCATATTGAAAAGAATACTGTGAGTAACTCAGGACAACAGCAAACAGTACATCATCGGACATAATGATAAAATGTGGCATATATTATTGTAAAACAGCAAGCAAGCGCATCCCCCCACCCTTTTTTTTCCACAAATCTTCACCTCTCAGAAGAATCACCCTTCATCCATGAAAACTTGCTGCGTGTTTATGACATTCTGCATGCATTGCATTAAGTCAAAACAACTACTCGCAGCAAGTGCTGAAGATGAAACAGTAGTCACTACCAACTCAATCATGGATGGTGATTGCATGGTTCTAAATGCAGAAAGGCACTTGGCCAATGCTTAGAGTCTGATACTGCTGTCTACCATAACTCCTGCGAACAAAAGTGTGATCGACAGTGCTGCCATAGTTTACCACGCAGTCCTTCAGGCACACGGCAACACGCACATGGTCAAAACAAAACTACTGTCTGCCGCTGCAAATGCAGCGGATGATACCGTGATTCCTAATGATGCAATCAAGGATGGTGAGCATGCAGTTTTGAAGGCACATGACCAAGGCAGTGTCATACATGATGGTAAACACCATGATAAAGGCTGTAAAGCTACAAGTGAGCATGAAGTGTACTGGCATTCCTGACATTCCTGCATAGTTCCCGCTGATGACTAAGGCCACCTATGGCAATTCACACTTTGCCACTTCACCTTGGTTGAATGCTAGCACTGCTTTTGCTTTTTTTCATCATGCATTTCCAGTGTATTGCTCTTCGTGTACTTAAGGATCATTTGAACCAATATGGCCTGTGACAAATTTCAAGATGGTGGCACCCCCAATTTTTAAAAAAATTATCTTAAGTCCCAGAAAGGGTGCTTGCTTGGAATTTTATACTAGCCTGGTACAATGTGGGCACTCTTGTGTTGTTGTGTATAAGAACAAAGAGTGAGACTTCCAGACAATACTGTGAAGAAAGAAAGAAATATGACACAAAGCTGTTTTATTTAGGTGTAAAATGCTCGCTAATGTTTTGCACAATTTGTTCTCACAATGAAAGGAGGTGGGCTTGCTACCTCAGAATTGACAGTGAAATCCCATAGCCTCCATTGGTGTTTGAAGCAACAATGCATCTACTGTCTAAAATCTACACCATGCTGCTTTTAAGGTAAAGTTAAAATGCTCAGCAACACAACGTGCATAAAAAGGCACCAGTGTTGCACCCCTCCACAAACACATGAACACGTACACATTGCTTCGTTTTCGGCCAATAGCGTCAATTTCATCAATGTAGACAATGCAAGGTGCTCGCTTCCTTGCTTCCTTGAAAAGATCCCGGACACGTGCTGCTCCAAGACCTGTAAGCCATCAGGAGAGTGTAACAATTCATTCACAGGATGGAGCACTATATCTGTCAGTCTCTCTCCCCCAGTGTGTGTGTGGGGGGGGAGGGGGGTGTTGGACAGCAGACTGCTAATACTGTGAACAGTTTATTTGTTTTATATAAATGTGATCATAAATTTAAACATAACCATGCTTAATTAAAATCACTTTTATTTCTTCATTAATATACCTAGCCTCACTCACCTACTTTCATACATGGCAGACTTTAAAGGGTCAGAGGTATTGAAGGATGAAAAAAAAGGGAAGCAGTTCCTTCATTAAAAAAAAAAAAAGAAAGGTAACCAGTATATTTCCATCTACCTCCCTCTCTTCTGAACTCGTTTCACTCTTTCATGCCGACAGCTCAACTACCAACATTGCCACAGCATTACAACCAATCGAATGCATCTTTATATGAAATGCCTGGTAACTTTGACTCTGGTGCTTCCAATTTCATTGTATTATCAGTCACATGTCTAAAGTTATGTCTGCTACCATGGGAAGGACGGTTTATTTATGTCAGAGTGAAATAACAATTTATGTCACAGTGAAAGCTCAATCTATAACAACGTCTAAAACGGCAATATTATCAACAGCAGTGCCCTACTAACTGAGAAATTAAGCTAAATGTATCACACGATGAGCGCCACGAGCAGCACATTTTTGAAATGATCCTGATGACATGAAAGAGTTCGACTACAATGAATCCCTCGTAATCAAACTAGCTGCAATAAATTAAGAACCTTCCGTGCATCAAGAGATGTAATAAAATGCTGCTTGTTCGTTTCTGTTTGATTCATGGAAAAAAGAACCTCTTTGGCGTTGCCATGGGGAACAGCACGTATGGTTTAAAGGTTCTGTTTTTGCCGAACTGTGCTTCGCCCAGCGCCCTGCTTCGCTCACGCGGTCGCGTCTCAGTAGTAGTTTTGGTATCGCATACTGCCGCGTGTGTTTTGCGCGCTCGTGAAAGTCACTCTGACAGAAAGTTCGACAAAATGCCGCGTGCATGGGATGTTGCCGGATGCCCGAATGGTGCATGCCGCCGCGCAGTAAAGGTGGGCAACGTTGGGCACGGCAACAGTGACGTGCGAAAGACCGCTTTCAGGCGGGTGATTTGAAGTGCGCCAACACGATGCGAACCACTAAAACGTGATTTTATTTCAAAATAGGCACTTCCTTGGCACAAAAGTAGCACTACAAGGTTTCTGGACCGCTGTTTCAACAATCAACGTCGACTTAATATTTGCCTTTAGTGTCCCTTTAAAAGGACCCTGCAACACTTTTTGAGCATGGTCAGAAAACTCTGACGATCGGTGGTCGAGGATCCCGAGAACATGTGAGCCAAACATTATAGTGCAGCACGCAGCCTGGAATTTCCAATTAATTCTCAAAGTCAGCTAGAAATTGTCGCGTGGTTAGTGCCACAGGGGCACGGGCACGCAGAGACTGACGCGTACACGCCGCTGGCTCGGACGAAAGTGTAACCCAGCCTTTATTGGGGCACGAACATATATATGATGCACGCAGTAACAGGGGGCGCCACGCTCCAGTGGCGGCCTAATCAAAAGGCTGAATTGTAGCGACCTCTACAGAAATCACTCCCTCTTCTCTCGACAAATGATGCCGTAAACCCAAAGTCCATAGCCACTGGTTGATTCGAGCATCGTGAGCTGCACAGTTATTGCTGCCGCCGCGAGATGCCACCACGTTACCGTGCGCGCTCTCAGGGTCACAGTGAAAGTAATAGGCACGTTTGAAGAAAAAAAAGAAAAAAAGAAAAAGTACTGAAGGTCATGACACGCTCTGATGAACAGAAGTAGCTTCTTGCCCCCTTTTCATCCCTCCGCTGCGTAGCTTTCAGCACTCTTGCTGGTACCAAAGGAGAGAGAAGGCGTTTAAAGCATGCGACGAATCCCTGTAACTCTGCTCGTACATGATGGATTCTAAAAATTTTTGTGGCAGTCGATACATGAGGCAATAAACTCCTTCAATGAAGCCATTTGATTACTTGGAAAAGTGTTACAGGGCCCCTTTACGAAACGACTAGTTTCTTCAAAACTTCCACACCAGCTATTACCGCCAATGCCCTTTTCTCATGCTTATCAAATGAACAGAACTGAAACATAACCTGTTAATAATAGAAGCCAGTGGAAGCAGCCATTGTGAACCCTTGGATCACCTTTCAGCTTTGCTTCATATTTGATCACGCCAACAATATGCCAGCGCAATGTTGCTATGTACCATTACTACCATGGCCACCTGACAGTGCTTCCATGCTCCTATCACTCCTGCTAAGAGGGGTGGTGGGAGCATGATCCCAATAACTGTTTCCCTAAAATTTTGGTAGGCATTAAATAAAGTCACTTTCTGGCAATGATACTAAAGCCACAGATACTAAATTTTAATGCTACCTAATTGTTCATAGTAACAATACTACGCACTTCAACCCAGTTTAAACCAATATTCCTCTTTGAAAACCAACACTACTTCTAGGTACTGTCCCACAAGATACACAAATAGAGTGCAATGAAAATGCCCATTAAAAAATTCATGCATCACACAGAGAACTTCAACAGTTCATAGCAAGTAGTCCTTTTGGGGCATCTAAATGAGTAGTTGAGAAAAATTTTTAGGCTTTAATGGAGTAATGTAGCTGACTGGGCTAGTTGGTTATTCCTACTGAAGATAAACAGCGTGGAAAAGCACGGCCAACGAGAAGCAAACACAAAGGACAAGCACTTTTTGCGCTGTTTATCTTCAGTTGGAGATTTGCAGAAATCTCCAACATGCTCAAAAGTTTTGTTAAGTTTTTGAACAAATCTTCAGCTCTTCTTAAAAAGAAAACAGTGGTGCAATTTATGGTCAGTAATGAGCAGTGTTTTTGAAAAGCAATTGGAAAGCATATAGTAGCATGGTTTTGAAAAAAAAAATGTGTGTTAGTTTTGCCAATGGTTCTTCTTGCTTAAAGAGGTTCTGAACCACTCCTTGGGCTGGATAAAACACGTTCACATATAAAAGGTGAAGCCGTGAACACCTCAGCTAAATTTTGTACAACCGGAGCGCAAAGTTAGCCTCTTTTCAAACAGAGGCCTGTCAAGTAGCTGCCAGCAGCTACCCCTTGATAACACCTGGCATATTCCCATAGGGAGCTACTACAAATTGCTTACACGAAGCAGCCAGACTGTTTGGATCAGTGTGCCACATGACACCCTCTGGCAAAAAGAGTGTTCCACACTCACTGCCTTGGCTACGAGCGGCACTAGCTAACACTCCCAGGGATTATGCATACAGAAATACCCAATGGAGTGGACGGGGAAGTGTCTTCTGTCATAGCTCAATTGCTAGAGCATCGGATGCATAATTCAAAGGTTGTGGGTTCGGATCCCACAGAGGGAAAGGGTGATTATTCGTCCACTTTAATTCATTTCAATTTACGTTATTGTTACCACACTACAGTTAAGGACAACAGTTAATGTCCCCTATGCTTTCCCTGGTATAACTGCCTGTTGGTTTCATTTGGTTTTGTCTATAAAAAGAAAAAGACACATAGAAAAACACACCACAAATTCTTAATTATATAATGATTCTCAAAGGGGGACACTCATGTCCGGTTTTAACAAAGTGGAAGGCAGTGGCAAGTGAGTGTCCACATTAAAAATGAAAAGAGAGACGGATAGAAAAATTGCTCGCCTCCAATCATTTCAATGAATTCAGATCCAGCCATAGCCAAAAATGGGACACTGGCCTCTGTGGCAACTGCCTTGGCTAACATAGTCTTTCCACATCCAGGTGGTCCTAAGAGTAAAACACCCTTAGGTATCTTGGCACCTAAAGACTGTAAAGACCAAAAATCCCAACACAGTTAACACCCATTAAGAAAGCACGGCACAAGATCAATTTTTTTAGTAGAATTACAGGGCAGAAAAAAATCTTAATTAAAGTAACACAAGTGAAGTACTTGTAACATAGTTTCAAGTACACAGATGCCAGCTCATATTTAGAAGGCACAGGTGAAGAAAGGTAGCAGAGCTCGTGTACATTTATAAAAAAAAATGCTAAAATTAACATTATATACTTCCTACTCAAGACATTACCAAATTGTTGCGTGTTTGAAAAAGACACGTCAGCAGCTTCTACTTAGCAACGACGCCAGCCTCCTACACAGGCAATATGCTTTCATAATCCCCACTAGAATTACCCATTTTGGTTTGGAGCAAATGAACTCCTAGTAGCTATGACATCATAGGTATTTCCCAATGTTTCTTGATGCCAATTCACTGCTTTCTCAATGGCTGCCAGTGTTCAACAAATTCCTGCAGTGGCAGCTTCCTGCTGCTTGTCTTACTTCTCCATTAACCATCATATACCTTTCTTCCACCATGTTCCCTTTTCCTAACTTTTGTTTTCTTCACCAGGCTGCAATGAAGTTACACCTTCATCTCTGTACTAACCACAATGTGAAAAGTGAAGCCAAAAGGAGTTGGTATACTATGCCAGTGTAGAGGTTGCAGTCTTTTAGGAGGCCATGTTATGGGATAAAAAGCACAAGTCACCTGTATCCATGCCTCCAGGTTTTCACAATTATTTTCATTGTACTATATGTAATCATTGCCAATGTTCATATAATAGCCTCATCTCATCAATCTGAAAGTGGGGGAGGCAATACAATTAACTTTGAATAAAGCAATATTTTTTAATCTGGCTATTGTTTCATAATAAGTGTTCAGATATGGTATGCAGGCGTCAATATGAAATAAATGAACTCAAGAAATTTATGTGAAATAGACCCTTCTGTTTTTAAATTGGCATCTTCCATCCTAATAGTCCAATTCATGAGCCAAAGTGTGTGCCACAAACTATCCCATGAATTTAAGGGAAACATAACTACACTTTGACAATGATGACATTTTATAACGTTTCACTTTTATGGGAAACAAACTTTAATAAAATATTTCAATATGCATTGAGTAATATATTTTTCTTTAAATTTAAGTGGTGCTATTTGAGTGCATATCACAAGACGCAGAACATGCCCAGCATTTAAAACTTTCCACCATATGGAAATTCCACATGCTGCAGAACAACTTGTCTATTTTGCAGCCTAGACACTATGCCAGAAATTAAATCTACAATTCATGCATGGGTTGTGTTTAACCAATGGAGTGCCTGTTATAATTCAAGTGCTGCTAGGCAAAATAATTAAAATATTTCTCCACTGTCATGCCTGAACTTTTTTACTAAGGTACTACCATGCTTAGCATAAGGTATAATTTGCAAGTACTTTCTATGTGCTCGCACATTGTTACTTATACTGAGTGCAACAGGGGCCGTACTCTCAAACGATCGCAAAAGTATCGCCTTTGGTGCGTGCTGATTGGCTGTTGAGTAAAACCTGAAAAGTGAGGGCGCCACCTAGTACACTCAAAGCTGATTATAACAAAGTCACATCTGCCACAAAAATAACTTTGTTATATATATCCAAAAATTCGTTATAAACGTTTATTTGTAACACTGTATCTATGGCAAGACTATTCTTCATTTACTTCGTTATAACCAATAATTCGCTATATCTGTGTTCGTTATATCGAGCTTTGAGTGTATTTCCGTCAAGGTGACGGTGCTCTACGGCGCTCCTGACATGCCTGGAATAAACGAAGACACCTTATCACCGTCTGTTGATGGTGAAGTCTAGCATTTCAGTGACATAGACGGTAGCTTCTAGTATTCAATCCTCAGTGGATGTGCATAGCATTTTTTACGCTGAAGCTTTCAGCAAATATTACCCTGGGGCACGGTGCAAGAAATACTTTAGGTGAGTGAACGCCAAGACTACCGGTTACGCGACAATGTTCTGCTTCACAAGAAGCCCGAGAGATGGCACTACCTACTTCGACCCGGTAGGCTGCCTTGACAACCACGCGCATCGAGGCACTCTACGATCCGTGCAAGCGCACGCAACGTCACTGTGTGCACAGCGGCCGGAGCCTGCGCCTACTGTTGAAGCTCTTCCAGTTAATTAGTATGCATACAGTGAATATGACGAATGCAACGGTGCCTGAAGTATTTAGTAGAAGAAATAGCCCCCTCTCATCACGTTATCTTATCACGTTGTTAGCTGACAGCATGAAAAGCGCGTACTTCTCTTTGCAAGATTTGTAGCCACTTTTGCAAAAGGGCACAAAGCAGTGCCCATTCTTCCGCAGCACAAAGACACTTGACGACTATGACATTTTCAAAAACGAGCTCAAAAAGCAACGGCAGCAACAAGAAAAAGTGCATGCACTGCACAGCTAACGCAGCACGTGGACAGAGAAGGCCAAACCCCATATGCGTGAAAATGCACTGCGCAGCGACGAGCGACGCTATGAGCGATGAAATGGGCCATTCGCGCGACGTGTCGGGTGGTCGATATCACGCGATAACTCGGTTTTTCAGATTTGGAAACCGTCGCCCACGTGCCGGAGGTGCTTTGCAGAATTTGCCAGCAGCCCGCCACGGTCCTCAGTCCGGCGCGCCATCTTTCGGCATGCGGAAAACGAAAACATTAACCGTCTCTCCCCAACAAGCGCTCCCTTCGCTCACCTAAGTATTTCTTGTACCATGCCTTGGGGTGTTTTCAGTACTCGTTCTTTGCCAGCGCGTGTTTTTTTGTGGTTTGAACGTTCCAGGAACATGAACGGTGCGTTGCTCGCGTGGTTTAGCGCACACCGGCAACATGTTGGGATGTTGAGACAATATCGCTGCGGCGGCACACTACAGCTGAACTCTCTGAGTACGCCGCGTTAAACCCTCAACGAAAATACATTTCAAACAAAGTTGCATTCTTTAAATATTATACTGTGCATTAAACAATTGAACAAAAACGCTGAAAGCACTTTCAACACGTCCTATATTTCAAGTAGCCACAGCCAAGCCTGGCCACTGCATAGAAGCTAGCATACGCTGGAAAACACCGCACTCGGGTTGCTCTGCGCTCGTACGGTACGCTCACTCCTATGTTGTGAGACATTCGTAACGCCAACGACCAGTGCAACAATGATGTCACAGGCAAGTGTTTCTTCAGCTATTGAACGCATCAGATTCTAAGTCACCAAATGCGATACTATCGCCTTTCGCGATCGTTTGAGAATACGGGCCCAGTACACGCCATTCCTTTATCTAGAGAATCTTTACTCAGATAGATCTTCAATGAAGCACAGGTACTTTATTTCGATGAGTGATATGTTTATTACTAGCAGAGTGTGGCACTTGGTGGGAAACACAAGACACAATGTTGCTACAGAACCATAATAAAATATCAGTGCTTTCAAAGGCATGATAAAGAGCTAGCTCTAGATGGCATCCTAGATGGCATCTTTACACTATTCTCTGTACAAAGTACAAAAATATGGTTATTGCTACCCAGAATGTATGAACTCGCAGCAACTGCTTCATCCAGATGTAAAATGGGAAATTATCTAGTGCAATGTCAACTGAACATTATAAAACCCCACAGCTTGATGTGTTTGGCGCTACGTTTGATGAGTGCATGGTTTGCAGTTGATAAGTAATTTCTCACCACCTCATTTAAGCACTATGGCTACAGACAAGGCAATTTTTGTGTTTTACAGGAGCTGCAGATAACACGATAAAACCATGGCTTTAAGTTGTACTAATGACCAGCGCTGGGGCTTCAGGTTGAATTAGGGACCAGAAAATAAAGAGTTACTGCCACATTCTAACACACTGTCGAAGGCTGGTAGTCCCTGATTCTGCACTGCCTGTCACTGTTCGAAAACCTTTTTGACTGAACTCAACTATACCAGAAATTTTTCCATTATACTCTGATACACACACCACCAGCATCCCTGTGTGACAAGAGGTCATGAAATATGCCTCCCCTTTCACTAAGACCATTGAACACTTGTTTGGCGTACATGTCACTCATTAAAAAAGTTCATGGACTATTCCATAATCAGCAGTCAAGAAAGTTGTCAACAAAGCAAACACTAAAAAGCTATTGTGAAGCCTAACAGACTCTGTCCTTACCCCACTGTACTTTCAGTAAATTTAAACAGTGCTAGCATAACCACTCCCTCTCCACAGTATCACATTCTCACAATGAACCACCATGATATAGCTCAGCCTAGTTGCTCATAAATGCTGGTACGATAGCGCAATATGAGCCAAAGGCAAGAAGCAGAAAAGAATCAGTTTGGAACAATACTAATGTATATATAATAGGTGAAATTTTCCTCTCTAAGCCAAAGCTATGTTTTGTAGCATAGCAACTCAGTTCTTGCACTGAATACTACGTACATGATTCTTAACTTGAATTTCAGAAATTTCCTTTTTGCTCAACCTGTCAGTTTGCCGACATTAATCTTAAAATAGAAATCTTCCTTGTGTTTAAGAGTGAATTTTCTTTCTTTCTTCTAGGAGGTCATTTAAAGGAAGCCTCCTTACACCATGCACTGACAGAAATTCTGTTTCTGGAAGCAGACTTCAGACATCTTACCTCGAAGTGTAAACAGCTAATTTCTCCCCAATGAAAATGACTCCACAATTTTGTGTGCATAATTCAAAAGAAATACCCTCAAGTTGTCATGCAGTCCTAAAAAAGATGGCTGAACGAATGCCTTACGAAACAAATATGCAATTATTGCTTTAAATGCACTAGTACCACATGGACTTGTTTGCATAAATACATACCTTCTTAGCGTATCACCTGACAATAAACCAAACTACCTTCCCAAATTGTACTTTTTTTTTACTTACAGTGTAACGTTCTGGTCTTTTCAGGTAGTCAACAAATTCCATGATCTCTTGTTTAGCTTCTTGCAGTCCTGCGACATCCTTGAAGCGCACTCCTTTGCCAGATCCAGTAAGTGGGTCAACAATTGTGAAACGGGCTCTGCCCATCTGAGACTGGTGGTACAGAAATGGTGATAGGGTATAAATAGTGGTTATATTAGTCTCACTCACAATTTATGTAGTTTTATATGTAAAACATAAGGCCATTTACAGGTTTTTTAATAAAGATGGCATGCTCCAATTTCAGTTGCAGTCACCAAGAGTGCACCTTGCGTTTCGCACTCTCGGTGGCAAAGGGAGTAGGGCAAGGAGAGCCCCTGTACACAAGGTTGGTATAATTGCTTCTTAATTAGTTCTCACAGTCCTTACCCCCCTGTTACTGTATATGCAGGTCATGTAAATGTGCCGTCTTGACCATCCCCACACATGCTGCTTGGTTGTTTCTCATCATGTATGACTGGCATGCATGTTGTTTAGTGCTGAACTACTGCAGTGTGTTGACTACGCAATCTGTAAAGCAACGACATTCTTGGGCATGACAGGACATGTGTGCAACATGATTTTGAGGGAGGATATTCTGTTGAGTTCTTGACAAGAAAACAACTACAGTGCAGAACATTTAAAAGAATCGCAGTTACGTAACAAGTGCAGGAGTTCTGTGCACCAGTTCATTCAAATAGTAAGCCCATATAGACCGTTTAGAACACCATACTCACGGTCACCACTACACTTTATCATGTGACGGCGCCTCCCATTCAGCGCCTTCGGATTGACATTTGCTTGCCTGTGTGCAATGGCCACAGCGGCTGCAGGGACAGCTCAGACAGCCGTTATTTTTGGACTCAAGTGTGAGCATAAAACTTCAGTTTTACATAAAACTTCAGTTTAAGCTACAGTAGACTCTCATTAAACGGAACCTGAAGGGACCAGGAAGATATGTTCCATTTAACTGGAGTTCCATTTACTGAGAGATGAACAAGGGTGCAGAATACAAGTACGAAACCAATCTTGTCAGAAGCACTTGTTCCATTTAAGCAGCAGTTCTGTTTAAGTGATTTCTGTTTACTGAGAGTCTACTGTACAAAGGTAAGTTCTGTCAAATGTTCTTATTTTGTTTCCCAGCTCTGACCATGCTGGTTGGTTGTGACCACATCTTTCTTGTCTCCAGCGGTTATCATTACAGCACCGAAGTATGTGAGCATGTAGATAATTGTTTCAAGTGGTTAAGCAACCGCTCACATGCTGTTTGGTTACTGGCACAGAAAAAAACATGCGTGGCTTGACTAGCATTCCGCATTTACTTAGCTGCTATGGAAAATGAAGTTGCTCGAGTAAGTCAGCTGCACTTGTGTTGGGAACATACAGCGCTAATTTGTAAGCTCATCAACATTCAATATTTTGTGATATTTGGTGTCAGTAGAGGCAGTAACATTGTATTGCTGATGCAGGCAGTGTTAGCCTGATAGTCAGAGCTGAATGTTGGCTGCTAGACAATGCTGGCAAGTGGCTATTCAGCACTGGCAGCTGAACTTGCTGCGCATAATAAGTCGTCATAAATATACTCCTTGTGCAGCTGAGGCAGACGAAACTCACAAAGTATAATCCTCGGACCTTTAGGTGTCTGAATCAGTTCTGGAACTTACGGCAGAATGCCTTTTCCTGCTTCTATTTCACATTTTAAATAAACAGCACTAAGTGATCCCCGAACTCTTGGCAGAACACTGCTGGAACACCCGGTGGCAGCCGATGCCTAGTTGCTCCTGATTAAGAAGGCATTCAATGATGTCATGCGTGCAGTGGCCCCTGGTGCAAAGTGCGTAGTAAAATGTAGCTTCAAATAACCAAGGTTGTATAAGAACAGAAAAGGCAAATAGAAAATCAAGTTATAATTGTAGATTACACTGACAAAAATTTCGTAGCTTTAGTCATGTGTAAAGAGGTTGCTTAGTTGCAGAGAAAATTGCAATTGAGGACAGCACATCGTCAGTTTTCTAAAAGGCAGAGATAGTAAAAATGTCATCCACAAGCCAAAACAGTGCAGGAAGCTTGCACTGTGCAAAACATTGCAGATGATATGCTTTACTCTGCTGGTAAGTGCCTCCATATAGTCACAGGGAAAGGCAGTGCATTTGTTATTTTGGAACACTAATCTATCAGTTTTACATGACCTACTTATTTCCACATTTAATCTCCCTTTATAATACGCAGCTTGATGGTGATTCAAGTACCTCCTACCACAAGGCAAGAGCCTGTCCTAGGTGTTTTTAACTTGTTCCCATATCTACTCTGTTTGAAGTGTTTAAGCTGCTAAGTATTATTAGAGAGTACAAGTTTGTATGTTACTAAGCACCTCTAGTGTCACTACTTAGCTATTTTGCACAGTTCCTGATGTAAGGTATTTGTCATCCACACATCTCGGATACGTATTCTCTGGTCACAGGAAAAAGCAAAGTCCACATAAAAAGTGATGATGTGTTTCAAGTGATGACATGACTATAGTAAGATCATTCCATTTTTAAAAATTTATACTGCTGGTGTAGAACATTTAATTCTAAGACCACTTAAAGAATTAAATGTCCAGGCAATGCCACTGTCATGACATCCCACACTTAGAATACAAAGAACCGAAACTGCATGCTTGATGAGGGTCGCTATGATCCTCTAACAAAGGCATTATGAAGGTTGCAAAAAATGGAATCTCAGTGATGCTACCGAGGACTTCCGATTTGGAGGAATTTTTAGAGCAGCAAAATTTCCATTTTGGAGCACTTTGGAGCCGCAAAAATTTCCATCTTGGAGCACTTCGGAGCAGATAATTTTGCATCTGGGAGCACTCAAGAGCAGCTAATTTTACATCTTGGAGTGCACTAGAGAAGGAAAGCGCATGATCAGCGCACCGATCACGGAAGCAGTGCAAAGCGACGATGTCATGTGATGACGTCATCCATGACATTAAGATATATGACGCCATGATGACGTCACAAGTTCTGACGATTTATGACGTCATGATGACGTCACAAGTTTTGACAATCTATGACGTCATGATGACGCCATCATGTGATGATTATTCTTTTCATAAATCGATTGACGGCGCCGACGTTCAATTTTCGTGCTTGATGAAACATAGATCTAAGGCTTTCGCATTAATATTGCTTATTGAACGTTACCAGCCTGGCTGTTAACAACCTGGCCTTACACACCAAACTGTCCTCCATCATGTCACCTCTGTGCCGTGCGCGAGACAGCTTCGCTTGTCATCTACTTCACAGAGTGGAATGGCTCCTAAATTTTTTTATTTTTATTGTGATAGCAATTATACGGACACTCGACGGGTTTTTGCCGTCGCCGTTGCAGTAATTTTCCGTATAAAGTCCAAGTTGATACCATCACCCCGTGCATTCTACCCACGGGTAAAAGCTCGCGAGCGCTGGCGACCAACTCTGCTGAAGCGTAGATTAAACTAGTCGGCCATCTCCGTCGCACGGAGAGCGCATGCGATAACATCTTCCCGTGTACGGGCCTGCCTTCGATTGCTCATCAAATGAGAGGAAACGCCCCGCCTGTCTTTCGTAAGGAGCACGAAGGGACGCCAGGGGAGGAGTGGGGGGGACTGCATCGCTCGAAGGGCGCAGTCACTGGCGCGCGTGCAATCTCGAGGCATCAGGAGATCAGGAGACGGCTCGTAAACTTGCTGTGCTCTCAACGCTTACTTCGCGTTTAGAGAACTTGCAGCACGAAAACCGCTTCGATTCCTGGAGCGGCCATATTCCCTTAAATCAGCGTTTTGTCGAGTTACACGAGATCGGATCCAAAAGAGTTAGCTGCTAGCCTTACTTCATATAACAATACATAAAAGTTGTTGGTATCGCATTCATTGCTTCGCCCTTAACCCATATATGTCCAGAGTCCGATATATAGGACGCTTCTTTGATGCACTCTAACATCGCTATTTCTTTAGCTTATGACTAGTGCCACGTACAGCACATCAAACAGGCCTCAATGAGGCCTTCTTGATGTGCTGTACGAGGCACTAGTCATCAGCTAAAGAAATAGCGATGTTAGAGTGCATCAAAGAAGCGTCCTATATATAGGACAATGGGCATATATGGGTTAAGCGAAACTCAGTTTTTTTAACCGTCAGCTATGGACCCTGGAAAGCGAGGGGCGGACGTGTAACATGGCGTAGCCACTTTGCAGTGAGCCGTCAGAGACAGCCCTGCTACGGACAGCTGTGCATATTAAGACGCAATTGCGGCTGCTCTGACCAGGAGGCATGTTTTTATTAATGAGATGGCATTTTATTGCGATAGAAATTATATGGACACTCTCAACAGGTTTTTGCCGTCATGTCCCGTATAAAAGTTCAAATTGTTAGCATCCCCCCCGTGCATAGTATTGCCACGTGCATGCAATAAGAAAGACGACGACAACACAAATGGGCATACGCTGCGTGCAGAAGATAGAAAGGAAGAAAGAAGAAGAGCTCGCTGCGCACGGTATTAAAAAAACTCCGACCTGCTGTTCTTCTCTTGATCTGTGCGTTACGACTTCTCTCTTGACGTCGCCCGCACCATGTCCGGAGCCACGTCCGAGTTATGCTGATGTGATTCGTCGGCCTTCGCCCACACCTGAGGCAGCGCCCTTCCAGCCACGGCCCTTCCAGCCACGGTCCGCTGCCGTGCCTTAGTGGCAACGGGATTCTGTGAGACGACCACCAGTTCGCAGAACCGACTTGTGGCGAACGGCCGACCGTCGACCCCTTTGCTTCCACTGCGGGGAACCAGGCCACATTCTCCGATACTGCCACCATCGAGATTCTGGGTTTGGCAACTTTTCTCGCCCTGCATCTTTTGGCATTGAAGACCATCGGGCCAACGACGGTGATCGCCTGCCGACCAGCCAAGTAACTTCACCACGTCGTCACTGGCAATCTCTGTCACCTGTGCGTCAGACTTCCCCGAACCGCCAGAGCTACGCAGACGTCGCCAGAGGCCGTTCCCCTAGCCCACGCCGGGGAAACTAACTGCTGCGACCTCCGGGGGCAAGGTTGCCAATCGTCGAGACACCGAAAAGTCCCCCCTACCGCCGAAAGAAGACGATATGACGACTACGACAACGACGAATACTAATGCCGACGAAGTCGTACGGGCCGATCTCAGTATGCTCATAGACGGACATCATGTGACAGCACTGGTTGACACAGGCGCTGACTTCTCGATTATGCGGCAAGAGCTCGCCAACCGCCTTCGTAAGGTCAAGACACCGTGGACAGGGCCGCACATAAGAAGTGCTGGGGGTCACCTAATGACTCCCATGGGTAAATGCACCGCTCGGCTCCTCATCGGTAATTCTAGCTTCGTCGCCTCTTTTGTCATTTTGCCAGAGTGTTGTAGAGAGCTCATTTTGGGCATGGATTTTCTGCAAGATCACGGCGCCGTCATCAACATCCCAGAACGTATGGTGACGTTTTCAGCACATCCATATGTCGACTCCACCATTGACGAACCACACGGGCGTTTGCGAGTAGCCGACGATGTAACGCTCCCGCCGAGATCCTGCTGCCTTGTGTCGGTGTCATGTGAAAGGCAATGCCATAAGGATGTGATAGCTGAGCAAATAGTTACGCTGTTGCTTACGCAAGGCGTTTCCATCGCGAGAGGCGTCTTGGCACTGACTGATGGGCAGGCAGAAGTGCTCCTCACGAACTTCAGCAACGAGCGCCGTCACATCCCGAAGGGCACCGCAATTGCTTACTACGACGACATAGACCAAGCAAGGCATTGTTTCGCCTTGCAACCGGACGACGCGACTGACCCTGCCTCGACTCCTTTATCTGTCGACGTCTCCTCTACGCTGTCGCCATCAGGTAGGAAACGCCTATTGGAATTGATACACCAGTTCCACGATTGCTTTTCGTCTACGTCAAAGGTCAAGCAAACACCATTGACCAAGCATCGAATAATTACTGAAGATGACACGCGACCAATCCGACAAAATCCCTACCGTGTGGCTCCGAAAGAACGCGAGGAGATTCAAAAACAAGTACAGAAGATGCTCGAGGATGACGTCATACAGCCTTCGAAAAGTCCTTGGGCATCCCCTGTGGTTTTGGTAAAAAAGAAAGACGGCACCTTGCGCTTCTGCATAGATTACCGCAAGTTAAACCAAGTCACGAAGAAAGACTTCTATCTGCTGCCACGCATAGACGATTCGCTTGATCGGCTGCGGCATGCGCGCTACTTTTCATCCATGGACCTGCGAAGCGGCTATTGGCAGATAGAGGTCGACGAGAGAGATCGTGAAAAAACTGCCTTTGTGACACCCGATGGTCTGAACGAATTTAAGGTGCTTCCATTCGGGTTATGCTCAGCGCCAGCCACTTTTCAGCGTCTAATGGACACCGTGCTGTCAGGCCTGAAGTGGCAAACATGCTTGGTCTATCTAGACGACGTTATTGTATTTTCGGCAACGTTCGAGGAACACCTAAGCCGGCTATGCGCTGTTCTCCAAGCTATACGCTCGGCTGGCCTGACGTTAAAGCCGGAAAAATGCCACTTCGGCTTCAGTGAACTCAGCTTCCTAAGCCACGTCGTCAGTCACGAGGGTGTTCGACCTGACCCGGACAAAATAGACGCTGTGGCAAAGTTTCCTACACCACAAGACAAAAAAGCAGTGAGGCGCTTCTTAGGGCTGTGTGCCTATTACCGCCGATTCATCACGGACTTTTCATCTATTGCAGCGCCATTGACACGACTCACACGAGAGGACGTTTCCTTCCTTTGGGCCGAAAAGGAGCAAATGGCATTTAACGAACTACGTCAACGCTTGCAAACACCACCAGTTCTTGCGCACTTCGACCAGAAAGCCCCTACAGCACTCCACACCGACGCCAGCAATGTGGGTCTGGGTGCCGTGCTCGTGCAGTGGCAAGACGGCTCTGAAAAAGTAATAGCGTACGCCAGCAGGTGTGGGCGGTAATTAAATTTCGTCCATATTTGTACGGCCGCTCGTTCAAGGTTGTCAGCGATCACCATTCTCTTTGCTGGCTTACTAACCTGAAAGACCCATCTGGCCGTTTGGCGCGCTGGAGTCTGAGGCTTCAATAGTTTGACATGACCATTATTTATAAATCCGGGAAGAAGCGTACTGACGCCGATTGTCTCTCGCGGTCGCCTGTCGAGCCTGCCGCTATTGATGACGAAAGCATGGACGCTGCATTCTTGGGAGTCGTCAACACGGCCACCATTGCACAAGAGCAGCGCGGCGACCCAGAGCTATTACCGCTCATCGATTTCTTAGAAGGACGATGCAATGACGCGCCGCGAGTATTTGCCAGAGGACTGCCGTCTTTTTGCTTGCGGAACAATGTTCTGTACAAGAAAAACTTTTCTCCCACCGGCAGCACGTACTTGCTCGTCGTGCCTGAATCACTTAGAAAAGAAATTCTGAACGCGTGCCATGATGAAGCCACTTCTGGTCACCTAGGCTACACCCGGACATTGTGCCGACTGCGAAGCAAGTACTATTGGCCAAAGCTACCTGCTGCCGTTAAACATCACGTGCAGACTTGTGCCGACTGCCAAAGACGCAAGGCGCCCCCTGGCAAGCCAGCCGGTCTCTTGCATCCAGTCGAAGCACCAGCAAAGCCATTCGCCCAAATTGGAATGGATTTCCTAGGCCCATTCCCAACTTCTACTGCGGGGAACAGATGGATTATCGTCGCCACCGATTACCTGTCCCGCTACGCGGAGACTAAAGCTATGCAGCGGGGCACAGCAGCAGAAGCGGCTCAGTTCATAGAAAACGTCGTCCTTCGGCACGGCGCCCCAACCGTTGTGATCACAGACAGAGGAACTGCCTTCACCGCAGAGCTTTTGGAGTCGGTTCTCAGGCTCAGTGGTACGGCTCACCGTAGAACAACTGCATACCATCCCCAAACAAACGGACTAACGGAGCGCCTTAATAAGACCCTCACAGACATGCTCTGCATGTACGTCGACACTGAACATAAAAACTGGGATCAGATATTGCCTTACGTGACCTTCGCTTATAATACCGCTCGACAAGAAACTACTGGCATGACACCGTTCAGTTTGATCCATGGTCGCGAAGTCACGACAACGTTGGACGCTATGCTGCCGCACGAGTGTGACGACATTCATACAGACGCCGAAGAATTTACTCAGCGCGCCGAGGAAGCCAGACAGCTTGCCCGCGTACGCATCTGTCATCAACAACATCAAGATGCGAAACGGTACGACCTACGACACAAATTCGTTAGCTACACACCAGGCGACAAAGTATGGGTCTGGATACCAATACGTCGACGCGGACTTTGTGAAAAACTGCTAAGACGATACTTTGGGCCATACAGAGTCACCCGACGCTTGAACGACGTCAACTACGAGGTCGTTCCCGACAGTGATTGCAGCTCCAGTCGCCGGAAACATTCACCCGAAGTCGTTCACGTCGTGCGGATGAAACCGTACCTATCGAGCTAACTCTCGTGTATTGTGTGGGTTCCACTGCATATGTGTGTGCTTTGCTAAGTAGAGCGCCTAGGTTGCGCATCGGGACGATGCCTCTTTCGGAGGGAGGCAAATGCCACGTGCATGCAATAAGAAAGACGACGACAACACAAATGGGCATACGCTGCGTGCAGAAGATAGAAAGGAAGAAAGAAGAAGAGCTCGCTGCGCGCGGTATTAAAAAAACTCTGACCTGCTGTTCTTCTCTTGATCTGTGCGTTACGACTTCTCTCTTGACGTCGCGACAGTATGTTCTACTGCGAGTAAAAGTGCGCGAGCGGGGCCAACGAACGCGACTGATGCAAAGATCAAACGAGCCGGCCCATCTTATTCGCTTGGAGGGCGCATGCGATAACATCACCCCGCTCGGCAGGCCTGCTGTCGAAGCAGAGAGGAAATGCCCCGCCCCTCTTGCACGAGCATGAAAAGACGCGAAGGGGGGGGGGCTGCTCGAGCAGCAACTTTGAACTTTGATTCTAGGGGCGCGGTGGCGATTGCTGGCCCGCGCGCTATCTCGGCAGCCATCAGTGGGCGGCTCGTATACCCTTCTACGTGCTGCACTCTCAACGTAAACAGACTGCGCGGAAAGAGCACCTCTCCCTGGAGCGGTCGTATTCTCTTACACCAGCGTTTGTAGAGTTACGCGAGATCGGATCCTTGCTATCGCATTTACTGCTTCACCCTTGCGGTGAAACTGTGACTTTCTTTAAAAAAAGCAAGCAAAAAATTCGAACTGGAGCCTTAGCACTCACGAGCTCGAAAGGGCAGGGCCTTTTAATAGGTATTTACAGCAGAGTGGTTACAAACCCGGATGTGCTGGTGGAAGGAATTACGAAAAAGTACTTCTGGATGAAGATGCAGGGATAAAGTATATCTGAGGAAAAATGCCAATGAGTTCCCACCGTTCACGTGCTCTTCCATAGACGCGAAGCACGGAAAATTCGATATTGTTCCATATGTCTATTGCTAGTGATCACAGATTTCATTCCATGATGTCCAGAAACAGAAGTGACATATTTTCGCGGCACGCGTGTAGTCATTACTGAACATTGCTTTCATTACGTGCCGTGCAATGCCTGAAACAAGCTATCAGCAGCATTTCTGGAACAGACGACGTCCGCCAATGAATCGCCACCACACTTTCACGCTACCAATTGGACTAGAAGTCACGAGCTTCTGCCGAGAGCGCGTTTTGTTGTCAAGCCGACTTGCAGAACAGAAGCTGCATCGGCACCGTGCAAGGCGTCATGGCTTACTCGGTACGCTTGCGCGAGCACTGTTTATTGAGCGGAATAATTCTTGGTCCGTGGTTGTGACTTTTACGGCCCCAAGATGAAGGTGCACATGTTTTGACGCGTCTGCGGTGCAGTTGCCAGTGATAGACGCCCCCAAACCCGAGAACCTGGTGCAGTTTGGAGCAATTTTCATCGATATATGGCGTCGATATATGGCACAGTAAATAGAATTTGGCGCAGGAGTGGAATCACTGAAATCTTCATGCATCTTTTGCTTAAGCAAATTCACATCATTCAGTTGCTTAATTTTGTAGAAAAGGTGTCTCAAGCATCTTTCAGAAGAGTCAGGTTCTAGAAGCACACGCACGTACAGTATGCACAAAATGCAAATATTCACTACGCTATATACGACTTGAGCTATTGAAATTAAATATTGCAGCAGTATAGCCATACCCTAATAAATAAAAGCCAATATGTCTTTTAAGGGGGCCCTGCAGTCCTTTTCGAACACAATCAGAAAACATTGCCCATCTGTAATCAAGATCCCTTCCTGAACATCTATAAGCCAATTGTTATTGCACTGCACACAGTAGGGAACTTACAAATGCATGTAAAAAGCAGCTAAAAAGCACTTGTGCTCTCCTTCGCAACATTGTCACCAACTACATAGCAAGTGGGCACAACAGGTATTGGCTGATTTCATGAACAGCTCACACAGCCTCTGATGATCTCAGAGGTCTTGAGTCGCATCGTTCAGGCACTGTGACCACCCACAGGGTGCTGTAACATGCTGGCAAGTGTGCACATCTGAACCAGAATTAGCGGCCAATACGGTAAAAATAAAAAAAAAAGAAGAAGAAGAGAAAATGCCCGAGGCCATGACGCACGGCCGCCATCATGCCCCACCACCACAACCCCTCGCAACGCGTTGCTTTCAGCACGCTTACGGTGATGAAAGGAGAGAGAAAATGCTCATTTCGTGCAGTAACTCTGGCTATACTTGGTGGATTAAAAATATTCTTGTGGCAGGAGATTCGTAAGGCAACAGAGTCTAATAGTAAGGTCTACGATGATTTAGAAGGATGTTGTGGAGCCCCTTTAACCAGGGCTTTTAGACCTCATTTGCACGTAACCAGAATCACTATTGTTGTTCTTTCTTTATTATTATATATCAGCTCTGAAGGGTAAGGGCAACGCACAAGGGATATGGTACAGGCACTGCTGCACAGTTCAAAATCAGATCTGCTCGCAGGAGTATTGACCAGGAGATTTTAGAAAAAATGATTCTTTTAGAAAGAAGAAGTCGATAAGCCATGCTTGCTCTAGGTTAAAATTAATGCTGAAGGAATACACTACAAAGCACAGATGTTTTACAAAAATGAACAGCGTTGGCTTAGTACTACAGATTTATGCAGGCTGACTCACGAAGAAGTCCATTGCCTGAGGTGTCTTGATGGTGCCACTACGAAACATGAGCAGGATCATCAGGGCCACTGCAATGAGGGAGGCTAGCAGAAGCCATGTGCTCTCTTGGTTGCGTTCATACACCAGTGGCACTCCAGCATCAGCATGAATGCCAAGGCTCTTCTCAGCCATACGCAGCTTCTCTTCAAAATGCTCCACATCAACAATATTCATGTGGAATGTCTTGTGCTCAGCCTGCACTACCAAACACAGCTATTATTAGTGCACAATTCAATTAACACAGAGCAGTTTCAAAAACATTCAACAAGAAGGGAAAGGGCAAAGTAAAATGCAAGAAACGTAATGAACATAAGCTCATCCTTGAATGAAAATCACATTTTTATGACATGTTCGCAGAGAGAAAGTACTGTTCTCCTAGAGGTGCTGAGACTGCATCAAGCCCAATCTCCAGATATTTAGCCATGGCTTTGAATATAGCCTTATACAGTATAACAAAGCTTGCTAAAAGAACAATGAATTCTCCCATTAAAAAAAGCAATATAAACTTTTTTTTTTTAAAGCACTGAATTCATATTTTAGACTCTGTAAAGTTGAACACCTTTAAAACAGGCGCTGATGTAACATTTAATTGAGTAAAATGGACACCATTCACCTGCATGGTTGGCCGCCCTATCTCTCCCATTAATTGTACATCTTTTGTAACAGGCACTGGATGTAAGAGACAATTAGTCGTAAAGAACATATTAATCTTGAATTTTAGTCACAATCTTGCTTGTAAGAGACATTCCAACTTTAAATTTAGTACCATCGGCTGCTAGCTGCAGTTAATTCATTGTGTAAACAAAGGGAAATGACAGACACGTGCACTCAGTGGCATCAGTTATAGGGGGTCAGGGGGATGGTCACTTCCCCGCCCCTGCCGAAAACTCATCCTTGGTGGGGTGGGGGGGGCGTGGGGGGGGTGGGGGGGAATCTTAGTAGCCTTAACTAGGGCTGAATATTGTTATAGACATGTTTTATTATGCTGGAATGAACTTTGCAGAAACAAACTCAACCAAATTTTCATGAAAACAATGACAGGTTTGTTTTATGTGTCGCTCTCAATGCACAGTTAATCTGGCTGTGTTGCAAGCCAGACTAACCACCGATAAAAATAATAAAGCATATGGCAATATGCATAGGTGATATTTCCACTGTTTACGCTGCAGTCAAGAATGTGCACATTTTAGGAGTATGAGGTACACTCATACTACTACTTCTATGTTAGAATGTACGCCTGGTATTCACTATCATGTGCAGAAAGTTGTGCATAATGAGCTGTGTACTTGTTTTCACAAAAGTGTAAGTCAAGCTTTTACACGGCGATTGTGGCACTGCTCATGTTTTCATTTCTTTTTCTCACCTTTCTTCCTTTAATAATGGCATTATCATGCAAGTAGATGGTCACCAAGTCAAGCTCTGGTCTCACAATGATCTCCTCAACCTGTTCAAACATACACACACACACAAAAGGAAACAGCACAATTATTTCGACATGCAAACGGTCCTAGCAATAATGCACAGATATATGCTAAAACCACAAAAGGAAAAGAAATTGAATAGACATACAGTGCTTAGAACCAGTAAATCAAGGGTTTTTCAGAAAAGTACAAAAAAAGTTTAACATTTTATTCTACTTCCCATTTACATTAATGCATGCACAAATATAAAATTCCATAAAGTTGAACTTCAGTTTACTTTGACTAAAAAACTAGCATTGTTTCTTTAATCTATTTTCAATCATGTTCATCACATGTTTGTGCACTTTTGACCTTGTATAATCACACATCTGTATTAGTTTGCCTGTTTACATAATTTTCATTGATGTTTGTTAAAATTCCGCGTATCTTTGTATACCCACTCCTGCCATAGCGCACTTAGCGCTGCAGTATGTGTAAATAAATAAATAAATAAAATGAAAGTTATTACAGATGTGGCTAGCACAAGCTTTACACTCCTTTTTGCAACAGAAATCGCCACAAATCATATAATTACTTAAAATTACTTTAATATGAATGTATATGGTGCACATTTACACTGAAAACTTGAAGAATGCATACTATTTGAAGTGAATTCATTTTGTTTGATTTTTCTACAAGGCTCGTGTTATGAGCCACCCCAGTGACTCAGTGGTTACGGCACTTGGCTGCTGACCCACGTGCGTTTGATTCTGGCCATGGTGGTCGCATTTCGAAGGAGGCCAAATAAAAGAGGCCCGCGTACTGTGTGATGCCAGTGCCCGTTTAAGAAAAAACCCAGGTGGTTGAAATTATTCAGAGCCCTCCACTATGGCTTCAGTCACTTTGGGATGTTAAACCCCATAAACCAAACCAATCAACCAACCAGGCTCGTGTTCTAAGGCAATAACACTAAGATTCGTCTTTACTCTCACCTTCTGAAGCAAGAATGTGAGCTTGAAGGTGTACATTCAAGCACCAAATCAAGGACCGAACCTACAACCTTCAACTTTGTAGGTTGTGCATTTGGTTCCCATTGGTGGCAAGTTGTTTTCTTGGCAAGAACCTAAAATCTCTCCAACCTAGTTAGCAGTAGTGTGGCTGCTTATTGCTTTGAATTTAAAGTTTGCAGCTGTGTGCCCACACACTTCTTTGTTTTAACAGCAATAAATGCAATGCAATAACATCCACACAGGCTTTGTAGATATATGAGGTTTAACATTCTGAAACTGTACAATGGGTTATGAAGCATGCTATAGTGGATTAACTTGATCTGCATTAATTTTGACCAACTAGTATTTAATGAACACCTACACATGCTTTTGCATCCTATCTACATTGGAATGCATTCAGGTATTTATCGTGACAGTCCTTCATTGGCATGCACTCTGGAAGTGTTATGTGGCCATGCACCATGGCAGCCACATACTATCATATGTTTGCATCTGCTAAATGGTTACTTAAATGCTGTTACTTAAATTTCAAAATTACTGTATTTACTCAAATCTAGGCTGCCCTCGATTGTAGGCCAACCCCCGAAATTCGAAAGGCCAGGAAAAAAAGAACTTAATCATGGTACTCGAATCTAAGCCGACCCCCCCCCCCACTTTCGCACATCGGTTTTTTGAAAAAAAAAAAAAAAAAAGACATCTGCTTAGATTCGAGTAAATACGGCATGCAGTTACCTGCCCAATACCTTTTTAACAACTGCTTGAGCTTTCAGGTGTTGAAATAGCAATGCAGGAATTAACATGTGGGTTAAAACATGTAAACTGTACAGATACCCGGTAGGTTAGATTTTTGTGACAATATGTCATTACTACCGAACACAACCGCTGTATTGCCGCTGTTTCATGTACTGTATAACAGCCAATGATGGTTGTGGCAGATCTAGAACCCATTCCACTTAAGTGAAACTGAATGTTATGCCTATGGGGAGCTAAACACGGGTAAAACCATTCCATTAATCTGGCAGTTGTGCTGATGCAAGTAGCATTTATCCAGAGTTCACAGTAAAAAAATAATGCTGATTTAGCAATTACTTTACGGCTCACACACTACAACACTTTAAAAATTTGAATTCCATGCTTGTCCTTTTTTTGTTGTTGTTAACGTTCCAGTTTCTGTGCCCTAGAATACTGACTTCTTTTAGCATACTTTTTCGTTTCTGGCTTTAACTAAAAACACATTCAACATTGGTAACTATTTAAAGCTGTAAAATGTACACCTTTAAAAAATAAAAAAGTCGCTTCACTAGTTTTCACCAAAACTTAGATGCTCTGCCTCAGCACAGACTAATGACAAACTATGAAATAAAATACATGACTTGAATAAAATACATAAATTGTGATTGGTAATACAAATAGATGTGTGTAAACCCACATTCATCTTATATGGTATGGTATCCATGCAAGCTTTATATTTGGTCTCTCTGCAGAAGTTTGAAGATATTCAACATACGATTTCATATCCAAAGCCTGCTGTTGTTGTATATTCAGGGTCATTCCACGCCAACTGTCCCAGTCGGGGCGCTCGAGAAAAATCAATTTCTCTCAAAAAGTCTGAGAAAATTACACACATATAGACATTAGTTCTACAATATTTTCCCAAAATAATTTGGGCGGCAAAAATTTTTTGGGCACGTGAGGGCCATTTGAACTTCACGAAATGTTGGAAAACCAGGTATGAAAAAAAATTCGCTATAAATCGACCGTTCCAGGCATTCTTTCAACACTTGCTTTTTTCAAGCATCATTCTTTCATTATAGGGCAATTCCTTATAGCAGCCTTACATTTTTTACTCCTTAGAGCGTAGGTAAAGTTGAGTAAATTCTCCTGTTTTCGGGAATTTTTTTACAAAAGACAAATATCGATCAAATGCAGAAATTACTTCTATAGAACTCTCCATAAAACCTACTATCTCCTCAATTTTTTGTTTTGCCCGTGTACGGCGCATAGGCTCTAAAACAAAATCATTAACTTGTCAAAAACGCTACATTGGCCTATGTTGAGACGTCTGTAGCACCCTAAGGTGGTCCAAGAAAAAATAAGCGGGAAAGCGCATACGACTGAGAATCATAACAACTTTGTCCAGAGAAAATTTAATCGAAGTAGTTTTTGTTTTAGTCGCAAACAAAATTTTTGAAGTTTAGTCCCACCATTGCATTGTTTTGCTGGGGGGGGGGGGGCAATACAAACCAACTGAATTTGCTGCATAAAAAAAGTTAGTGTACTTGTAGAACATGGTTTTCAGCTCCTTTTGTTAGTACTTTATATTGTTTATTCCATATAAATGTGATAATACACAGAGGTAAAAATATAAAAATGCCGTTGGCTTAGGTGCCAATATTCCCCCAATCATAGGCGTGCGCAGGGTTCCCCATTAGAGGGGGCAAAGGTTCGTCGCAGTGGCCCCCCACCCTTCTAAGTCAATGTATGGGGCAGATTTTGCGCCCCCCTACCCCTCTTAGGTGACTAGAAGGGTCAATGTACGGAGCATATTTTGCGCCCCCCCTTTTAGGTGATTAGGGGGAGCGGCCGCCCCCCTGCCACCCCTGTGTGCACGCCTATGACCCCAATAATGAATCGCGTTACTTATTGCATGGGGCTCTCAGAATCAACGGACGTCAAAATAAGTTAAGTCTCGACGTTCATGTAAGCCGTAGATAGGAGGCATAAGCATGGACGTTTATAGCGGATCCATACTAAGTTCATCTATGTATTCCGCAAGGGACGACGCACGATGTGACGACGCGCGTGTATTCACGCCTTCCGTACGTCATCCGTGACAATAGGCACCGCACACTGACCAGATGGAGCTGCGTTGCTCACACTGCCCCGTCTCAAAGTCTTCGACATTCACCGTTAGGGGCACGCAGAAAATAGACGCGTGCTCGCGTCCCCCATGTATCCCGGCCACAATCCGCCGACAGATGCAGGGCGCGAAACGCGCGCGTCGCGTTCCAATTTCATTGAGGCCGTCTCAAGGTTGCTTTTTTTATCCGCTAGGCTATGTATTCTGGCGCTGCAGTCAGACTGGCAAACTCGACTGAACGGTGCCTATAGGAACGGAATATCCCAAGATATATTTGACATCTTAATTTGGGTGGTTATAGGCAGCAGATTTTTGGTTAAAGTAGGATTTGTCAGTCTGCTAAATGCAGTTTTACAGCTGTTACAAGATCACAACAGACTATTTTTGAGGCGCAGTTGTACGCCGCTGCCGTCACCTCCCGTGTGCGTAACATATGTAATAAGCAACGCGATTCATTATGGGAGAATTGTGGCGCCTAAGCCGATGGCATTTTAATATTTTTACCTCTGTTTATGATCACCTTTATATGCAATAAACAATATAAAGTACTAACAAAAGGAACTGAAAACCATGTCCTAGGAATACACTAACTCATTTTTTATGCAGCAAATTCAGTTGGTTTGTATTGCCCCCCCCCCCAGCAAAACATTGCAATGGTGGGACTAAACTTCAAAAATTTTTTTCCGAACTAAAACAAAAACTATTTTGATTAAACTTTCTCTGGACAAAGTTGTTATGATTCTCAATTGTATGCGCTTTCCCGCTTATTTTTTCTTGGACCACCTTAGGGTGCTACAGACGTCTCAACATAGGCCAACGTAGCGTTTTTGCCAAGGCTTTTATTTTAGAACCTATGCACCGTACACGGGCAAAACAAAAAATTTAGGAGATAGTACGTTTTATGGAGAGTTCTATAAAAGTAATTTCTGCATTTAATCGATATTTGTCTTTTGCAAAAAAAATTCCCAAAAACACGAGAATTTACTCAACTTTACCTACGCTCTAAGGAGTAAAAAATATAAGGCTGCTATAAGGAAGTGCCCTATAATGAAATAACGATGATCGAAAAACGCTAAAAAAAGCAAGTGTTGAAAGAATGCCTGGAACGGTCGATTTATAGCAAATATTTTTCTTACCTGGTTTTCCAACATTTCGTGAAGTTCAAATGGCACTCACGTGCCCAAAAAATTTTTGCCGCCCAAATTATTTTGGGAAAATACTGTAGAACGAAAGTCTATATGTGTGTAATTTTCCCAGACTTTTTGAGAGAAATGCATCTTTCTCGAGCGCCCCGACTGGGACAGTTGGCGTGGAATGACCCTTCATATTCAATTTGAATTGGAGATGTCACTACCTATATGCACCCCTAGTGCTTAATCTAGACCAGTGGGTCTCAAATAGGGTATTGCAGAACCCAGGGGGAATCACGGAGACCCATTTGAATAAAAGGCATGTACTTCACACTGCATGCTGTGTTGTGACCCCGCCCCACTTTTCTTTTTCTCACTGCAAGGGGTCCCTCATCTATTTCACCGGTCCACAGGGGTCTCCGAAAATCCATAGCTGAGAAACACTGATCTAGACAGTGCATGCACCTAACAATGTGATCACAAGATTGTGGCAGCTTTCATTTCACCTCTCCTTTTGCCAGCATTTGGTGATAAAACTCGTTCCACGACACATAGCGCAGCACATCTGGTTGGTTGCTCGTTGGAAACAGGAGGGACATTAGTGTGATGACTATATATGCTGTCATCATCCAAATGGCTGCCTTGGCAAGCAGTGAAACCTTCGACTCCTCTGCAAAAAAAAAAGCTTTTTTAATTAGGCCCATAACGTTGCGACCGTTTCATTCGTCTGAAGGAAAAACAATGGCAGGACACTCACCGTCTTCCTTATCTTTATTATTCTTGCCATTATTATCTTGTCTAAGAATAGAACTTGTATGCAAAGGTCTTGCGCAACCTGGCAAACAAAATCGCACAAGGAAATTTCAAATTCAGCGAAACATCGCAGGCGCCTTAATTACTGGCTTACCTAGGTCACTTGAAACTACACGCTGGTTTCCAGCGAGAATCCCAGACCTCTTTAAAAGCCCTCTAACAGCCTTTATTTCAGAATTGATCTGGCTGTAAAGCTGAAAAGCACAACAGTAAAAGCGCTATAACCAGACTGTTCAGCTTGAAACAGAACAAAGCAAAAAGTTTCAATATATCTCACGCACCCGTTTCGATGCCCGAGTTCCCAGACAGTTGCACGAAAGGCGAGCTATTTGTGCTCCTTGCAATCCTTGAAAACCTAAAGTGCGCAAATGCGTGTTTATCAACCTTACTGCGGATAACGCTACTACAGACTGCCGATAACGAAGTTTTCTGGTGCTACCGACGACTGAATTCACCCCTCGAGACAAACTCATCATGGTTCAAAAGACAGCAGTAAACCAAATTAAGAAAACGCCACGACCTTGTCCCTCACGCTAACTAACTTGTTTTCAAGTGTCGTATCATTAGTGCGTCGCATCTGTAGCCTCATCACAGCATTTGCTCTACCGTAGCAGAAAAGACATCGAGCGCCTGAACTCGCGCAAGTTTCATCACGTTTCATCTGCTTTTTTTTCGACTGGATACGGATGGATGTGGATATTACAGGCCGGAGCGCTAAAGCCATGGTGGCCAATAAGGCCCCGACGAGAACAGCCATGTGGAGTCCACCGAGTCCAACGCTTATAGAACCATAAACGTTGACCGAGTCCACATCCAGCCTCCAGCCAATTCTATGCTTGAAGTGCTTGAAGTGGCAGAAATCTAAAAAAACGGGCATGTGATATCGACAGAGATGTCCAAATCAACGGCAACTCCTCCGAGCACTCCGAGCCACAGAAAAGGATCTCAAAGGTTCTTGATTATGCACTTTCCTCCATGGAGGGGGAAAAAAAAAACTAGGAGGGAGCCAGAGGGAGCGTTACGTGAAAATTTTGAAGCCCATAAAAAATGAAACAGGAGCATGTTGTCTAGTACACTACTGTAAGCGTATGGAGAACGAGGGGGAAACCAACGTCCGAGGAGGCTGGCTTGTGGACGCCAGGCTAGCCACCCTAGCCAGGTATGCTCCCTCCTATTTTTTTCCTCCATGGTATTGTATGATAACGAAACTCTATAGTCAGTATATTAACTCTATGCCCATGGCATGAAACTCTATGGCCCATGGGTTTTCCTCTATGGGGCGTACCAGACGTACTGTACGTACACTCTCTAAGAAAAAATCGAGTATTTAGATGACAACGATAAGAATCATCCACCTCGCGTGCTTTCCTCGCGTTATCACCGCGGTCCCGGCACTTCCCCGTCACGAACGGCGCGCGCGTTATTAGCGTGACATAATAGGAAAGTGTCCAGCTGAAGAGGCGCGGAATGCTGCGTCGTCTGCTACGCTGCTAGTGCATCTGCACTTATCTGCACTACGTCTGCACTATAGCAGAGAGGGTGCAGGAAAGTCGCGAAAGTCGCGAACCAGTGCCGCACCTATGCTGCACCTTTTTTTTTTCGAATGACAAAGTGCACCTAATGAACTTCAGGTCGTGAAGACGAATCGAACAGACCCTCCAGCGTAGCCTGACCGGAAACAGTTGCGCGATGTTTTTCTGGTTTGCGCTCACGTCTCCAGCTACTTGAAAACCTTTGCAAAACTTTCCAGTTAAAAAAAAGGCGTTTTTTTTTTCTTAAGTCTTTAACTTATGTCTTTTTTTCTTAGCTTCGTTTGCCTGCATTTTCTTTTGCCATCATAAGTCCGCGTCGTGCGAGGGGGCTGCGATGTATGTATGTAGTGTTTTTATTCGTTTGTCTTTTGTTGGCCTCTGGTTCAGAGTAAATTTTTTCGGCTGCATTCTTTGAGAGCACGCGTTTGGAGAACACTTGCGAAGCATCGGAATAAAAAGGAGTGCTTAAGAGGTAAACTTCGATCTTCTTTTGCGGGTGTTGTTTAACATTTCTGTGAAGTGTCCGGAATCGCAGTTTCGCTAACTAGCTCGGGGGATGTTCAAGAGAATGACTTTAGGCTTAGAGAAGTGGAAAAGTGATGTGAAAGCGGCTTAGTTACTTTGCTTCTTTTTTTCTTTGCCTCAAAAAGAGCGAAACGTGTATGAATAGTGAGCAAAAGTGAGTGGCAACCCAAGCGTTTTGTCTGTGGCACTAAGCTAAGGTGTCGTGGAAGCTAACCTAGTACATTCCAACTTGTGCAGTACTAGTAACTTAAGGTGCCTACGCATTGCTACTAAAGTTCTTGTTGACGCCTGCTGAAAATGTAGAGAGGTCGCACGGGGTTCATATTTTTTTTTGTAAACCTCGACGCACATGTAAAATGAAGTGACATTGAACCTGTCTACGTCATTTGCCGGCATGCCTTTGTTTTGCCTGACGCATTTAACTGTGGAGCCATGATGCGCCATAGCATGTTATCGCATTATTTTTTTTCTGACCATAGCACGCCGCTTTTGCTTTGAGTATGTTTTGTGATGTACCCGCGGTTAAACCAATGCGACGGCTACCAGTTGTGGCTATAGATTTGTTTGCGGCCTCTGTGATCACTCGGTAATCCGATGACGACAGCCGTTATGTAATGTGCGTGTCGTGCAATTGTGTGCAGTCTGAAAGCGTCGGCGGCCGTCAAAACTGTGCAGCGTTCGCGGCGAATGTATTTCGTTCCCGCAATTCATTACATTGCTTCCAATTTATTTCCTTTATTCTGAGCGTTGGCAAATAGCCAGTTGGGCAGCAGCATCCTTATGTTTAGTGGGATCTGCGTAGAGTTCTAGTGTTGGAGATAGCTTGTTAGTATGATACATTTGAGATTATAGCTTCTGCCTAAAATAAATTTCAGTAGTGATGTGTTACTTTTCGAACAACATCGCTCGAAATTATTCAGCAATTTTCTTTAGTGCAGAATGAAATTGGTTAAATGAGCATTGAAGTGCCGGGTAAATGCATTCTACACAAGCTTTCAGTTAGCGGTGGTTTATCTGCAAAGTTGTATAAGGATATCCTGTTCGTGCATGTGTTCCATGGCCCGAAATGGCTGTGGTGTGTTTCAATGAAAATAGCTTGGAATCTGCTAGAGTGGAAAGATGTCTCGTGTTGGCTGCTACACTGAACTTGAAGTTTAGCAATATGTGCTGAAAGCTGCCGATAGTTGTTGTTTAAGTATTTTGTGAAGTCGTGTTGAAGGATCTTATGTTTCAGGCATTTTAAAAAACACAACTGCAAAATAATAATTACAAAGGCATATAAATATTCCTCTTGTTAGATTGCAACTTTGTGTGGAAGCTTTACCCCGTCTCCTGAAATTGTTTGAAATAGTACATTAAAAGGTGGCGTTAAATTTTTGTTTCCTTGTACAGTGGTCAACACTCATGTCTAAAACGACTTAATGTCGCGCTCGGAACTGCACGAGCAACATCTGCAGTCGTAAATGAGCCACATCTGAATGTGCGTGGCGCCAATGACGCGCCTCCCGTGCATTTTTGTTGCTTGTTTATCACCGCTGATACAACCGCCGCTTTGGCCGTCGAAAGCGCGCTGACCAGTTTAGCGCAACAACAAAAAAATGAAGCGAACCGTTCTCAGTGCCCAATGCAAGCTGGCATGCTTATTCTCTGTTCAGTCTCATTTTTCCAACGGCAGATTTGCCCCTACTTATCCGCTGAATAAAGTTTTTTGGGGTTTCGGCACTATACAGTTGACAGCGCTTCTGACGGCCAAAGCAGTTGTCGCAGCCGCGGCGATAAACAAGAACGGAAACTGTAAGGTAGGCACGTCATTGGCACCGCGCATGCTTAGATGTGGCCCGTTTTGAACTGTAGATGTCACTCGTGCTGTTCCGAGTGCGACGCTTTGCCGTTCTAGACATGAGTGTTGACAACTGTACCTATGAAGTACCATACTTTTTTACTGTGGGGATTCAGAAATTGTTCAATGAAGAACACATTATGTAGGCATGGGAACATTCATTAAAATACAAAGTGAATATTTGCGCTTGGCCTCGTACGGGATATAAGAATTCCATTCTAAAAGGTCAAAGCGTGTAAACACGTACACAAGAAAGAAGTCATGACACCACAAGCCGACGTTTGTGGTGTCGTGACTTCTTTCTTGTGTCCGCATTTGCGTTATTGCACCGAGTATAAAAGAAAGGACAACGTGCGATTGCAATGTCTGCACGCCCTGTCTTTTTAGAAGGAATACTTACCAACTAGCTCAACTCTCTGTTATTCTAAGAATTCTATGTTTATGATTTTGGGGCATTCACTTGCATCTAAGCATTCAAGGTTACTTTAGTTTTCCTAAATGACGATATGGTCTGTTGGCCACAGACTGAACAAGAAAACGTGTTCAGCAAACTTGAAGTACCAGCAGTGATGGCTTAGTGACTATGGCATCCTGCTGGTAGTGTTAATTCAACTGACGTGGCTGCTTCCTAATAAAGGCGCAAAAAATAGCCCTTGTACTAAAGTTTTAGTGTACTTCAAGAAAAAACAAATCAGGCTCCTCCAAAATCATTTGTAGCTGTACATGGAAGTGTCCTTCACATCCCATACATAACTGGAATGTTAATTGCCGTCACATTTTAAGTGGTACCTGAGTAAGATTTTTCTGCTGTGAGGAGCTTTGTTGGCTTGGGGTTCCATGTCATAGTTTCTATAGAGGCATCTAATCTATTGCACAATAATTAAAGCAATTCACCCAAAGGCATTTTCTTTTCAACAGAGTCCTGATTTCTTATATGTCTAAAGGAAATTAATTTTTCGTTTTGGCACAATACTTGTTTGCATCTGTTGACCTGTTTAGGTTTTTTCCCTTTAGTTTTTTCATTATGAGTTGTATTTATATTTCTGAACAGTATAAAGTCATTTTCACCCTTACACCATGTAAACAGTTATACTGTCTATTTATTGCCTATCTTGTACAGCTTCTTGATTGTTAACGTCATTGCTGTGACTGCATAAAATTTAATTGGCTGCTTGCCTATTTTGGGCTGTTCTTCGGGCTGAATGTTTTCATGGAATTGCCAGTATGTGTATAGAAGGATTGTGTGCCTGCTCTCTCTTCCTGTTTTAAAATCTTCAAAAATTAGAGAAAGTGTAAAGTATTCAGTTTGATATTTGAAGCCTGTTTTTAGTGCATTTTATCTGATGGGAAAATACAGACTTCGCGCTTTCCACATACTTGCTATTTATCAATGGCTTGATGTGATCTTTCTTTTCCAATGCTCAGATCGAGAAACTCATTGGCATTAAGACATTCATGAATGACTGAAGAAAAGCTGTTGTAAATTGAGTAATGATTTACAGATAGAGAATTCTTCAGTTGAATGAAATGTAAATGTCCGAAAAACGTGGCTGTATAGGCGTCACAGACTACTTTTTTTTTTCTTCTAAAAAAAGGATAAGGTTGTTTGTGGTTGAGGTTTAATATAAAGCAGATAAATATTTATGGGCAAAGAATTGGGGCAATAATAGCTGAAATGAAATATGAATGTTGGAGTATTAATAAATGCGCTGTGAAAATACAGTTTGTATAGTACTACTGCTGGATTGAATACTGATTGTAGTCATTGAAGCCATGCAAGCTGCTGTTTCTGGAGTTTTTATCTATGAACCTCAGTGCAGCATGTTGGTGTAACGTTGGTGCCACGGCCAGTATGCCAGCATACTGGCCGTGGCAGAAAGCTCTTCATCTGAAAGCACGCATTGCATCAAGTCATAACAAAGCTGCTGAGTGCCGGATTCGCTTGTGGACAAAGCCGTGGTACGCTGTAGCAGTGGTAACTGATGCTGACAGTGCCGCCTCGTTTCGCTTGTCTGCGATAGCTTTCTTGTGTCGTGGATTTGCGGTGCTTTGTGCTCGGTGTGCTCCAAGATTTGTTGGAATTATCCAGGTTGCAATCAAATGTGACCTAATTAACAAGATTTTCATGACATTAAACAATGCAAATGTCGGCCGGGACCAGGAAACGCATCCGAATTATCCAACGTTCTGAATTAACGAGGGTCGAATTTAAAACTTTTTCTGTAGTTAGAGTGGCCATATTACTATTGTGGATCCAATATATACTAGAGCAGTTTAGCTTAATATTCATCTTTATGCCCCTTTAACTCTTTCCTTACTGCCCCGCCACGGTGGTCTAGTGGTTATGACGCTCGACTGCTGACCCGAAGGTTGTGGGATCGAATCCTGGCCGCGGGGGCTGCATTTTCGATGGAGCTGAAAATGTTTGAGGCCCGTGTACTTAGATTTAGGTGTGCGTTAAAGAACCCCAGGTGGTTGAAATTCCCGGAGCCCTCCTCTACGGTGTCTCTCATAATCATATGGTTTTGGGACGTTAAACCCCAGATATTATTATTAACTCATTCCTTACTGTGCTTGAGCAAATAATCAATTTCATCATCAGCTTTTCGACGCATTGTTAAACTTTGCTATTGTAAGTCTAAGAACAGCACCATGCACTAGATTGAACTTTAACTTTTAGTGATATTTGGCAATTTTTGGCACATTAACAAGTCTCCAAAAGTAAAACATGGAGATGTTGCTGAAACTAGTGCCTTGTGCTCCTGATCCTAACACTTGCCTAGTCAAGCAATGTGAAACTTGCTCTTTGTTTGACTTGGCTACCAAATTTTAAAATAACGGCATCAATCAAAACACTGGAGCTTCTTTGAGATTGTATAATTTTTCACTCCAGTTATGAACACACTGCTTTGACTATGCCACAAGCGTGGGTCCACGTCTAGAAGTGTGCATTGTTTTGATTATTGGGTTTGGCCCACATTGTGTGCAAATTTTTTGTTTTCTTCTTGCAGTGTGTTAGTTTTATTTATTATTGTTTTGACAGCACATGTAAAACCACTAATCAGGGGTGCTTCTTGCCATGTGATGTTTTCACACATGCAGCTGCTGACAGTCAATTTTTGTCCATTAATCTGCATGAGCTTGATTAGGAGTCTGATCTCATGCTTTTTATTAACGCTGCCTCAAATATGCTCATAATTAATTACAACAATACTGTACGGTACTGTACCATACAATGCAATACTGCTAATACAATGCAATACCCCAACCTGACAACCATCGCTTTGGAGCCTAAAGAAGGGGGGGAAGGGGGGGGGGGGTGAGAGAGAGAAGGAAAAAGGAGCTCGGGGCAATAAGTCCACACAGAAGCCCCCACACAAACAGCCACGCACCCGTTTTCACATTTGCAGAGCCACAGCCTTGCCCGCATTACATTGGCATCACTTTGACCAATATAAATGCTATGAAGTGAAGATATAAAAAAATGGAAACTTGTAGCAAGGTATATGTTTTGTACGTTTTCAGGTTATTTTTACCACAGTACTTCAATAAAAGTTGTAAATTACTATTTTCTCAATGGCATTTAAAGATGCTAATTCAACCTTTCACATTAGGATTTTTCAAGAACTGTCTGTGCAAATATTTTTGCTTTACTTAATTCAACAAACCAGGGAATAAAGCTGCAATTTGATGTATTTAGGTATATGTTTAGAGTAATGCATCTTGAATTAAAACATTAAAGCATAACACCATTGATAAGGAGCATATCTTTGGTGATAAGGAAACAGTTTGAGGTCGCAGTTTTTGCCGTTGCAGGCTAGCTGATTGTTTATTAAAGGAACACTAAAGAGGAGCACTAAATTAATTTAAAATGATGTACCTTTTGAAAAGTGCATTGGTGTTAGTGCTCAGTAATAGGCTGAATATTAGAAAATGAGATTACCAAACCATTTTTAGTTTGGACCACAATCCTTATGCTAGTGTGTCAAGGTGATACTGTGGTTTTAAAAGTGGTTTGCTGTATTTAGGCTGTTTTGCCTCTGTAAAAGTTTCAAAAGCTTGCCACATTCAGTCTGTGGCTTCTTTAGAACACAATTTAGTGTTTCTACTAGTAAAGGATTAACTGAGCTCTGGCAGGTGCTTTTAAATCTGTTATGTCACTGCAACTGGTTGCGGGAAATTCCGAGGCTGTGTCATCACACACCTTTTACTTTTATGCCTTTTCGGCGTACCACTAATCTCGCAGCAAGAGTGGTGTTTTTGGTATTGTTAAAGGCTAATTTGCTAATACAGTTGAAATAATTTTTACACGTGAGAGTTTAAGGGTTACTACACAATTTTTGAAACATGGACAGAAAATGTTCTCAATTTGTAGACAATGCTGCCTGAACTTGCGAAGCAAGTATTATTTTAGTGCATGCTCATGCCTTTCCTATTGAAGGCTTTCACATTGACTGGCATTATTGACAGTGTTAGCATTGGCTGCTATACTCCGCGACAACTTTTCTTGGCAGTACTGTGGAAGCTACAGAACTGAAACGCGTGCCTGCTACCGTGCCAAAAATAGTACTTAACGCTTTCGGGACCGCCCCATAGGGCCATCGGTCGTATATGACCGATAGCTTTCAACGCGCTTTCAAACTGATTTTTTTGTGCGCTCTGACATGTAGCGCCATCTGCGCGGTATTTTGAACACTACTCTTTCATTCTCAGAGTAGTTTGTTCTCTTTCCGAGAGGCGGCGGAAGACAATTGCAGTTTATCTCGGGTGCAGTCACGTCAGCTGAGCGAGAGAATGGCGTCGAGTTCGCGACTCGGCGCGCTTGAAAAACGACGCGGATCTCGCGATTCCGCTGCTTCAATGGCTGATTTCGTTGACGAAACGAGCAGCGAAGAGTCGGAAGATGACTTCGGAAGTTCCGATTTCAGTTCGGACAGCGAGTGAGGGAACGATCAGCCTGGAAGTTCAACAAGTGGACAAAGGTTAGTTTCGCTTTGCTTTCAGCTTGCTCTTGAGCAAGCTTGCACGGTCGCTGCATGTTCTTATTGTGTCACCTTCATTTGGCAGGGTTTCAACAACGTATGGCATTGACGTCCGGCCACCAGCGCAGAAGCGGATCATCTTTGCTCCGCGACGGGCACCTGGCGTATACATCATCGACTATGTGGGCGTGGCACTCAGGAGCGGACCAAAAAAATTTCTGACGGCCCTTGACTTTTTCGCTCTTTTTTTTCACTACGCAAGTGATCACTACGCTTTGTGAAAACTCAAATACGGCTGGATGAAAATTCTCGAAAAACCGACGCACGCTCGTACCGATGGTTCGTGGGAAGAGGTGACCCCAGATGAAATGATGGAAGTTCATTGGCCTTATAATTTGCATGGGCCTCGTCAAGGTTCCGCGGCTGAAACTTTACTGGAACGTGGGAGAACTCTACAGTGGCCTGCTTCCACGACGAATAATGCCTAGACGCCGTTTCATAGCGTTGCTCCCTATGCTCCATGTTGCTGACTTGGACGATGTGAGCCAGCTATCGAGAGGGAAGCTCCGGTTCGTGTGGTGGCTCATGGAGCATGTGAATCAGGTGTCGGCGAAACTTTTTCAGCCACATTGTGATCTCTCCGTGGACGAACGGATGGTGAAATCCAAAGGGCGATCGGGCATCAGGCAGTATATGAAAGATAAGGTAACAAAATGGGGCTACAAGCTCTGGGTCCTAGCTGATCCCGGCATCGGATACATGGTACGTTTCAGTGTATATACCGGCAAGCGGGATCAGCCAGGGCCTCGTGGATTGGCATTCGATGTAGTTTGCCAGCTGTGTGCCGACTATCTTGATCAGGGATACCGAATATTCATGGACAACTTCTACACATCGACGCGTTTGTTCAGTCACCTGATTGATCGAAGAACATTGGCTTGCGGTACAACGAGGAAAGACCGGCGAGGATTTCCTGCCGAACTAAAAGACACACGCTGGGAGAAAAATGCACGACGTGAGGACTTAAGATGGCTCCGTGATAGTGGTATATTATACCTTCAATGGAAAGACCGTCGTGTTGTCAACATGATGAGCACCATTCACACAGCAAACATGACAGTCACAGCAAAAAGAAGGGAAAAAGGGGGAAACACTTGGGCTCAGATTTCTGTACCGAAGCTACTGCTGATACGTGAATACAATTCTGGAATGCTAGGAGTAGATAAATCGGACCAGATGATTGGCTATTACAACGTACTCATGAGAAGTGTTCGGTGGTGGAAGACACTCTTCTTCCACTGCATCGATATTGCCTGTGTGAATAGTTTGATTTTATTTCAAGTACACCGCGCATCACACCCAGAGATCCCCGAACTTGAAAGAAAATCTGAATATGACCACCTTGCTTTCAGAGAAGAACTCGTTCGTCAGATTTTCAACCTCGATGGTGCCAAGACAGCTCGCACTCCTCCACCACCTTCCACTAAACGAACGCTCCACAAGCCAGAAAAGGCAAAAAGGCGCAGAAGCTGCAAGCTGTGCTATGACCGCAACAAAGTCGAACTAAAAACTAATTGTTTCTGCAGAACTTGTGATGTGCACTTGTGTTTCACTACTACTCGAAATTGTTTCCTGCAGTGGCATGAGAGCCATCAGCTGTGATGGGCACACAAGTGCTCCGATGTTGAAGCGAGCTAAAAAAAGGCAGTTATAGATAGGCGGACCAAACTTTTACATTTAAGAAGGCATTTCGCCACATTTTGTATATAGTTCACAGTTTTACTTGTATATGCATGCCTTTTGAAACTTTTTGATGTTGGTTTTTGGTGAAACTTTTCATTTGACATTTTTTCTTGATTATGTATGTAATTTTTATGCCTAATATTTAGATTTCTTCTGGAAGACCATTCAATTACCTTCATTTTGATGTATAACACATAAAGCTATCTTGTTTATCTGATTTATTAAAAAAGTTTTTCATAACACTCTTTGAGACTGTGCGTTTTTCCCTGGTCCCGAAAGTGTTAAGTTTACTGATAATGCTCTCACTTGCCTTGCTGAAATAAATGCTGTTTTATTTATTATGACAGTTGCGGGAAGTCGTAGGTAAAATACAGTTATTGTTCACTTTGCAAGAATGCCTTCCTTTTTTTTCCAATTTCTTAGACAACACCACCTTTTCAGCACGGCCGTTTTCCAAAGCAAACATAGCGTCCATGACGTAGTGGGTCAGTAAACAAACGCGCTGTTTAGTTCTCAGAGAAAAATATACTCGTAATATGACACTAAAATGTACACTGAACAATTAAAATGTTTCTGCAATACATATTTTTCGTGTATATAATTTTCTAAACGCGTTATGATGTGAACGAACAAAACTGAAATCAGTCGCAAGCTGCTATACTACTTGCGGGGCAACACGAATGTGTGGAAGCCCCGCCTCCGTAGCCTTCGCTTCACTGTCAAGATAAATTGTCGCCGAGTGTAGACTGATAGACGCCATCATTGTAAATTTCTGTGCATGGGTGCAGATGCTGTCCATTCATCAGAAGCTGAAGATTCAACAGACATGAAGACATATCTGTCTAAATTGGATGCTTTGAACAGGAAGAACCAAAGTCTTGTGCACTTTGCACCCTTTCATGTTGAATTTGAGACATTGAAGCGCCTTCCCCAGGAGGGAACAGACCCCAGCCTCTGCAGTTCAGTTGGTCTGGGAATTCTTTACTTTTCATAAAGAATTTTTGTCTAGGCTGTTGGTTGACAGTTTGTTTTAACAAATGTTTATAAGGGATTCTGAAAAATAGTGGTTAGTCAGTGGCCATTCCTTGGAAATGATCACAGCCACCATTTGCTTTTTGTTTTAAGCTTTTACCCATGTTCCTGTTTGTAAAACACTGGTTATGACTAGGGGTGTGCGAATATTCGAGTTTTGAATTTGAATCGAGTAATACCTAACTGAATAATTCAATTCGACTTTTGAATAGCTAGTATTCGAAGTTTCGAATAATTCGACAGGACGAATATCTAAAAAGCGACAAAGGCCAATGATGCAACTTGGCCAGGGCGGGGTGGCTAAAACTAACGCTAACATCGGTACAGTAGGCCTTTCTTTAAAATTTTCACCGATATCCTGGTACAAAAGCGGGCGCGTGTTTATTTTAAAGGTGATTATGTAGTTTCCACACGTAAAAAAACTTGAGAGAAAAAGAAAAACATGAGAAAACTGTCAAGCTCTTCAGAACTTCGCCTCTGAAACGAAGGCACAGACTTTTCTTGCCTAGTTCGGTTGCGTATGCCGCAGGTGTCGTAATACATCCAGACTTCGGCCCGCGATACCCTCGGGGATTGGATTCACATAGGAAATTTGTTCACGCTGTGCAGTCGTCACTGCCGCACCGCACCAGTCGTCCAAAAAATTTCCATCATTCTGGCACGTCGTTGGAAGGCTGCTGTGAACGGGCGCCCGAAGATTGTTGGGCCCATGGAGATAAAGCACAATTGCGTGACCATAGATGAAGCACAGTTGAAGCGTATTCCGCGAACGTAGGGAAAAAAAAAAAAACTAGCTGCCGTACCCCCTTCATTTAGCCGTGAGGAGCGCCCCTGCTAACTGGAGTGACGGCTCTTCTATCAACGTGCATGCACGATCATAAAAGCAGAAGGAAAACACCCTTCCGAACAAGCACGTAATAAAGCTGCCACCAAGCCACAGCGTCCCTGATTTTTCCTTTGTGTTGTTGTAACTGGCGGTACAAGTTTCGTGTAAATATATGTACTATTCGATGTTCGATTTGATATTCGATTTTTTTGGCCACTATTTGGCACTATTCGATTCGATTCGAGATGAAATTTCACTATTCGCACACCCCTAGTGATGACACCATTACGATGGCGAATTTGTAAATATTGCACTTTGGTCACCAGCTGCGAGATACTTAAGAGAATGACAGCACTCTCTACAAGTTGTTACAAGGCCAAAGCAGGAGTGGGCTATGTTACTCACAGCCAGATTTTCTTGCTCTTGAAAAAATTCAGATTTTTTTCATCTTTGGCAAAACAGTTGCCAAGGACAAGTACTCTTGAAATACTACATACAGTTATCTGTTGAGCCTTAACTTGAATACACACTGGTTTAAGTTTTTCAGATTGTGTTGTTGTAAGCTACACAAAGTAATCAATTGGTTTGATAGCAAAAAATTCTTAAGACTACTATTTAATCATGCAAACAAGATCACTGATGTGCATGAGTTAATGATACATAATTGGTGGGGTTTTACATCCCAAAGCCATGTTATAATTATGAGGGTTGTTTTAGTGGAGGGCCCTGGAAATTTTGACTACCTGAGGTTCTAATCTGCAACTAAATCTAAGTATACGGGCCTCGAGCAATTGGAGGCGAAATGTGGCTGCCATAGCTGGGATTCGATCACGCAACCTTTGGCTCGCTAGTCAAGCAGCATAACCAGTAGACAGCCGCAGCGGTTGATGTGCGTGAAAAGCCATCCAACCTTGCGCACTAACTGTCCAGAATGTTCATCGGCTGTAACCTTGATGCACATTAAATGTAAGATGTGTACCTAGAAAAAGACTGACATCACAAAATGCAAAGCATTGTGCAGTCTATAGTGCAAATCTTGAGTTTTAGTAATTATCCGTTTGTCCCAAACCATGCTGAAAGCAATGTTAAAGGGGTACTGGAACAAAATTTCGTGGCCGAGATAGCCTGCGGGATCGATTCCCCTGAGCATGCGTATGTCATCTGCAAAATATCAACAGCGAATACAGCTTGGAAGGTATTTTAAATTAATTTTGAAGTTTGCGTGAGCGATCAACATCCTCGCTTTAATGACACCCTCAAAGGTGACCCTCGGTGACCCTCCTACTTCCCCCATGTGACCATGCTGCAACAAGTCATGATGACGTCATAGCTGCCATTTCTTTGTTATTTTTTTTATTTATTTTTTTTGCCCTGTTCGCTCCAGCAGCCTACATCTCCGCGGCTGCTCGTGAGTCCGTGGCCGTGGCGCACGCGTTGAAATTTTTGTGTTTGCCGACACTGCTTTCTCGCGCAAGCGTGGGAATGCGAGCTGACGACGCAAACCGCGCGGAAGTGCGTCGCAGTTTTGTGTGCTGACGTGATCGAGTGCTGCACTCGCTAGGTGGTGATAGTAACTTTACCACCCGCTAGGTGGTGAAGTTAATCGAGCGCTGCACCTAGCGGGTGCAGCGCTCGATTAACTTTTTGTTAATAAAAAAAGTTAGATCTTCATGGGTCAAACCAGCATCTTCCTCATATACTGCTTGCAAAAGTAGCTTTTGTATATTGTTTTTTTTTTAAATTAGTTTATTTATCAGATTTGGTGAACGTGCTGAAAACACAAGTATACTTCGGACTGCAAGCAGGTATGAATATTAAAAAGTTTTGCATAACAAATCAAATACTCGCTCACAAGAGAAGGCAGAGTGTGCAAAAGAACACAAAGGGCTTACAAGGATGTTTGGGTCTTCGTGTATAAAATGCTGCTATCGAACGCTCCCTATTGTTGGATTTTATTTCATATTCAATTCCAGATTTATTTGCTGTACATACATAAGACACCTGTTCATTAGTGTTCATGTTAGGTGCAATTTTCTAGACATCGGTTATGTATGGTTGTGTTTACAAGCAATTTGTTGCCGTTTATTTGTTCCATTAAAGTTCAGTTGAACCCCACATTAATGAAATTGGCGGGGAAACCCAAAAGTTTCAGTATAAGAAATAACAGTACAAATAAGGAAACAGTCAGCAAAACGAAAATTTAATGCCAAAATTCAGTTAGCTTGCCTTCTCAACCCTTGCCGTGTAGTAAACACAGAGATCACAACACAGCAAGTACTCCATTGCAACATTATCATTGGGCATTAAGCATCCAGCACATTTCGGGGGTGGTCGTTTTCTCCCTGTGGCTTGTGCCCTGTTCCTCGGTGTCGTCGGTTTCACGCATGCTGTTTACAATGGCCTGCCTTGTCAGTCAACTCTTCGTGAACAACCACATCTTAATCAGCAACAATAATGTTGTTTACACCGACACTATCGGAAACCTCATGATTGAAGGAACAAAGCATGCCCCATGCACCAATCAGTGATTCGGGCACTGGGCTCACGGCAGTTGCATCTGTGTCTTCGCTGAGATCCTCAGGTGGTGTTGTTGAAAATGCACATGATGGCTCTTGGGTAGCACGAAAATCAGCATGGTTGAAATGCGGTGAGATGTGTCAGCCCATGTTGCGTATGGCACACCAAGTAATAGCAGCTGTACACCACGCGATATTAACTGTGACACGCAACACTTCACAGAAGCAGCACCACACTAGCTGCGCACAATACACAAAGAGCGATGCGGCCATGCATTAAAAATAAAGCAGTCTAAACAAGCAACATGATGGCAGTGACAATATCTGGCGTGTGCAACTACTACTGGCACAGTGTCATTTGTGTTAACAAAGATTGCAGCATCCCATGCAAGCACAACGTGGTGACACTTTATGCAATTTAGGTGTGAAGCAAGGACTTTTGAGTGCATTTTGGAGTGTGCTGACCTTGCACGAGCCGACAAGGTGTTGGGAATTGTCCTGTAAATTTTCATTGTTGCGAGATTGCAGCTTAGCAACATTTTGTCGTTGAGAAATGGAGATGCATTGAATCTATGGCCGTTTGCCAGGGACAGGAAAATATTTTGTTGCGCGATTCATTATTAAAGGGGTCATGAACCAATTTTCCAAGTAATGATCTAATGACCTCAGTATCGGAGTTTACTGCCGACCCGAATTGATTGCCGCAAAAATTTCTCGAATCCGTCAAGAATCAGCGTAGTTACGGGGGTTTGGCGCACGCTCCCAGCGCTTTCTCTCTTTTCTTGTGCCGACGAGCGCACTGGATGCTAGACAGGGAGGGATGGCACGGGGGAAAGAAGTTAAGTCAGTGCGCGTCATGAAACGCTAGAGTCACTGGAAAAATTTCAGAGTATCGCATCTGTTTTCCGCGCGCCGCCGCCGACGCGATTGGCTTACTCGCATCACGTGACCTCTCGCCGCCATATCCCTTCCAAGCGCTTTGGGTGCAGGCGCGTTCAATGCAGAGCGTGGCCGGACATCTAGCAGTACCACGGTCCCTAGAAGTACTTCGTCGCATTTTTAAACGCGCCTTGCAGACAGGGGCGTAAGAATTTTTTTTCGGGAGGGGCGGGGGGGGGGGGTACCTCCTTGATCTGAAGGGGGGGCCTGGCAGGCAGATGTGGTCAAGTGGCATTTCGTGCTATGTATTCCACAGGAAAGAAATTTGGGGGGGGGGGTCTGTGTGCCACCCCCTGGCTACGCCACTGCATGCAGATTCCAGAGAGTAGCTCACCAGCAATCGAACGTTACTGGTGAGCTACTCTGAGAATCTTGTTAATTTTTGCATGCCGTGTGGGAAAAATTAATGTCAAAAGCGCCGTTTTACGTGGCTGCATATAGTTGGTCGGAATGAATTCGCCCCCTTCAAGAACACACCTTCCTACAATGCCTACACAAACTTTGCTGGAAAAGATCTCATGCGACAGGAGACTTCACCTTTTCGGTTCGCTATGGTCAGCGATATTGAAAGCAATACATACCTTTCTATTTGCTCGGCTGTTTATATCTCGATCTGTTGAACAGATTACGTATGCTACTCGAGTTATAAGCGTGTCACGCACGAGAGTGAAATTGAAGATTTGTTAAAATAACTGTTTACTGGTATACCTTGAAGGCAATTGTGGCATGATCATTTGCCATTGCGCAAAACAGAAGCGTGGAACTCTGTTTATAAAGTTGATATAAGGCAATGTTATTAATCGTAAATTAGTTGCCAAAAAAAATGTTGCTAATGCTGCATTGCGCCGAGCGTACCCCTAAAATACTGGTTAGTGGGTGAGAAATGGTCACGGCAAAAAAAAAAAAAAAAAAAAAAAAAACAGATCCCACGCCTTGCGGGAGTCGATTTTATGCGAGCGCTATGTCTATATACGTATTGTGTTGCAGAAGCTTTAAAATTTTCCCGGGTGTGCTATTTCTGTTGAAAAGAACGTAAAGCACCATGCCGATGAAGTTTTAATAAGAGTGCATTATGAAAAAAAAAGTGCAGCAGTGCAGAAACCGAACCCCAGCTGTTTACGCGCTGGCAACGTAAGAAGAAAGTGTTTGTCGGAATACATCAAAATATTTGCAAATGCACTGCAACGTTGGGAATATTAAGGAGAAAAGAAATAGTAAATGAAACAATTAAGTAGTGATGTCAGTCATTATCGATGGCCTATTTTCTACGTATCGCAAGATAAGACACACCTTACCTACCGCACGCGCCGATTCGCCCATGCGTTTGGCTGCTGGCGTTCCGAATCAAGACAAATACGTCGCGCACAACTTCCAATTACCGTACACACACAACTTCTATTACACATAACAATAAGTTGAACAGCAAGCATGGTGCACAAGCAAGGTATGCGTCAGCGATCAGTCGAAGGACGCAGTGTTGAATGTTCTCGATGTTGTTTGATAACGTTCTCGAGTGCAGTGAACCTGAACACCGACTGCAAAGCTAGCGCAAACAGTCAAGGTTCACCAAATGTCGAAGTAAATGGCATCTCGCACCATGTCACTGTGCTAATAAAGAGGCCGATGAAGCCATGAAGCGAGTTCGCGAGCACATGGCAGCATTCGCCGCACGTTTCATTAGTTACACCGCTAACCGCGCAGTCGATCCATAACTGTCGATGACTCGAAATCACTTCTCATATCCTCTTGAATAAACACACACACACATAACGCCGTTCCGCCGAACGTAACACAGCACCGAGGCGAAAAGATTGGTCATTTCTCAACACACGCTAGCAACGCGCCGGACGGTCTGGAAAGGAAATGGCCGCCGCCGCCCAATGTTGCCCGCGTGCAGCCTACCTTTGCGGTACTCTGATTTTCCAGTGACTCTATGAAACGTGATCACTCTCCCACTGTGATACGCTTGCGCGAGTGTGGCTACCGTGTACTGAGGAGTGCGGCGCCGGCAAGTGGCGGCACCCCGCGTCAAGAAGCGCATCTGATCCGAACGCCGCTCTCGATTTACGTCGGTTATCGGCCAATAAGCATGCTATGTCTCTTGCGACGTAAACTGGCAGATCCGCGACGTCAACGTGCAGACGCCCCGCCCACCGACGAGAGTGAGAACCGGCCTCTGTTTGAAAAGAGGGCACCTGAGGAAACGGCAACTTCACGCTCCGCTTGTGGCCTTTACGCGGCGCGCACAACTAATATTTGGCAGAGCAGTTCATAGCCGTGTCAGCTTTCCGCAGGATGTGTTTTTTCAGCAAGCCCAAGGGGTGCTTCATGACCCCTTTAAGGATTTTGACTCTATAACACTAGCAAGTATGTTGACTGCATTTCTCTATGTTTCTATTTTATAGAACATTGCTCCTCTACATCGACATGGTGGTAACCAATATGCCAGACTTTTTTGCGATAAAGCACCTTTGGAGTTTGCGTGGAGTCCTGATGCCATCCAAGCACTGAATGCAGCCTTCAGAACCTGTGCTGGTGAGTTGCTGATTGGCTTTTATAGTAACATGCAAACAGTGCAGTTGATTGCCCTCTTAAGTGTGTATCCTTGGCGTTACATATGTCTGCACGCATGTTTGCGTGGGCCTAAAGGAGAAGGCAGTGGCTGCGTGCATTTGCACGCAGGGTGCTTTTGACAGCAGGAAGGGAGGTACAGAAGTGGACTTCAAGCAAGACCTGCCACAGAAAGGACCAGTGGCAGGTGACGACGACTCCATCAGTGTCCCCTGCCATGAAAAACTGCCTGCCAAGAAGTCAGTTACAGAAAGGTGGCCTCCCATGTTTCACCATTTGTTTTTGGTTCTCTCACTTCTATGCTTCTGCGCATACTGCTCTAATCCCATGTTGCTGTTGCGGTTGTGTTTCACACTCTTCTTCTTACTAACTGAATGCCAAGGTGAACTGTTACTGTGGTGCTGGCAATGTGTTACGTTGTGTTGTTTGCCCTTATCACTTAACTTAATGCTGTTGGCATGTAAAATGGCACATGTTATGTAACTTTCGTGTTATTGTCCTCACAACCTTTCCCTCTTCAGTGTTCTCAGGATCTAAGAATTCACCTTTGCTTTGTTTCATGTGCCTTTCTGTTGAAGCTTGTGAACATTTCAGTGGATGTTAATTGTAAAAATTTCTCTTTTGACTGCATAGGACAAAAATACTTGATGTTGTGTGTGTGCCATTTGCCCTGCAGAAACTGAAGCACTAATTTCTAATTTAGGCAGAAAAGATTGACTGCTATGTATGCTACTTTTGTATCACTTTTATTCGTTCAGTTATAGCAAAAGAACAATATTTACTGTCTGTTAATATTGCTCAGCTGTAATTTAAAGGGACCCTGCAACTCTTTTCTGGGTTATAATGGAATAGACTCACTAAAGTTAAACCTGGATACATATAACGAAATTGACAATTTCCCGAAAAAATTTGTTACAAACAGGTTTTCATTATATGCAGTTTCAGCGCGAAAATTCAGAGAAGAAATGCACATTTTAGACACAAGAGGAACTGGACACAGAGCTCACCCAAAACAATTATTTAATGGCAAAAAAGTTGCGTTATTTTGCTCTATTGCTTGTTCATGAGGGATGGCAATACTGGACGTTCATAGAAAATCAATACAACGCTGCTCCGCCATCGTCTAGCCGTAGCCTTCAAGATTGGCTCTGGCAACGCGATGGCGCATTGCCGGAGCTAATCTTGGAGTCCACGGTCTAGTGAGCCTACGGCGAGGCGCAAGACAAAGCGCGTGACGAGTCGACCTCCGAAGATCCGTCATTGTCTCAGACAGTTTCCACCAGTGCCCAATCTGACATCTCCTCAGTAGTGACTGTGCAGTCCTCCGCAGAAAAAAAAAAAAGAAGAAATCGCAAAGCTGCCCATCGCGAGGGGCTGCTCCATGCACGCGCACTGAAACCACGCATGCGTGCACGGCATTGAAAAGAAAGAGTGAACGACACGGATACCACAGAATATTCGGAAAAACGCTCTCCATATGCGGTGCAGCTCCACATATGCGGCACGAACTCGAAGTGTAACAACACGGAGCAAGGATTTTTTTTTTTAGTGTAGTGGCGTCACCTGGGGTCACGTTAACAAAGTGCTGTTCAGAGACTTCTGCAGCAACCGAAGTGTGGTGGCGCTGCCAACGCAAAAGCCCCCCCCCCCCTCTTTTTTTCTTTTTTTTTCTTCTCCCTCTTTTTTTCTTTTTCGATGAAAGCCGGCGTGGCGGCACCCGCGAGCGGCTGGATGAGGTTTCACGGAGGAGGGGAAGGGCTTGCGCCCGTGGCTGCAAGAACACCAGCTCGAGGGGTGCAGGCCCGCCTGCCTGCCTCACTCACAACCGCACGCACAAACGACCGCAAACGGGGCTTCGAGCGCGCGTTGCTGCCGCTCTGCGCTCTGTCGTTGGCGGGGGTAACCGCAGATGTTGTATGCGGCTCCTGCTTGTGCCAAAATGACAACATTCGGGGCAATATTCCTAGGTTGTCGGCGTCGAAAATTCATTATATCAAGGGTGTCTCCTGCTGCCACTTTGTTACATGGAGGTCGCAAATACATGTGCTTCTATGGAGTAACGGCGGGGAATAGAAAAACTTACTAATATCGAGGTATTCGTTGTAAGGAGGTTCATTATAGGCAGGTTTAACTGTATTTGCGCATGACTCTTCACGAATCACATGCGGCAAACATTTTTAGAATATGTCAAGTGTAAGCGGAGTTACGGGGATTTGTCGCATGCTTCAAGCGCTTCCTCTCTCTTCTCGTACCAGCGAGCGCACTGAAAGCTACGCAGGGGGGGGGTGACAAGGGGGCAAGAGATGCAGCCCTTCGTCGACGTGCGTCATGACCTTGCGCACTTTCGTTAATTTTTTTTCTTCAAGCGTGCGGCTGACTTTCAGTGTGATCGCGAGCGCACGCGCGGGCACGTGGCGGCATCTTGCAGCAACCACGGTAACTATTCCGCTCAAAATGCTCAAATCAGTCAATGGCGTGAAAGTTGAGTATATGACGCAGTGATTTTGAGTATATAGCATCATTTGTTGAGAGAAGAGGGAGCAATATGTAGCTGACTTCGAGAATTTATTGTAAATTCCAGGTCGCATGCTGTACTTCAATGTTTGGCTTGCATGTTCTCGGGAGCCTCGACTACCGATCGGCAACGTTTTCTGACCATGCTCAGAAGGTGTTGCAGGGCCCCTTTAAGATCTTCAGCGTAAGCTGGTACTTCATTAAGCGTTTTTAGGTGCAATGATTATAAGTCAGGAGACAGTAGGGTCAAGGGAACCAGCACTGCAAGCATGGAACTTGCAGATCATAAAAATTGTTGCATGATGATATAGAGGTGTATAGTACAGTGTGTAGTATAGCACACAAAAGAATGTTCAAGTGGAAACAAACGTTGAAAAAGACCTATCTTTTTACGGTGTCATTGAGTTGCCTTCAAAGAGTTAATGCAATATAAATAAATGCAAGGGGCCAGTTTTGAAGTTCTGATGCATCTGTTGATAGGAATACTATTGCAAACTTTTTGTTTCTCATCTTTGTGGATTCGATGAGTATCTGGGTGCTCACTAAGCATGGAATGGTGAGGAGATTGGGTGGCAGTCACAAAGTGCTCATTGCGCAGGCACCTACAATTGAGACAGGCCCCTAAATTTTTCAACAAAATATGGGAAGGTATGATAATGCCAAAATAGTGGGAAAACTTGATTGTCTTGCCATTTATATAATCTGGTAAATCCCCCACATCTTCCAGCAGCTATAGACTGACTGCTTTAACAAGTTATCCTGGCAAAAATCATATAAAAGCATCATAAGTAGACAGACTGCTTTAACAAGTTATCCTGGCAAAAATCATATAAAAGCATCATAAGTAGTATTAGCCTCATTCATACTTGATTCAAGAAACCTAATGGATGTTCATCAGTGTGGATACAAAAATGGTTGTTCAACTGCTGACCATCTTGTCCGACTAGAGCATCAAATACGAGAAGCATTTTTATATAAGCAATACTGGCTCACATAGTATTTTTTTTTTATTTAGAAAAGGCTTGTGATACCACGTGGAGACATGGAATTTTATGAGACCTTGCTAACCTAGTAATTAGTGGTAAAATGCTGAGATGACTCCTGATTTCATGACTAACCGAACATGTCATGTACATTTAGGCACAATATTTTCACAGACATTTTTCCAGGAAAACGGCGTACCGCAAAGTTATACTCTCAACAGAACTGTGCTCAAAATAAACTCCGTTAACATGGTCATACCACCCACATTAATGCACTCTGTGTACATTGATCATCTTCAAATTGCCTGTTGTGCCTCGAATGTATCAGCCTATGAGAGGCAACTTCAAATTACAGTATATAAGATGATGCATTGGGCTGACCGAAATGGTTTTTGCTTCTCTACACAAAAAAACTGTTGCTGTTCTGTTTATACGAGGATTGATTATACCCTGACCAAGTTCTGAAATTTTTTGCGATGTTGGTAAAACAAGAACACAAATTTCTAGGAGTTACATTTGGCCTAAAACTCAACTTTCTGACCCACATAAACACACTAAAAATTAAAGAGACACTAAAGAGCAAAGTGATTTTTCTCGCATTAGTAAAGTAGTCTTCCACGATACCAAAAACACCACGTTTGCTGCAAGAAGACGCTTAATAAGCGAGAAGACGCGCTAAAAGAAAATACAGGTGGTGACGCCACCTTGGAATTCCCGCACCATTTGCCGTGACGTCACATATTTTTGACGGCGCCTGCTTGGGCATACATAGTTCCTAATCGGTTAAATTGAAGTACATTGTCCTCTGAGGGGGCCAGAGACTTCACATAAAGAGTTTGTGGAAATTTCGTCGAGCCAGTGGTGCCAAAATACGTTAAATGCTCTTTGAAGTCTTTTACGTCATGAATTAGAAAGTTCGGCGCAAAATTTAAAAATGGAACTTTGAACTTCGTTTTCTCCTCTAATAATAAACCTACGGTGGTGAAATAAATACACAACAGTTCTCCGAGCACACTTTATCAATCTAAACCAATTCATTGTTTCTCTTTAGTGTCCCTTTAAGGAAAATAGTGCGTTCCACCTTCTCAGTGTGTTAGCCCATAAACAGTAAAGTACCGATCGATTATGCATGCTGCATATGTACAGTTCTTTTGTGTGGAGTATTTTACATTATGGTTGTGTCATTTACGGCTCAGTACCAGAGTCCTACATCTGGTGTCTTGATCCTGTACGCAATCCTTGTCTGCATTTGTCCTGTGGTGCTTATAGGACATCACTGGTGCAGAGCCTATACGTTGACTGTAATGATGCTCCTCTGGGTCAGCAAAGAGTATTATTAACCCTGTTCTATGTTTTAAGAATTAGATCATCACCACAACACATGTCATGACATTACCATTAAACGTAACTCACGTTTGCACTACTTTAAACAATCCACACTTAATCAAACCGCTCATATTACGTTTTGAAGAATATAGCCACAGATACCTAGATTTCTCAAAAGGCACTCATGCCAAGAAACCACCAAGACCGCCGCCATGGTTTGACTTGACGCAGCTTTGTGTTTTTTCACTAACCCATATAAAGAAAAAGGACACCCTACCAGATCACATAATTCAAGGGTTCCACACACTCCAGGAAATATATAAACATTACACTGAATTTTACACAGATGGCTCAAAAACAAAGAAGCACATAAGTACCAGGATTGTGACAGAGGAGAGTGCAATCAGTGTTATAGAGTGCGTCAGTGCATTTCCATTTTCATAGCTGAAGTTTGGGCCTTATGGAAAGCAGTGTAAAAAGTATTCTCTGGACAACACAAAAAACAACCATACGCACTGACTCACTAAGTGTATTAAAGGAGTCCTGACACAAAAATTTTCGCCTCGCGTTTTTTTGCTGCAATGTGTTGCTGGGGGCCTGTTAGTCATAACACGGCACATCGTTTGCTGCAGCGCGCGACAGATAATTAATTACAAGCTCCTCATTACCGACACAGCCTCAGTTTCGGTTTGACAGAGCTCCAAAAACGGCAAGCCGCCAGGTGCAACTATCACCACCTAGCGAGTGAAACGCTCGGTCACGTGAGCACACAGAACAGTGACGCATTTCCGCGCGGTCTGTCGTCGTCGGGCTCATCGTCGTCTGATGGCGACGATTTTCTTGCGGCGGGGATCGAAGGAATTTTCGACGTGGCGAATCACTTCATGTTTGACCCGCTGGCGAGGAGCGATTCGTCGGGAAGCGTGTCAAAACAGAAATGGCGGCTACGACGTCATCGTAACTTGTACCGGCTGCAACGGTTACGTAGGGGAAGTAGGGGGGTCACCTCGGGTCACCTCCGAGGGTGTCAATGCACTAGGTGCGGCCTATAATGCTGGATCGCGCTCGCGAACTTCAAAATTCGTATAAAATACCTTCCAAGCTTTATTCGCTGCCGATATTTTGCAGGTGGTACACGCACGTACACGGGAATCGATCCAGCAGGCTATCTCGGCCGCAAAATTTTGTGTCAGTATCCCTTTAAAAGCTTTACATCTAAAATCTGAGTGTGAACTGTTACTTGGCAATATTTTAAACATTGTAATTATAAATAATGAGGGTATGTCTGCCCATTTCTTCTGGGTCCCCAGCCATGTGGAAACACCAGGCAATCAAAAGGCTAATGAACGTGCTTCTTTGGCAGCACAGAAACCAGTTACAAAAATAAAAATTCCCATAAAGACATCCAACGAACAATTCATCTGGCTTTGTTAACAAAATGACAGCAACAGTGAAACTCCTGCACTCGTAGTAAGCTCCATCTAGTTAAGCCCTTACTGAGGGAATGGAAGACATCATGCCACCAGGAAGGTTTTATTGAGGTTATATTACGCTGACTCTGAATTGGGACACACAGACCTGGTACACAACTATTCGCCTAGATAAAAAGAATAACCAACAGGTGAAAAATGCCAGTAGCTGTTAAGTCATACATATCTCAAAGGGACACTAAAGTGAAACAATGAATCGGTTTAGATTGATAAATTGTGCTCTGAGAACTCTAACGTTGTTAATTTCACCACCATAGGTTTATTAATAGAGGAGAAAAGAAAGGTCAAAGTTTCATTTTTAAATTTCGTGCTGAAATCTCCGTGCGTGACGTCACGGGTTTCAAAGCACATTTTTCGTATTTTGGCGGCATTGGCTGAACGAAATTTCCTGAAACTTTGTATGGCAAGTCTCTGGCCCCCTCAGAGGACAATGTACATAATTTTTACTGATTAGGAACTTCGTCAGACCTGGTAGATGCCGTCAAAATCTATGACGTCACGGCATATCGTGTGGGAGTTTAAAGATGCCGTCACAGCCCGCATTTCCTTTTTGCCCATTTTCTCGCTTACCAAGAGTCTTCTCGCGGTATGCGGGGTGATTTTCAAATTGTGAAAGAGTAATTTACTAATATGAGAAAAGTAGTTTTTCTCTTTAGTGTCCCTTAAATAACATGCCCTTATATTGCAATGCAAAGACAGAAATATTTTGGCAAATTATACAAACACGTACCTTTCCATCCCAATGAAATTCTAGGTAATGATATTGTTATTTTGTGGAATGTTCATAGTTTTTAAAAGAAACTGGCTTTTTAATGAAGATTTAGAACAAAGCAGCTTTTACTGTCTGTTATATGATGCCTTGTGGGTGGCGCAGCATAGCCGTAGTTGCTCTTGCACCATAAGACCTTGTTGAACTAACTATTTCAGACAGCAGTTTTTCTGGAGGGTTGCAGCTTGCTTGTGGTGCCGGTTTTGTCATCATGTGGAATCTCGTTAATACTATTCTGCATAATACGTTTTTTGGCCTAATACGTTTTTCTTTTTATTCTTAGCTAACGTCCCTTGAAAATAATGCATTTTCATACGTTCAGTACGATCACATTTTTGTCCAAGGTTGGAAAATACGACAGCGAAAGTGGATCTTGACCGATATATCTAGAAATCTTATGTTTATTCTTCAGTATACTAGCTGAAACTGTGTTCCAACAAGACACGATCTGCACGTTGCAGTGCTGCTGAGGCCGCAGCAGTGTTGGTTTTGCAGTGAAAAGATCGCTGCCAGGTGATCTTTTCGCTGTAAAAAGAAAGTGCAGCGCAAATTGACCAGCTACTTCAACATTGCTCAATAAAAGAGTTGCTGATGGAGTGTGCATATTTTTCTCCTGTTTTAAACCTCTTTGGTTAATGTGATTTTTGCATAATACGTTTTATTTTTCGGTTCTCGTGAAAAAAAATGTATCAATGAGATTCCACTTATTATTTTCTTTATTTTTAAACTTCATATTTTCAGCTATTTCCTAGCTACCATTTGAGATCTCACTGTGAAGCCTCAAACTTGATGTAGCCACTGGGTGCAAGCAGCCTTATGTTTTGAAATACATGCCTGCGAGAGTTTCATTTGTTGTACTTTTGGAGCCCTAAACAAGGACACAAAAGTTGTTGATGCATTTCATAGTCCACTGACTACCGGTTACCAACGGTACACACAAATATCATGCGGGTTTGAGATATCTAGGAATTAAAGGAGTACAAGGTTTCGCTTGTTCGTATTTTGTGTGCATATCATTTTGCTTATCATGTTGACATGATTGTTTTTTGAGGTAGTGTAAATGACTTACTAAGCAGTCCTGTCAGGTGAAGGTGGGGTTTTTTTAGGTGAACTCTGGAGGGAAAAATAAAAATATCTGGAGGCGAAGAAGCATTTCACTCAATAAAGTTTGACACAAATCCTGTTTTTTGCTGATGAAAGTGTATAAAACCACTCTGAGGAGAGCATCATGCAAATGGGCAATAACAAATTTTTACTATGCTTCATTAATGCCGTAAAGAATCTTTTATCTCTACTGCATGCCATGTGTACGCCCACCTGGCTGTCCAGCGAAGTTTTATGTTAGGCAAAATACATGCAACGTTGGTAGGGTGCATACCATGTGTCATGTTGCATCGTTGTATAGAAAAAGTTAACTCTGTACATACCTTTAACTACACAACCTTGGCACCTGCTAAAATGTCTTTTATTTGGAACCATTACTGTGCGTATAGGGAAGGATTTGTGCTTGTATTGACTAAATAGTGTGTACGTAAAACACCTAGTCTCTCGTGGTAGACTACCTGCAGACAGGAAGAAAATGAAGAAAGCACAATAAGCTGACAAAGGGTAAGAAACGTTCTGGATTAACTGCTGACAGTATTTTAGGAAAATGATGGCCTTCTGAGACCACAGACTTAAGTTTTTTGCTTATTTATTATAGTTTCTTGTTTCCTTTCCATTTGCTGGAATCCTAGCACACAATGATGCACAAACTTCCTCCAAAATGCTTCTAACGTATTAACAACACACCCATATGTACAAGTATATAATTGTGTACTTTAAAATAGGGACTATCAGATAGGCTGCTTCATGAGGAGTATATTTAACATATTTACACCTTTTCATATAGCCTTACTCATGAGTCGTATAAGTGCTCGTAGTTTGTACAAATAGCCAGTGATTCCACTCCTGCGCCAACTGCGCCAAAGTGCGCCAAATTGTATTTACTGTGCCATCCTGATAATATCGACGAAATTTGCGCCAAATTGCGCCAAAGTCTCGGCTTTGGAGTCGTCTATCACCGGCAATCGCACCGCCAGCGCATCAGAACATGTGCAGCTCGATCTTGGGGCTGCCAATAAAGTCGCAATCATGGACCAAGAATTATATAGCGCTCGCGCGTGCGTTCTGAGTAAGCCACGATGCCATGCACGGTGCCGACGCAGCTTCTGTTCTGCAAGTCGGCTCGACAGCAAAACGCGCTCTCCTGAGAGGCTCATGACGTCTAGGCCTATCGGTAGTGAGAAAGTGCGACGGCGATTCATTGGCGGACGTCGTCTGTTCCAGAGACACTGCTGATAGCTCGTTTCAAGCGTCGCACGGCACGTAAGGAAAGCAATGTTCAGTAATAACTACATGAGTGCCGCTAAAACGTCTGTCACTTCTGTTTCCGGACATAGCGGAATGAAATCTGGGATCGCTCGCAGTAGATATATGGGACAATATCGAATTTTCCTTGCTTCGCGTTTATGGAAGAGCACGCGAACGTTGGAAACGCGTTGACACTTTTCCTCAGATATACTTTATCCATGGATATCTTCATCCAGAACAGCTTTTTCGTAATTCCTTCCGCCAGCACGTCCGAGTTTGTAATCACTCTGCGGTAAATACCCCCTAAAAGGCCCTGCCGTTTCGAGCTCACGTGCTAGGGTTCCAATTCGAATTTTTTGCTTGCTTTTTTAAAAATTAATCTCATTAGTAAAATCATATCTCCTGGTCGGAGCAGCCGCAAATGCGCAGCTGTCAGTAGCGGTCCCGTCGCTGACGTCCCACAGTGAAGCGGCTACGCCATGTTACACGTCCGCCCCTCGCTTTCGGGGGTCAATAGCTAACAGTTAAAAAAAACTCAGTTTCGCTTAAGAGTGAAGCAATGAATGCGATACCAAAAAAATTGTATTGTGAAACGAAGTAAGACTAGCAGCTAACTCTTTTGGATCCGATCTCGCGTAACTCAACAAAACGCTGGTTTAAGTGAATATGGCCCCTCTAGGAACCGAAGCGTTTCCTTGCTCTGAGTTCTCTAAACGCGAAGTAAGCGTTGAGAGCACAGCAAGTTTACGAGCCGTCTCCTGAGGCCTCGAGATAGCGCGCGCACAAGCGACTGCGCCCTTCGAACGATGCGGTCCCCCCCCCCCCCCTTCCTCTCCCCTGGCGTCCCTTCATGCTCTTTACGAAAGACGGGCGGGGCGTTTCCTCTTTGTTTGATGAGCAATCGACGGCAGGCCCGCACGCGGGAAGATGTTATCGCATGCGCTGTCCATGTGGTGGGGACAGACGGCCGGCTAGTTTAATCTCCACTTCAGCCGCGTTCGTCGCCAGCGCTCGCGAGCTTTTACCCGCGGCTAGAATGCGCGTGGTGATGTTATTAATTTGGATTTTATATGGAAAATTATGGCAACGGCGACGGCAAAAATCCGCCGAGAGTGTCCATATAATTGCTATCGCAAGGGTCAATGTACGGGGCAGATTTTGCGCCCCCCCCCCCTCTTAGGTGATTAAGGGGGGGGGGGGGCGCCCCCTGTGCGCACGCCTATGCTCCTGGGATGATTTTTTCCATGAGATTTGCAATGAATCGAAATATTTCTAGCCTTCATAAGAGCCCCATAATAATACTGAGGTGCTTGAATGTTAATGCAATATGCTTCTGTATTGCACTCCAGGATGTAAAATTCGCTGTTCCAAAGTGCTCCCAGATGCAAAATTATCTGCTCCAAAGTGCTCCAAGATGAAAATTTTGCTGCTCCAAAGTGCGCCAAAACGGAAATTTTGCTGCTCCAAAAATTGCTCCAAATCAGAAGTCCTCGGTAGCATCACTGAAGAGCGTAAAAAGCGTTCACAAAGTTCCGCTATGTTTTTGCATCAATGTCTGCACTTTAAGCAAAACTATTTCACTACAGCTGCTTTTTCATTATAGGCACTTAATGTAAAGTGCACTTTGAGCAAAACGATAGTTTTATATTCTTTGTTAACTGGTTTTTACCTGAAATTATATGCAGCTAAATGTATAATCAGTGTATATCCAGTACTTTTAATGAACTTGCTAATTCGTTAGGCTTCATCATGCCCTGTGTGTGTACATTGTACTTAAATGCTATGATTATTTTGGTGATCTTTCATAGCACACAAAAGCATGTGCTTATTACCATTTTCTTTCTTTAAATACATAGTTTTGAGGGTTATATGCAACGTTAGGTGCTTACACATGTAGTTTCAATGCAGCCCTTTTCTTTTCAGTGGTAAACAGTCCTGGCTCGGCCCGCTTGACCTTGCGTTTCCAGTCTGTTAAGACAAGTGATGATAAGGAGTTGCTTCAAAATCACACTGTCTCAGTGTTCGATTCCTCAGTCACGTCCAGACACCTTTCCTGTTATTCCAGTATGGAAGCTCGCCCAGACGGGTATGCCTATAATGGTAAAAAAGAAGAACCTTCCACCACAACTATTACCTCAACAGCAACAGATGTAGTGTCTTCCAGCAGCCCCTTGCCTGGCAGTGAACAGGGTTTGTCTTCGATGGCCGAAGCTTCTACCCTAAATGGCTCAACTTCAGACACACACGGTGAAGATGCTGTATCAGAAGAGCCCCTGCGAAAGCGTCGGCGCAGCAGCAATGACAGTACTAATGGCACCCTCACACCTACAGGCAAAGGTCGTTCTTCACGCGGTGACAAAGCTAGGGCTTCAGACAGTGATCCTCAGTGCCCTCGTAAACGAGGTAACAATTCGAGTTCGGATACAGAAAGTGGCCCCAGTGAGCAAGAGATGGACGGTGATCCCACCACTCAGGACTCTTATGGAAATGGACATTCTCCCAAGGTGCCGCCACTCAAGATAGTGCTGCCTTCAAGTGGCACTGGTAACCTTGAAGGTGCTGAACCAGCTGGTGGTGCCAACTCCAAGGAGCGCAAGGTTTCCTCGAGCAAGCCTGCTTTGCCTTATGTAGTGAATGCGACGGAGTCCCTGAGTGAAGGATCTCCCAGTGAGCAGGCTGTGGAAGAGAAAGAGCGACGGCGAGAAGAAGAGCGCTGTCAGCGGGTCACACGCAGCAGCCACAGGGCTGCCTTGACCCACGATGAAGAAGCTGAGGATGCACCTGAGGTACACCCTCGGAAGCGCAAGCTGAGAGCTCGGGAGGATCAGCAGCAGCCGCAACAGCAGCAACATTCACCACTGCAGCAGCAGCAGCAGTCGCCACAGCAGCAGCAGCCACCCCAGCAGCAGCAGCAGCCACAGCAGCCACAGCAGCCACAGCAGCTACAGCAGCAGCCGCTACAACAGCGGCAGCAACAGCAAGAGCAGCAGCAGCAGCAGCAGCAGCAGCAGCAGCAACCACTACAGCAGCGGCAGCAACAGCAACAGCAGGAGCAGCAGCAGCAGCAGCAGCAGCAGCAACAACAGGGAGGTGTAGCATCTCCTTTAGAGTCTCCACCCCTCATGGAGGAAGTGAGTCAACCGGTCACCAATGGTTTCCAGATGTATCTGGACATTCGCAAACAAGTGGAGAAGCGGCGTCAGGCCATGCTTGTTGTGCACCCGAAACCACCACAGGGTTTCAAGGACTATCTTCTCAATCGTGGCTCTTATGTCCTCGAAGGAAATCCCTCGTCACGCCTCTCTGTGCCTATGGTAAGAAAACCTCTTTGTCAACTATGCAGACTGCCAAGTTCTGTACTAGGACAAGGTCTTTGAAAAGGGTGGGTGAAATTCACATACAGTGAAACCTTGTTAACCCATATATGCCCAGTGTCCTACATATAGGACGCTTCTTTGATGCACTCTAACATCGCTATTTCTTTAGCTGATGACTAGCGCCAACTACAGCACATCAAGCAGGCCTCATTCTCACCGTGTGCAAGCCTAGACATTTAGACATTGCTTGCTTTGCATGCTGCCACGTGCCGACCGCTTTCTCCGGGCAAATGCGTGCTTTGTTTGAAAGACGTCATGGAGAGGAAGAAGTGCACGTAAAATGCTGACCGCTTTCTCCAGGCAGACGCGTGCTTTGTATGAAAGACGTCATGCAGAGGAAGAAGTGCAATGTCGATGTGCACGTGAAATGTTTCAAGGCTTGCCACACCCGCACATAGCAAACCTAATGCCCAGTGTCCTATATGTATAGGACGGCTTGAAAAACAGTGTCGCGTTTACCTGGCAGTAAATAAAGAACTTGTGCTTTCTTTTGAAGATAGAAGTACACTTTTTGTGAAAAAAATATGTTTTGTCATTTTTTCTGAGTTTGGGCATATATGGGTTAATATGTACCTGCCGGGAAGACGGCAAAACTTCACACTAAACGGTAGTATGTACCGTATATACTCGTGTAAGGGCCGCACTTTTTTTTTCGAAAGTCTTGCTTGGTGCGGCCCTTACACGAATCAGGCTGATGACAGCTCACCAAAGGTCTGTACTGTTTCCGCGACAGTAGCAGAGTGTAAGAGAGTCGCAAATGACATTCCAGGAATGTTTTTATTACGATTCGATTTCGCTATCGCTGTCCTCGTTCTCGGAAGAGCTCGCCTCGTATGACGTACGGTGGAAGTTTTCTGCCGTCTGCCGTGATGCACAGCATCACAGTGCATCTTTGACGTTCTGCGCCGGTCGTGCGCACAGACACACTTTTCGCACCTTTTAAATCCACTGTGGTGCTTTCTAGTGCATCGAACCACACAGGAGTCTGGTCCGCATTCGCAATTTGGGAGAGGTCGTACTCATGCTCCCTCCTGAGACCATTTACAAAGCGATGGAACTTAATCACATGGCTTTCGTACTCGCTTGGAAGCCTTTGACAAAGCGTTGTTCGGCGGCGGATGGAGAGCTGGTTACGGTTCATAAACCGCGTAGCCCACCCCCGACTTGCCTTGAATTGTGCCTGGGGTATTTCCATGTGGCGAGCGATGGCCAGGGCTTTCACGCGGATCATGTCAGTTGAGACGGCGTAGCCGTCCCTTCGAGTGTCGATGACATGTTTGACAAGTTCGCCTTCGAGTACCGGGTACTTGCACTTCTTTCTGCGAAATGCCTTTCGGCTCCTGTTGGTAGCGGCGAGGGCATCTTTCTGTTTCATCCAGTAACACACGCGCTTCTCATCGACGTCATATTTGCGTCAAGCTTCTCGCTTGCCGTGCTCCTCGGCATATTAGTCACTTGCAGTTTAACCCCTTAACTGCTTTGGACGAGCAGAGCTCGTCCTGCCCAAACTGTCCCCAAAGCGCTGTGGACGAGCAGAGCTTGTCCTAGCGGAATAGGTACTCCCCTCTAGCGTTCAGGACAAGAGGCGCTCTTCTACAGCTTAGATTGCGTGTAGTCCACCAGGTGGTAGCATTTACTTGGCATTTTATTTGGAAAGAGCGCGGTTTTTGTATGAAAAGATGGCTTGCGGTGGCGGCCGCCCATGCATAGCTGGCTTGTCAACACGAAAAAGAAGCTTTTCATTTTCGTCATCTTCTTCGAGTGATGATGATTCGGATACAGATGTTTATCTTGTGTCCGGAAGTGAAGACAGCGATGGCGTTGAATTGAGCATCTCCTCCGGTGATGATGAAAACAGCTCGCAAGCGAACATCGCGAGTGCTCGCCAGTGGATCCTGCGTGATGCGGACAATCCTGCTGTGAAGCCTCCTCGCTTTCCATTCTTGGCCATTCGAGGCAAGACTTTCAGCTTGTCATCGCCAGATGACCTTATGGAATATATTCAGCAGTTTCTTCAAAAGTGCTTCATTTGCTCTCAGAAGCGAGGAGAAAACAGGAAGAAGTTGAGAAAGGAAACTCGCTTTTGGTGCAGGAGCTGCAACAGGCCCCCTTGCGTTATTCCGTGTTTTGATTTGACTAAGTATGTGGTACAAATATTTTTTGAACATAGACTAGCTATTTTTTAGTACAATCACATTCGAAATCAGCAATAAAAAAAATAGGCACTTTTGGTTGGGAAACTTTCAAAAAAATAAAGCAGGTAAGGGGTTAAAGGCTGCAGTGAAAGATCTCAAGTGCCGGCCCATTGTCCCTCACCTGCGATGGCTTAAACAGGGCTCACTAATACAGACAAAGTGACACCGACAGCGCCGATCTGAAGAAACACTGCCAAGCTAAATGCCAACGATGCGCCACACAAAGCAATAATGGCGCCGTCGAGGTCGGCGGAAGCGGAAAAGCTGGCAGCGCCATCTAGCTGCAGTTTAACTAACTACACTTTTCTGGCGGGACTTTTTGAATTTTTTTTTCGAAATTCCCCCTCCAAAGTTGGGGTGCGCCCCTTACACGAGTATATGCGGTATCAACAACCAAGTACAAATTTGCATCTCCTGATGTGCGTCATCGCAGCAAAGAAAGAAATACAGTGCCACAGCAGATATTACCTAAAGTTCCCACCGTAGCTCCTTTTCTTACTTTTTGGCAAAGTGCAGAAAGGAATCTGCCTATCACGCACAACTGTCCGACAGCGTGCGGTGACGATGCCAAGGAGCATTTTGAAACTATTGCAGGGTCCGGGATACGCAGTGACTGACATAGCAACAGGACGGACAGTATCGGCTTTCTGCGATAGATGTGTACGCATCTGTACTGCGATCTGCCACTATCTAGAACTGAGTTTCATTGGAACACGGTAAGGCCGCGTGTAGCCGGTCGTCCCTCGCTAGTCCCTCACGAGCAGCGCATCGCCTACTCAGCTCACGCAGCCATTGCCGGGCTGCTTGCTGTACCGTATTTACGGATTTGCCGTGGGAGGGTTCTTTGTACACACTGCCCTCCAAGTCGTGCACAGATGCGGCGATTAGCTTGTTGAGTTATCGCGGCGACAACGCGCTACCTGCAAGCGATGTGCACACTACGTCTCCGCCATGCTCTAGCGGTCCTGGCCAGTGGACAGAGGCACGCGGGTTGTGGCCTAATAAAAGTGTGCAGTTTGGTTAGAACAGCGCTACGCTTGCTGCACCATACATGCGCTTGGCGTCTGTCAATACAGCAAGCTAGGTTTCTCGGTGCCTGCGACTCTCAACTCAGCGACAGGCAAGCTGCTTTCGTTTCCAAAAAGGGTGTGCACTTGAACGCGGTCCTGCAAAATGAAAGGGCAGCGATTGGCGGCTCAGCACGCTCAGGCTGTTGCATACCAAAAGCGTGCAGTATTGTTGATGTAGCGCTACGCCAAATGTGTGCCCGAGTAGCTAGCTGAAGGCGATAGGGTTGTGGGCACCAGGTCATACTGGCATGTTCGTCGGCGGCCACCATTGCCACCATCTTGCCTTTGTTCTGTCCCGATGCTTACCCACAAATTCGCTGTCGCAATCGCACGCAAGCTGGAATTATTGACCGACCGATCTCTGCACTTATAGAAAAGACGGAAGGCCTTTTGTGGCACATTGTGGCGTTGGCAAGTTCAGTGGCATCGTAAACTTTTATGGCATAAAACATTATTGTGGTACGCAGGGTATGCATTATCCAGTAGGCATAGGCTGAATCGCTAGGGCTTAAAGTGGTCAGCGAATGCATTAGGCTCTATGACACTTGGTCGGGGATTCTTCCCAACTACATTTTAAGCGTTTGTACATTTAAAGCGGTACGTATTAACGAGGCTTGACTGTAGTTCCCGTGTTACTCAGGCCTTGGCATAGTCTTTCATTGTGATGTGTGCGTTTCACTGACATGTGGATAGATGTGTATTCATTTGGAACAAAAAGCTTTGACTTTTTGTCATTTTGATGCACTTTTCTGTTATTAAAAATTGACTTGCACATTGCTATTAATTTCTGCACATTGATAAGAAAGCAAATTGGGGGGGGGGGGGGGGGAATGCAGGAAGCAAGCCAATCTGCCAGAATAATTACTAATACGCTTCGCTGTGCCAACAAGCTCCTGTTGTGTATGCATAAATGTACGTAATCAGTGATTCCACTCCTGTGCCAACTGTGCCAAAGTGCGCCAAATTGAATTTACGGCACCGTCCTGATAATATCGATGGAAATTGTGCCAAACTGCGCCAGAGTCTCGGGTTTTGGTGCGTCTGTCACAGGCAGTCGCACCGCCGGCGCCTCAAAACATGTGCAGCTTGATCTTGGGGCCGCCAAAATCACAACCATGGACCAAGAATTATTCAGCTGAATTAACAGCATTCGCGCGTGTGTCATCGCAAGCAAGCCACGATGCCATGTACGGTGCCGACGAAGCTTCTGTTTTATACAAGTCGGCTCGATGGTAAAACGTGCTCTCCTCAGAGGCTCGTGAAGTCATGGCCAATTGGTAGCGATATAGTGTGGCGGTGATTAATCAGCAGTCGTCGTCTGTTCCAGAAACACTGCTGATGGCTCGTTTCAAGGGTCGCACAGCACATAATTAAAGCAACATTCTGTAATAACCACACGCCTGCCGCTAAAATAGCTGTCACTTCTGTTTCTGGACATCACGGAATGAAATCTGGGAATGCTAGCAGTAGATATATGGAAAAATGTAGAATTGTCCATGCTTCGCGTCCATGGAAGAGCACGTGAACAGTGGGAAAGCGTTGACACTTTTCCTTAAATATACTTTATCCATGGATCTTCATCCAGAAGAGCTTTTTCGTAATTCCTTCCACCAGCACATCCAGGTTTGTAATCGCTCTTGTGGTAAATACCCCCTAAAAGGCCCTGCCCTTTCCAACTTGTGTGAGTCAGGGGCGTAGCCAGGGGGGGGGGATAAGTACACGCCGTAATGTTACATGAACGAGGGCTAGCAGCTAACTTTTTTTGCTCCGATCTTACTTAACTCTACAAAACGCTGGTGTATGTCAATACGGCCGCTCCCGGGAGAGCAGTTGTTTTAGGTCAGTTTGTCGTATCAGTGGTCCGAGCGCGAAGCAGTGAGCTCACAGCGCGTAGAAGGTATACGAGCTGTTCGCTGGGGGATGTCTGCCGAAACAGCGCGTGTGCCTGCGCTCTCGACCGCGCCCTTATAGTCAAAGTTCACAGTTGCTGCTCGAGTTACGCAGTCCCTCTCCTCAGACATCTCTTCCTGCTCCTTCACCCAGCAAATGACGGGCGGGACGTTTCCTTCTGCTTGAGAAGCAATCGACGGCAGGCCTCGCACGCGGGTTGATGTTATTCCGTGTGACGGAGATGGCCAGTTTGTTTCATCTCTGCTTCAGCCATGTTCCTTGCCAACGCTCGTGAGCTTTTACTCGCAGGTAGAACATACAATGCGAGGAGCGATGTTATCGATTTAGAGTTTATATGGAACATGACGGCGACAGTGAAAACCTGGCCTGGGTGTCCGTACAATTGCTAACGCAATAAACAATATACAAAAAACCGTCGTGCGCTCGCCTTTTTCCTGGAAAGCTGCATCGTCTCCGCTGTAAAGAGTGCGCCCGTTGGAAGAATCATATAATCCGGCGCCTTTTCCATTCGTTTCGTTCTTGCCTCCAATACCTTTCTTACAGGGGACATCTCCTCGCCACTTATTTCCTCATACAGCACGCGTACAAAGACAGCACTAAGCGTTGAACCTACCATGATTTCGCGCTTGTCGGATGCAGTCTTGTTATCTCTGCATGCGCGGTCGCAAACGCACAAAATGGAGAGAAATCAATTAATTGCGCACGATAGTCGTGCGAGAGAAGCAAGAGCGGGTGGGCGGCTGCATAACAAAGCAGTATGGGAGACAATTCAGAACTGTTATTTCTCGTATATGAACCAGTTGAGAGTATGTACCCTGATGATGTCACGTGAATCACTGTTCTGGCATCACGAAGTGCACCAAAAGACAAACGCCAAGAGAGAATAACGCGCTCGTTGTTTTTGTTTTTTGTTGTATTTTCAGAGGCTCTAAGGGGCCCTTTATAAAAACAGGGCGTGCAAACACGGACACAGGAAAGTAGTCAAGACACCAGAAACGCCGCTAACAACTGAAAAATCACACAGCGGCGGAACCGAAGGTACACATAAATATTTATCTGTGCATTCACGTAAGAGGCCATACCTATCAATCAAGTGCGAGTAGTGGTCTACGTGAGAGATATCTGTTCACTCTCTCGACTATTCTCTTATGTCCGTGTTTCCACGCCATGTCTTCTTAACATGAATACCTACCAACTATTGTTCAGCTATATTCTAAGTTTGCCATTCTCTTTACTTCTGTATTTATTTATAGATTTACTCGAGTAAGAATGAAAGGAAAAAGTGTACTAATGCACCGAGATATATATATATATTACTTATCTATTTTATTTATTTATGCACAGTGTACTAGGTCCAATACTCCAAGAATATGCTATCCAGCGAGTTGGGTCATCGCCCTTTAAGGCTGAAAGACGTGGCAGCGTTAAGGTCAGGCAATACACGTGATATTTCTGGAGAAGAAAAAGATACAACTTCTGGGGAGCTATTCTCGATGCGTTCATCCAAAGGAGATCTCCACAGTCCAATTCGGCAGAGCGCATTCAGTGATTCGAAAAAGCGGTGAGCGGTGATGTCACCTCGCTCTTGACCACGTCGCCGCACCGAACCCGCCAGCACATTCCTAGCGTGAGAAGGGAGTGGACGAAATGCACAGAAACAGGAACTTTTCAAGTCTGAATTTGCATATGAATGTGTCCCAGATGTTTGAGAACAATGCAGGGAATGCGTACCGACCTTACAGCTGCGTCACGCGAGCGGCCGCATTAAACCTAAATCAATGGCTAGCACGATCAAAACACATGTGCACCGAAAATCGGATCTCTGAGGGCTGCGTTCGTTGCATTGAAGCGCATTCCGTCCCTATAATATGTGTCCAGTGTTTGAAAGCTTCGTGATGTCATGATGGCGCTGCAGAACAAGAACTCAAACCAGGGGGCACGATCTCTCGCCGAGTTCCCGCTATTCAGCGGCCGCTCAAATGGACTGTTCATTACATGGACACATCGGGAAGAGCTTCTCTGGCGAAGTGCTGTATTTTATTTTCAGATTCCCCGTTCGAATTAAAAGAAAAGACTAACGGCGGCACGCCGCAGTTACTGAGCGGCGGCGGCGACGGCGTGATCTCTCTTGGGACTTCGGCGGCGGCGCGAGCGGCGTGACCAAAAACAGGTGGCGGCAGCGGCGCGGTGCGACGGCACACACCTTTACAGCTGTCAGTCATGGGACCGTTGCTGACGGCCCTGGTGTCGGAAGGCCCATTGGGAAGCGGCTACACCAAGTTACACGTCCGCCTCTCGCTTTCCAGGGTCAATAGCTGACGGTTAAAAAAAAAAATCGGCTTTTTTGAAATGTGAAGCCATGAATGCGATCCCAACAAATTGTATTGTTATACGAAGTAAAGCTAGCGGCTAACTCTTCTGTATCGCCCCGCCACGGTGGTCTAGTGGTTATGGCGCTCGACTGCTGACCCGAAGGTCGCGGGATCGAATCCCGGCCACGGCAGCTGCATTTTCGATGGAGGCAAAAATGTTTGAGGCACGTGTACTTAGATTTAGGTTCATGTTAAAGAACCCCAGGTGGTCGAAATTTCCGGAGCCCTCCACTACGGCGTCTCTGATAATCATATCGTAGTTTTGGGACGTTAAACCCCAGATATTATTAACTCTTCAGGATCCGACCTTACGTAACTCAACAAAACACTGGTGTAAGGGAATATGGCTGCTCCAAGGGCTGAAGCTGTTTTTGTGCTGTCAGTTCTCTGAATGCGAAGCGTTGAGAGCACACTAGGTTTACGAGTTGTTTACTGCTATCTCGAGATAGCGCGTGTGCGCCAGCGACTGCGCCCTTCGAGCGGCCCAGCCCCCTCCCACACCTGGCATCCCTTCATGCTTCTTACGAAAGACGGCTGGGTGTTTCCTCCGTTTGATGAGCACTCGACGGCAGGCCTCGCACGTGGGGGGATTTTATCTTATCGCATGCGCCCTCTGTGCAATGCGGACGGCCGGCTCGTTTCATCTCCGCTTCAGCCGCATTCGTCGCCACCACTCGCAAGCTTTTACTCACGGGTAGAACACAGATGGGCGGGGTGATGTTATCAGTTTGAACTTTATACGTAAAATTAAGGCAACAGCAAAAACCCGTCAAGGGTGTCCATATCATTGCTAACAAAAAAAAAATCAGGAGACATTCCACTCTGTGAGGTCAATTATCAGCAAAGCTGTTTAGCGCACGGCATAGAATTTCCTAATAATACACTAGAGGAAAACTGGCGCTAGTGTCTATGGGAGCTGCAACGCATGGCGCTTCAGCCAGCGTGGGAATGATGGGTAGTACACGGATTTGTCTAAGCTTCGTTCTTTCGTCTCTGCTTGGATGCGTGTGGCTTGCAGCCGCTTTTGTCGCAAGACGTAGTTCAGCAAGCGTTCAGCAGTCCCACTTCACCATCTTAACATTTTTTTAGGCTCACCCTGCCTTTCTTTTATTTTTATTCTCTTGCTCTCTCTCCAATTCAAATCGACTCACAAAGTTCACAACGATACATTGTTATCCAAAACAAAAGCCAAAACACAACAATAAACAAAGCCACAAGTGCGTTCGAAGCTGCAAGCATGAAGATTAGGCAAATCCGTGTACTGCCCATGATTCCCATGGTGGCTCAAGGATCGCAGCACCAGAGTTCCCTCTTGTAAGTATTGTAGGAAACTTATCGCACAAGTTACAGAGGGGACATGGTGGAGGCCAGTTTGGTATGTAAGGCCAGGTTGTTAACGGCCAGGCTGTTGACGTCCTATACACAATATTAATGCTAAAGCCTTGGATGCCTTATCTAACCGTCGGCGGCGTCAACACGAGTGATGCAAAAAATCATCATGTGGTGACATCGTAGATCGCTAAACCTTGCGATGTCATACACAGTGACATCACGTGATGACGTCATCACATGACATCGTCGCTTTGCACTGTTTCCGTGATCGGTGCGCTGATAATGAAGGCAGTGCAAAGCCGAGTGAGGTACAGAAAGCTTACAATACTTCCGGTCCTGGAGGCGGTGCATAACCACGTTAAGTGCAGAAAGCTTTCAGAGGGGGGTGGAGGAGGATCAGTACATTGAGTGAGTGAGAAGAAAAAGAAGATGGCCTTTTGCCTTCGAGTCGTCTTAGGCGAATGCATAAGGGGCCCTGTGAGGTTTTTTTTTTATCTGCTTTTGCACTGCTCCTTAGAGGGCGCTAGGGGGTTTTCGGCGTACAAGCAGAATGTTCTAGCCATAGACAGCTTCGCTGTAAAATGGAAACGGAAGTTTGTTGAATCATGTAGTCCCCTGTTGAATGCACTTTCGGATACTTTCGCGGAAGCTCGACTTGAAGTGGATCTACATCTTCCAGGCAACAAACGGCGCATGCGCAAATGATAGTCTGGAAGCACTGCGAGAATGCTCTTTCTCCAGCACAGAGAGGCTTCAGAGAGAGGGAAGGGAGTGTCGAAGGAGGCTTTGAGGCTAGCTAAGTGACATCATGTTGCACCCAGCAATGCAATCGATCGAGAAGAAAAAGAAGCTGGCTTTAGCCTTGGAATTGTCTTAACCATTTCAGACGCTAGGTGCACAATTGTGTACACCACTTGTTTTTGCTATTGTGTCGACTAGGGGCTACAAAAGAGCAAGATACATTGAGCCTTGGATGAATTGAACCTCCTGCATAATTAATGTGTCTTCATTTAACTTCATTTTGCATTGTACTGTTGCGCATGGTCACTTTGCTGAAGGCACTACCATGTTAGCCGAGTCGTTCAACCTTCAGCTTCCCACAAGCCACGTCAAAAGTATAATTTTTCTTTACTCAAAATAGGCGTCAGTGAAAACGAATTTGCACTATATTTCGAGCCTTAGATTTGATTCTATTTATGCAAAAACAGAGCATGAGTGACTTCAGAATAAATATTTCATTACAGTTTGATTAGAATTAGTTACTATAACGTGCATCAATTAGCGTATTATGACATTATTTCTGTTGCAATAGGATATTGAGTGCCATGGAATAACAGTGATGGTGCTTGGTTGCACCATTGTGAAAGCAACTTAGCTTAAAAAACACATTTTTTAGATGCGAAGCATCTTATGGCGGAGTTCAAACCGGTGGTGGTAGTTGTGGTGTGCGGCATGACCACCCTTACTGTGCATGCGCAAACCCTCTCCACACACCCCTCTACCCACCCCTCTCTCACTTACCCTTCCCCCTCACCCACTTTCTTTCTCTCCACTTCCCCTCCCCCTCTCCACTTCCCCTCTGAAACGCGGGCTCGACATGCCGAAACACTGCTTCGCATCGCCTTATGGTCCCCTTTAGCGGAGATGGTGTGATTTTATTTTTGTGATTTCTCTGAAATCCTTTGCCATCGTCACTGATAAAACAAATTTTAGACTTATGTGATTTTAAGTGAGAATATTTTTAATCAGATAAAGAAAAAGTTTTGGAAACTGAAAATGTGATTCTTAGGAAATTGGTTCTTTTTTATGGCAATGTCTTTAACTCTTTATGTTTATTTTAACTATGGTGGTTTTAGGAATCTACAACTGTATAGTCCTGTTTAATGTCTTCGTACTATTATTTCTACACCTTGTCTATAATGGGGCCCTGTCTGCATCATGACGTTTTTTCACTCCCCAGATTCCACTGCCACAGTCTCTGAGTGGCTCTCCAATGCGGGATCTGTTTCTAGACCAAGAACGAGAACGGTACAAATTGAGGTTGCAGCACCTGATTGAACGGGTAAGCTATCTCAGTATGCTGGAACTTGTGTTATGTGCTCATCTCTGCTTTTCCTATTTCAGGAGAAGTTAGTGTTATCAGCTGAGCAAGAAATTCTTCGTGTGCATGGTCGAGCTGCCCGTGCAATCCAAAATCAGGCTGTGCCTCTGTCTGCTTGCAGCATTCTCAGGGATGAGGAAATCTATAATGTGCTAAAGCCGGAACAGGTAAATAACCCATGCTCACTCTTAAGACTAGAGAATTTGGCTGCCATCTTGGTGAGAAAGGACGGGAATTTTCATTGGGAATTCAGTACCTTTCTGCTGTGTTCATCAAATTACTCTTTCAAGGCTGAGGAAAGCAGTTGTCATTATTTGGTAAGGCCAGTGTAATACTTCGCCATCTAGGTGTGGTTTACAAGGTAGACATACAGTGTGGTCACCACATGCAGTGTCTAAACACGGTGCAGGGTTCGCCAATGCACTAGCAAGAGACAGGCGGGCTATCGGTAACAAAGGCAGGTTCATCAGCCAGTTATACACCGAGTATGTGTTCAAATTATGCTTATGTATTCTAAAACGCTTGACTGCCCGGATTTTCCCTAATGGTCTCGCAACCACTGCTTGGTTCTTGCTTCCAGCAAAATGTGTTGTTAGAGTGGCTGCAAGGGAGGAGAACTGCCCTGGCTAGGCCAATCGTTACTACACCACTCACCACTTTTTCTTTCATGTCTTTTGTCTATTGTAAACCCTTAACCTGCTGTTTGAAACTTTTAGTGGTTTTGCAATCGCTTTTATAGCAGCTTGCTCTGAAAGCCCATTTTCCCTTTTACTGCTGCAAAAAGAACTTTTTTTGCAGCAAAAGCTGCTTCGAAGTAGCCAAGGCCAGTAGCGTCACTGTAGTCTTTCTTGCAGTTGTCATTCTCAGTGATATCTGCTTGGCACCAACTGTTATGCAGACATTGTGCCTCAGGATGCACCAGCACATACAATATTGTGCCAGACTACACATCCATCTATGAGGGTTGCAGATCAACCAGGCAGTTCTTCGTTTTGTTACTCACACAGCCATATTGGAGACTCTTGGAGACTATACACTGAGTGCTACCTGTCGAACTCCCCAACATCAAATTAGACCTGAAGAGTATTCTAAATCTGAAACCGAAAATCTGCCTGCTGTTTTTTAAATTGTAAAGGCAACTGGCACGTGACTACTCTAAAATTTTGCAGTACCTCCCACTGTGATTCAGGTAGTGCCATGGAAGAGCTGTTATCATCTAAAGAAGCAAGCTTTTACAGCGGAGCACACCTAATTATTTGAAACCAGTTGGATGCTGCTCAGCAAACAAAAAAAGGTCACTGGTGATTGCAACACTCCCTTATGCAAAATTTGAGCGCAGCAGGATTCTGGCATCACCAGTGCTGAGCCTCCGCTCCGGCATCTCATTTTGTAGCAGTGGTAGTGAAGTACCTCCACCTTTGTTCAAAAATAAACTGTGAACATGGGAATGTGTGACTTATCCGAAACGCACTCTCAAGTGGTGGCAGCGTTGTTGAAGTAGCACATGCACAGTGGGCCCGAGGCCAAGGCCAGTGCTTTGTTTTCATATATAGTATGGGTGGATGGGCTGACCGCTTACCTCAAGAATGACATTTGGTGACAGGGTGACGGCGCACGCTTCTGTGGTGCCATCTTGCAGTAGGTTGCTGCTGTGGCGGACAGCAACCTACTGCGATACGAGTCTCTCCTCGTATCGCAGTCTTTCATACACTGCTGCACTGTCCCTTAGTTGCTACTCTTCTCCTCAGTTTTCCTCCTCATGCTTTCACTGTACCTTCCTTCACTTTTCTCCTATTGCCCTCTTTGCTGTCACTGTCATGGATTCTCCACTGCACTTTGTTTTCGCTCTTTCATGCTTCCCTGTGCCTGTCATTCGCTTGGCTACGTTAAAGATGAAGATGGCATGAAATGCAGGAAAGGGTGCCTAGGAGCTGCGCTCTAAATGAACTGCTTGCTACACCTGCCTGCTCAGCACTCCTGCATGCACTTGATGAGAGCCAATACAGTGAAAAAATGTGCTATGTGACAATCAACTATAAGGGTAGTGGAGGTAGCTTGCAGCTCTTCCTATGTCGTCAGTGGCTCTGTTGATGACCATGAAGTGTACACTTCATCTGGGGCAACGTTTATCTTCTCATTTCACGTACAGGTGCCTTTCTTTATACAGTAGACTCTCAGTAAACGGAAATCTCTTAAACGGAACTGCTGCTTAAACGGAACAACTTCTTCAAACACGATCGGTTTCATACTTGGATTCTGCACCCCTGTCCATCTCTCAGTAAACGGAACTCTTGTTAAACGGAATACATTTTCTTGGTCCCTTCAGGTTCCGTTTACTGAGAGTCTACTGTATATTTCAATTTCTCTTTCATAAGCTCTGGATACATTTCCACTGTATTCTCTGTTGCATTGTAGGAACTGAATGCTTCATTCTTTTTTGCTGTAAGTACCGAGTGCCTCTTTACACTTTACAGCTGCCATAGAATGCAGTTTTTCTTCTAAAATTGAGCTGCAACTATTTTAAGACAATAAAAGCACAAAGTTTTTTTGCGTTAGGTTGACTTACTACAGAAAAAATATCTTTTTATTATATTTTAGTACTTATCTTTAATTGAACAGATGATTGTTGTAGTACCGTTGCATTCATCAAATTAAAAGCTCGCTAAGTGTACCTTTTTGAGTGATGTGATTTATCAGAAATGTTAGTTTTCTTTTTAATAGTTAGTTTTTTAGTAGTATCAGTAGTAGTTTATATTTTATATATACTGTATATTACGTTCAGGTAAACAAAATATGCTGAAAAGCACAAGTTTTTACTTCAGTACTTCTAACGTGACAAGAAGTTTTCTAAATGTACCTCGGTTACGCGGTTGTAGCTTGACATATTTTAATTAAATTTGACAATCCAAAGTGGGGGGGGGGGGGGTCGACTTACAATCGAAACCGAAACATGTACTGCCAGCAATGGCAAATCAAGCGAGAAATCCAGGATGCTATGGTGTCGTTACCACTTTACATTTGCTTTCCAGCCCTACTCGTTGCATGTGGTTATTTCGTCCATTTTTTTTTTTCTTTTTAAAATTTTACTGCGTACACCATAATGTTTGCATATGGCTGCGCAGCTATGTGGGAGCGTCGATTGTTGATGAAAGAGCCGCTTTTGCATCGGCTCTTTCATCAGCAGCGGTACTCCTGACTGCGAACTGCAATGATTTGTTCTTGGGGTTCTGGTAGTTGACGGAAGAACTTCTTTTTCTGGTTCATTGACATGTTTTTTTTACAACCTCATTTTACTGTGGTGCTTGATCATCGTGCTGTATCGTGATAATTGTTCTGGGCCCTAAATTGGCTCTCATTGATACCATCATTCAAGAGTGTACTATTTCACGTGCTAAAAAAAAAACTGCTTGGTGGGATGCAAGCTTGGAGTTTCTGAATGGGTGGTGCAAAATTTCTCCATTTTCACTCAACTATATATAACTTTAAGGAGATTGCAGACTGCTTTTATGTATCGAGAATTTAAAATACAAAATTTAGTTTTCTAGAAACTTGGCATGTCCTAGACAGTTCCTTGAGATTATGAAAAGCAGGAATTTACCGGACTTGTTTCTCCGAGGCTACATCAGTCATAAAAGCTTATTTATTTTTTATCAACACCTTTTTGCGGGATGCATATACAGTCAGACCTGACTATATTGAACTGTTTTCGAACATGACAATGCTTTAATGTCAACGCTTAAGAAAATCTACGGGGACATCGAATGAAAACAGTGTGAACACTTCATATACAGTGAAACCTTGTCAATACGTACCTGCCGGGAACACGGCATAACTACACACTAAACGGTAGTGCGCATCAACCCCAAGTACAAATTTGCATCTCCTGATGTGCGCCATCGTCGCCAACGAAGAAATAAATACAGTGCCAAAGCAAATATTGCCTAAAATACTCACCGCAAAGCCTTTTCTTTCCTTTTGTCAAATTGCAGAAAAGATTTCGGCACTCTCGCGCACGACCCTCCGATAGCGCGCAGTGGCGACACCAAGGAGCATTTCAAAACTATTACAGGGTCCGGAATGCGCGACGACTGACATAGGGTCAGAACGGACAGTATCAGCTTTCCGCGATGCATACGCTTCTGTACTATGATCTACAGAGAGAAAACTGACACAGTTTCACTGAAACGCGGTACGACCGCGTATGTGGTGCCGATCGTCTCCAGGCTAGTTGCGTGTAGCGCATCGCCTATTCGGCTCACACAGTCACTGCCGGGCTGCTTGCTATGCCGCACGCATGCATTTGCCATGGGAGTGTTCTTACCCACTTTGCTCCAGACCGTGCATAGATGCGGCGAGTAACGTGCTGGGTGAAAGGGACACTAAAGGCAAATATTAAGTAGACGTTGATTGTTGAAATAGCGGTCCAGAAACCTCATAGTGCTACTTTTGTGCCCAGGAAGTGCTTATTTTGAAATAAAATAACGTTTTAGTGGTCTGCATCGCATTAGCGCACTTGAAGTCACCCACCTGAAAGTGGTCTTTCTCACGTCACTGTTGCCGTGCCCAACGTTGCCCGCCTTTACTGCGCGGTGGCGTGCACTGGCGTAGTGCACCATTCGAGCATCCGGCAACATCACATGCATGCGGCATTTTGTCGAACTTTCTGTCAGAGCGACTTTCACGAGCGCCCAAAACACGTGGGAGTACGCGATACCGAAACTACCACTGAGACGCGACCACGTGAGCGAAGTAGTGCGCCGGGCGAAGCCCAGTTCAGCGAAAACAGAACCTTTAAACCACGCGCGCCGTTTTCCATGGCAACGCCAAAGAGGTTCTTTTTTCCATGAATCAAACAGAAACTAACAAGCAGCATTTTATTATGTCTCTTGATGCACGGAAGGTTCTTTTTTTTATTGCAGCTAGTTTGATTACGAGTGATTAATTGTAGTCTGCCTTTCTGATGTCATCGGGATCATTTCCAAAATGTCCTGCTCGTGGCGCTCATTGTGTGATACATTTAGCTTAATTTCTCGGTAAGTAGGGCACTGCTGTTGATAATATTGCCATTTTAGACGTTGTCATACATTGAGCTTTCACTCTGACATAAATTATTTGCCTTTAGTGTCCCTTTAACGCGGCGATGTCGAGCTTCCTGCAAGCGATGCGCATTTGCGTTTAGCTGAATAAAAGCGTGCTGTATGGTTACAACAGCGTTACGCTAGCTGTACCATAATCGTGCATTTAGTGTGATACCTACAATACAGCGAGGTTTTTCGGCACCTGCAACGCTCAACTCTGCAAGAGGGAGCTGCTTTCGTTTCTACGAAGCGGTGCGCACTTGAACACTGTGCTGCATAACGAGGCGGCAGCGATCTGTGGTCTGGGCGTTCAGGTTGCTACTTATTAAAAGCGTGCAGTAGGCTTAAAATTAGTGCTATGCCACGCGCGTGCCCAAGCGGGTAGCTGAAGATACTTATTGTGATAAGGTTGCCTTGCCTTCATTCTTTCCTGGTGCTTACCCACAAAGGCATTGCTGCAATTGCGCGAAGTCAGAATCATTGATTGACCGATCTTCGCACTTCTCAAAAAGACAGAAAACATTTTGTGGCATGTTGTGGCGTCAACAAATTCAGCGGCACAGTAAACTTCATGGCGCAAAAGTTATTGCGGCGTACGCATGAACCGGTACACACAGGTCGAAACACTATGGCTTTAGTGCTCAGCGAATGCAGTACGCTCTATGAGACTTGGTTGGGGATTCGACGCAACTACGTTTTAACTGTAAGTATGGTTAAAGCGGGTATGTACTAATCAGGTTTGACTGTACTGAACATCGGGTAGTGTGAAATGCCGGAAGAAGTTTGCTTTCCTTCACAAGAAGTTGCCTTTTCCTCGCAGATGTGGACCTTCTCACATGCATTTGGGAAAGTGAGCGGTGTGATTTAGAAGTGCTGCACTGAGCGAATAAGACTGACATTGAAATAAGACGACATCGCTGAGAACACAGTAATGTGTCTGACATTTGTGTTTGTGTTTTCAGTGATTTTGTCTTATTTTAGGGTGCTGCTTTATTTATTGCTGTGAAGCCGTTTTCCTTGCAATACCGTCAAGCAGTACCATGAAGCCAGTTTGTACACCAACATTTGCATTGAAAAATATTGTGAATTCTTTAAGAGTTCTATATCAAATTGTAGTTTCTGGAAGCATGGGGCTGTACTTGTCGACCGCTAAATTGGAGCTTCTCCTGTACACACAGCTGGAGAAACGCAGATTCACCACCATCCCACTTCCGCCGGAAGAAATCAGGATCAAAATTCATACACGGTCAGATCAGGCCATCCCCTGAGGCGATAAGATTTGGATATTAGGCATGTTCCTGGAGGAGTGTGGTAGTAACTCCCATACTCTGACCCGTATTGCGGCCAAGGTGTAGAGCATGGTCAAACTTATACTTCGGGTGTCTAACAGGCGGGGGGGCTTGCCTTTGTGAGGCCAACTTCATGAGGCTCTTCCATGCCTTTCTTATGAGTCATATAAATTACATTGCCGTGGCACATAGGTGGGAAAGGAAAGAACAAGGGAAATTAGATGTGATCATTTGAAACTGCATTAAAAAGGTCTTAGGCATTCCAAACAACACTAATGAGGAAAAGCTCAAGGCTCTTCGTATGCATAATACCTTTAAAGGGGTACTGACACAAAATTTCGCGGTCCCGCAAGATTTCGCGATCCCGCAAGATAGCTTGCGGGATCAATTCCTGTGAACATGCGTATATCATCAGCAAAATATCATCAGCGAATATAGCTCGGAAGGTATTTTAAATGAATTTTGAAGTTTGCATGAGCGATCGACATCCTCACTCTATTGACACCCTCAAAGGTGACCCTTGGTGACCCCCTACTTCCCTCTCGTGACCACGCTGCAACAAGTTATGACGACGTCATAGCCGCCATTTTTCTTTTTGCCGCGTTCGCTTCACTGACCTCCATTAAAAAGGCTGGACGGCGCATCCCTGCTCTGCGAGACGGGCGCTTGTGAAGCCACCGGAAGGTCCCCTGTTTGTCCCGGAAGCTGGTGTCTTCTGTCCGTCTCAGTCGCGCAATTCAAATATTCTCGGGTGGCAGCTATTGTTATGATAGTTTTTCTGTTTTTTTGTTCAAACTCTGCGATTACGCCTCACTTTAGACGCCGACGAACGCTACACGAAAGATGAGACGCCGTGCCGACACCGTCCTAATACGGCGGAGTGCTGCAACGTACAAAATGCGTAAAAAGTAATGCAACTTTGAGGTACTTACGCGTGAAATGTCTTCCCTGTCGACTTTTTCGGTCGATTTGTACATTTTACTGCACTACAGGCAGGTATTTCTTTAAAAAAGAAGAGAAAAGCTCTCTTCCAGGGCATAAACGGCGGCTTCCGGTGGCTTCACACCCGCGTGCTCGATGCGCCGTCCAGCTCCTCCTAGTGGAGATCAGTGGTTCGCTTCAGCAGCCTACTTCTCGGCAGCTGCTCACGAACCACGCGGAAGTGCGTCACAGTTCTGTGTGCTGACGTGATCGAGCGCTGCGCCCGCTTGGTGATGATAGTTGCACTCGGAGGCTTGTTGTCGGTAATGAGGAGCCTGTAGTTAATTATCTGTTGCGCGCTGCAGCAAACGATCTGCTGTGTCATGACTAACAAACCCCCAGCAACACATTGCAGCAAGAAAATGCGAGGCCAAAATTTTTGTGTCAGTACCCCTTTAATGAGATTGGAGAAGCACAACAAACAGCACAAGAGGCAAGGCTCTCCTCTTCCATAGCTGGGAGGCACATCCTTGGGTTTCTGGGCTCCGAGCCCTCTTTGGTAGCAGACAAAAAGATCCAACTCCCCGCCAAATTGAGGTAGAAGATTAAAGTCGCAAGTTCCTAAAAACGTTCACCCGCTGTTCATTGTAGGCCGCCTGGAATCTAGGGCTAGGTCGCTACTCAGTTCCGTGCCTGCCACCGCTTACCTTGGGGCGTTAGTTGGCGCAGCACAGTACCCTGGCACATCCAATTTCACGACTGTAGTCACTGACATTCATGGTAAACTCCTCACGGCAGTATCTCTTCGAGATAACACACCGGCCAGTGCAAAGCAGGCTGCTATACAGTCAAACCCACTTATAACAATCCCAGATATGACGATCTATCGGTTATAACGACCACATTTCGGTGCACTTACAATTTTACTATGGTACCCATTGAAATTGCGTCCACTTATAGTGAACATTTTTCAAAGCCTCCTACTTTTACAACGAACACTTCAGACACGGTCGCAGTAAAAAATATGGCGCATACGAAGAAAAAAAAAAGCTTTAACAGGTCTTCTAGAGCACGAGAGAGGCGCGTGCTTGCGCGTGCCCCGCTCCAGTTTACTCGCGACGAAGATACCCTAGATCGGTGAGCACCGCATGCTGATTTCGGACGCTGCGAGTGCGGTCGCTCACTTTCCAGGGCGTTTCTTCAGTGGCAGAATGGCAGTGAGGAATAAAAAAAAGAAGGGAAATAGGCGGCAGCATGAAGCCTTGCAGTCAGCTTTTGCAGGGCAACCTTTTCTGGCGCCGTTCTCTGCAGCTACGACCGCCTACGATGAACCTATGTCATGGTACGCAAGAAGCCATAAAATGCAATAAGCGATGACCACGATAAGTAACTTTTCCGCGCATACAAGTTCACGTCATCGACGCCACAATGGGCCGCAAGATGTCTTTCGTCTTTTCGGTAACGGCAGAGACCGGTCGATCAATGATTACGACTTCCTCGCGACTGTGGCGATTCCTCCACGGAAAGCATCAGAAGAGAGCGAAGGCAGTGTGGCAGCCAGTGATGAACGTGCCATTATGACTTATCGCTGACAACCTTATCGCAGTCATCTGCAGCTATCTGCTCGGCTGCGCGTGTGGCGTAAACTGTTCGGATTGACGGTACAAGCAGTACAAGCGCGCGATGCTGCCGTTCGCAAATTCGCCGTCGTTGCGCCGTGCAAGATGAAGTGCGCATCGCTTCGTGTAAACGAAAGTAGCTCGCTGGTGTTGAGTGGCACGGACACCGAGAAACACTAGGGAGCTTTCGAATAGCGTACGCAAAGCTTTGCGTTGGCTTTTCGTGCAACTGCGCATGCGTCGTACGCTAACCGTTCGCGTGCTTCTGTTAAGTGACGGAAATAGCGGGCCGCTAACGCTAACTTAGCGTACGCTATTCGAAAACTGCCTACTTACAGCGTGTGTATACTATGTTTTTTATTAGGCGACAACCCAAGTGCGCCGCACCTCGTCGTGCAGGACCGTCGGAGCTTCGCGGAGACGTAGAGTGCGCGTTGCTTGCAAAATGCTTGCCTTTGCCACGTTGAACGAACAGACTACTCGAAGCGAAGCGGGCACGAAAAACGCGCAAATGCGCGTAATACAGCAAGGGGCCCGGCAGTAATGGCGTGAGCCGAGTAGGCGACGCGCTACACACAACTATCCAGGGATGATCGGCTCCACGTGGCGGTACCGCCGTTCAGTGAAACGGTGCCAGTTCACTGCAAAGGCAACTTAATTCACTCGTGCACGCCGCGGGCGTCGCTTCACAAAGCGAAAAGGCTTAACTTGTCACCGGAGGGGTTGTTAGCACTTTTCAATAAAAATATGCGGAAAGAAAAAGCGTCTTGGCCGCTAAGTGCATGTTTTTGAGGGCGAGTCCATTTACGACGAACTACTGATATAACGACCAGTTTTCGCGGCACTTTCAAGTTCGTTATAAACGGGTTCGACTGTAGCTCTGGCCAGGGCACTGCTCGAGCGTTCATGACAGGGCCAGTCTGTGAGCAGGCGGCCCGTATTCTTACCAATAGTCCAAGCTCACAAAAATTGACACCAACATCACCTTGTTTGCTGCCCACCCGGTTATCCCCAATGCCAATGAGTTTGCCCATGCCTGCGCACACGAACTGTCCCACCGTGACGGGCAGTCGGCCTCTAATTTGGGAGAAGGTATCTGGCAGCTTGATCCTCATCTCTCGAGGGCCCAGTCAATCACTTTTAAGAATGCTGCAAACAGGCACTTACCCGTCGCCTTTAGTTTACAGTAAATTTATTGATAGCATAGAGCTGCACTGCCCTCATTGCAACGAGAGACGATGCAAGTGCCCCACATGCTCTTCCAATTTACGGCAATGCGCGATGGCGAGCCTCTCAACACAGAGGACGCCTGGAAGGCTGCAATCACCAGCTCAGACTGGGAGGTCCAAATCCAGGCTGTCCAGAGGGCCCGCAATTTCGTAAAGGGGCTCGCCCTTCCTGTCCCCATATGTGTGTGGCCCGCAGCCAACCCTCCCCCTTGAGGGGAATCTGCTTCTCAGGACAATTTTTGTATAAAGTTCATTGACTGACTGACTGACTGACTGACTGACTGACTGACTGACTGACTGACTGACTGCCTGCCTGTAAAACTAATTGTAGTGTTTTTTTGCAAGTTTTTTTTTGCAAGGTTTGACTGGAGTGGTGGGCCTTCTGCGTTCTTGACACAGTGCGGCAGCTAGTTAAAGCAGCTTTTAGTATTTAATGCATTGTACGGTTTTGTTGTGGTGATGCTAATTAAATAACTCCATCATTATGGATTACAACTAAAATACATTCCGCTTGAGCTATCAATGTTTTGAGACAAGCATTAAGCTCCTTATCCCCTATACTTACACTGCCCCTCAAATTTAATGCCCTGTTCGAAAGCATTTGCCAAGCCAATGCCATTTTGTCAGTATGACTATTTTCAATGATGTAGATGTTTTTGGGCCACTTGGGAGAAGTGTATCGCAGGGGCACAGTACTGTGCAGTATACAGAATGGTGATTGGGGGTTTGATATGTGCATATACAGTGCTATACTTTTGCATGGCATTTCTAAGGCCATTTTCCAACTGCTCAATATAACATATAATTACGTATATCTGTGTTTGAGTTATTTTATTTCATTCATTTTCATTTTATTTACCCTCAGGGCCATATGGCATTATAGAGGGGAGTGGAAATAAAGTTTACATGTAAAAAAAAAAGAAAAAGAATACAGCGTGAGAATATACAGCATAAAAGATGCATATTATACAGCAGAATGTACAGGGTCGACCACATCTAAGCTGAACACCTCATTAGTTTTCAAACCGGTAAAACTAGAACGTTTCTTATACTTCACGAGTACAATGCCCGTTATAGAACGTCTAATCATGGTGTCGACAAACACAGTAATGATTTTCCGAATTATGTATTAAACAACAGCTTCAATGAGGTCTTGAATACTAATGAGGTGTTCAGCTTAAATGTGGACGACTCTGTACAGCAGAGAAAATACAGCAGGAGAATAAACAATGCAACAAGAAAAAAACTCCTGATTATACAATAGTAGCTGTGCAACGACGGTGAACATAATACAATTTTGAGTAACATTTAACTCATACAATACTGAGTAATGTTTGACGGAAAATATTGTTATTAGTAATAGTGACGATGTCTTCGGGAAGGTGGTTCCAATCTACTGATGTACGAGGTATGAATGATCGATAAAAACACTGGGATTTGCAGGATGCGATGCCAACCTTATGACGATGGTCGATGCGATGAGGTATGTACTGAGGATTGAGGATTAGTTGGTTATGTAGGGTGGGATGATGGAATAATTTGTGAAATGTGCTCAAACGAGATATTTTCCGATGGGATGCAAGGGAAGGAAGGCCTAGGCTGGATTTCATTGAACTAATACTGGCGATGCGATTGTAGTTAGAAAGTATGAAACGGGCGGAGTTATTCTGTACGAGCTCAAATGAAGTAACCAAGTTATCGTAGTAAGGATCCCATACCGATGATGCATATTCAAGTTTGGAATGTATTAATGTTTTATACAACAGTAGTTTTAGTGCACATGGTGCTTTTAAAAAGTTACGGCGTATGTAGCCTAACATGCGATTAGCATTATTAGTAATGTATGCGATGTGGGGTGCCCAAGATGCCCAAGATTGGAGGCTTAAACTGTCATTATTACTGGTTATTTCACGAAAAATGACGCGGTCATCTGCAAAAAGATGAATGTTAGAAGAAAGTGGAGACGTGAGGTCATTAATATAAATTAGAAACAAAAGTGGACCAAGAACTGACCCTTGCGGTACACCTGAGTGAACCGCAGCAGATGACGAACTGTGATTGTTAGCAGTAACGTATTGAACACGGTTATACAAGAAGCACTCAATCCACTTGAGTAAACTATTGTCAATATTTAGTAGGCTCAGTTTCAAGAGTAGTAGTTGGTGACAGACTTTATTGAAAGCCTTCCTGAAGTCTAAAAAAATGCAATCAGCACATGATGAACGGTCTAAAATCTGATGCAGTTTGCGAGTGAAATATATGAGCTGTGTTTCGCATGAAAAATGTTTGCGAAAACCATGTTGTGCTGGTGTAAAAAAAGAATTCGATTCAAGGAAGTTAATGAGGTTGTTGAAAATGACATGTTCTAATAACTTACAGGAAGTGCTTGTTAACGAAATAGGGCGATAATTTTTCGGAGAGTGTTTATTACCCGACTTAAAGATTGGAACCACCCTCCCGATCTTCCATTGTGCAGGAATGGTTGATGTATCTAAGGACTGTTGAGAAATTTTTGTTAGTATCACTGAACTGTAAGTAACGGTGCTTTTCAGAAATTTGGTACCAATATTGTCATGGCCAGGGGATGAGTGAATGGGCAAGTTATTTGAGTTTAGCGATACCGGAATGATCAATGGAAATTGGTGGCATGGCAATATAATTGAAGTTCTGCACATGGGGTAGGATGACGTTATCAACTCGAGAAAAGTTGTTTTTAAAAGTGTCGTTAAGAAGATCGGCGCACATGTCAGTAGGAACTGGATTGTCAAAATCATCTACTAGAACTATGCTGTTATCTGGTAAAGGGTTAAGTGCCAAAATTTACGTACATTATTTGCAAGCATATCTGGAAGAGTTCGAGAAAGAAAATGTAACTTAGGAGGATTTTAAGGCAGTAAGGTAAGTGTTGTGCGCAGTTTTGTAAATCTCCCAACGGTCTTCAGAAGGCGCTAGTTTTGCTGATCTGTAAAGTCGTTTTTTACGGTTAGATAGGCGTTTGATGTAGGTTTTGTACCATGGTGCCTGGTGATTAGAAATGATGGTTCGGTTGGGAATGTATTTCTGCATATCTGCATAATTGTGCAGACCACTTTATCTAGAACATTATTATATGCCTCAGTGAGGAATGTTCAAACAACTAGAAACATATTGGAAATTTCCAATTGGTTCAACATGCTCTGCGCAATGCATATTTTATTGCTACAAAGGTTAAACCTGATATGACAAGCAGATTGCGAACAACAGGAATATTCACCCTGTGAGCATTGCAAACGTCAATTCATGGGAATTTCTACACCTTGTTTCTCATAAGACCTCAGCAGCAAGATTAATATTGTGCTCTCGATTTAGTGTTCTTTGTCATCTGTTTAATTTTTATCAATTTTTTAAATTTTTGGTTTACAGATTTGTGTCAAAAGTCCTGAATCTATTCCTGACAAGAAGGCAAGTGTTTGGCTTCGATTTTTTCTTCGATTTTTTTTTGTCATGGGTATATATGCAATGAGGAAGTTAGAAAATGTTTTGTTTTCCTTTTAGGATGATAAGGACAAGAACGTGCGATCTAGATATAATGGACGTCTCTTCTTGTCATGGCTACAGGATGTTGAAGACAAATGGGAAAAAACAAAGGTATGTTTTAGATTAATTGTACTGACATATAAAAGTTCTGAAATGAGTATTTTAGATATGTAATTTATCCATTTTGTCTATTCAAAAACCTACATCACCCTGTTGGGCATTGTTGCAGTGGGGTTAAACGGTAACAAAATGTCTAAATTAATAGAAAGTTGACATTCTCAACACAAGCTTCTGAACAAATGGGTGGCTATCCTTGTTTAAATAAAACGCGCATTGTGTAATGATCAAGGAAACATTTGTGGGGGAACACAACTGACAACAGTTACATCCAATTGATTTCACTTGCTTTACTGCGAGTAGTTTGGGGGTTCGTGCACCCAAATAGATTACACACTCAATCATGAATGAAGAGATTCAGTAGACTGAATTCAACTCCAGTTAATTAGATCTCAGTCAAAAGTGCCAACCATTGCCCTATACATTTTTATGCGACTAAACATTTGTTACTTTGATCATAAATTTAGCCTTTGCCAGATAATTTGAACATGGTTCACGTTGGAATGGATAGCTACAACAAGATCAGTTTAAAAATATTAGAGCACTGTCTTGTGTGAATTTTAATTCTTTCATCTTTGTGCCGGTGCACTTAACATCTGCTCAAACGGGATGCTATATGCACTGTATTCAGTATTTATGCTCCTATACCATTTTTTTTTGCAAAAAAAAAAACATTTGCTAGGCATTTGTTTCTCTCTTGATTTTGAAGGTCTGTTAGCCACCGAGGCTTATACAGGGCATTCCATCTGTGTTTGGCACATGAGCTAGGCCCAGGGCATCTCGTTTGTGATTGCTGACAGAAGCAACAATAATGTATAGTGCAGGCACATAAGAAAAAAAAAAACTGAGACTGTTGTGGTACATCACCTTTGCATCTGTGAGATTTAAGGGGCCTAAAACACTTGTTAAATGTTTGTTGTGATTGTGGTACTAAGGGTACCTCCTCAAGGACCTTGTGTAACAAAAGCTTTTTGTTTGTTTCTTATACACCTTGTTACGTATAAGCTGAGCTTTTGGCAAATGTCACACTGAGACTTGGTACTGGCATGGCTTCCAAGGTAAGGTGGATCTTGGGAGGTCTTGGAAGGCTAAATAGCCTTGTGGTGTTTTGGACCACCAGACTGTATGACTTTGCTTAAGCCTGCCTTCTACAGCTCTCATCTGTCATAGAAAATTTTAAGTATAAACTGAATACTTCATATTCATGTCTTGGGGTTATTGAATAAACACTAAAAAAAATGCTAAATTGAAACGCTAAATGAGCTTATACTGATAAATGGTTTGATTAACCCGTTGCTATTAATTTTGCCGTCACAGGTTCTTCATTCAAAGAGAAAATAAAGGTCAATGCTTTATTTTTCAATTTTGCATCGAAACTTCACCTGAATGTCACTGTGATATCACTTTTTATATTCTTTCTCCATATTTTAATCGCGTTAGCTCAATAAAGTTTCCTGCAACTTGTTGGGTGACGTTTGTTGGTCTCATAGAGCATAATGCAATTCATTTTTATTTATAAAGGATGATGTAAGTCCCAGCAGACGCCACGAAATTCAATGACATCATGGCAAGTTGTTGCAGGAACCTCAAGGCGGCAGTGCTACCTGCATTTTCTTTTTGCGAGCTTTCCAAGCATCTTTTGTGGCAAGAGTGGTTGTTTTGGTGCTGTGAAAGGATAGTTTGCTAATGTGAGAGAAATTGTTTTTCTACTTATGCCCCATAACCCCCCCTCCCCTTCCCCCTGAATACTACTGTCAAATCTAAAGAGCATCTCAGAAGCTGGCAACGTTCACGTTCTTCCATCATGGTGATAATGGCGACACCCATGAATTTGGGAGATTTCAATACATGGGTTCTACGGGGAACTTCTCCTCAAGAGCCTGTTATATTAACTTTGTTGCGCGCAGCACGGAGGAAAGAAACCGCTCACGCATATTGTGAACATTTCCGAGCGTGGTGTTGTAAAATTTACTTCAAAAAAGTGTAATACGATAAGCCTTTACAAGAAATTTTGGCATAAGTCACTTTATTTTGACTGGTTCCGTTTCAAACGCTAGCTCCATGCGTTCAGTAGGGTATCCTGGAGGAAACAATAAAAAGGAATCGTCGGTGCCGTGTGTCTGCTGCACAGTTCCTTTTCATTAGAGTTTAACTTTCTAAAATAGTGATTACATCAAAAAGTTCTTGCATACTTGTGTGACAGACGTATAAGGACACCCGTGTACTTAATTTAGGTACACGTTTTGATATCCCTAGGTGGTCAAAAATTAATCCGGAGGTCCCAGCTAAGGCGAGCCTCAGAATTATATTGTGGTTTTGGCACATAAAACTCCATAATCATGTTACATTAACCCTTCAGTGTTACATTACATTTTACTTTATTGCAATTTGGACTCCTCTGATAAATGTAGTGGAACCCGCCACGGTGTTCTAGTGGTTAAGGTACTTCACTGCTGACCCACAGGTCGCGGGATCGAATCCCTGCCATGTCGGCAGCATTTTCGATGGAGGCGAAAATGCTAGAGGCCCGTGTACTTAGATCTAGGTGCACGTTAAAGAACCCCAGGTGGTCAAAATTTTCGGAGCCCTCTACTGCGGCATCTCTCATAATCATATCGTGGTTTTGGGACGTTAAACCCCAACAATTATTATTATATAAATGGTGGAAGAACATGGGAATATCAAGGTGCAGAATTATTGAACTGGATGTTGTTTGCTTAGCATCCATGGTGCATGCTGTAGCAGGTACTCCCATTGTGCTTCCTTTTCTCTTTCTACAGCAGACGCATTGCTTTTAGGTGTGTTGTGTAATGTTTTTGCATGAATGATCATTTTTCTGCTGTGATATGCAGCTTTTATTAATGTCCACATTTTTCTTTTACCAACTCGGTGTGCTTTTTCTCAAAGCTGATATACACAGCGTCATTTAAAAAAAGAATAGTGTTAAGCACAAATGTAGGTTTTTCATGATGCAGAGGTAAAAAATTGAAAGGAGTAATGTCAAATGCATTCTTGATGTGGCCCTCACATTGCTGTTTGACAAAAGGAATAAAATTTGCGGCAGGCTTAAAAACTCTCTTATTCTTAGCACATGGACACTTCCGCAATGGTGCCACGATATCAGGGTTAGCATCCAATGCACTCAAACTTGCTTCTTCCCTTGGTGACAAGCTGTCATCTTCATGTGGATGAGCTTGAGTCGTATTACAAGTCGGAAAAGCAGACACTCCAATTAACTGGTAAAGGTCCCATACAAGCAGCCATCTCAACGTGAGTCCACCTCGGTGGTACAGTGGTTATGGTGTTCGGCTGCTGGCCCAAAAGTCACAGGTTCGATCCTGGCAGTGGCAGTCCCATTTTGATGGAGGCAGAATACTAGAGGCCTTGTGCTGTTCAATGTCTGTGCACGTGAAAGGACACCAAATCGTCAATTTCCAGAGCACTCCACTATGGTGGGCCTCATAATCATATCAAGGTTTTAGCACGTTAAACCCCAGACATTATTATCATTTCAAAGCAACCACAGGACGATCATCAGGGAAGGAACACTCGGGAAATCTACGGTAGCTCGGACAGGTTGCATTTGCTTGGTTTTCCCATTGCGCGCGCAACAAGTGGAGTTCTCCACGCTTTTCTCTCACATTTTTCCGGCTATGGCTGTCGCCCCTTCATCGTCTTGGAAAGCAGGCACGCATTCCTGCTGCATTGTGAACTGCCACAAAGGTTTAAAAGTACCAAAGAGCCGAAAACTGCCTGTCAAGGTCTAACGTTTCCAATGGAAGCAGTGCGAGGAGCAGAGGCGTCAAGAGGATTATAGCAATTCGTCGAACTAAGCGATGCTTTCATGGTCTTGTCACCTAGAAGCAATTTTCGTCGCACCCAGAATTGCCAACTATTAACGGGGAGAAACGCGATGGGCATGCTCATTTGAAAGGGAAGTGTGTTTGTGAAGCGAAGCTACAACAAATAAACAGACGCTGTACATTTAGAGATTACGCGCTCGCTTTCCGAGTAAACCATTTGTGACAGCAAATACTGTACCGTGACTACTAAGTGTTTTATTCAGCTGATGGTGGTACATTTCTCGTGGCGACTCAGTGTAAACAGAATTAAGCTGCATGTTTGCATTGAGCGTTTATGTTGGCCTTGCATGCAACACGCTGCGATTGCTTAGCAGGCTGAGGTGTTATGCTGCCAAGATTGAGGTCGTGGGTTTGATTGCCGCATATGGCAGCTGCATTTTGATGCGAGTGAAATGCAGTAACACCGGCATACTTAAATTTAGGTGCACGTTTAAAAAACCCCAGGTAGCCGAAATTAATCCGAGGTCGCCTACCATGACGTGCCTCATAATGCTATCGTGGTTTCGGCTAGTAAAATATTATAGCCTTGCATGCATATGAGCCGCAGACGATATACAGCTTCCGCTTTAGAAACGAGCTGAAAAAAAATACCAAAGCGGCAATAAAATTTTCGATGGCTTCGCGAAATCAGACTTGGTTATCATCGGGGACAAATCTCAGCGTAATCATGAACATGAGCAATCCCTGTGGGTATTGCATAGTATGGTGCCGACCATGCAAGCTGTCAAAACAAAGCGACATTCGAATTGACGAACACGATGCGTGATCAGGTGTCTATGTTCTCCGAAATGAAACACGCCGCTGCAGAAAACATGCATGGTCGAAGTGGGCATGAAACATTTTTTTGCGCGCGTTATTATGCTGTCAATAGGAACTGTAAAAGATCCAAGGTGGCATTAAACTTGCGATCCGAGGTTGTTATCATCCGATGCAAACCTCGGCAAAAGTGAAACTCCCATAAAGCTGAGCACTGCGCATTGCATTGTTGCCAGCTACTCAACAGGACAGACTTGGCATCCAAGCAATCGAAAGTCAAGCGCTATACAAATGCACGCAAAAGCGTGGTGGCTGTTTGCTGAAAGCTCCGAGCAGACGGGACTGCCGTAATGAATGTACGTTTTACTGGTAACATAATTACAGAGCCCGTGCAGTCCCATAGACATACACGTAGCGCTCGCACAAACAGCATCGTCCTTGACGACCTGCTTGTTCGCACAAAAGTGGTCGATCAACTGCCCTCCTCTGGTGAGATTCACGCCGTGAAAATGTTTTTTAAATCTCTCATTCTTTTTAAACCTTCAGACCAAGCGACAAATGAGGCTGCATGTGCACAGCGAGCAGACAACAGCGCGTGCAGGGCGTGTGAACGTGTGGGGAGAGCGCAGTCAAAAGGCGGGAGTGGGGTGACAAGCGACCAGTTTTTGCCAGAAAGGCGGCGAAACGCATGTGCCGCAGCGCCCCCTGGCCGAGCTTGAGAGGCCTATTTACTGATTTGTCTTACTGGCAAAGTGTTAGTAAGACAGAACAGTCACAACAGCTATCATCTTAGACAGTTTGCCAGCTTAACTTACTTAATTTGTGAAAAGTATCTATCTGTTGTTTTATCTGTACCTGCCCCTTCACCTTTGCGGTGTACTGATATTTCTACCATCTGAATCTGAGCAATAAAACCAAATGATTATAGTAGTTGTGTTCTGCCCCATCGCCTCCTTTTCCTTAGTTTGGTTGACGAAAGGAGTTTTCCAGTCTGAAAAAAAATGTTATCAGATGTTACATTTTCCTGAGTTGTTTTTTCTGCGATCCACACAAAAAGATAATGGGATTCTTGTGTACAATAGGCGCTAGTTCAGTAGCTTGCAATCGTTCAATAGCTGTGGCAGTGACTGGTAGCTGCGCCTTAAATGACATCGTGGTGATGGTGTAATTGGTCCATCATCAATCATGTGGAGACCATTTTAAAAGGTTTCACAGCACCATAATATTGAGAACAAAGAGAATTAATGTTTGTCACTTGTAGTGTAATGCTCAAAAGCTGCAACTAAACTGGCATTGGCATGTGCCCTTCCAGTCTGCAGTCTCAACGTTTTCTTTTTTTCTCTTACAGTTTTCAAGGTAATATGCTCGAGAACTGTCACTTGTAGTCTGATTAGTCTGAAAGCAGTATTTAATTTTTATTTATTGTACCTTGCAGGCCCCACAGGGTGAGCATTATGTGAGGAGGGGGTTTCGGAAATGCAGAGATGTGAAAGCAAGATAATGTACTTTAACTCAAAAGCATAAGGAAACATAAGGTATTTTTAGCAAAGTTTAAACAATACACAAAGAGCTCAGAAATATGCAATCGTTTAGTATTTTGTAAATTCTGAGACAGTGGAGGCATACAGGGGACATCATGATACATAACAATTGCATGGATTTGTTGGCTATACAGTAGAACCCCGCTGATACGTTTTTGAAGGGACCGTAGAAAATAAACGTAAGAGACGGGAAACGTAAGAGCCGAAAAACAGGAAAAACTGCAAAATATTTAGTGGTACAGAATTTTATTTCAATTCTTACGAGCAGCACGAAATTTGGCGCGCTCAGCCGCGATCTAGTCGATGGATAGAAATGCGGAGCTTAGGACGGCCTCATCCACAGAAATGTAATCAACGTATGTGATTTTTTTAACACCAACAGCTGTAGGCATGAAAGAAATAAGCACACGCAATCACGACCGGCGCGGCGAGTCCGACCGCGAACCGCACGCACGACCGTGCGAGCTCCAACCAGCTCGAACTCCTCCCGCTCTCCGACAAATAATGATGATGATGAGTCTACGCCAACCCGATGGCAGAAGTGAATGCCAATCTCGAAGGCCTTGCTTTCGCAAGCAATTACGTCATACGCGCCATGTTTGTGCAATACAAATCTCAAAGGCTATGCTTTTGTCAATAGTAAGTGCCAATCTCGAAGGCCTTGCTTTCGCGAGCAGTTACGTCATAAGACGCCATCTTTGCAATTTGAATCTCGAAGGCCATGCTTTTGTTTGCATCAATTGAAAGATTCTGTTGCTTGCGCCTCTCATGCGGCTAATATTACGGTCAAACGAGGCCAAGCTGCGTGAAAATGCACCATGGCGGCTCTCTTTGGTAGTCACTCGGTCGGCTCCGAGCGCACTTCGCGGCGTATCATACGGGAACGGTCCGACAGTTACGACGTAACAGCGGGGTTCCCAATACATTGTATCCTATGGGAGCTATGCCGGGACCGGCGGAAAACGACGTAACAGCCGGGAAAACGCAGCAGTGGGGAACGTAACAGCGGGGTTCTACTGTAGTTGGTAAACTATGCATTGGTACTTCTAATGAGATGCTTGACCATGACAGCGATAGTTGTGCAACCATTAGCAGTGTAAATGATGGAATGCTTCACATCCGCTGCGCCCATGTGGAAGAGTCATCTTGTAAATTCATTAAATCATTACCGATGTTTGGTAACACATTGCAATGTAAATTTTTACAAATCATGAACAAAATGGTTGGAATGAAGCTGACAGCATGAAAAACAATGGTCTAGCCAACAGGAGCGAAGAATTATGCTTCTTACCATCACGTGCATCTGTGTGTGAGAATTCGAGTTTTGTACAATTCATATGCCTGCCTTTGTGACGCGATCCAAGATTCATTTTGAAATATCACCTAGTTTGAATAAAATAGCTGGAGTTATTGGCATTCCATCAAATTACAAGTATCATAAAGCTGAACATGGCGGTTTGCTAAATTGACTTAGTTTATTTTGTGACCCTTTACTGGATGCTAATATGTATTTTGGTAATTATGGTTTCCGGGAACTGGTTATTAGCATAGTTCATATATAAAAATTCATCTTATAACTTTCAGCAGTTTTTACTCTGAAGGAGTTAATACCAAGAAAAGATCCCTTATTTCACTGAGCTGCTGTGCGTTTGGAGATTGTTATGAAGGCAAGTTTCTATTTTTTCCTGTTAAGCTGTTAGGCTGCTTTTTCCTGTTAGATGGCAAAGAAAAAAAGTTCCGTCAATGGGTATCGAACCCACGACCGCTTGGTCCCCAACAACAGATGCCGGGCACGCTGTCCACTGCGCCACGGTCACAGACTCTAGAAGCTTTACAAACGCGCCTTTTACATTTACCACTTTTCCGGTCGGCGGGGTGGTGTTGCCCTCTGGGAGCGGTAAAGTAATTTGTGATTACTGTGGCCTCCGCAATTAGCACCTGCAACATGTTACACGTCCGTCCCATTCAGCGCGTTTTCAATAGAAATTCAATTTTGTCAATGCTTTAATACACCGCGAGGTGGCAAATTAGCCCAAGCGTCGTAAAAGTGTCTGCCTCGCTCATAGCATCACGCTAATCCAAGCCAAAAATAGCTCTGTGACACGCGCCTGCCTCACCTGGCTGTAACACCATGTTCCCCGCTCATGCGTTCACCCCGAGAAAAATCGCTGCCGGGCTACCGTGGCGCCACGACGCGCTTTGCATTTCCCTCTAGTCCGGCCGTGGTTCTCAATCATATTTTAACATGCCGCAGGATGGTGACCAAGTTCTGCGTCCAATATGCGACGCCCTTCTGGCTATCGCACCTTGTTCTCTGATTACACTTTCACCGTTAACTACTACAGCTACCACAAGGGTTTGTTTAATCATTTAACATGGACGTTAGTCTTCGGGATGGAGATCTACCAACAATCATCAAAGTGGGAGCATACATGTTAAATGGTGCCATAGCTGCCATACATCAATACACATTGTGCAAACTCTCTTATATCGATGTACAGTAAACATTCAGTTACTTCTGTAAGGGCACACTTTACTTTTGTGTTATTCAGATTCCTCTGACGGAGGGATCAACCATGTTTTTCTGTCTCTCTCTTTCTCTTTGATTCTCTTTTTGTCTTTCATCCCTTTCGTTCTACTTCTCTTTCTATGCTATGCTTTACTCTTCCTTTCTTTCCCTCCTCACCCTCAATTCCCTTTTCCACCCCCACCCCCCTTGCTATAATACACTATGCAAGGCTATGCTATGCTCTGCTAGCGTGCCTGGATAGCCGAGTGGTTACGAAGCTTGCCTTAAGATCGTGGGTACTCTGGTTCGAATCTCGCCTCGCCAAGAATTTCTCTCTCTCAGTACTCGTTCTCTTGCCCATCAGAGTTACTGCATCCCACACCAGACAAATCTGCGCATGTGTGCTGGGAGCGAAGCAGAAGAGGAAGATAAAGAGAATGTAGAGAGCACGTGCCAGTTCACGATGATAACTTTTTATCTCCGACACACGGCAAACCTCGACCATGACAGCTCTGCTGTAAAAATCTAAAATTTACACAGGGGATATCTGTGGCCGTGTCTTGTTAAAAAAACTAAGTCTGCCAGCTAATGTGACATGTACAGTACTCACGGATTCAAATGTGACATCAAATGTTTTAGTATAACGACTGGTATGTGCAATTGCTTGAGATAACCACATCAAAATCGCGACGTATCTGGTCTCTAAAGATAACGTTAGCTCTGATCTACGCATTTCAGTCAAAATTATGCCGATATGATCTGAAATGAAGATGGTGGAAACGAAAGAATGTCCGTTACTTAGCCTTAAATTGTCCTGTTTCAATCGTCCTGTTTCAATCTGTGAGTACTGTACAAAAAATATGCCTTTTAAAGAAAGATTGAAATCTGAACTGCATGCAACATGTGAGGCGCTGTGAAAAGAGGTGTAGTTTGTGAGCTTATCCAAGGGCCCTTGTAATGAATGTATAGGCAGGTAACTGTACTTTTTTTCTTTCTTACTTTTTTTTTCTTTTTTTACTTTACATTCAATGTGAAGCTATTATATATCTTCTCCTTCCCCATGCTGTTTTTTGTAACGAAGTCAAGAATAAAAAAGTGTGTTAAAGCTGTAATATTATCAGCAGTGGTGTTAAATGGGTATCTTGTGTGCAGTCCTGCAACTCTTGATAATTCATTGCACATTTGAATAATTTGGTAGTTACATTCAAACTCCCTCCTGAACGAAAAACTTGGAACTTCTGTTATGGCACCCCATTTAACATGGTTCCTTCAAATATGAGCTTGGCTCCGTCTCAGTTTTCTTGTTAATTGGTTGAAATATTAAGTACTCGAAGTATTTAATAAAAGTTTACCCTCTCGTGACCATCTCGCAAAAGATTAGAATTAAACTAATTGTTCACCCTGTATTCAACTTCACCGGTATCATTTATTTGTAAAAAACACATTATTGCCTGTGGCAAAATGTGGTATTACGTTTAATATGTCTTTTCATATATACGAGGAAAATTAGTGGGCTTAATCTTGGAAGTATGAGGTATGGCTCTAATGTTGATGCTTGAAAACTCATTGAGGTGCACTGAGTTTGTGTTAATTGCTACCTTTTTAAAATTTTTGATCACATATAGTACTATATGTCTAATTGCAGTAATTGAATGAATGTATGCAGGCCGTCTTTACGGAGAAATTTAGAAAAAGTGCCCGTAATTAATTGTTCGTAGTCTGCTGGCTAGTTTGTCCTTATCCCAGCATTTCTAAGCACCTTCTCTCTTGTGGACTTTTGTTTCTGTACACAACGCTTATGGACTTCTGTATCTGTATAGTGCACTCATAGGCTCTTCAGGTGCTGAGCCCTTGGCTGATTGCAGGAAGTGGGGAGAGGCTTCTCCACCCCAGTGAGATCACAATGAAGGGAACAGGCATTAGAGTATGTGTATCCCATTGAAGCAATTTTTACGCTACAAGGAGTTGCTCACATTACTGTGAGGCTTTTGTATTCATGAAGGCAGTGGTGGGAAAACTGCGCAAATTGCGCCAATCTGCGCCAACTGGAGATTGCTGCTCCATACTGCTCCAAAAGGGTCTTTTTTGCCTAATTTGCGCCATTACTGCGCTACAACGTGGTTTTGCAATCGAAACTAATGTTTCGCGGACAGCGCGTTTCGTGAGCGGTAATACGTCATGGTCGCCATCTTTTACGCTTGCGCTGCTGCATTTGCGCCCCAGCCGTTGTGACACCCGATGCAGTCCCACTCAATATCAGTGGCAACGCTGTAACTCCAGTGTACGTACGTTAGCTTTTTGCAAGCGATGCGCACTGATGCGAACTCCTCAATGCTCTAGCGGTCCTGGCAGCGGATGGAGACGCGTTTGGGTTCCATTATTAAACTTAGCGCAAAATAACACTTAGCGCAATATTAAACTTAGCGCAAATAAAGCGCACAGTATGGTTACCACAGCGCTACGCTTGCTGTGCCGTACGCATGCGTTTATCGTAATAGCGCCAACGCAGCGTGATTTCCAGATGCACGGCTCGCAACGCTCAACTCCGCAACAGCGAGATGCTTTCGTTTCTACAAAGCGGCGCGCGCTTGAACGCGATCCCGCGCAACGAGCAGCAGCGATCGGCTGTTAAAATCGTGCAGTAGGCTTAAAGTAGCGCTACGCAACACGCGTGCCCGAGAATGTAACTGAAGATACTTCTTGCACGGTCACTACATAAAACTTTAATGCAGCGGCCGTGCTTATTGCGATAAGGTTGTCAGCGAGTCGCACTGGCGCGTTCGTCGGCGGCCGCCACCTCGCATTCGTCCTTTCACTATGCTTAACCACAAAGGCATCGCCGCAATCGAGCGGAAGTAGGAATCATTTGTCGGCCGATTTCCGCACTTCTCGAAAAGAGAGAAAAAATTGTGGCGCCAGCAAGTTCAGAGGTGCGGTAAACTTTTATGGCGCAAAGGTATACGTGGTACCATAAGCGTGCGCAGGGTTCCTCATTAGGGAGGGGAGAGAGGTTTCATGGCAGCCCCCCCCCCCTTCAGCTCTTTGGTCGAGTCCTAAAGAGATGCTCCACAATGGATGAAAAATGAAAATGAAGCGATGACGTGTCTCTCACAATGGCCTGCCTTTGGTCCCTGGCTTTCTGGGAGTAAAGATGGGAGGTAAACAGTTCTTGGAACGTAACATCAGGGGCCTTCGGCCGCCATTATCGTAAAAAATATGCGTGGCCGTAACCCTGCTTTATCAAGAATGGCGGAACAGGTTTGACTGAGTAGACGTATGAGGCAGACCTTGCGCCCCACTTCGGTGATCGGGAGGGGTGCGGCTGCCCTCCACCCCCTCCGGCCACCTACGTGCGCACGCCTATGCGCAGTACGCAATGCACGCACTAACCGGTAGGCATAGGATGAACACGTCGTAACTACGTTTTAGTTTTTTTATATATATATAATGTGTGTGTGTGTGTGTGTGTGTGTGTGTGTGTGTGTGTGTGTGTGTGTGTGTGTAACGCAGGAGACATGGTTGTACGAAGATCCATGACAACGTGTTTATTAAACACTTCATCTTCCTCCTTCACCCCTACCGCACCACACCGCTACACACACATACACACACGCATATTCATGATAAATGATGAATTCGTGATTCATCATTAATTTGTAATTCATGATGAATCCTACGTTCTGATTCATGATCGTCCTACATTTTTTCACGCTATTTTCATTCATGATTAAAGCTAGGTTTTCATCTCCTGATTATTTCATGAAAAGCCCGTGCCTGCTCCAAACGTAGGGGTAGCTGCTCCAAAAGCAGATTTTGCCTGCTCCAATTTCTGCTCCAAAATGCTGGAAGGCATTCCCACCACTGTGAAGGTCCATATCTGTTTAGTAATTTCATGCTTTTTGTTATTTTTTCCACATCTGCATCATTCAAAATGCATTATATATGTGCTTAAATATGAATATACCAGTTATGTATCGTGACCAAGTGCTTTGCTCCATTTCTTGCAAGTACTTAAATTTCATCTGCACTGGTACAGAACAGCTTGTTCACATCTCTGCAGTGCAAACAGCTGTGCCAATTTGTTGTGGGTCATGTTTTATCTCATTTGCAGTGATTAAAATTTGTGAAAATGAATTTGAAACACTGAAGCAGCCTCGACAGATCTGAAATATATTGGAAAAGCTCACTTTTAGTGGAACACGAAATTGTGTGAGGGCAATTTGAAGATGTTTCACTTTTTTGAGTGCACAAATAAAAGACAAAAAGCGGAGACAACGCTGTGTCCTTGTTCATTTGTGCGCTCAAAAAGTGAGACATGAATTACCAGCATGCCCAAGCATACGCTCTTCCATTTAAAGACTTGCCTTCATCCACATAAATATCCTCTCGGTTTTTTTAGGATCTCTTTCATGCATATGACTTGTCTCTTCTTCAGAGTCTGTGGTAGACCTCATCAGCAGGTTTACTACTTGCTTCCTTTGGCCCATTTGTAACTATAGTAAGAACGAGGAGTTAATATTGTTTTTAATTGGTTCTTCCATGCAATCTAACAGAACACATGCTTTAAACTCTAGTCTGTTTTACTTAAGAAGTACATTTTTTGGACAGTACTCTTCCAGTATTCCTTTCAAGTATATCGCTTCCATGCTTCTAACTCTCCAACAAAAATCTGTACGTGCAGTCAGTGTCATCATTGCTACTGAGCAAATCTCATTCTTTGCTGTCTGATAGAATATGGCTGCCGTAAAAGCGTTCCAGATCTATTTCACCCATTGTGTACAAAAACACTCCTGTGCAGATGGTTGTATTTCTGCAATATATCAACTTTCCAACAGTGTGATCAAGTTATCCTGGGCTACTGCTTTTTGTCTGTACTGAATCCAGATGATGTAGGCGAGAACCGACTATATTTTGTCCTACTTCAGTGTGTTTTAAACTTACAAGCATTAAGACATGCCTGAACTAGTGACAGCTTGCATATGAGGCACGGGCCACGCTATAAAGATTTAGCTTTTCCTGCTGTTGCATAGGGGGCAGCACTTGCTGTTGCTTAATTCATGTGCTGCAAAGTTCGCTCCAAAATCCTGCAAGTAATTGGTTTTTTGTCTTTTCATGTGTCGCAACATTGTGCATTAAAAGGCTAGATCATTTATCTCGTTGGGACAGAAATTGCATGCCCTCATTATGTGCGCGTGTCTGTTACATACGTCAACTGTTTTTATGATGATGCAGGAAAAAATGCTACTTCGGCAGCACAATGAAGCAGAAAGCTTGCATGCTGTTCAGAAGTTGGATTGGGAGTGGAAGCTCAAAGAACTTGGCCTGTGTGAAGTCAAGGCAACACCTGTCATCGATGACATTTGCGTGCCCAGTGTGCATGTTAGCGACGAGTTTGATGTGCTGCCTGCATGACAAGGCCTCTTGGTGAAGACATGCCTGATGGACTGCTGTGGAAGTGTGTGTGAATTTCTGAACCACAAAGACTTTTTCTACACAGGGATAGTATCAACAGAACTGGGTAATTGTTCGTGTTTTAACGCAACATGCTGGTTCACAAGACCTTACAATTTTTTAATAAATATTCAGGAAGTGCATGGTCACCAGCCAGGTAGGTACAGTTTTACAGCTGCAGTGGTATGGAAATGGAAATGAAAGCCCTGGCCTGTTAACTTTCCCTTAAATATGCAGGGTTTCACAAAATTTTGTACAGTGGGGCATGCTGCCAGTACATAAATGGAAAATATTGGGCAATTCACTACTGTCTTCTAAAAGCAGGATGGTTTGATGCAGGCTTTCCACTATTGCCCGTTTATGAAACTTGTGATATTTGCTTGTAGTCCATTGTGCAGTGGTTGACTGTAACCATTGGAGCCTGCTTTTAAATTTTTCATTGGCCAAACATGTTAGCTTTAATAAGCAGATTCTTTTGTATCTAGATGTCATGCTGTGGAACTCATTGAACGTGTCAACTTGTTGCTACTACGGTATCTGCATGATGCTGTAGTTCAATGAAAAGGTTTCATTTATCGACAAAAGGATATTGCTGTTTTAATATCTGGTGTACCCGTCAATGCTTTGAATGTTTACAATTGTTTATAGACAGTGGCGGCATTGACAGTGTTCATCCCCGGTTTTAGACATTTTTTTAACGGCATGTGTAAATAAACATTCTCACCGAGTTGACCTTTGCTCGTGTTGAATAAAAGTGGCTTAATGCCATGCATATGCTCATCAGCTCAGCTTGCAGCTGCCGAGCTTTGTTGGCATTGGCCATTCTGTCTCCTGTGGAGTAACCTACAGTGAATGCAGGTAAATGTTTAATACAAATGTCTGACTGGGTGTGTTTATTCAGCATATTTTTTTCAAAATATGTTTAGTACAGTGCGAAAAAATGAAGGCTGAGAAAAACGGAAATTGGAGGGTTTTGCTCTCTACTGAACAAGCTACCTTAACAACCTGTTCAACTTTCTATCCTGCTGCAATGCAGGTAAAGTTGCGAGGGCTGTTTGTTGTAACAATCTATTACATTTCCTATTCTTTATTAATCTGGTACACCAAGTGGCTAATGGCATGATGAGGCATGGGGACCTCTGCCTCGGTCTTGAGGAGCTAATAATGTCGTGATGTACTGCGGTGACCTCGGAGTTGACTAAGTTCAGACGGATGAAAGGCGTGTTCATTCTTGCACTCGGTATCCAAAGGCTGAGTCTGCCACTGCCACATTGTGCAGAGAAATGTTTGGAAAAGCCAGTGTCTGTGCTCAAAAGCATGTGTTGTTCACAGCGAAGATGCACAAGGATCACGCATTCTGTGATAGTGTTCAAACAAAGCACTTTCAAAAGTTCCTGCAACACTCCCTTCATGCCTGATCTCTGTAAGTGTGCGCAGGGGCCTACTACTTTATATCTCGTAGGAACAGGGCAATTTCAGACATGTAATATGAAGATTCTTGCAGCAGTATGTGCACCCCGCGCCACATCTATACAAGCTGCCCATGGCTAGCTTTTTAAAGCTAGGTATTTGCTTTCGCTCTGTTCCTGTTTTAGCTTTCAACACGTAGCCCGATAGATTGTGTAGCAGCACCGTCTTGTTTTGGTGTTCGAGGAGGGGCAGGAAGAAGCATAAGATCAAGGCACCGTCTGATTCATGGCCGAATTCCCGGGGTGGGTTGCACCAAGTGCCTGAGGAACAACGGCGTGAACAACGGCAGGGTATGTGCTGCGCTTCGCCGTTTGGCGCATCGTTTAGTTGTGCTTAATGAAATATTTTGCGTACTTCGGGACTTATTCTGCCCACCCAGAAATCCACGAAACTGTTCGCTGTGCCGGCTGTACTTGAGGAGGTGACGTTCCTTTATTGTAAGCGAAGGTCACTGTAAAAATAAAGACATGGTTCCTTTAAATTCGGCCGTAACGCGATAAGGATGTACGCAGAAGCGCGCGCTGAGCTTTCCGTCTTGCCCCTTGCAAGATGGTCGCCGGCCGGTTTTGCCGGCTTCACTCGCTCCCATAGCCGCTACTCCAGAAGTGTCTTTATAACCGTTATAACTGTTATAATCTCCTTGGCTGTACAACAGGCTGTACAGATTTTATGTAGGCGTTCTGTGGCTGTTCAGTGCGTGTTGGATGGAGTTTCTAATTCTATAATACATGTTTCTACCCGCTAGCGAGATGGATAGATGGCGCACGGGTCGTTGGCGATATATTGTTTTCAAAAGTTTTCCTTTAATACGCTGTGCTTCGCGTAATTTGATGAGCATGCTAAGGTAACGTAAACCAGTACGGCAGGTACGGCTGTATGAATCAGTTTAGTTTGTGACTAAGTGCTGGATAAGCCTAACAAATGCCCGCTGCACCAACGGCTACTCCAACGTGTGTGTTCTGTTGGTTCTGTGCTGGTTCTGTGGCGTGTCCATCCATTCGATGTTGTTCTCTGGTGGGGCGTAGGCAGCGTTAACTGCCGAAAATATTCGCTCAGTGGTACAGTTGCAAATTAAACGGCTGTTGCGAATAATTTTGTCACTAGGAGCATTCTGTTTTGAATCTGGTAAGGGTGTGAGCTTGCGGTATTTGTTGATGCTCATCGTAATCAAAAAAATAATTTTGAAAGCACGGTCATGGCAATGCTTGTACGATAAACATCACAGAGTGAAGGCAGAAAACTCGTTCACACAACGTTTTTTGTCTTGCTTATTAATAATGTCTACTTCATCTACTGTTGTGCGCTGCTGTCATCCTGTTCACGTTTTCGTTTATTGTGGTTGTTAAAAACCGCGTGGGCGTGTTTTGCTTGTGAATCATCTTCGGAATGGTGTCTTCTTCCTGTTTCCTGTGCCTTCATTTCTTCGGATGGCCGGTTGAGCTTTATCGGTTTATCATCGTTATCTTGTTTTCTGTGCAGCTATGGAAACGATCGTCTCGTGGAGTCTTCTGAGTGATGTTTAGTGCTGCTACAACGTTGCCTCTATCGCACTATGGCCAACCTCAGGCGACACTTCAATTTCGGTTCTCACAAGAGTGGATCCGTCAACACGTTCGGGCTTTCGCATGGCAATCAGTCAAACTCTGAAGGCATCGCATTTCCAGACCATGCATTTAGCAGGTCGGCGTTTATGAATGAAGTCTGCAGCTTCCTCGACCACTGTTCAGCGTATATACAGGTAAGGTGAGCTCATAAAAGAAAGAAGAATCATGTAGTTTTGTTTGACAAAACCGTGAACGTGATATGTTTGTGAGGCACCTCGTAGTGGTGAAGAACACCGGAGTAATTTTGACCATCTGGGGTTCCTTAGAACGCACCTAAATCTGAGTATGTGGGTATTTTTACACAAGTACTGTTACTTTCTCTTCAAGCTGCCGTACTTGTGTAATCATGTAATGAATCGTATGTATTGCACACACAGTAAGTATGCAGCTAAAGGTGTTTTTTTGTTTTGTATGGCAGGTATCACTTCACAGACAACTATAGACTTAGACGCGGTTCAGTGCATCGAGCCACTCGCACTTTCGAGCTCGAAGATATGTCGAAGAGTGTAACCGGCTAAAGCTTGTTCTTGTTTGAGTCTGGATTAGCCGATTAAGTACCAGCATTTTGGAACAGCTTGGAGGGCACAAGCAGTTTCTTAAGGTATGAAGCCAAGTGTCGGGAATAATTTTTTAGAAAAGAATGCACACCTCTTCAGCCACATGTGAGCATTATAAAGCAAGTCCATTTTTTTTGTTAATTTTTCATAATTAAAATTTTCATTTAAAGTGGATCTTACGCAAACACTCCTACTCAAGTTCCACTCAATAAAAAAACATTTTTGTAGGGATATAAAAGGAGCATTGGCCAGAGCAATGAACCAAAACAAATGAGATCAGATAAATATTAAAATATGGTGATTAAATAGCAAAAAATTATGCACTAACATTAGGAGCACCTTCGTAAAGCAGGCTGTCATATTAAATCTTGTGGCACGATTTTACTTATTGAAATTCATTACACACCCACGAACGTGATAAGGAAGTGTGTCAAGTTTTAATAAAAAATCTTTATTAGCAAAAAGGTTATGCTTGTTCGCATACGGAAAAATACCAAAAACATATTTTTAGGGGTTGAGCGCGAAAGAACACAAGGACAAAAGAAGGAATGTACACACACACTGGCACTACTGACAACTATGAGTTTATTTCTATCTCCAAGCTGACAAAGAAACCTGTTTTACACTTGGCAGCCACGTGAACACAGCGCAGTAAACAAAATCAACAACTATAGCAAGGCATATTTTTTTCTCTTTTACAAGCCTCAGTGCATCATGCGCAGAAGATTCAGTTCTTTTGAACTCAAAGACAGTGAGGGTTTGCTGACACGTGCATTGCCGAAATAATCTATTTGTTCAGCTTCAATTATTAATCTGGTGATTTCAGACTTATTCTTGCTCACAACGACAGTCTTATCAAAGCTAGGTTGGCACTGGCATTTGTGGCAGTGTTGTGCCAGAAACCAACCAAGGGGGGGGACTTTCCCCACTTTATTACAATGTTCTCTGAGCCGATAATTTAAGCGACGGCCGGTGACAATGACAAACCAACAACCCCGTATTGCTACCCTCGTCGGCAAAAATATAAGTTCTAAGAAAAACAACAAATGAGATTTGAAACAGGTGCAGCCCTTAGACAAGGTGATCAGGAGTGCTAAAATCCTCCATATTTGTAGCTAGTTCCATCCTGGACTTTACTCTTGTCTGCCTTTGCTCGAATGGCACCTTGCCATTTTTTTCTAGCTTGTTTTGCAGCATCAGTGCCGTGACTAGATGCTTTCACGATGTGGTGCCGATCATTTGTGAAGCAAGCTTTTGCAGTGTAGAGGCCAGGCTTGATGCCAACTTGCTTTAAGATATCAAGTGGGCCTCTGTCGCCATTATTGAAGTGACACACAGCATCATACAAAGCAAATTTGATGATTGGCAGGCTGACATACGTTTCCTTGAGCGTAAACAACACATGTACGGCGTTGCGCGTCCACCTGGTGAGAAGTTTATGACTTTTAAGACTAAAAATGATGTGTTGACAGTGCTGCTAGAGCATTATTACATGTTTGCACTTGATATGATTGTTAAATAACCAACAATATACTACATATTGAGCTAATCTGATGATGCACACAAAACTGGCAGTTCCAGTTTCGTAGATGATGGGTGGTCTAAAGTTTTTGCTTGTATCTTTTGAAAGAAACTGTACAGACAGAAACTTTATGTAGCAAAATGATGGCCAATATATTGTGCATTTAACTTGACCAAAAACCAAAAAATGACATTTTGAAAAAAACATTGCATTTTCCACTTGGCCTCATACCTTAAAGGGGCCCTGCAACACTTGGCCAAGTAGCCATGGAATGGCTTCACTGAAGGAGCTTAATTCCTCACGTGTCAACCACTGCAAAAATTTTTAGAATCCGTCCTGTATGAGCAGAGTTACAAAGATTTGTCGCATGCTGTAATTGATTTCTCTCCTCTCTTGTCCTGACGAAAGCACTGGAAGCTAAGCAGGGAGGGGTGGCACTGGGGAAGAAGGTATATCACACGCCTCGCGACCTTGAGCACTTTTCTTTTTCTTCTTCAAACTCGCAGCGTACTTTCAGTGCGATCGCGCGTGTGCGGGCAAGTGATGGCCTCCCGCGGCGGCCGCAGTAACTACCAACCGCACCATGTTCAAATCAGCCAATGGCATGGAACTTGTGTCAGTGACGCAGTGATTTTGAGTCAATAGCATCATTTGTTGAGAGAAGAGGAAGCGATTCTTAGCTGACTTTGAGAATTTATTGTAAATCCCAGGCCGCGTGCTGCGCTGTAATGTTTGGCTTCGTGTTCTCGGGAGCCTCGACTACCGATTGGCAGCGTTTTCTGACCATGCTGAAGAAGTGTTGCAGGGGCCCTTTAAGCGTAGTCACTGCTGTTCATCTGTGGGAGAGATTTTTAGTAGAATGGCACTCCAGAACTAATTGGTGCATGTTTTTTGCTTACCACACTGTGTATTTTTTGAAAGACATATTCTAATTAGCTGAAGTCTCTGATAAACTGAACACTTTTCTTATAATGAACTTGAGGATGTTTGCACTTTTCATTTTCAGCATTTTAATTTAATTTAATTTTTTTCTTGTGATAAAGATTTATAGACTTCAAACATCTGGTTGGGATTAAACATGCAATTGGTGCTCGTCTTTAGTAGTGCATGACATTTCTTATATAGTGTGCATGTTGTAGACAGTCATCTTGGTTTGACTAATTCCTATGTGCACAGAATTCACCTTGTAATGGTCTAGACATGTGCTTTGCAATAAGCAGCTCTGCCTCTAAAAAGGTTTTACGTGCCAAAGGCACAACATGATTATGAAGCACACTGTAAGGCAGACGTTGGCTTGATTTTTACCGCCTGAACTTTAATGTGCATCACATGCACGGTACACAAGTATTTTTGCATTCTGCTCCCATTGGAATGAACCTTGTACTGAGCAGCTCAATGCCATAACCACCGAGTTACCAGAGTTAATAATTATTCCAGGCAGATGTGGAGGTTTGCGACGACATTAACAACAAAGAATGTCTTCATCCAATGCACGTAACATTTTATTTTATTAAGGACTGCATTTTTGGTGCCCTTTCAGTTTGATATACAATGCTTACATACAATGGTTAATACTGCACCTTAACTGGTATAAAGGTTCAGATAGAGATACTGAAGTGGCGTAGAGAAGTGCTCGACCAAATGCACTAAAATTTAGGCAACTTGTTTGTGAGCGCACAAGGATTAACCCACATAATGCAGATTATGATAAAAAATTGGGTGTCATGGCTACTTTAATAATGCAAGCGAAATAATTTTTCTCTAATAGTCTCCTTAACTCTTTCGGGACCGTGTAAAAAAGAGGCAGTGGGGAAGGGTGTCAGAAGCTTTTTATATAGCGCTTTATATCTTTTACGCACATCAAAATGAAGCTAATGAAATGGTCTTTCATACATAATGAAATATTACACATTAAGGTTATATATAGTAATGATAAAAAATGTCCTATAGAACACTTGCTGCAAGGAAAACAGAAAAAAAGTTGGAATAAACATACTTAAGCAAAAATACAACAGTAAAAAAATCCCATATATAAAAAACATGGCTCATTGCCTCTTTTCTTACTTTGAAAAGTTTGGTACACATACACTTTTTTTGGTATGCTTCAAAACAAGTACAGTACTCGTGCCCCATGGTGCTTGTGCCACTCGATGAAAGAGTTCCATGCAGTAGTAAAACACAAATGTACTTTACATGTACTTCAAAAAACATTTGTTTTCAGCTCGGTTTTCTTCTGCTCATGACAGAGCTTGCAATTCTTGCGCCCGTCTACTTTTTCTGGCTTGTGGAGCGCGTGCCTTGGGGTGGGGGTGGAGGAGATGGAGCAGTGCGGGCTGGCCTGGCATCGTCAAGATTGAGAAGCTGATGGATGAGCTCTTCTCTGAAAGCTTGTTGAGACTCTGTCAAACAGAAATAAAACAATGTGAACAAACAGCAGGCCTCTTTTAGCCACTCGCGAAAGAAGCGAATGTGAAACTATGCTCACCGGCGAATACTGGCTGAAGTCCCAGGTCGATCCTCGTCCGAATCACTCTCCAAAATAAAATACGAGCTGTCAAAGTCATTTTCGAACTCCTCGCTGCTTGATTCATCAAAAAAAATCTGCCATTACGAGATTCACATCGGTTTCTTTGCGTGGCCTGATGCGAGCCTAATGCCATGGTCTGCTACGTTCACTGCCGCCGCTATCCACAAATCTTTCTCATGTATTGCCACCTACTGGAAAAATGGCAAACTATGCCAAAACTAAAAATGTAGTGATAAAACTACTCGCCAAATAGCAATGCATGTAAAAATGCGTGAAAACTTGAACTTGGCAGCGAAACTTGGCAGAGCGTGGAAAGCGGTCGATCATATATGGTTGATGGTTCAAGGGGACAGTCCTGAAGAAGTTAATGTTTGTTTACATAGTAATAGTGCTGTTTAGCTTGGACAGCCCTTCTGTGCAGCTGTAAAGTCTCCCCCCCCCCCTTTTTTGTTTGTTGTTGATAGACTGGACATTGCCTCTTTTTTTTAAAGTTTGATGTCATAATGTCTCCACTTTATAAGAATTTGTATCTTTCTAAGAATTTGTTTCATTTGAAACTGCAGTGCAGTAGTTCTCAAGGCACTTTTTTGGAAGTTATGCTGTTCTTACTTCATACTTTGCCATAGCAACTGTCAAATGCAAGTGCATTGCAAAAGAAGTTTACATTGAATTGAAACTGTTACCAGGGGTTGTAATATGGATGAACAAGTTTTGGGTTTTAGTTCACTAACACAGTTCAATCAGTCAATCACCCAAAGACACAGTAAAAATGACAGTCTGAAAAGTTTAACAATTTTTGTCTCCTCTGTTATTTGATCATGCTGTGTTTGGGCAGTGGATCTATACCAACCAGTTCAATTGAACATGACTTTAAATTTTATCAATTTCACAATCAGAACATTCCAAGTAATAAGCAAGATCAATATGAACAGTAGTGGATGGACACATTTTGTCAGTATCGTAGTGTTAGGGGGAGACTACAGAAGGGTGCATTTACAATATTTACACAATCACAGTGATCGGGGTAACAACCAAGATGGCGAAACAGTAACCAGCCCGTCCTCCTCTTCTTCATCCCCTAGGTAAGCGCCACATAACATTGCCCTCCGGCAGCGAAAGCACCGACTCTGTGCACCCGGGCAAAGACGGTAGTGAGAATGGTCACTATACACATGCGTTGGTGGGTTCCTCTATATGATAGGTCTTCAGACAAACAGCGTGAACGATGTCGGTGTGAGGCTGAGTCGACGAGGTCGAAGACAATGGTTTGATTTCATACGTCACATTGGTCACTTGGCGGCATACACGGTATGGTTCGGTGTATGGGAACAGTAGCTTTTCAAAAAGCCCTGTACTCAGTACGTCAGTACATGGAAGGAGGCATCATTTTGTCCATAGGCAACATTGGATTTCAGCCGAATAAGAGAAAGAAAGGTGAATAACCAGCCATCTTATGCCGGGATGTGTTATACGCAAACGTGACAAAAGGCAACGTTATATACCAATCTTGGTTGTCGACTGACACGTACATTGCTAGCATGTCGGTAATGGTTTGGTTCATCCGTACCGTCAAGACATTCATCTCTGGATGGTAGGCCGTGGTTAGCTTATGTTTGGTCAAGCACGACGTCTGGATGTCATTGATGACCCTGGAAAGAAACTGTCTGCCACGGTCAATTAAGAGCTGCTGCGGTGCCCCGTGCTGAAGGATAATGTTATGGAGCAAGAAGTCTGCTATGTACGTCGGTCGCCAGCCGGGTGGAAGTGCGCTAGTAATTGCAAACCGTGTGGCATAGTCCACGGCAATGGCAATTCGTCGATTTCCTGGGACAGACGCTGGAAACTGACCAAGCAAGTCGAGGTCAACATGATAAAATGGCTCATATGGGACGTCGAGTGGTTGAAGACAGCCAGCAGGTGGGAGTATTGACTTCTTTCGGTGCTGACAAAGGTCGCACGAGGTCACGTAATGGTGTACCGACCTATACATTCCTGGCCAGTAGAACCGACGACATGCATGATCGTAGGTGCAGGAAAATCCGAGGTGCCCCGCTGTTGGCACATTGTGAAGCTGGGCCAGAACAGTCAGACGAAGGTGTGCCGGAATCACAAGCAAGAGGTCAGGACCCTCAGGTATCAAAATGGAATGAAGCAAGGTGCCATCGTGTAGCACGAAGAGATGAAGGGAGGAATCGGGAGTTGGTGAGTTGAGGCAGTCAGTGATCCTGCGGAGTCGGGCCACGGCGTTGCTCAGCAGGAATGTTGAAGAGAGGTCAGTTATTGCTAGCACAGATGGAATGATATCATTCGCCGAAGGTTGGTCTGCCGTACAGATAAGGACAAAATTTCCTGACAGCCCAAACAAGAGCGAGGCACTCTCTTTTTGTTATTGAATAATTCTGTTCAGCTGTGGAAAGAAGGCGGCTGGCGTATGCAATAACGCAGTCCTGCCCCCCTTGATTTTGGCCAAGGCCAGCACCGATGCTATGACCACTGGCATTGGTGCGTTGGTACGTACTTCAGTGGGTGCAGAGTCGTCGAAATGAGCCAACACAGGGGCCAATGTGAGTAGGTTGACAAGAGGAGAAAAAGCCGATGCTTGGGCAGGACCCCAAGAGAAGGGGAGGTCCTTTTTAAGAAGGCATGTGGGGGCTGCGCAGTCACTGCAAAACCTTTAACAAAGCGGTAAAAATATGAGCATAGGCCAAAAAACGAGTGAACGTCCTTGGAAGAACGTGGAGAGGGGAATTTCGTAATGGCGCATATATTTGCAGGGTCAGGTCATATACCCACAGCGTCAACAAGATGGCCAACCATGGTGATCTCTCAGCGACCAAAGCGCCATTTTGAAGAGTTGAGCTGGAGACCTACAGTGCGAAAGACTTGCAAAATAGCTAACAAGCGTTGCAGGTGACTTGTGAACGTAGGTGAGAAAACGATGACATTGTCGAGCTAACAGAGGCATGTGGACCATTTGAAACCGTGAAGTAGGGAGGCCATCATGCGCTCAAATGTTGCGGGCACGTTACACCCGCACCTCCACCAAAGATGTTGGGGGAGACGACAGAAGAAGGGTGCACTTACAATATTTACCCAACCACAGTGATCAGGGTAACAACCAAGATGGGGAAACAGGAACCAACTTGTCCTGCTCTTCGTCCTCTAGGTAAGCGGTACATAACAGTATTGCCACGCCCGCTTCTTCTTTTATTTTGCATCATTGTCAAGTAAGGCATATCATCATCAGTTTCTGCACCAAAGTGTATCGTCACAGTGTATGCTACATCACATGCGTGTGTTGTTGGAAGTTCAGAATATGCCTGCAGCATCTGAACACCCTAATATCTGTGTACATTGCGTTCTAGCATTTCAATGTGGCTTCACTTACAAGCTGATTGCCATCATTTTTTTTTCTTTTCTCACAGGCACTGAACTCATTTTGTAGCTCCAGTAGTGTCTTGGCCAAGAGCCTGGTGCGGGTCTTTCACAATGTACCTGTTTACCGAGAAGTTGCCGCCCTCTTTCTTGGTGCGTGGGAAGACCTGGGACGAGTAACAGCAGCTGCCAGTGCAGCAGTGAAGACAGAGACTCTGATGACACTTCAGGATGTCCTGAACAAACTGGAGGGAGAATCTCCTGGGGATGAATCTGCTGCACTTACGGAAAGCATTCAGGTCTTTTTTCTGCTTTCATTTCAAGTAGATGTTGAATCCTCAGCTCAAACCTTCTCTGAAAGGCACTTTTTGCCATGGGCCAAAATCCCATGAGCCAGTAACATCACCACTGTAGTATACATCAACAGCACCATAAGGACAAGCAAAAAGAACACAGGGCATGTAATCTCCTTTTGCTTGTCTTTGTCATAAGTGGTGCTTTTGAATATGGATCATCACCAAATTGCCCTATTTGCAGTCCTAATAAGTTTGTCTGAAACGTAGCTGACTTGCCAGATGCCAGAAAGTGTGGTCAGGTAATGTAATCTTGAAAGTAGTTGCTGCATTGTTATGGCTAGGTTGAACCTTGAGGCAGTGTTGTGTCAAGTATTTTGTTGTTTATCTTGGGAGATTTCATTTAAAAGGACCGACAACCGATTTTTCTTGACCCATTTTTTTATGGCACGACAAAGAGCTCACCCTTCACAGTGTTTGTAGCTGCAGTAGTTAATCCCAAAAGCACGTGGTTATTTTACAAGCAGTATTTTTCGATCTGAAAGGCTCTAAACACGGACGTACCTTTCCTTCAGCAATGCTGAAAATTGATAGCGATGCCGTCAGCCCTTCTCGCAATTTGTGAAAGCTATTGTTCTGCTTTCCCAGGAGTTCCTGTATATGCTTAAAGGGGTACTGGCACAAAATTTCATGGCCGAGATAGCCTGTGGGGTCGATTCCCGTGAAAATGCATATATCATCTGCAAAATATCAACAGCGAGTATAGCTTGGAAGGTATTTTAAATGAATTTTAAAGTTTGCTTGAGCGATCGACACCCTCGCCCTACTGACACCCTCAGAGGTGACCCTCGGTGACCCCCCTACTTCCCTCACCTGACCGCGCTGCAACAAGTTATGACGACGTCGTAGCCGCCATTTTTTTTGCCGCATTCACTCCAGCAGCCTATTTCTCGGCGGCTGCTCGCGAACCGCGCGGAAGTGCGTCACAGTTCTGTGTGCTGACGTGTCGAGCGCTGCACCCGCTAGGTGGTGATAGTCGCACCCGGAGCCTTGTCGTTCTTGAAACCGAAACTGTCATTGGTTGGTAATGAGGAGTCTGTAATTAATTATCTGTCACGCGCTGCAGCAAACGATGTGCCGTGTTACAACTAACAGGCCCCCAGCAACACATTGCAGCAAAAAAACGAGAGGCCAAAATTTTTGTGTCAGTACCCCTTTAACCACCTTTATTTAGAGCTTTTCGACTACTTTTGAAAATAACAAGCTGTTACAATGAGAGGATGTGGCATTATACACCTTCCCTGTATTTGTACCACGTTGTGTGCATGCGTCCAAGGTTGCCTGCGCCTGTGTCATGGGTGGCTTGTCCTGCCGTCGTTACTCTCTCAGTGCACGAGTCAAGCCAAGTCATCGAAACCTCACTACGCATATGCGCTGCCACGCCGAGTAGCAGCGCGCATTATTTCTGAGACGAAGTGTAGGTAGCAAAACTATGTCGCTCCAAAACCTTAGTGACCTGGAAACTGCGTCCACGGTTGCATGAGCACGCTGAAAAGTTGCTCAAGACGCGCTGACGAGCATGGGATCATGACGTCATGCGAAGGCAGCGCCACTTTAATGCATACTACTAACGCAGGCCTATATGTACATTTTTATGGAATAATACCTTTTAATATAACAAAATGAACAATATTTCAATACTAACAAAATAATCGTCGACTGCATACGGTCACGTGGTCGTATACATCGGATCGTTCATGTTTTTGCCTCCAGAGGCGCGCCACAGGTCATTTTTCGCGATTTTCAATTAAGAAATAAAAATATAAATCCACCTCTTACGGAAAAAACAGGGTTGGTTTGAGTCAATACGACGGACAATCTTTCCATCAATGGAGTCATCTCATTTCATGTTCTGGGCAGTTGTCGGTTCTTTAATGCTCTGTGTGCTTTGTTTACACTATGCTCGCTGATCGATGCCAGAAAATGTGCTCAATAATGGGTGTAAGCCTGTAAAGTGGGGAAACAATTTTCAAAATGCTTTATAAACTTTTCTCTTTGCATGTTAATATAAGAGTGAAAAGTTTGCAAAATCATCTACACAGCATTGCAGCTAGAATAAGAATGGAAAATAGTTTGGCACTGTGTATATGTTGTTCGCTCGTACTTTTGAAGGTGTCTCTTCATCCAGCCCTAAACGAGATTCTTCTAACCTAAATCAGATTCTTCAAACCTTCTAACCTGTTCTTCTAATCTAAACCAGAAATCCATTAACCCTTTGAGAGCGAAATATTTTGACAGATGCAACCCTGCAAGGTCAGATTTTTTTATTGTAGATTTAAAATCTTTATGCATTAACTTCCTACTCGCCAGAGTTCACAGTTTTTAGACACGAGTGTTATGCTTTCAAAGAAAGCCCTTTTGCGCATTGTCTAAGCAATGCTAAAAGTTCATCCATGACTATGCATTGAATAGAACGTAGTCATAGCTTTTGAGAGTGCTGCAGGTATTTCGACATCTTGATGACATTGCTATAATTTTATGTCTTCTACATTTGATTGTTTTCATAATCAATTTTGTATCTAAAGGAAAGGAATTTGCATTGGATTGTGTGTAGCGCCAGTTTTATGCAATGAATTTTAGCTGATTTTGACATACAGATGACTCAGGTCCATGACGATGCCAAGGTGCTTAAGGTCTTTAGATGCATAGATGACTTTCTAATAATTAAAAAAAATGCCTTGCGTTTGACTACCAATAATGGAGTGGTTGACCTCTGAGAGACGAAATGCCATGTGGCTTTCTATTATGCATGAGCTTTCCACTGCACATCAGTTCTACAGGATCTCGCAAGGTGGAGGAAGGGTTATGAAAGGGAAAATTGCTATTCACACATTTGTAGCATAAAGCTACGAGGATATTCATGCAGATTTCTTAGAAAAGCTTCCTATATTTTTGTAACAATGTGCACATGAAACTCCTATCCTCAAAAGAAAAACAACAAGAACTAAGTTTACAAAAAATACTTATAGTAATGTATTTTAAGCAGAAAGCATCAAGCACATGTTGAAAATTGGAGAAAACAGAACTTATATTGCTTGTTGAGCAGGAAGATTGAGGAGTAAGATTGAGGAGCAACTCGCGTATTTTCAGAAAACACATTTTTTTTTTTGCTTCCAAGTGCAGCTCTTTGAGCATTATTGCGCATGCAAACATGTGTTGGTGTGGTATGAAAAGAAGCAATTGTTCTTGCTTGGAGAGTAAAAGTAAACCCCACAGGTTGAACAGTGGCATACGCCAATTTCCTTGCATTCAGAAAAATTGCATTGCTGCTGCTTCTGGCTCCAAAGCACCCAATGATCAACGTGCACCAGAAGATAAAAAATTCACCATGCAATAAAATAAAGACGACATATTGAAAAATTTTACCTGATTCAGTCGTAGAATCGTTTTGGGTCAGTTTCACCTGGGCTGCGATGAAAGAACATTCATCTGCAAATTGTTGCATTTTTGCAGCGTAGTTGCTTTTCACCAATGCGGCCTAAGTATTCTGAAATAATAATGCTGCTCGGTGTTTGCAGAATTGGGAAGATGTGAACAACTCATTATATTTGTGTTGGGTAATTCTAGGAGGAAACTGACTTCAAAGTGTTCGAACTTACTTAAGTATGCACTGATGATTACATACTGCTCCTGACTGGCTCTATTCAAATTAGCTTCTACCGCTGTAGTGTAAATGGCTGCACTTGGTGCGGAAATTTCAAAGCTGTGTCGCAGATATGCAACAATTTACACAGGAAGCGCAAATCTTGCAAAGGCATGTTTTCATATGAAGTTGTGTGTGTGTGTGTGTGTGTGTGTGTGTGTGTGTGTGTGTGTGTGTGTGTGTGTGTGTGTGTGTGTGTGTGTGTGTGTGTGTGTGTGTGTGTGTGTGTTTGCGTGGTATGTTTCAAACTTTAGGTGTTGTACAGTAAAAGGTTAAATACTCTCGTGCCCTCCATTGGGCCTGTAAATAAATAAAAATAAAATTAGCATTTGGTTACCATATCTACGAATAACTGTAAAAGCCCATCGTGAAGCAACAAATGGCACAACCACCCATAATTCACTTTGCCATTGTTTATTGTTTATGAAAACCAAGATTTCAATAAAAGTGGCTTCTTTACTTTTTAGAAATGCCAGCCTTTTTCCAAAACCAAATGGAGAAACAAAAACGAATAGTAATGTAGGGAATGTGAAAGCTACACTACTGATATAGCTGTGCTGCACAACCGGGACCATTAAAAAATATTAGTGTCCCTTTGCCGTCTGTTCCTCATACAGCGAGTGTACCATTTACAGGCTGTGGGTTCATGCCTTGGATCCTACCTGGAGCTGCAAGTGCAATTTTCTTACTCTGCTTGGAAGGCCTTGAGCAAGATTTCCAAAAGTTTGCCTCAAGAGAGAAACTCCAGCAAGTCGGCAGCGGCAAAGTCATCAGCAGAGCTTGCTGCTACTATTAAAAAACACTTTGCTAGCTTACTGCATAAATTGGGGCCAAATACAAAACAGGTTTGTATAAAGCAGTGGATAAGTGTGACATATTTTGGTCATGACTTCAGCATGGGAGTTATGGTGTTTGTGCATGTTAACGAGCTGAGTCAGGACACAGTGACTTTACAGAGTTATTGGTGTCAGGAAGCATTGCCTCCTTTCTGTAATAGCAATTGTAAGGACATTCCAAGCAAAAATTTGCCATAGCCGTGACATTTTGTGTAAAGTTCAAGTGCGATAAGTTCCTGTTGTGCTCTGTGCATGGTGTATGAGTCATAGCGGCGAGGGGTAGGTGCATGCACTGTATAGCGAGGTTAAGCAAGCATGTGGTTGAGGAGTGGGTGTGTGGATGAAGTGTAAGTCTCCTTCTTTAGTCTTATGCAAAATAAGTGCAGGATTTACGCATTAATCAAGAAAATGAAAGTGTATTCATGTACTAGGCATTTGTTTGTTTTCTTGAGACGTTTGATAATTCGGCATTCAGTTAATTCAGACATTTCTTCCGGTCCTGTGAAATCTGAATTAACGAGCTTTTACTGTCATTTTAAAAGATGAATTGTAATGCAATAGCTCTCCAGAGCATCACTTCTTTTCCATCTGCAAGCCTCCTTGACATTATTACTGTGGAGCATGATACTGGCGAACAAGGACACGAACTCATAGTAGTAGACACCAACACCACCAGATTTGGTGTTGTTAGTGTCTTCCTACTAGTCCGTGTCCTTGTTCATCAGTGTCATGTTCCATATTTATAACCAGAACCGACTAGTCCAGATATCTCTGCTTAGCTTGAGATTATTGTTTACTTCCATAGGGTTCCCTTGCCACTGGGGTAGCAGACAGCCAGCAAAGCCAGTTCTATGTTGAAGGCTCAGTGCCTGCATCCAGCAGCCTGACATCTACACCTGAAGGGCCCGCTCAGTCTGGCACTAAAGCTCTTGGTTGGACACATACCTCCGAAGAGCTCATAGGATCAACAGGTGCCACTCAGCCTCCCGTGCAACCAGGACAACAAGGTGACTGCACACTGCTTTTTTACAACCACAACCACCGCCTAAATTTTAGTAAGGTCTGCACTTACTGGCATGCTGAAAGCCTGTCTGTTTTTATGCATGATAACTTTTTTTTTCACAGAATTGTCCTGACAGAATAATTTCTTGTGCAGATAGAGAAAGCAGAAAATGAATATCTTTTAAAGAATTTCTGAATAGCAACTTGCTTTGAAGACCAGCAATTAAAATGGTAAATATTACATTGAATTAAGTGAAAGCATTTTAAAAGGTTGTGATAACTTTTTAATTGTAAATCTTGTTATGTGAGAGTTTCTTGTGTCAAGCTTTGACTACATAATAGCTGTAATTTGTGGTTATGGAATGTCTAACATTTCAAACTTCATTTCGTCTCGGCTTTAGAAGGCTTCCCCATTCATATTTCTTGTTCGTGTTTTTCAGGGAATCCATAGTCGCGGCCTTCGGCTTGGTTGCTTCTTCTGTCCCCCACCACTTGTGCATGAAGGCTTGTGCTTAGATGCATGCTCGTTTGTTGAAGTGGTCCACTGACGTACTGTTCTCTTGGAATGAATGAGCCAATTTAGCCCTAATTAATTTAAGTTGTTTCATTTCCACTATCTGCGATTTGTGCTACATTGCCATTCAAGTGATTTTTATGTTGAAATCAGAGGTCAGGCCACCTTAGCGTCCAGATGTGTATGTAGTGGCTGACATTGCACCATCAAATAAATAATTGCACTTATTGTGTATTCTTCTTAAAACTTCCTTGGGACATTTCATTCTGTTTGTGTACCTATGTAGCACATTCTTCCGGCTTGGATGTACTTCCTTAACCAATATAAAGGAAACAACGGAAATGGGCTAAACACAAATGGCCTCCATAAAAGTGCCCAAGGATACCAATTGTCCTACTGGAATGCTGCTTATTACATAATAACAAATTACATAAGTGCGTTTCAGATTTGAATTGACACATTACTAGCAATCCTCACTTAAAGAGACACTAAAGGCAAATAACCATTTATGTCATAGTGAAAGCTCAATGTATGACAACGTCTAAAACGGCAGTATTATCAACAGCAGTGCCCTACTTACCGAGAAATTAAGCTAAATGTATCACACGATGAGCGCCACGAGCGGGACATTTTGGAAATGATCCCAATGACGTGAGAGAGTCCGACTACAATTAACCACTCGTAATCAGACTAGCTGCAATAAAAAAAAGAACCTTCCATGCATTAAGAGACGTAATAAAATGCTGCTTGTTCGTTTCTGTTCGATTCATGGAAAAAAGAACCTCTTTGGCGTTGCTATGGGGAACGGCACGCATGATTCAAAGGTTCCGTTTTGCCGAACTGCGCTTCGCCCGGCACCCTGCTTCGCTCACATGGTCACGTCTCAGTGGTAGTTTCGTACTGCCACGTGCATTTTGCGCGCTCATGAAAATCGCTTTGACAGAAAGTTCGACAAAGTGCCACATGCATGTGATGTTGCCGGATGCCCAAATGGTGCACACCGCCGCGCAGTTAAGGTGGGCAATCTTGCGCATAGCAACAGTGATGTGAGAAAGACAGCTTTCAGACAGGTGACTTGAAGTGTGCTAATGCGATGCGGACCACTAAAACATGATTTTATTTCAAAATAAGCACTTCCTTGGCACAAAAGTAGCACCACAAGGTTTCTGGACCACTATTTCAACAATCAACGTCGACTTATTTGCTTTTAGCCTTTAGTGTCCCTTTAAAAAGGGAAAAGCGAATTTGGTGTTCCCTGTCATCTTGTTCAAAACTCTACATTTTCAACAAGTGTGTTTATTACAATCACATTCAAGCCAGTTATAGTAGCTGCTATTGCATGTCTCTGGATGTAAAGTGATGCGGGGAAAAACATAGAAGGGGGACATGGCAATTAAAAAAAATTTTCTTTTTTTAATTTCTTCATCAATTTTAATTAAACTTCCAGAGTTTATGTATATTTGTGTGCTGATTTCAGATATACAATTATTTTTCTAGTATAATGTGCAGTTTCTCAAATAGAAAATATTTCATCTGTCTTTTGAGGAGCAAGATGTTTCTAAACTGAGAGAGTTACAGAGTAAATCAGCATATCACAATAATCTGGAATCGGAAATGTGTGCAGTGCAACAAGATTGGATGTTTTAAGCCCATTAGAACAAAAGTTATGCTATGTGTAACATTTGCGAGTGAAATCCCAGCTAGAAATTCACTTATTCGTGAATGTTCAACATACCTTAACTTGTTCAAAAGGGTTTAGAGCATCCATTTCTGCTGCACTGCACACAGTTCTGATTCCAAATTGTTGTGATATGCTGATTTACTTTGTAACTAACTCAAGTTACAAAATGTCTTGCTCCCCAAAAGGCACATGAAATATTTTGCATTTTAAGAACTACACATCACACTAGAAAAATAATTGCGTATTTGAAGTCGGTACACATATATAAACTCGCCAAGTTTGATCAAAATGGATCAAGGAATAAAAAAACATTTATGAGAGCAGTGTCCCTCCTTAAGAAACGTATCGATTATTTACTATTTTTGTGCAGAGAGTGGGCTCCTTGGAGTGCTTGACACAGGAGGTGACCTGGAGGACGTGATAAACCTGCTGTCTGCTGCACCACACCCCAGCCCAGCAACAGCTCGTCCTAAAGGCTTTCTGCGTGAAGCAGCCCTTGCTTTGTGGCCCCCACCTGCAGCCGCTGCCCTGGGTAGCTGCAGTGGCAAGCGCACTTGGCCACGGCCCACAAGTGGTGCCCAGCAGGGTCTTAGGTGACTGAATAGGAATAGCACTTTGCTTCGAATATTGTATTGAATATTGAATATTCAAGACAGGCGCTTTTTTCACCAGTAAACTTTTACCATGTAATTATGTTGCAGAAAATACTCTAGTGTGCTATTATCACAAAATCTGGGATTGCTCAAAAAGTATCACTATCTGCACCTGCCAGGAAGCATATTATCATGCTATAGAGTTGGTGCAGCACTGGTAAGCATGAGGGCATGTGTTCGATTCCCTGTCATGGTGGCCACATTTTGATAGGGGCGAAATGTAAAAACACCCATGTACTGTGGAGATAGGTTTAGCACAAAGCTTACCCTACGAGGCGACCGGCAAGGGACGCGACGTTCTCCACTGCCGCAGCGAACAAAGACGCTACGGCCGGGTTCGTCGATTCTCCGGCACGGCGCAGAAAAGGCACTCGAGGCAGGAGGTCAACAAACAACACGGGTTTATTAACCCAAGATGCAGCACAGTACGACAGTCACGGGCTTGCAGGCCGTAAAGGGAACTCCGTAAGACCGATCGAGTACGCTTGCCAGCGGCGCTAAGACTACCACACAAAGGGCAGCGGTCGAGCACACGAACGAGAAGCCGCCTGCTAGAGCAGCGCGTCAACCTCTCGTGCTAGCCTGAGAGCATCTCCCGCCGCGAGCGAATCGTCGGGCGCATCTTAGCTCGTAGGAGAGGAGGATGTCACCAGCGGCCCAATGGGGAATGGCGCTGCGTTGTGACGTAGGCCCGCGCAGCTCGCCAGCGTAGCGTGCCCGGACATGCCAGCGCGGGACGGAGCCGACGCTTGGCTCGCCCAGACAAAGAGGCGCCCTGGCCGCCATCTTGGCGATTGCCGGTGCCTATGTGCGCCCGGGCTACGCGGCCGGCACGCGCGCGGCAGCTGGGGAACGAGGCGCCAGGCCGGGGGACGCTCTCGATCCCCACATCCCCCCCTCCTAAAGACCGAGGCCAGCCTGTGAAAGAGGCTGTCCGAGGCCAAGTGGCAAGGTCAGCTCAGCCGCAAGGGGGCTGGCCAACGGGGCAAAGTCCAACAGGGTGGTGTCGTCTTCCTGAAGGTACAAGTCCAAAAGTCGGCCATGGCCACACAAAAGTTCCACCACAAGGGGAGAGCCCACTGCCGGGAAGAAGGTCCACAGCCCAGGAGGAACGGGGGCAAGACTGCACAAGGGCGGGCAGCCAGCCCGCTTGAAGTTCGCCGGACTGGAGAGGTTGGCAGCCGGGAACGTACGAGGCGTGGCTGCCAGTTGCGTGCGGCAGCCAACCGCCGAAAGTCGCTGGGACGGGGGCCACACAGGAACGGCAAGCCGGAACAGCAGGCAGCCAGGAACGGAAGCCGGAGCGACCACGCTCGGGCCTGGGCCAAAGCTTGAGTGGGCGGACCAGCCACCGAGGGCGGCTGCCGAAGCTGCCAGGTGGGTTAGGCAGGGTGGTGGTGTCTGCAGGCCAGAAGGCAGGAACCAGGCCCCCGCAGGAAGGACCAGGGAACAGCAGACCACAGGTCAGCAACAGGCTGGTGGCACGGTAGAGCCAGGCGCAGGGAGACGACAGAGCGACGCAGGAGTGGACAGAAATGTCCCCGGCATAGCCGGCTTGCCAAAAAGGGTGCCTGCCTGACAGTGCTGCCCAACAAAGGGGGCGCTTGCCAGGTTATGGCTTGGACAACACGTCAGAGGGGATTTTCGGCCAAGAGGGCCTTCTACCACTTACAGACGTGTGCCGCCGCACCTTAGCGGTTATTCTCCATTCACTGTCATGGTATGGAATAAAGTCCAGCTACCTGTCAGTGGGAGAAAGGTTGCTTAGGTGCGTTTCCGCAGGTTGTACCGATGGCGTGGCTTGGAGCCAGCCTTCTCACGGTTTTCCTGCGGTTCGGTGACCGCCTCCCCCCCTCCCAAGTCGTTGCTGCGGGCAACGAAAGGGTTTGAGGGCGGCTGCATGAGCCCGGGGGTTTGCCCGCACGAGACTGCACGCATTGTCACACGAGGAGTGAAGAGCGTCACGTTTAATGCCTGGCCAGGTAGCAGAGCGGCACAACTTTTAGAAAGTCTTACGACCACTCGCATGTCCGGCCAACCGCGAGTCGAGGAAATAGCCGAGGGTGGCTTTCCCGAGACTGCGGGGTACCCCCACCTTGAAAGACTCCTTGGGAGCTTCCTCCGGTGGGATATGGAGCGCAGGAGAACTCCACCGGCGACAAACAGATGCGAATCCAACGTGCCCGCAGCAATACCAGACTGCGTAAACGGCACACGGCGCCGACAGCAATACCAGACTGTCAATACGCGCCCGCTCCTTGGGAGCACGGCTCTTGGAGCCCGAAACGGATCGCACTGCTGTGCCTTTGGTGTCTCTTCTCTGCTTAAGAGGATACCAGCTGACGTGACGTGCTCACCCGAGGCGATCGACTCGGACAGTCACTTCGCCGTCGGGGTTCGCGCCTTTCGACCCACTGGAGCCAGAGGCCCCGGAGTCTACTCGATGCGATTGCTCTCGGGAGTGGCGAACACAAGTGTCACACCGAAACGGGGGCACGCGGCAAGGCGTGAGCCACGACGTTTGAACTCCCTTTCCGGTAGCGCACAACGAAGTTGTACCGCTGCAAAGTCAACGCCCAGCGCGCGAGGCGGCCCGAGGGCTCGCGCAAGCGCTTAAGCCAGACTAGCGCCATGGGGTTCGTTTCCTCCACCAATGGCACTCCATCGACATAGCAGACAAGCTTCCGGCGAGCGAAATCTCGAGTGGCGTTTCGAGTAGCCACCGCGTGCCGAACTTAAAAGGCAGCGGTAGCCACTGCGAGGGTTGCAAGTGGTTGTAGGGCGCCGAAAGGGACGACCTCGTAGCCACAGCTTGGGAAGTCATTCACGATACCCGTGCGCGCGAGAAAGACGCGACCGAGAATCACGGGCAGCGAAAGACCAGGGAGATGCACAAAGCGCTGTCGGCGCGCGCGATTCTCCCAGCGCACAACCAACCGCGAAGCGCCGCACGAAACAGCGGTTCTGCTCGCGAGATGGAAGGCAATGTTTTGCCTGGAGCCGTGCCGCAGTTGTGTGCAGCGCTAATTGCTCCAAGGCAGGCGCCGCCGTTGTAGGGTCGTGCGCCTGTTCTCTGCCATGCACGCCATACCCAAAGGGGCCAATAAACGGCACAGAGAAGAAGGGTTTCCGCACGGACGGATGCATGATGCCTCATGCGACAGGCAAACGAATCGACAACGGAGCACGGTGGCTCACATTTGCCGAAAGCGTCGCCAAGGCGCGCATGAGGAAAATGATCGTCGGAAAACGCGGCGACGGTGTCGCCTATGCGAGCTGGCTCGCGGACGACACTGTCAACCCTTTACGCTCGTGACAACGACGGGCCAGCGAGCGTGTGAACGCCAGCACCATGTGGCCTAGGAAGGGACGTTCCGGTGCGGCGGTTTGGTCACTCAGCTGCGCTGCTAAAAAAGGAAGGCCAGCGAGCGGAGACGACGCATTGGAGGGGCCCGAAAGCACGTACTCCGCGTGTGTCTCGAACAGCAGAGAAAACCCGAAACTGGCTAGGCTAGGACTGTAGTCCACATTCGAGCGGTCATCAACAAAGGAGGCCCCAAGACGGGATCTCTCCCGGTGGCCGAAAGCCGAGGGCCGCTAAGGCGAGCTTACCTCGTGCTGCCGGCGTCGTCCGCATCGAACGAGATCAAGTCCGTCGCCACGGGATCGAGCAGGAACGAGCGCCTCGAGAGGGATTGCTCCGCTGCCATGCCGAAACCAAGTTGGGCGCCAGTTATATGGAGATAGGTTTAGCACAAAGCTTACCCTACGAGGCGACCGGCAAGGGACGCGACGTTCTCCACTGCCGCAGCGAACAAAGACGCTACGGCCGGGTTCGTCGATTCTCCGGCACGGCGCAGAAAAGGCACTCGAGGCAGGAGGTCAACAAACAACACGGGTTTATTAACCCAAGATGCAGCACAGTACGACAGTCACGGGCTTGCAGGCCGTAAAGGGAACTCCGCAAGACCGATCGAGTACGCTTGCCAGCGGCGCTAAGACTACCACACAAAGGGCAGCGGTCGAGCACACGAACGAGAAGCCGCCTGCTAGAGCAGCGCGTCAACCTCTCGTGCTAGCCTGAGAGCATCTCCCGCCGCGAGCGAATCGTCGGGCGCATCTTAGCTCGTAGGAGAGGAGGATGTCACCAGCGGCCCAATGGGGAATGGCGCTGCGTTGTGACGTAGGCCCGCGCAGCTCGCCAGCGTAGCGTGCCCGGACATGCCAGCGCGGGACGGAGCCGACGCTTGGCTCGCCCAGACAAAGAGGCGCCCTGGCCGCCATCTTGGCGATTGCCGGTGCCTATGTGCGCCCGGGCTACGCGGCCGGCACGCGCGCGGCAGCTGGGGAACGAGGCGCCAGGCCGGGGGACGCTCTCGATCCCCACAGTACTTATAGTTAAGTGAACGTTAACCCCTTCAGGGTTTTCGCCGTACATGTACGGCACAAGCTTCCTGGTACCAAAGGGTTTTCGTCGTACATGTACGGCATAGCGTTTATTTTTAAAACGCGCGCCTTTTTCGATCATTTCTTTTGTTTGGCCTGTGCTTCCACACTTCAGGAATACGTGGAATTTTTTTCATGCGCCGATGTCTCTCCGTTGTTTTTTTTTTCGCTTCCCAAAACGGCGCGCCGCCTATCGCTTGCCCATCCGAGCGCGTTCGCGGTGCAGCTGGTTTAAAGTGCGTGCTTTTTTTGATGATTTCTCTTGCTTGGCATGTGCTGCCACGCTTCGGGAATACGTGGAATTTTTTTCATGCGCCGATATCTCTCCGTTGTTGCTTTTTTTATGCTTCGCAAAATGGCGCGCCGCGCGCCGGCTATCGCTTGCGCAACCGAGAGCGCCCGCGGCGCGGTTGGTTTCAAACGCGCGCCTTCTCCCATTTCTCTTGCTTGGAATGTGCTGCCACGCTTCGGGAATACGTGTAATTTTTTTTAATACGCCAATGTCTCTCCGTCTTTTCTTTTTCTTTCCAAAGAGGCGCGGCGGCTTGTAGTCTCGCATCAGAACGCGCGCACGCGGTCCGGCTCGTTTCGGTTTCGTCCTTCGGGTGGTTTTCGCTTCTTGCGCCCGCAAAGCTGATGGCTGTTTGGTTTCTAATCTCTCAAAGGGTCACCGCTTGTTACTCGCTCATTTATTGCACCCCGGCGCGCGATTACATCTGTTTCCGTGCGGCGCTAAATTACACAAACGGCGCCGCCGTGATTGCATTTCCCTTGGGGTCTCGGAAAAACTAACAACGTCTTGTTGGCGATAAGTCGAAGTATTACTGTAGCTTTTTCACTCGTTTTGCTTTCCGGACGGGCGCAAAACCATAGTTTTCTTCCGTGCGCTCACTGACGCAGTTCGCTTACGTTATGGAAGCGCGCGCCGGTTGCGCTGCTGCCGGTGAGTCGAGCAGCGATTCTTCCGATGCGGACTATTCCCCAATTGCCGAATCAGAATCTGATTCATTGGATTTCAGTTCGTCAGACGAGGATTTTTTGACGAGTTCAGACTCCGATGACGATCAAGGAGCGACATCTGAAACGCGTGCGCGGGCAGCCATGCCTCAAAGACTATCACACGCTGAAAAGTTTTTAGTGTTAGAGCACGAGCGTTTTTGAACGGAAACGTACTCTGGTGCGCTTATTTTTGTATGTTTGTGAGCTATGTTTAATACAATGCATAATTTTTATTCATAAAAAACTGTGAAGCTTTTTTTTGGGGGGATTCTGCTTGATTTTACTACGAATAAGCCATATGTATGTAACAACAAAACTGATTTTTTTGTCACTTTACGGTCACGAAAAAAAATTTTAGACAATTTTTTTCTGAAATAGAATCGTCTGAAAAATTTATTTCAGCAATAAAAAAATTACACATTTTTGGACTGGATTTCGCGAAAAAATTCGACCCTCAAAGGGTTAAGGAACCCCAGGTGGTAAAATTAATTGGCAATCATAATCATATTGTAGCTTTGGCACGTTCAACTCCAGAATGACATTTTCTTAATAAAAAAAATTGTTCCTGTGTTAATCCTTTCAGGGTCAATGACGTACATGTACATCCTCCGCGAACACCTTCAAAATGTTCAATGATGTACACCTGTAAGCAGAAGTATACGGACCACGGGAGCGTGTGCCGAAATTCCCATCTGCACCGCCTAGTGGCTAGCCATCTGCTATCGAGAGCATTGCTCTGGCCACAAATTCACCAGAGGAATGCTCTCGACAGTAGACGGCTCGCCACTAGATGGCGCAGACGGCCGTTGCGGCACGCGCTTCTGTGGTCCGTACACTTTTGCTCATGGGTGTGCACGTACGTCATCGCTTGTATGTTTAAAAAGTGCACCTTTTTCAATCAGTTCTCTTGCTTGGCATGTGCTGGCAAGTTGTGGGAATACATTGAATTTTTTTCTTGCCCCGATGTCTCTATGTTTTGTTTTTTTATGCTTTACCACAGTGGTGCACCGGCTATCATGATAGCTTGCCCATCCGGTCGCACGCGGGCGTGTGGCGGCTAGTTTCGGTTTTGTCTTTTGGGTGGTTTCCCGTTCTTGCGCCCGCAAAACTGATGACTGTCTAGTTTAGAATCTCTCAAAGGGTGACCACTTTGTTACTCTCTTGTTTATTGCTCCCCGGGACGCGATTACGGCCGTTTTCATGCACCTGCTGACTTACACAAACGATGCCGCTGTGGTTGCATTTCCTATTTTGGGGACTCATAAAATCCGATCCTGTCTTGTTGGCGATAAGACGAAGGATTGTTATAGGTTTATCACTTGTTTTAGCTTTCCGGACGTGCGCACAGCCTTACAGTTTTCTTCAGTGCGCTCACCTGCGCAGTTCGCTTGCTATGGAAGTACGCCGGTTGCTCTGCTGTGAGTCGAGCAGTGATTCTCCGAAATTGCTGCTCGACTGCCGAATCAGAATCTGATTCATTAGATGTCAGCCCATCATATGTGGAGTTATGAGTTGAGACTCAGATGTTGGTGAACGAGTGCCATCTCAAAAGTTTGCACGGTGATATGGTGCTGACTGGATCAAAGGTGACTTTTCTCCCTCCACGTGTCCACTTTGACGACAATTCATACACTTATTGATGTGCGTCTGTGAGCTATATTTAACAGTCGCATATGCTTTTTTGAGTGTTTATCTTTGTGTTGCTCATGAATAAACCGTGTGTATGTAATAGCACAAACGATTTTTTTGTCGCTTATGGTCACCCTAAAAAAATTAAAATTTTTTCTGAAATGACTTTGCCTGAAGAATTTAAATTGGCAATAAAAAAAATCGACCCTGTGGGGTCGCGTCTGGCAAAAAAATTTCGACCCTCAAAAGGTTAACTGGCCAAAGGAGCTGAAACTCTAGCTTACCGTAAAATACCTATCAAGCGCTCCCCTGCTCGATGTTGGAATAATGCAGGGAACATTGGGAAGGGGGCTCATGCTTGAAACTGCCCAAAATTTCAAGATGGCGGCCAACACCCCCCTCCCCCTGAAAGAAAAAAATTCAGTGCGCTGGAACTAAAAAAACTACAAAGCTTTATTAAAGGGCATTGATTTTAATCTTTTTTCAGACCTGTCAAATGAGTCTTCGGAAAAAATCCGAAAACTAGGCCTAGGCACACTCTCTGCAAGGCTTCTTGAAGTTCTAGCACCGCGGCATTGATGTCAGAGGCAGACAAGGAGCATTTTGAGTTTGTTACAGGGTCCGGAACACACAGCGACTGAAAAAGCAGACGGACGCACGTATTGGCTTTCTGCGACACACGTGTGTGCGTCTGTACCACGACCTGCTATTGAGTGAAATGTGAAATGCACTACGTCTAATGAAGCTGATCATTCCTTGCTAGTTGTGTGCAACGCGTTGCCTACTCGACTGACGCTGCATTGCTGTGTTGCTTGCAGTACTGTACACGCACATTTGCTGTGAGAGTGTCTTTCGTACCGCTCCGCTCGACACAGAGCACGAATGTAGAGAGTAGCTTGTTGGGTCAATGCGGCCACGACAAGCTTCCTGCAAGCGAAGCACACTCCGCACCTCCACGATGCTCGAGCAGTCCTGCTCAAGAAAGTGGCAGTGATAGGAAGCACAGCGCGTCTGTGTCGTTGCAGTACGTTTACAACAGCGCTACGCTTGCTGTTTCTCAGTGGCTGTCGCCGACAAGGTGGGCAGTGCACTTAGAATAATGCAACGCAGCAGGCACAACCAAGCAGATAGCTGAAGATGCTTATTGTGATAGGTTGTCCACAAAAAGTCATACTGGCGCGTCCATGGCCACCATCTTGCCTTCATTCTTTTATGATGCTTATCCGTAAGGGCATCGCCGCAATCGTGCAATATTCGGAATTATTGATCAAGCGGTCCCTCCAGTAGCCGAAAAAGCAGAAGACCTGTTGCAGTACACTGCGACATCACTGAGATGAGGGGCGTAGTTAAGTTATATGCGACAAAAAATTATCGTGTAACCAATGGGCTAGGGGGGGCTTGTTCTATAGTGAACGAGAAACTTGGAATTTCCCAGATTATGAGAGGGGGGTGCTTGCACAGGTGGGGGCATTTTATTGGTATTTTACGGTAGAATGCGGTGTAGGGGGCAGGCGCACTATTTTGCCACTTTGCTGACTGCCTTCGGAGCTCTTTCTCTGCCGATGGGCCTGGCAGTAGTGTCGTTCGAAAAACTAGGAGATTGCACAAAAGGAGAGCTGACCTGTTAAAAAGCATTTATCACAAGCGATGCTGCATGTACATGTTGGCCGTGTACGCTGTCCTTTCAAGGGATTGTAAAGGCGTTGTCACCATGGTAACCACCAAGCAGAAATTCGCTTCTCCTGGCGTGCATTGCTGCTACCAACAAAGAAATAAATGCGATTCTTCCAGAGTAAATGTTACCGAAAGTACGCAGAAAAGGCCTTTCCTTTCTTTTAACCAAAACGCGGAAAAGGTTATGGCTCGCTGGCTTGCACAACTGTGCGCTGCCATGGAATCATTTCAGAACTATGGTGGGGAACACACACATGGCGGCAGAGTGGTCGGGCTGCTCCTCTGGCTTTCCTCTGATGCGGGTGCATGCGTTTGTACAGTGATCTGTAATACCAAGCAAAAATCAGTCCATGTCATATAAAACGTTATACCTTCTTCCGTTTAGAGCCTGTCATACCTAGCTAGCTGTGTACAGTACGTCGCTTACTAAGCTCATTTTGTCAGTGCATTTTCAGCTCAGTAGCAGATCGCTGTACAAATGTGCACGTGCATCAGGAAAAGCTGGACGATTCGTCCATTTTCCCGCCACGTTACCTGTCATGGTTTTTCGAAATGTTCCTAGGTATGGTCACCGTGTGCTACATACTTGCATGGTCATGTGAGAGGGCTGCCATTTTTGCTGCACTTAGAGTTTCATCTCTGCTCTTGTGGGGAGCAGTCATGCTACTCTGCTTTTGTCTTCTTCAACAGCTGCACTTCAGTATGCTCACTAAACTGATGCAGGAATATTATAGAAACTTGTAATGTTATGTTACTATTGAAACATATTGGAACCTGAACATAACAAAAGTTCACAATGTGACAAAGTGCTGCAAGTATGAGTTTGTTTATTGAGGTTTAACTGTATATTGTATGATATGGTGGCAGTGTGAGCAGTATCCACGCACATTCATACCCGTAGAAAGGAAGATGGCAGTTGCAAAAGGCTGTGTTGTATACAATTAAGGTGGCTATGAATGGTGTGGTTGTATGTCTATTTTAGTCATAAATGTGTAAGGTCTTATGTCAGTTTTATTTATTTATTATTATTCTTTATTAATTTAGTTATTTGTTTTATTTTTTATTTTTTGCAGTGCTTTTGGAGTTGACCCTTTTATGTGGAGCAGCTTGGGGCAGTTTGATCAACGTGCACTCTGCTCCGGCTTGCCATCTAGTCAGAGTGACTGCATGTCTGGTGGCTTCTGGTCATCAGGGGAAAGACAAGGGTATGTTGAAAGTCCCCTTGCATGCAGCAGTTTATCATCTCGTCTTGACTGTTTTTGTGTTCTTCCCTGTAAGAAATGCTGATGTTATTACCAATGTTGTTCAGTATAGACAATTTTAGTAAGACATATGGCACCACCACCTTGGGTTGTTAAGGGGAGATGCGGCTCGAATACACTTTTTTTATGTTCATCCTAGAGCAATGAAACTTGGGGTATTTGTAGAGGTTTTTATGCTGATTTGAAATATATAATTAGTTTTCTTGTACCATATATTACCGATTATAAGTCGACCGCCCAACTTGCAACCCCTTCTAGGGGAAAAAAAAGTTGACTCCGAACACAGCCTCATGCTGCGGCCATAGCTCACCAATAAGTTTTTCAGAAGAGGGAGTGATGCAAAGAAACATTTATTTGCCCGTGAAACATTGCTTACGACTCGTCGTCGCTTGAGAGAAGGATGCAGTCACGGTCATTGCCATCGTGTGAGCCACTGCTGCTGCTCTCCGTCAGAACGGGTGCCGGTGGTACTGAGATGTCGCACGTGGAAAACGCCGCACGGACCATGTCAGTTGGCAGTCCATACCAGGCATCGTTGACAGTACATGCTTTTGCTTCAATATCCTCTTAGCAAACACTCAGGCTCTTGCTTCTCTGGTCGTGAACCCAATCTCGAACTGCCTCCTCAACGGCAGGGTATCGTCCAGACTTCGGCCCGCGAAAGGAACGGCGTGTAGCAGTGCACGCTAAGATCTTGGTCCTTTGTTTTCTCCATTCCCTCACACACTTTCTGACACATCAAACTTGCGCCCTGCTTCAACGTTGCTTTCCGACTCTGCGGAGAAGATCGCTTGCCTCTTGAAAGCAGCGCTGTACTGTTGCCGGCGTAGCGGTGGCATCTTGGCGTCCGTTTGGCAGTGTTGCAAATCGCACACACCACTGCTCGCAAGCGAAGCGAAATGCAGAAATGGCGAACAGGCGTGAGTGCAAAAAGACGAGAAGAGGCGAAGATGCTTGTGGGCTCATGTGACTGGTCGTGTGGTTTAGTTCCCCGCGAAGTGTTGCCAGCCCACACGGCGCTGCCAGCTTTTCTGTGGAACGCCGATGGTTTGTCAACGAATCGTTTCTATTGTATGAAAACAAAACTGCAGGGCGCATCGCAAGATGAATTCCTCTTTATTCAAAGAGCATCGTTCGCCCTCTACCAGAGGTTTGAAATGCTGCTTTCAAGATTGTGTTTCCCAAGCAGTTCGCATTAATGCCGCGCGGCGGTGATTTTTAAACGCGCTCAGTAGTTTCGCCTCGCATGGTTTCGCTATTCGCAATGCCCATAGACTGTCGCGCCGCCAAGCGGAATTCAGGAGCGTCCTCTCGAGGAGGGTTAGTAGACGACAAAATGGCAGCACTACGCAGTCGCTCCCTTGTTCGGCTGTGCTAACCTCAGTGTTAACGCGTTGGCAAGGAAGGAACACTACGACTTGGCATGTTCCCTGCATCAGTGAACAAACCGGGCCCTCCGTGACACGAGAAATCTGATTCGTTCTTGCGAGGCGCGAAGTTTTCGTGAAAATACGTGGCGACTCGCGCTTTCAATGTTTATAGCCCACAGAGTACGCATACTGTCAGCTTCGCGAGGCTTCCTGTAGCCACGTAGGTTAGTTGAATGTTATCGTCTGACATATTCAGTTGAAGCTCACCCTGTTTTACTTGTATATAGCATTGTTCAGTGTTTCTTGTAGTGCATGAATCCCATAACACTGTACGCGGGAGGTCGCGCCGGCTCGCGATGTGCTCTTGTAAAACTGAGCGATCTCAAGTTGTCGATACATTAAAATATGCCTCTATCCTTTGTCAGTAAAGCGCTGTTACTAATCGTGCGAGCGACGTTTCAATCATTCGAGGACGCGTCTGCTCCACGCCTTTCGTGGAGCGAACGCTTTCCACGCCGTCCTTCGCCAGTGTGTGGGTTTCATAGCCAGCGCTGCGCCGCTTGTTTTTGTACGTTTGTTGATAGGTGGCAGCACACTGCAAGCGATTTGCTCGTTGAGCGATCTGCTGGCGAAATGTTCTCCGCGCCCAAACCACGACCTCCTCTAGAGGAGGTCGTGACCCAGACATCCCTGTAATTGTAAACGTGGTGACGCGGAGTGGTCGAAGTTGTTCGGCGGAGGAAATTCTTCAGATTGCTTTCAGAAGTGATGTTGAAAGAAACCATCTTGACGACAAGGATTTTTCACTGGACGTAGAAGACTGTGAAGGCACTGAGAGGGACAGCGACGGTGAACGATCAGCTGCTAACTCACGAGGAGCGAGTTGCACTTCACGTCCCCTCGTGCGTTAATGTTCTTTCACGCTCGTAAGTCGCTTTGATTGTATTTAAGGTTTAATATCCTTGAGCGAGATCAAAATAAAAGCATAGTTCCTATTGTGCATTGCATGTACCAATTATTGTGGATATTATGGAGCGCCGCATGCCGCCAACACGCTCGAGCTCGACCAGAGAAGCGAAATGGTTAGAGCGTTGGAACGTGCAGTCACAGCCACAATCCACGCCTCTCGGCTAACTTCCTCGACGTTGCGAAAAAGATACGTGTGCATTCTTTTCGATATTCGTGTTTCGATCGTGCTGATCGAGCCTGCAACGTGCGAGTGAAGTGAATTGCACACGGCTAGAGTCTCAGCATGGCTGTGACACAAGCGCTACTGAATGGGAAGTTAAATGCTTGTGTTCCGTTGAAGACGTAACTCCGCGTTCCCGACTGCACAAGTAATGACGACGGCGTATTATGTTTGCAAACAATCACCACGTTAAACGTGCGGTCCCGTGCAGCAGCGATGGCGCTACTCGCTGGCGGCCTACTACTGCGGCAAATCCGTAAGGCAGCCTCGGTACAACGTATCTATAAACGTTGGCTCGGTACGTACTACCTCGGAGTGCCGTTCTGCTCATACGTCAATTTTAGTTCATGCAGTTTTATGTAGCACGCACAGGATTTCGCAAAGCATCGTTATGCATGGTAACGGAGCTGAAATATAACCTTTCACACCACAGCAAATAATTAGGTGGCGAGTACTTCGCACTTTCCATGGTTTGGGAAAGTAGTTTAGTCTCATATCCAATTCAGCACAGCTCATGACTTCATCCGGTGAAAGTGGCACGGGCCGTACGTCCGCACGTGCTATCTGTTCCTATGCTAACAAACGGGTTGACCCTCCTCCTGGCGCCATCTTGAAAAGCACGGCGCGCCACCTATAGTTCGTGGGCATTGCGAATAGTTTCACAATCGTCGTGCCAGATCGCCAAAATATCCGGCTCCGGAAGCGGCATGCGCGCGTTGGGAGATAGCTGTTGCCGCGACTCCGCTGCCTCTGCGGCTGATGTTATTGATGCGTCGAACAGCAGGAAATCCGAGGACAACGACCTTTCGTCGGACCTCACAGATAAGTCGACTTTACGATTCCGCGTATAGGTCTACCCCCGAACTTTGAAAGGTCATTTTATGAAAAAAACGTTGACTTATAATCGGCAATATAACGGTAAGTTGCATACATTTTGTTCTGCACCATGACAAATGTGTAAAACATAGGCCTTGTAGCCCCTCTATTTCGATCCTTAAACTTCTATATATTTTGACAATTGATGGCTCATATTGCTTCAATTGAACTGTAGAGTGCCGAAAACTATCCAGAATGTGCATATACAGTCGCCGACCGTTTATTCGGACGCTGAAGATTCGGACATGCTCGTTTATTCGGACACCTTCGCGGCACCGCCACTCGTCCCATTGAAGTAATGTAAACTCACGACCGAAAATTCGGACGCCCCACAGCCCGCCGTTCGATTTTTCGGACTCCGGCTGGCTGATCGAGTGCGACATTGAACACCTTGATATGGTGGCTAGAAGGAGAGGTGTCAGCATTGGCGCGCCGGAGAGGGAGCGAGAATTCATCCAGATGCGGCGGCGTTGTTGTCGGCTCCGAGATGCCCGTGCGCGCGTAGCAACCGCTTTTCTGGCTTTTCGTTGCAACTATTTCACGCTACCATGCGGATTATAACAAACGCTAGCTGGCACATTTCTGGCGGCTCGCTGCAAAGCGTACATTGGCACTGAAAACTAATGTTTTCAATTTACTTCCTTGTATATCAGCTACGCTTGCCACTCGCACCCCGAAGCGCTGGAAGATAGGGAATCAAATGAATGACTTGCCGTGAGCTTGACACCAAAACAACGTCCGTGCAGTTTTCACTTTGATGCCACAGTGTTCTCCGTGACGTCTCAATGCACGTAAAGGTATCAGCAACCATACTTGAATGCGTTATTTTAGTAGGGGTGTGCGAATAGTGACATTTCATCTCGAATCGAATTCGAATCGAATAGTGGCGAAAAATATCGAATAGTACGTATATTTACATGAAACTAGTACCGCCAGTTTCTGCAAGACAAAGGAAGAATCGGGGACGCTATGGGTTGATGGCAGCTTTATTACGTGCTTGTTCGGAAGTGTATTTTTATTCTGCTTTTCTGGGCGCGCAGGCATGTTGATAGAAAAACCGTCACTCCAGTTAGCCGGGGCCCTCTCAATGGCTAAAAAAAGGGGGTACGGTAGCTAGTTTTTTTCCCTATGGTCGCGGAATACGGCTTCAATTGTGCTCCATCTGTGGTCGCGCAATACTGCTTTATCTCGATGCATACTCGGGGCCCAACAATCTTCGGGCGCTCGTTCACAGCAGTGTTTCAACTACGCGCCGAAGTGATGGGAGTTCTTGAACGAGTGGTGCGGTGCGGCAGTGACGACCGCACAGTGGGAACAAATTTTCATATATGAATCCAATCTCTGAGGGTTTCGAGGGCCGAAGTCGGAATGTAATACGTCGCCTGCGGCATACGCGACCGAACTAGGCAAGGGAAGTGCATGCCTTCGTTTCAGAGGCAAAGTTGTGAAGAGCTTGACAGTTTTCTCATGTTTCTTTTTTTTTACGTGTGCAAATTACATGATCACCTTTGAAATAAACATGCGCTCGCTTTTGTACCAGGATATCGGTGAAAGTTTTAACGAAAGGCCTACAGTACCGATGTTAGCGTTAGTTTTATCCACTCCACCCTAGCCAAGTTGCATCTTTGTCGCGTTTTAGATATTCGTCCTGTCGAATTATTCGAGACTTTGAATACGAGCTATTGAATACGAGCGAATTATTCGGTTAGGTATTATTCGATTGGAATTCGAAACTCTAATATTCGCACACCCCTAACTTTTATTACTTGCGCATCGAAAATCAAGGTCTATTTGTACAAGCAAGACATTTATTTTGACACACTCTTACAATGCATCCAGGTGCAAAGCAGTGTCTTTGCTGTTTACACACCATTGTCGTCACTGTGGCATGGTCACATCAATATGTACCGATACCGAACAAGTTCACATTGGCACACCGCAGACCAGGGGCGTAGCCAGAAATTTTTTTCGGGGGGTTCAACCATACTTTATATGTATGTTCGTGCGTTCGTTTTATGTGTGCGTGTATATATACACATGCAAAATTGAAAATTTTCGGGGGGGGGGGGGTGTTGGGGGGTGTTGACCCCCCAACCTCCCCCGCCCCCCCTTGGCTACGCACCTGCCGCAGACGTTGCGAGAACATGTGCAAGTGAGGAAACATGCGGCTCCGGCGGTCGGCGGGTGTTCTCGACAGATCTCAGTACTGACGTGCGCGCCGCCCCGCGGCGGCATGAAATACCAGCACGCCTCATTTCACGGCGCAGCCGAGACGATGCTGACACCTCTCCTTCTAGCCACCATAACCTTGACAAGCTGTCAGCAATGTTTGCAATATTTTTGCTAGGTTGCCAGCACTGAAATGTTGTACTGGCTATAACTGGAGATCGTGCCAGTGTCAAAAATCCACGCGGAAATTACCGATCTCGAAGGGTATGTTTCTTGGCTACATGTAACGGCTGTCTTTTGGCTTTAGCCAGTCAAGTATCCATTGACCGGCTACCACGGCCAAACAGCAGGCCAAGCCAAGCCAAGATTGGAATCGGCTCGGTGCGTCGTTTTGAGGTGAATGACAGTGCGTACAAGTACGACGCAGATCCTAATTCGGACAAAGAGAGTACAACAGAAGCGCTGCAACATCAACTAGCCCAACGTCGTTTCCTTTTGGCGTGTGAGGATTTGCGTTGTCAGATGTTTCTGTGGCTAGGCCTCATCTGTGTCCCGAGCTTAGTCTCACTCCCCTGTTGCTTGGCGTGAGAGGTGTTGCTCCGACGCCGCCCGTTCCATGTGTGCCGTCGGAACTAAAGAAACGCGGCAACTACGAGGCCCTGACGATGGCGAAAGAAGCGGTGAATATTCACCAGGCGGAAGTTGCTTGGGAGTTTTCGCCGAGTTGGGCGATGAGATCATCCATCAGCTACTTGAACCAGCGCATGTGGACAGCGACTGCCGTGATGACGCACCTCCCACACCACAGCCATCAAATGTGGATTTAGCGTAGGCTGTTGCAGTGCTATTGCCGACCCGCAGGGGTGGCCAAACATTGGCTGAAATACAGGCCGTCTTGGTCGCGCGGAAGCGTACGTGTGTACAGACGCGCACTGACAAGTTTTTGCGGCCGCCGGGCCAATAAAAGTGCTTTTTTCTGGTGAATCCTTTTTTTCGGACTCCCGATTATTTGGACTTTTCGGCGGTTCTCGCCGAGTCCGAATAAACGGTCGGCGACTGTAAAAACATTTACTGGACGTGAAAAATTCAAACATGGGAAGTCCATATTACCCAGACCCCAGTAAATGTTTACTTGCAAATTTTTTAATATGCATAACATAATATTGAGGTTTCGAGGAGATAACTGCACTCCTTTCACATTAGAGAAAATTTGGGCAAAATTTCATGCAGATCTGAGCACCAGAAGTACCAAAAACAAGAGGGGCACGTTGAAAAAGTTGCCAAAAAGTGTGTTTTGAGAAAAATGAAGTTTAAAGTTAAAGTTGGATGTTTGTTTATGAAAGAGGTAACGAAATCCGATCAAAATTGCACACAAAAGAGCTAACTTGTTTTTCTAGTAGCCACGGCCACTAAAATGAGCCAGCGCCCTAAGTTTCTCCTTCACAGCTCTTTCGAGCAGAGTAGCTATTGCGTGTGCTCCCGCTGCCGTAGGTTCTGCTTGCGATCGGTCCATTACTCGCCGTCCCTACGCTGGCCTCCCCGCTCGAAGCAACTCGCCACAACGTATACGTCATTGAAAGAATACTTTCGGGGCACTCGCTGTTCTCGCATTGCAGTTCCAGAAACGACGCCTTTGCGTTTGTAAGCTGGTTCTCAGACGCATATTCCCGAACGGTGACACGTTGGACACACTGCACCGATCATGAGGATGTTCAATGCTGTTATGTCAACGATCAAAGAAGACTCTTTCTACCGTGATCTTTCTTCGTCGCCGAAGAGTCCGATCTTCTCTTTGAGAGGCACTGACATACTTGAACGCCACGGCAAACTCTTCGGAAGCATCTCCGTCGCTAGGCCTCGTGGCAGCAGGCGCACTTGCCGTTCGGCGAGTGCTTGGCTTTGATTTGCACCGGCGTCCTCGAAACTTGTTCACCGAGTGATACTTCACTGGCCGGTGACTGCGCTTGCTACGATTCTCTTCGTCCATGACGAAAATAAATACGCGAGAGAAACATTCAGCTGCGCAGCTCGATGAAACACGGACCCTGCAAGCAGGCTTCACAACACGCAAAGCATGCAGCAGCCAATGGCGGTCCCCGATCCGTACCACGTGATTTAAAAGCCAATCGCAGCGCTCGAAAAGCGCGGCAAAAGCATGCTTTCTTTATAATTTATTGCGCGTCTGCAGCGTGGGAAACTGTGGTTATTTGAAGATCTCCTCATGCGATCCCCAATGGCGAGCGGCCGCGCGTTAAGTCGAACCCGGGTATATCGAACTCGCCAAAAAACGTTTATTAGTTCGATATATGGCATAATTCGATATAGGCCCGCTATAGGATTTTGACACAAAGGCACATAACAATAAGAAAAGTACTTTATTAATATGGTGGCTTACTTGCGTGCCCTACTTTGGAACAAAATAGTCCTGGATTTTCTTCTGTGTCAACGACTTCGCTGCCTGCGACAGCACACACGCCTCCACGTTGTCCAACGAGTCGGAGCAGCTGAGGCTGCAACCTTCCACATTCACGCAATAGCGCCGGATCAACACAAGTGCACTAATCACTTCGGAGGATGTAGGCAATGGGCCATCGTCAATTTCCTTATTGTTGTTGCTTTGGCTCGTGGTCGGCACGACGTCTGCAACGTAGTCCTCATCTTGTAGCTCACCCATGATGGCGACATCATCGTCCGCACTGACGAACATGTCGAATGTCGATCCGTCGATAGCTCCCGGGAACTCTGCCAGCTCGCTCCAAACTTTGGCGGAAACACCTATGGTGTTTTCAGTGCTGTCATCGGAATTTGGGGTGTCATCACCAGGCATGCAGAAGCCGGCACGCCTAAAGCAGTTCTGGATCGTCTCCTTCGTGACATCTGCCCACGATCTACTCAACATAGAAAGAGCTCCGAGCAAGTCGATCTTAAGCTCCCTGCCGACACGAAGGTTCACAGAGCACCAACAGGCAACACCACCAGCACGGACCACACTGAATGAGGACTCGAGGAAAACAGGCAGCAGCAGGCACACAAGCATAAACAAAGAAAAAAATGGCGCTCACTTCTACCGCCTCTGTACCTCGGAGAAAGCACGGCGGCCTCTGATTGGCTGTAAGCGCTGCGAGCGGGCCAGGATCATTTCTTGCAGGGGGGTGTTCGCCCGTGCACAACCGGGTCTAAACCACTTTTTCTAGGGTGGCGCCGGCAGTTTTCCCCGCCACCGCGAGGGAAAGCCAACTTGCTGGGGCACTTTTGAGGCACATGGAGTTTGATATATCGGTTGTCGTTGCTATTTTCGTTCGATGTAACAGTAACTTTTGCTATATATTTTCAATGTAAATTTACCGTGTTTAGAAATTGTTCGATATACGGGATAATTTGATATAAACGGGTTCGATATAGTCGGGCTCGACTGTATCGGCGAGCGGCCACGCGTTATCGGCCGCGAGGCGCTAGAAGACGTCACCCTTTCGGTTAAGATTAACAGCCACCTTGTGCTCTTTAGACGCAATTTTAATGCATTTCCAGATGAGTCTCGACTGATTTTTATTTTCGGAACAGTGGAGATACTAATCTTAACAAAACAGGTGAAAACAAAAGATCTATAATTTTTGAAAAAACTCGCGTTTTTTGACCCGTATCTTTCCTTAAATGAATGTTTTCTTATTTTTGTATATCACAACGCAAATTGATAAGGTCAGGAGACGTCGAATGCACCAACCCAACCATTTTTATGTGTGTACATTCACCGTTGTACCCTTCGTTTAGTTCTTCAAGACACCAAACGGCAAGCTTAACAGCCCAGTACGGCAGCACCAAAACCGGTCCATAAAATAGTCTATACAGTCGAACTCACTCCAAGATATAACGATCAATCGGTTATAATAACCATATTTCGGTGCACCTACGATTTTCCTATGCTACCCATTGAAATTGTGTCTACATATAGTGAACCTTTTTCAAAGCCTCCTACTTTTACAACGAACACTTCAGACACGGTCACGGTAAAAATATGGCGTATACGAAGCGAAAAAAAAGTTAAAGCAGCCCTTTTGAAGCATGAGAGAGGCGCGCACTCGCGCGTGCTCCGCTCCAGTTTACTTGTGACGAAGACACCCTACATCTGCGCAGAGCACTACACGCTGATTTCGGACGCTGCGAGCAAGATTGCTCACTTTCCTGGCATTTATTCAGTGGCAGAATGGCAGTGACGAATAAAAAAAAGAAAGAAATAGGCGGCAGCATGAAGCCTTGCGGTCAGCTTTTGCACGGCAACCTTTTCTGGCGCCGTTCTCTGCAGCTACGACCGCATACGATGAACCTATGCTTTGGAACGCAAGAAGCCATAAAATGCAATAAGCGATGACCGCGATAAATAACTTTTCCGCGCATACAAGTTCACGTCGTCGACGCCACAATGTGCCACAAAATGTCTTTCGTCTTTTTGGTAACGGCAGGGACCGGCCGATCAATAGGGAGTTTTCGAATAGGGGCCTCAAAAGTTCGGGGCCCCAAAGCCCTTTGCGTGTGCTCGCTTTGGGTCAAGCAGGAGCTACGAGTTTTTGAATAGGGTCTGTGGCACTTAGGACACTCCCCCTATTCTAGGCCACTCTTCTCTTGGCCAAGAGCCGTCGCTTCAGTGGGTGCCTTCATGTTTGTTTGACCCAAAGCTTTTGGAGTAGGCTTTGGGGCTCCCGCTAAATTCGTGAAATAGCGTCCCGAACGTAAAACCCAAACGCTGTTTGGGTCTCGCGCATGCGCAGTGGCCTCGATGCTATTTCTTTGGGGCCCCAGAACATTTGGGCCCCCTATTCGAAAACTCCCTAATGATTACGACTTCTGCGCGATTGCACGCTGATTCCTTCACGGATAAGCATGAGAAGAGAGCGAAGGCGATGCGGCGGCTGGCGATGAACGTGCCATTATGACTTATCGCTGCCGACCTTATCACAGTCATCTGCAGCTGTCGGCTCGGCTGCACGTGTGGCGTACACTGTTCGGATTGACGGCGGTACAAGCCGTACAAGTATGCGATGCTGGCGTGCGCAAGTTCGCTGCCACCGTGCCGTGCGAGATTAAGTGCGCATCGCTTCATAAAAACGAAAGGAGCTCACTGGTGTTGAGCGGCACGGGCACCGAGAAACGTCGATGCACTTACAGCGAGCGTGTACTGCGTGTTTTATTAGGCGACAACACAAGTGCGCCGCACCTGTCGTGCAAGACCGTCAGAGCATCGCGGAGACGTAGAGTGCACATAGCTTGCAAAATGCTTGTCTTCGCCACGTTGAACGAACAGGCTACTCGCCGCACCCGTGCACGTGGTCCGGAGTGAAGCGGGCACGAACAGCGCACGAATGCGTGTAATACAGCATGTGGTCCAGCAATAGCGATGGGAGCCGAGTAGGCAATGCGCTGCGTGCAACTATCCAGGGATGGTCGGCTCCACGGCTAAACGGTGTCGGTTCACTGCAAAGGCGGTTTATTTCACTCGTGCATGCAGCGGGTGTCGCTTCACAACGCGAAAAGGTCTAACTTCTCACCGGAGGGGTTGTTAGCACTTTTCAATAAAAATGCGCAGAAAAAAAAAGGTGGCTTGGTCGCTAAGTGCATGTTTTTGAGGGCGAGTCCCTTTACAACGAACTACTTATATAACAGCCAGTCTTCGCAGCACTTTCGAGTTCGTTATAAATGGGTTTGACTGTACTACGAATCTAAGCACACACACTAAGCACAGTAGAACCTCGTTGATACATTCTCGAAAAAAAACGCAGAAAATAAACGCACCATCCGAATCGAGTAAAAATTGAGTCTGACAAGCCCATATTGAGGGGCAAGGGCAAAAAACATTTATTTCTCGAAAAACAAGGAGGGACTGTTCAATTTCCGAACTCCTGGCACCTCGCTGGCAGCCACAGGTCATCTAGCTAGTTCGGGTCCTGACCGGAAATAATGTTGTGGTCACGTGTGTTGAAATCCCGGGACAACCCAAATATTGCCATATCGAACTCTGGGACAACCAGCGTAAACGTAAAGAAACGCTACCACCGTGTCAGCAGACGAAACTTTGCACCGCATGAGCGTAGGTTCTTTCTGCATTGCCGCTTGGAAATATGGGGCTAGGTTTGCCGAAGAGTGGAAGTGATATTCTCGAGCATACGCATTTGGGATACGATCACGTACGTTCGCAAGATCACACGCAACTCGCCCCATCCAAGAAGAAAACTACCGCCCCGCTAATAGCTTACCAAGCTCAACTCTTCGCAGTGCATGTAACAGTTCCGGTACAACACGATTTGCGAAATCTCACGAAAGTGATAAGCGTCCCCGAAAGCGACAGCTCTTCGCGGCTATGCATACTACGTCGCACACTCGCACTGATCAGTTTGCGTTCTGTCTTAACTTGAGACATGTGCTGTTACATTTGCTGCCACTCGTAATCGCACCATCTCGCACGGCGGAATGGGCTTTAAAAGATAACGCCCGGCATAATGGCAACCGAAGGTGAAGTCCCCAAGCGCCCGCACTGCAATCTGTCGAGTCCTCACAAAGATGGCGGCGAGCGCGCATCGTTGACATCGCCTCGTTTTGGCATCTGATAACCAGAAACCTCCCAGATATCTTCCAGAACAAATCTTTTCTGGCAGCTTCTGACGACCCGCTGGTAGGCAGAATTGCCCAGCCAGAGAAATGCACCGACTGGAATTGCGCCGGGTGGAGCAACCCAAAAACAAATGCGCTTTGGGAGAAAAGTGTGGGGGAAATTATCGGCCATATTCACTGGGCACAATGGCGGCGTTGCTATGGTTACGGGTCGCGGCATGTTGTGCAGCGGTGGCGATGCGGCGGTGGCATGTGCGTTTCTGCGGCAAGCCGTTTGAAGATCTTGACGGCCAGCGTCGCCGCCTGCCTTTGGGTTGGTGTGTGGTTGACAGAGAGTGGCGATCGAGCAATTCGGAGAAGACACGGAGGGGACGATCGAGCAATTTGGAAGAGACGTGGAGGGGACAATAATGCAAAGCAGAGAAAGCGCGGAGGGGGGAAAGCACTGCGCAGAAGCTGCCGTCGCCATACGGCGGCTGTCTGCCACTTCGCGCTCCGGGAGAAAAGTGTGGGGAAAATTATCGGCCATATTCACTGGGCACAAGGGCGGCGTTGCTATGGTTACGTGTCGCGGCGTGTTGTGCAGCGGCGGCGGCCATGTGCGTTTCTGTAGGTCTTGTACCGAACCGTGGTGGACTGGAGGAGCGACAGCCTCCATTCTTTGCGCCGCATTGTTAGTTCCCCCGGCTGTTGTAGCCATGGGGTCTGAACAAAAGTGTGTGGAACGAGTGTGCATCTATGTACCGTGCTACTGATGAAGGATTTGCAATGCTCAGCAAGATCGTGCCAAGTGCTACAGAAAATACTTTTTTTTAAAGCCGTTTGAAGATTTTGACGGCCAGCGTCGCCGCCTGCCTTCGGGTCGGTGTGTGGTTGACAGAGAGCGGCGATCGAGCAATTCGGAGAAGACACGGAGGGGACGATCGAGCAATTCGGAAGAGACGCAGAGAAAGCGCGAAGGGGGGAAAGGCATTGCAGAGGAGCAGCCGTCGCTGCGCGGCAGCTGTCTGCCACTTCGCGCCTCACAAGTACACGGGAGGGCCCTTTTTGCACACCTGAGTGAGAGTTTCTGACTGCAAAACACCATACGACCGTACTTTTCCACGGTGCTGAATGTTGCTGCTGAATAATCGTATTTTCCGGGAACGTATTAACCGGAACGTATTACACACAGCTGTATTGGGTTATTTTTAATTTTCGCGATTTCGAGCGTAGGAGCCTGGGAATTGTACTAAGCGGGAACGTATCAACGAGGTTCTACTGTATTCCACTTGTGTACTCTTATTTGGTGTCTTACATCAACTGTAAACTACCATATTTACTTGCCTAATTAGCCTCCCAGATGTGAGCCATGGCCTTGCGAGGTTAAGATTCTAGAAAGTAGTGCTGGCACTTTTGGATGGGAACTCCTGGAAGCTTACAACATTATGAAGGGCATGGAGTGTATAAGCAATGCAATTGAACCTTGTTGATATGTTCCCGTTTTGTATGATTTCCCGTTGTCAGCATTCGTGACTTGTTATCTAGTGAAACTGCGCAATGTTTTAGGGAATTTGTATTGCACGTTTTCTGAGGAAGTACGTTTTCTCCCATTGAAAAAAATATATATATTTTTTTTTCCGAAAACGATTGAACGAAGTTCAACTGTACATCTATATGTATATCTCTTAGTGAGCTGAACTTTTTTATATGATGCTAGTGGCATAGCTGCTGCGTACATGTGCATTTTTTGTCTACCTGTGGTGGCATTGTTTTCAAAATAAATCAGTTGATGTTTAGCACTTGCTCTATGCACTGTCTTCTCTCTTTCTAAAGATTTCTAAATTTCTATCTTAGTGCTAAAGGTGCCTAGTGTGAATCGTTGGCTTGATTGGCACGGATACATATGTTCGGTTGCATGTGTCAATGTATTTCTGTTTCAGGTGGAGCAGCTTAGTAAGTGGAGAAAATGGAAGTTCCAGTGATGAGTCATCGTCAAATAATGGCCAGGATTCGGATACATTTCTAATGGGGCTCAACTTGGCAGGGAGTGACCTTGTGGCATCTGTTCGACAGAGGTATGCAGTGTTTTTTTTTTTTTAAATTTTTCTGTGGCATATTGTTGATTCCTGGTTATATTTGTTAATATTCAAGGCTGGGGGGGAATTGTAGGCACTATCAGTTTTGTAAAATGTGAGATAAAGTTTCATGTAGAAGTGTTTGTAAAGTCAAATCCGCATATATAAAGCTCCAAAAAAAATTGGGAATTAGATATATGGTATAATTTGTTATAAAGCTTTTAAAGAATTTATCTTATTTTTGGTGAGAATTTAGGTGCACAAGTTGGTTTCACAGCATTGCTTCGTGACAAAGCAAGAAAGCCAGCTTCACGACAGCATGATTTTTTTTAGTTTTTATTATTTTAGTTTTTTTTTATGTCGGCCTTGTTCTTTGATGTCGTACTCAGCACACTTCTTGGGATGCTGTATGCAGCGGCGACGTCAGACTTCTGTTCTCCACGTTTGACTGTGTTCATTATTGCCAGCTTCGTGGAGAACAGGAGGTTCTTCCATTTCACATGTTAACAAAGGGAGCGTAGAATCACGGAAAAGTGGCCGGTGATGCTGGCGACTGCGCACAACGGGCGCGATGACGAGGAGTCTTAGGAGAAAGTACGTTGTGGCAAGCGGTAGTTTCTACTTGCTCTGCGCGGTGCCCTCCTAATCACCCTGCTTGCTGTCCCAAGTATATGCAGGAAAGCCCCCTCTCGCGAAAAAAAGCCAACTTTTTTGTGAGGGACAGCCAACTTCTTGGGACGTTTCACACTGCCCATTGTTCAATGTATGAAGTGATCCAGCTATTTTTGCTCAATGTAGCCATAGTTTTTCCTATGCATTTGTGTTAAAGCATCGTCGTGTTTGAAAAAGGTTCGATACAAAGGATAATTTGATTTATCTGAGTTCGAAATAGTCGGGTTTGACTTTGTGACCGAACAGAAAAAAGAAGATAGTTTTCAGATCTCTAATGTGTATTGTTAGAAGAACAGCACCTACGAAGAAGTATTATTCATTAACACTGTCATGCTTGGGTCAGAACCAGAATGACCTTGATGGTGGCTGTTAACCCTTTGAGGGTTTTTGCTGTATATGTATGGTGGTGGTTTTCCATCCCGCAAGGTCTTTGTAGTACAGGAACGGTTTCGACTCTTTGTGTGAAATTACACACCATAATGATGATGTATGCTCACTGGTAGATGCTGCCACCTCCTAGGACTTACAAGAAGCGTTTTAAATTTTATTGTGCTACCTTCTTGCAGAGGTGAACAGAGCTGATTTTTAGCTTCAGTGTGTCGCATGGTCTTCAGCAGCACCCTTTCATGGTTTCGGTTTCGCCGTGTGATCGCAACTGAGACGCGCGAAACTTGATTTTTATCTTTATCAGCACTCCCTTGCAGGGGCGGCGGCAATTGATTTTCATCTTTATTGGCGCTGCTCTTCACTTGTTTATCACTGACACTCACGAGGTATTCTTGGTATTTTCGCTCTCCTTGTTTACTGACTTTCCTTCGAGTTCTTCAGATGCACGGTACAGCAGCGATATGGCCAGACACACTGCCCGTTTTCTTGATACTGACAGCGATCACTCTTCCGATACTGGTTTTGCTGAATTCACCGAGTTTGAAGTGTGGATTCGTGTTTCAAGGAATACCATACTCTAAAATGCTATTGAACATTTTGCAGTTCTGATTGATGCTGGCACCAAAATACTGTTCCTGATTTTTTTTTTTTTTTTACAATTTCTTCCCGACTTTGCCCATTTTAAACATTCAAAATCCACAATAAAGTAATTTGACCATATGGAAAAGTTTTTTCTTTTTTAATTTCGACCCTTAAAGTGTTCATCTTTTTGAGCTGGAAAATCTGTACACAGTGGACTCCCAGTAAACGGAAATCTCTCGAATGGAACTGCTGCATAAGGGGGGATGTAGCAATGGGAATGGTAAATATCATCAAAATTTTCCATTTTTCAGTTTATTTTCTTTTTTCGCAATGCCCAGACCATCTTTTATATCATGGTGAAATATTATAAGAAAATAAGAAGTAGAAGTTGAGAAAAAGGCACTTACTAGTGTGCTACCATGATAAAACTATGAGAAAACAGGGCTTTAGAAAATGCAAATCTTGCAGTTTTCCTTTGGCACAATGCTGCCATCTTGGCATCATCGTAAAGAGGAGAGATTGGAGGTCAAGGTAGCCATAATGTTGCATTTCTCCAATGAAAAATAAAACCAGCGTCCTTCCGAGTTCCATTTTCTTAGCTTTGAGCTCCATTTTCTTTGAGCTCTGTTTTCTCTGCTTTCATTTTATGTGCAGTTGCTGTCAGTCATCCTTGTGCCATTTAACAACAAATAAAGATATAACCATTCTGTTTTTTGCACTTAGATCTTGAAACATTGGTAAGTGCCATAAAGCTGTCCATATTTGTCTGCACATCATACAGATTTTTATAATTAGTCTTTCGTAAAAGTTGTCAGTAAGAAGATATGTACAGGTGATTTCAAATTTTTTGTGAGCTTGTTTGAATATTAAAAAATAAGCCAATAGCTTTACAGCACAGCGTGGGCCCTTGTGAATATCCTCATACAAAAATTTTGACGAACTTATGTCTAATTCAATGATTAATTTTGGGATGACAGTGAGACTCTATCAAGTGTTGTAACTCAAAAACTACAACGGATAGCTCAAAACTGATTTCAGTTATGATATCAGCATAACAAATCACATCTGCATACCAAATTCCATCACTTTATCCCCGTAAATAACCAAAATAGTTTTCATTGCCACATCCCCCTGCTTAGACAGAACTGCCTCTAATATAATTGGTTTCGTATTTGGATGCTGCACCCCTGTTCATCTCTCAGTAAAAAGAACTGTTAAATGGAACACATTTTTCAGGTTCCATTCCTTCAGTGGTTGATGCAATGTGGTGACTGTTGATGCATGGTAATTCATCCATTGTTAATAAGAACCTGTTAATGAATTTTTAAGCTAATGCATTTAGCCAGCTTGTCATAATTAATCAATTGAGGCCAGCCATATGAGCATTGTGGGTATGGAAAAATTCACTTACCTGTGGAACTGCTGCACGATGAATTCCCCGGCCTTGGTGCACACAAAACCGAAACCAGGCAGAGAAGTGCATGCACAGCGGCATCCTTCGAGATAATGTTGCTACTTGCGTCGCAAAAAGGCAGGCACACAGTGCTCTGCTACTTCACAGTTTTGATGACTAAGCTACATTATGCTGATGGTGCTTCAAAGGGCTGATTTCCCGCCGTTTGATTGCATAAGCAGCAACGGCCCCTTGAGCAGAGATGGGCAAACGGGCTCATTTTTGTTTTCCTCCCTCACCCACCAGTCACATTCTCACCTCACCCTGACTTCGAAAAACTTGTGTTCCCTCCACTGCCCTCAACTTCAACACAAAAAATTTGCCCACTCTCCTTTGCCCTCACACTCTTGTTGAAAAGGCTACCACCTGTCGGTTGCCTTTGGTTTGCTTGAATATCTACTAAACCATTTACGCTTTTATGAACTTCCATGAATATTTTGTGTCCTATGACCTTATAGATGTTGCTAAGGGTGTTTGTGAAATACCTGTTGCATAAAAAGTCATCGTTCTCATTAATGATCTATTAACATTTCAAAATGTGTAATTGCTGCCATTTCACATTCTTCAGGAGGCACAGCAGTAGCGATGGACCGCCTGAGGGCTTACACAATGCACTCGACAGTTTGTCAAACACAGATGGTGGACAGGTAAGCCCTCCTTTTTTTTGTGTGTGTGTGTGTGTGTGTGTGTGTTCGTGTGTGTACAAATGTGCTCGGCATTTGGTAGTATGCATTACTTTGGTAAACAGTGTAAAGCTGTTATTTTCGTAACCGGTGCGAAGCTGTCAATGATACATCATTAGATAGCCATACATTTCTGCTAAGCACGTGGAAAGTTACGAAAACAGATACAGTGGTACATTGGCCGCTTAAGCCGTAGTTTCATTTTAGGGCAGTTTAGATGTATACCCTACTGAATGTCCATACTCTAATGTATTCGCTGAATGCTTAAGGGGGACGTGGCTTTTGGTACCAACTTTCCTATTCCTTCATGGATTTTGATGAAAATTGGCACACTTATTGGAAATGTCTTATTAACCCTTTGCGGTCCGTTGTCGGGCAGCGCCCTACAACGCAACACGGCCGTAGCGGTCCGCTATCGGGCATCACCCGACAACGGTGTTCGTGGTTAAAACTTCGCTGTTTTCTCACTGTGAGTCGCACACATTTTTTGTATACACTCCGTTCGGGACCTATAGAGGGCGCCTTGAAAGACGCACGCAGCGCCACTTGCGATGCGGCGAGCGTGCAACGTTGAGAGCCTTAGCAGACAACAGTGCTTAATTGCTTTGACAGCTATTGGGGTGCAAGCGCCCGTGGCTGGTGCGTTAGTGCTTCGGGCTGGATTTAAAGATATCGTAGTGGGATCGTTCTTCCGCGATGCCACCATTAAAAAAGGGGAAGACCTGCACGAGAGTGGCCACGTTTTTGACGTGAGTGAACGCTTTGCTACGGCGTCGTCAGTACTGACGGCTATATGCGTGCATCAGGCGTGCGTCACACAAAAGGCTTACTCCATAGCTATCGAGGTAAGCTGTCATTCTTTCATGCTTAGAATACAGTCAACTGCCGATTTTTCGGACGCCCGATTTTCCGGACATGCTCGAAAATTCGGACGCTTTCGCGGCACCGTCACCAGCCCCATAGACTTCAATGTATTAGAACGTCCAAAATTTCGGACGCTGAAGCTATCCCGCGTCCGATTTTTCGGACTTTCTGCCCAAATTGCAGGTCCGAAAGGCATTATTTGAAGTCCCCACCTCTGCCGCGTCTATTATCTCGTAGGTTCGAACCAGCGCTTTCGCGAGTCGATCTGTTTGAGACAGTAGCAGAGTCCGAAAGTCAGCTTTGCCGCAATGCCGAAGCGTTATGGGGTGAAGCAGACCAGAAATTCGAAGGGGCCGCTATCGCGGCGCCGTGCGGCGATGTTACGGATAAGCAGTGAAAATGCGCGGAGGCGTGATGGCGGCAGCTGGCAAACGCGCCAGTACGGCTTAATCGCTGACGACTCTTACGATAAGCATCTTCAGTTAACTGCTCGGTAGTGCACGTGGCCTAGCGCAGTTGCATGCGTACTGCACGCATTTAATAGGCGAGAACCCAAATGCGCCGCGCCGCCATTCCTACTGCGTCTTTGTGCGAGACCGCTAAGTGCGCCGCATAGACGCGTTGCCTTCGCGGACGAAACCAGCTCGCCATTGCCGCGCCCGTGTGCGGTCAGGAACCAAGTGCGCATCACGAACCCTTTCATGATAAATGCGTGCGTACGATACAGCAACAGTAAAGTAACGGCGTCAGCTTACTTGGCGATGTGCTGCACACAACTAGAAACGATCGGCTTGACACGGCAGCAAATGCTGCGTATCGGCGGCGATTCGGCGATGTCTGTGCGCATCGTTTACATGCGCACACGCATCGGAGAAAGCCGGACGAGGCGTCCGCTCTTCCGCCACAGTCTGTGTTCCGCGTCATCGTTTACAAACTCTTCATGCGAGATAGCCGTAATCTATTCCGCGCTTTGCTGTTATCAGCGGCGCTCATCACGAGATGCAAAAGCGGCGGTTGGCACGTACGTAGTTAAGCGGGGTTCGCGGCAGGTACCGAATGTATTTGCGAGAGCCTGGGCGCGCACCAAAATGCCTGATAATTGTACTGGGAGGCATTAAAGCTATTTCGGACGTGGCTGGGGTGATTTGACCGCTTCATCTAAATAAAAAAGCAGGAATTCGATTTTTCGGACTGCCCGATTTTTCGGACGATTTCGCGGTCCCTAGGGAGTCCGAAAAATCGGCAGTTGACTGTATTATTGGTGCACGCCCACTACCCGTGTACTTGCAAAATGCTCAGAACATTTGGAATTATCCACGGCCACTCGCCGTGGAAACTTCGGCGAGTGGCCGGGCGGCGTGGTTATTTGTTGGCGGCTTCGTGTCATGTCGATTCGCAGCCACCGAGTATTTTGCTTGAAATTGTCGCGCGTAGCAACGAGCTTATTGCAGCATCATCATCGCTCATCATGATCGTTTCTACCTCGCCGCTCGCACGACTCATGCCAAGAGCTTGAAGTGCGGGCGAGAAAGAAACGTGTTACGATCGGCCCCGCTTCGTCTTTCGCTTCAAGTGATGTGGCGCCGACGACGGCACGGTCACTTCGGCCACCATCAGTTTCCCTCATTTGCTACAACCTCTTTCGTTGTTTATGCTTCTTTCCGAAACAAACATTGCGCTTCCGTCGCAACAGCGTTCGCAGAAAACTGCAACGACGGCCAGATCTAAGATGAAAATAAACAGCCTCGATTTTAGTCTTTGTCTACATGCTGCACACTTTGTTCGTTTCATCAACGCTGAATGATTACAGGGTCACCTGTTTACTGCAAGTATCAACCACTTGAAGTGCTTGCGCTCTTGGCTCTCTCGTCTGCGCGAGGTCACTACGCTTTTATAATTTGCGCAAACTCTGGTGTAACCCAAGCTACGCTCTAGCGCAGAGGTGCGCAAACATTTTCGGTACCAAAAATGCGTTGGACTGGGCTAGTTGGTACATTGTCAAAATCGACAAAAAAACCAGCGGTAAACATAGGACACAGTGAGTGTCCCGTCGTTTCCTCTCACTGTGTCCTGTGTTTACCACTGTTTTTTTTTTTTTTAATCCATTTTAACGTTTTCGGGACCACGACCTCTCGAAGCTTCCGAGTGCCGTAGGGCTACACCAGCCGTAGTCTTTCTGCTTTAATACTAGGATATTTCCGAAGAGCCACGCTCACCTGACATTTTTGTCCCTCAACATCTCGTCGGAAGGGGATCGACTCCCAGTTAGCCCATCTCTACTTGAACAGCTGCGCTTCCGCCAGCACTAAAATTATGTCTGCAGGAACAGCGCGAACGTAAAGCACGGGACGTAGAAGAAACATTACAACGACACGAGAGCTGACTATCAACTTATCTTCGGCAAGCACGGACCGCTTACGAGACTCGTCAGGAAATATCATTGGCACGTACGACGGGGACGACACATCCTTGGACGGCACACCCCCAACGAAATGTGCACTGCATATCTTCGCGTGCCGAGAGGGCTCCTAGTTTGTTCCGTCATGGCTGAAATGTACTGATGCTAGCAGCGCAAGAAAAACAAAACCGCGGAATGCGAGACGGCAGAGGGAGCGGGAACCAAGCTAACTTTTTTCGTCGCACAGCCGTGATCCACTTTTGCCGCTGCCCAATAAAGCACGGACGAGTTGAGAAACGGTGAAACGTCGTTACCGCAGGGCACGACGTGTACCTGTTGGTACAACCGACGACGCAGCAGTTCATGACTGCGTCACAGAACACCTACAACTGCGTGCTAGCGGGCGCGGGAAAGCATTCGCTTCTGCTCGGGCTCTCAACATCTGCCTTCTCTGATGGCCGTGCGGTGGCGCGCCAGTCGCAGTGAACGGAGTGTATACATGAAGTGCTATCTCTTGATGAATAAGTGAGCTTCATTTGTTCAGGTTTACTTTTTTTTTTTTTACACTAGAGTGCAGCACTATGTTCAGCACGGAGCCCAGAGCATACCCACTCGCTCGCGGTTCGCTGAGAAGCATGGCAACGTTTTCACCGCGTGCGTTTTACGGTGGTGCTTTTAGCGAAAGCAAGGATGACTTTAGTGAGGAAGAGAATTACGTGCCTCCACGAGACAGTGATGACAGTGATTCGACAGAAGTGAGTGACGAAGACGAGGGCGACGGCGGTGGAGACAACACCTCTATTTATACACAGGGGAACAGTAACAACCCTGGCCTGCATCCAGGAGAATGCTTTGAGCGGTATCATACGCTGCCCAAATATCGCTAAAGGAGTTGCCTGCAGAATGCAGGAGCAAAAATAATATCCTGTGAGTTTTCTTTCCACAGTTCGTGTTTTTCTTCACGGCGCCAGAAACTGGCAAAATAGTTTCGGACCGGTAGAGCCGGAAAGTGGGTAAAAGTTTTAAACTGCTAAGGGTTAATGTTACTGTAGAAATTTCATGAATATATCTCTACAACTTTTTGATTGACAGTATATTTCTCCTTCTGGTCTTGTTACGAGTCTGACTCACTTAAAAAATGCAATAGGAAATTCGTTCAAAGCACTATTCATTCTAAGATCTGATTGCGGGCATGACATTCATAAATTTTTTTATTTGCAACACAGTTTTTTTTTAGTTCTCATTTTTCATGAGGTGACTGCACAACAGGCATCGAGCCTGCATGCAACTCATCAAATAGCTGATTATCAAAAGGCAATACTGAAAAAGCAAGAATGTCATGCCCTGGACTGTACTTCAAGAAATATAGAACAAAAGACGGAACTGAAATAGACCCAGCGGTCGCTGAGAAATCAGCGGGACAAGCGAGGCAGAAAACATGAAAAGTCATTTTCAGAAAACGGCTGTTAAAGTTGTACCAACGATATTACTTCATCAAAAGGCACCAAGGCCATATTTTAAGCCCTTCGTAATGTGCAGTTTCTTGAGTGCCCTGCCTTTAGTTTGAGGTGCCTTGCTTCCCTAAAACACAAGAAGATTGGGGTCTTTGGTGTGTTTTATGACGTTGGACCTCTTGCACATGTGGCCTTTCATCTCTTGTGCCTTTGTTCCCCTTCTTTTTTCTTAAAATGCTTTTGTGATCTACAAAGAACATGTAGCAGGGATTTTAAAGCAAGTTATGAAGTGGTGTAATAAACATGACAGAAAACAAGATATTGTAATGTGATCAGGCCATATACTGTGATGCTTTGCCAGCTTTCTTGTATTCATGCTATCACTAACCTAATTAAGTCTTCATTGCAATTAGTCATTGAATAATTTTTATAGGATACCAAGAGTGGCTCTCATCGTGACAGCCTATCCCTTCCTCCTAAATAACGGGCAGTTATGGCCAAGACATTGGTGGAATAGAAATTCTTTAGCAGTTTATTCAAGACGCTGACTGGGCAGATGTAAACTCATCTCCCTGCTTCACCCAAGCTCATTTGTAAACCTCGGCTGTGGTGCGTTTCATCATTCACCCGGTTGCGGACACGGTTATTTGCGAGGCTTCTATTTTTTCAGATGATTTCATGAGAGCTTGCGGCGATACCACGCACGGCTCCAAGCGCGCCTGAATTGCATCAACAGTGCTTTATTTCACCTCGAAGTGCTCGGCCGCGGAGTCCACGAAGTCGGCACACGATGTGCTGGGTAGCGATATTCAGTGACGATGTGGAATATCCTTGGGTGCGGCGACGAAAAATCGGCGCGCAACGTGTTTGGTCTCGCATTTCGGGACGCCTACGCGCGGCCTCTGCGCGACGAGCTTGGCTGTGGGGAGGTCTGGTGCCGACGCGTAAAATGACCATCCGCGGTTCCGAGGAGGCCGGCGGGCGATGCGTTTCATTGCTTGCGAAGAAGCACACTGCCGCAGGTCGCGAGTTTGTAATATGCAGAGCGCTCAACGCATGGCAACGGCAGCAGCGCGCTATTGGCTGCGTGCACACAGGGACGCCGCTGCGGACTTCCGCCTAGCAACGGCCGCCACGACGAGACGACGCGCTCTCCTTCTCGGGGTGCCTTTCGCGGGAATTTTAAACGGTGAACGCGGCCGCCGGGCCCCGCGGAATTTTCGTCGCCGCTTGTGAACTCGCTACTGCTCTCGCGTTGACCGAAGACGCCGTCATCGCCGTAGGGTTCGACTGTTTTTTGTGCATTTTGTGTTGTTATACAGTCGAACTCCGCTACAACGAACTCCGCTTCAACGAAATTTCCGGTACAACGAAAAATTCTCGGTTCCCCGTCAACAGTCCATAGAAGTCAATGCATAAATATGGTCGCCACAACGAACACTTTTTCCGCTGCCGTTCCGCTTCAACGAAATTTGACGATGCCATTCGGGGCTCAAAAATTTAATTTACCGTGCAATAAACACAATCTCGGACATTTTGATGCATTTTAGAACATAAAAATACGAATTCAAAATCTGAATCGCGTGTTGGAACCACCAGAAACCGCCGCTGTTGACTGAGCATGGGGGCCGCCATTGCTTGATAGCTACGGCGATCAGACTGCCCTGCTTTCGCAACTGGCTTGAGTTGCTTCTGAGTCGCAGACAATCCAAAGCCAGCTCAGTTGTCGACACTGGGGTACAGTGGCTAGAATAGGGAAGTGTGAAGACCGCGCCGCCTGCGCTGACGCTCTCCACCGATGCCTCGACCGGCGCTGTCTAGGTGGCGCTGGTTGTAGCTTACACGTCGCTCGCTCGGCTTGCTCGGCTCGCTGCAGCGAAGCTGCCACGTCAAGGCTGATTTGTGGCGGATATGGTTTTGTTTGCGCCGTAAATTTACTATACTCTACTAAATTGCTGGGCGTAAGTGTCTCATAAATAAATGAAATTCGTGGCAGATATTATCAAACATTATCACCGTATGGTATGACCGTACGCACAGTATCATAAGTGAAGCTTTACATTCGCAAACATCGCGGCCAGCTAAGCTTGCCACTGCTTGTGATCATTCCTTGATGCTGAGAAATGTAACCGATTAACATTTTGAGGGGATTGCCATTTCACAGGGTTATACGCAACCTCAAGAAGCACGAAAAAAATGCTACTATGACATTGATATTCATTTTCTTCATGTTGTTATACAGTATACTTAACATTTTGCATGAGATAGTTCTTAAGGATTTAATTATTCTTGCGTATTCACACTGGAAATATATTTCACTTAACAACTGCACAGAAAATCGGAGAGCATTTCACTCTTCTCACACATTTTATTTAAAGTGGGAGGCATCAAAGTAGGGAAGAAAGCTAGCACACTACAGGGTGATGCACATAACACCGCTCTTCGAAGCTTGAGGTGCTTTCATCTTCCTCTTGCAGAACTTTTCTGTTTGTTTAGAGGTTTCGTGAAGAAGTGAAGCCGTGTGAGAACAAAAAACTTGATTATATGTTGCTCGTCAGGTCTTGCTTGTGCAAGTCGCACCCTACGGATGGTACGGTCTGCATTGAGTTAGGAAGTTGAACTATAGTGTCCCTTTGGAGCTTATTATAACTGAACCACAATGTGAATCTCCAGTGCCTCCACAAATGAAAATAGTTCCGGTGACAGGTACAAAAGCCCTCCAACATCACAGAATGCTGTGAATGACGCAAGATCCTTATCTGCGTTCTCGAGGGATGTGAGCAGCTGCTCAAAACAGTCCCGGCATTTCGTTGCCATAACTTTCCTCCGTGCCACATAGCCGGCCAAATAGTACACCAGTCTTCCGTCACTGACTTGCACAGGATACACATGGCCAGAAAGGAGAGTCGATGCCTGTAGTAGACTTGAACATTCGTCCAGGTTTCCAGTGTCCAGTAAATTGTAGACATGGATGGCCACTTCATCAGTTCCAACTAATGACGTAAGTATGTCACCTGCACAGTTGCCCGTGCCTGCTGCTTTTACCAAATTGTAAAAGCTAAGGGAATTCGCGGCAGTAAGGAACTGGGTCGATGTGGGATTTACGAGAACGGAAATCTGGGCGAGTTTGTAAGAATTCATCGTAGAGCAAGTAGCGCGAAAATTACGGGGACACAAGGAAGCAACATAAACACGAGACGAGACGAGCCCATAATTTTCGCGCTACTTGCTCTACGATGTGGGATGATCATTGCACCCGGATAACTGACGAATTATGCCGAATAGCTTTTCGATTGGATCTTGGCGATTGGAACGACAGCATTCTTTTCCAAAGGCTTGTCTGCTCTCGGTATATTACGCTGCCACTGCTGGAACAAATGGTCGTCTTTCGGGACTCCAAGCGATGAATGCTTCTTCTGCTTGTACGATTTCTACCCAGTTGAGCATCTGGGCACAAAACAGTGGCTCTGACGTCTGCTCGTGGCACACACCCCGCAAAAGACATAACGTAAACATGACAAGGCTGTCCGACCAGCAAATGCAGCACGAAAGAACAGCGTAAACATGCAAAAGAATCACGTTTGACCGGCGAGTTGCAGCGTTGAACAATGTGTTCAGCCTGAGAGCCTGACGTGTATACGACAGCGCGCGCCACCTAGCGGAAACATCGTAAGGCGGCTTCACTAGCTCCCATTGCAGCCGCTTTGCGGTGATCACACTTCTAGTATTCTAGCCACTGTAACTGGGGTGCAATCGCGAGCGATAGCTTTTCCGATGCCTTTCCAATACTTTTCGTGCTTTTCGCGCTTCGCTAGTGGTCAGAGCGACGGTACATCCGCCACATCCGCGTTATCAACGCGAGCAGCCCTGGGGTGCCGTCGCGGAATGGTGCCTTTTCCAATGCCGATGCTTTTCGTGCTTTTAGCGCTTGGCCAGTGCGACCGGTGGTCGGAGCAACAATTCGTCCGCGTTATCAACGGGATCAGCCAGCCGCGAGTGGTAGATAAGAATAGCATAGAATAAGGCGTAAGTCATCGCTCCGCGATACCACGCCTGCATGTCGCCGTTGTCGGCGAATAGCTTGTGTTAGCATGTTGGTGCAACTGTGCAGTTCATGTTGCGCACCCGTGCTTGTTTGATTCGTTCGCGGAAGCCGTTGTTTCTGCGTGCTTTTCAACGTGGCGTCGCTATGCATATATGAGAATCGCGTCGTAACGCTGCTGGGGACGCAAAGGAAGCAGCAGACACTTTTTGAATATTGGAAATAAAAGCTTCACTGTTCTACTAGCTCAGGTCAGCCATATTTTTTTCGATTTCACTACAACGAAATGTTCGCTTCAACGAACATTTTTCCGAGCACCGTCAATTTCGTTGTAGCGGGGTTTGACTGTAATGGTGAACACGTTCGCCCTTGAACATTTGTGTTGTCGCCACTGTCTTTTGTGCCTTGGCGCTGCAGCAAGACGCGATCGGCCGTTTTGTTCTACTGTGCGTTTATGCTTTTTTCTTTTTTTAACGGTGAACATGCTCGCCCTTGAATATATGTGCTGTCTGCTGTGTCTTTTGAGCCCTCGCGTTGTCGCAAGACATAATCGTTGTTGTGTTGGACTGATTGCTTTTGTTCTTTTTAACGCTGAACACGCTTTCCGTGAATATATGTGTTGTCGCCAGTGTTTTTTGTGATCTCGCGTTGTCGCAAGACGTGATCGCCGTGGGTTCGAGTGTGCCTTGTGTTTTTTTTTTATTATTTTTTTTTTCGCGGCTGTGTAGAAGATTACGGCTTGAAGACAAACACATCGTGTGTTGTAGACTTTGTGAAGTCAACAGCAAGGTGTGAAAGGTAATACAAAAATGGCGTTTCATAACTTCAAAAATAACTTGCGGCATCTTCTGTGGTAACTTAACTTCATGCTTTGGGGATAATGTCCAATGATGAGCCGTCTCAATTAGGTCGTATTATGTGTGCACTTTGCCCCCCTTATATATATGTGGCGTAAGCGGTTGGCGAAACAAAATCGAAAAAGTGCCGCAGCCACATAAGTAATTGTGTTCTAGTTATTTTCATATGTTATGGCGTAGGTACCATAGGATGGGAAAATAATGAGAGCAATCAGAGCGCAATGTGAACCAGATCTACATTATGGTTGGATCTCATGAAAGTATTCCACAAACCTGCACATTTGGCCATACTCACTTAGGTCACCAACTTAAACCTAGGAGAAAGATCATACAATTACATCCGATACTTCCTAACCTTTAACATGGGGGAACTCGAGTCTGAGGTGAGGGGCATGGACAGTTTAGTTACACCTCAGGGCTCCATGATATCGCTCATGCTCTTAATCTCATTACGACAGGATTGTCAGAAAAACGTGAAGACATAGAAGGAATCAATCGCTCCGTATACACGGATGATGTTGCCATATGAATCTCGCAAGGCAGTGATGGGTAAATAGAACAGAAGTTACAGGAAGTGGTAGATAAAGTGGAAGTCTACCTCACAGGCACTAGGCTTGAATTTTCACTAGAGAAATCAGAACTCCTTTACAGACCCATACTTAACAGCAGGTGGCCCAAGAGATACATCAAGGAGAGAGAGTGCGAGGAGATACACTTGCACAAAAAACGTGGGGGGCATCCCCGTCATTGAACAAGTTAGGCTCCTTGTACTCAACATTTAGTCGAAGCGGAACAGCAATACTCTTATAAAAATAGTGACTAAGGTCACTAAGGCAACTGGTTGATCAGGAGAATCACAAACAAGTATCACGGAATGAAGGAGGCTAGCATTCTTAGGCTTAAATGGAACAAGACAGAGAAAAGCACAAAATCAATATGTTCGTGAGGAAAGCTTTTAAGCAGGCCCTAGGCTTGCCCGAAAGCACCAGCATAGAGAGATTAACGCACCTGGGCATGCATAACACCTTAGAAGGATTGACTGAAGCTCAGTTGGAAAGAATTGCCAGCACCTGGACTGACTGAATATAGATGAATTACAAACAATAACTAGCAAGGACCCAAGGTTGCATCGGCCAGAGATTGGGAGCCAGATTGACATTGCAAATTTACTAAAAAAGAAATACAAACAAAATTCAATTAGGGCAGTAGAACGAGCACAGCTAATACGACCTAATTGAGACGTCTCAAGTGCACACATAATACGACCTAATTGAGACGGCTCATCATTGGACATTATCCCCAAAGCATGAAGTTAAATAACCACAGAAGATGCCGCAAGTTATTTTTGAAGTTATGAAACACCATTTTTGTATTACCTTTTACACCTTGCTGTTGACTTCACGAAGTCTACAATCCACGATGTGTTTGTCTTCAAGCCGTAATCTTCTACACAGCTGCAGGCGTCTTGTTCATCAGTGATGTTCGCCCGAACCACGTCGCGAGTTTGTAAGATGCAGAGCGCTCAACGCATGGCAACGGCAGCAGCACGTCAACGTCAGGCGATGAACTGTCATTGTCTTCAACGCATTCGATCGCGCGGCGCACCGACGTCTCACATGCGCTGTTTTCCGTGGTCATAGCCGTTCAACACCAGCGTTGCAGTGCTGCGAAATGCGTTGGCAAGAACCATAGGCAGGGAGTTTTCATTTCCCCGGAGGGGGCGGGGCCCCGACTTGCTAGCTCTTCCACATTTCTCTCTCTCTCCCCATGTGTGTGTGTGTGTGTGTGTGTGTGTGTGTGTGTGTGTGTGTGTGTGTGTGTGTATATATACACTGGCGTTCGTTCATTGCACAGAGCTTCATGCTATTTGATGGAGGCGCATCAAGACATGCTGCTGACGCGTCCATCATCGAGCGTGAAGCCCTGTACAATGCAGTGATGAACGAATGCAGCCGTGTATCAACTAAAGAACGCTTGGAAGCGCTGTAGTAGCGCCGCTCGAGCGCGTGTGTATTTTATATCTGGCGTGTTTCGTGCGTTTTAGTTTTTTTCTCGCAAAAATCAACCAGGCAGATTTCAACAAAAAATAATTGCTTGATTCTGGGCTTATTTGAGGTACAACGTAAAGTTAATATCTTACCGATTCGAGCAAGAATAGAAAGGTTGCCTAATTAAACCCAATTATTTATTAGCGCATAGTCATGAAAAAACCCAGGTTGTATGTACAGACTACTGCCGCTAGTATACAACAGGTAGAACTTTCCTAAAGCACATGTTTTTCTTCTTTTTTTCTAATCTTGGTCCCAGCTAGCTGGGACAGCCGGTATATATAAAGATAGAGATCGACTTTCAAATTAAATAATTTAATATAACTAGTCGCTTAGGTGCCGACACTGAGATGTCATTATGAAGATCTCTAGTGGACACTCCAGATTTATTTTTCAATTTACACTAAAAACATTGATCGACCTCGTAACGTTGGCTCATAGCGAAGAAGGCTGCATAGGCTGCTACTCGCTGACTGCATCGCATAATATCGATTCCCACAATGCGTGGGATCTCGCGAATTTTTTTTTATTGACATGCGATACTTTGTTAAAACATGCACCAAACAGGAGTAGGCTAATGCTGGCACAGGATGCTTTAACTATGCCATTGAATTCTATTTAAGATGACCGAAAACAATTCTCAGAAGGTAGCACATACCATTTGCTACCACTACACCTTGTGCGAAGCTGCGGTTACAACTTTTTCCACCAAAGGTTGTTTTCTGGACGAGTATTTGAGCTGCTCTTCGGTCACCGATCTGGTAGTAAAACCCTCTGCTGATAAATAAAAAATGCGTGCCGTCTTTTCTCGGCACTTTTATAGGAGGGCACGTTGAAGGGTACCCCTTTGTAAGGACCAAGAAATTACTCTTCTTTTATTGGAGAACAAGTGTATCCGAATGCATTAACTTACTGATTGTGCCGGATTGCCTTGTATTCTTATTAGCATTTTTGTGTTAGAAAAACCGGTCCCTACGCGGTTCAATACTTTTTATTGCTCCAATGATCGCTTCAGTTGTTCGTCAACACAACATATTGTGCACATACAAATTCGTTTGAGGGGCATTTTGCAGTGAATGTTTGTCTTGTCAATGGACCATGATCCGAATTTTAAAAGCCTGAAATGAAAAAAGTGGGCATAGACAGCCCCCTGTGAATTAGCTGCCAGACAGGACGGCCAAAAGTCCGTTGTCAGTGGTTGGGGACCTAAGCCAAGCTCTTAAAAAATATTCTGGGCCGGCGCCAGGGGGGGCTCTTCCCCCCACGAAGCAGTCCGGGGGGGGGGCACACTCGAACCCACGGTGATCACGTCTTGCGACAACGCGAGATCACAAAAAACAGTGGCGAGCTAAAAAAATAAACAAAAGCAATCAGTCCAACACAACAACGATTATGTCTTGCAACAACGCGAGGGCTCAAAAGACACAGCAGACAGCACATATATTCAAGGGTGAGCATGTTCACTGTTAAAAAAAGAAAAAAGCGTAAACGCACAGTAGAACACAACGGCCGATCGCGTCTTGCTGCAGCGTCTAGGCACAAAAGACAGTGGCTGTCAAGCGCATCGGGCGAGTAAGTTACACGACAGCCGAGGCTCTGGGCGGACAAGTGACGTCAGGTTTATTGGCAGCCCTTATTACAGGAAGCAGTACATGCCGCGCTGCCATCTGGCGGTACTGCTGTACACTACATCCCCCCCACGGTAAACTAACAAAACACATGCGCCTGCACTAGAACTCATGGTCCAAAACAAAACAATGTTCACAGGTTGAGTCTTTTCAGCCTGCGGATCCTCCTGCCGTACCGCGACCGTGAGACGCGTGGCGTGGAAGCAGAACCCTGAGGTTCCTCTGCAGTGGAGGTGCTTTCCAGAGGCGTCGTGGTTTGCTGGTCTTGTGCTGCTTGGTCAGCTCCAGGTGTTGTAGTCGTCTCAGGCTGATCCGCTACTGGGGTTCCAGGAGGGTTGGCAGTGGGGGTTCCCGTCGTTGGCACCAGGTGCATCCGGTTACGCTGAAGTACACCTGTCGGAGTCTCCACCACGTAGGAGCGCGGGCGTTGAGCTAGCCCTAAGACGGTTGCTGAGGAGTTGACATCTTGCACCCAGACCCGCTCTCCGGCCTGAAGAGGCCGCAAGGTGTGAGCTGCATGCCTACGGTTGAAGTCTGACGCTTGGCGCCTCCGGTTCTCTTGGTCCCGTTGAGTGATTGTGACCGAAGGAGGCCAGGCTGGCTCCAGCAGGTGCGACGTCTTCGGCAGACGGGTCTGTAGGCGCCTACCCATGAGCAGCTGAGCAGGACTCACTCCATTTACTCCAGGTGTGTCCCGGTATGCCAAAAGTGCCAAATAGGGATCATCCGCCTTCCGCAACAGGTCTTTGACTGTCCTCACCATCCGTTCCACCTCCCCATTCGACTGTGGAAAATGGGGGCTGCTGGTGACGTGGCAGAAGCCGTAGGACTTGGCGAAGGCTGAGAACTCTTTCGCAGCAAACTGAGGACCGTTGTCGCTGCGCACCAGTCTCGGAATGCCATGGCGTGCGAAAACGCTCTTGATGCCGTTGATGACCGCAAGTGCTGTGGTTGAACGTAGACTGATGACTTCCGGGAAGCGTGACCGGTAATCCACCAGAAGGACAAAGTCTTGGCCGTTGAGATGGAAAAGATCGATGCCGACCTCTTCCCAGGGCCGACTTGGAGTGGCTGAGGGCAGCATGGGTTCCGAGCACTGCACCCTGGTTTCGGCACACGTGTGGCAGTTAGACACCAGTTTTTCTATCTGGTTGTTGATGCCTGGCCACCAGACCGACTCCCGAGCTAAAGCTTTGCATCGGTTGATGCCTTGATGCCCGTCATGGAGAAGCTCGAGCTGAAGGGCAGATGGCACGAGGATGCGGGACCCTTTCAGAAGCAGTCCCTCACAGACGCTGAGGTCTCCTTGGTACTGCCAGTACTTCTTCACATGGAGAGGCAAGTGGGACTGCCGAGGCCAGCCGTTGGCGCAGTACTGAAGCAGCAGGCTGCACTCGCCGTCGTTGGCTTGGGCCTGGCGCAGGTGCTCGAGCTGCGACGAGACGATGTCTGGAAAGGAGCGGACGACCTCTTGGGCAAAGAGCTCTACTTGATTCACCCGGTTGGATGAAGGGCAGTCCAGCGGTGCGCGCGAAAGCGTATCAGCTGTTGCCAGCAGCTTCCCTGGTAAGTAGAGTACTTGGTACTGGAACCGCATGAGCTTCAAGCGAAACCGCTGGATCCGTGGTGGCAGTAGGTCAACATCCATGGAACCCAAGAGTGCCACTAGCGGTTGATGGTCCGTCTCGAGGAAGAACTGAAGTCCACAGACGTATTCCTCGAATCTTTGCACCGCCCAGCTGGCTGCCAAAGCTTCTTTTTCTGTTTGGCTGTACCGGCGTTCCGTGCATGTGAGGGAGCGCGATGCGAAGGCAACGGCTCGACGCTCACCGGACGGCTGTTCTTGGAGAAGTACTGCCCCGAGACCATAGGAGCTGGCGTCAGCTGAGATCGTGGTCTTGTACGTGGTGTTGTAGCGAGCCACGCAGAGGTCTGAGCACAGTAGCTTCTTCAGTTCGGAGAAGGCAGACTGCTGCGCCGGGCCCCAAGTCCAGGCAGAGTTCTTGAGCAGCAGTGCTCGGATCGGCGCAGTCACCTCCGAAACGTGCGGTAAGAAGCATTCGATGTGGTTCACGAGGCCTAGCAGGCAACGGACCCCTGCGACATCTTCGGGTGGATGCATGGCTCGGATCGCTGCAACCTTGTCAGGGTCTGGAGAAATTCCTTCCGCGCTGACCACGACGCCAAGGAACTTGACACTTGAAGTCGCAAACGAGCATTTCTTGCGGTTGAGCGTGACTCCTGCCTTTGCTAGCCGGTCCATGACTTGTCGGAGACGGCGGTCATGCTCGGAGCGTGTCTTCCCAAAGACGAGGATGTCAATCATGTTCACCACACCCGTTTGGCCTTCGAGGATCCGGGACATCTGCCGCTGGAAGTATTCCGGTGCAGACGTGATCCCGAACGGCAGCCGGAGAAAACAATAGCGTCCAAACGGGGTTATAAATGTGGTCAATTCTTGGGACTCGGGGGACAGCTTGACCTGGTGGAAGCTTGACGTGCGTCTAACTTGGAGAAAACTGTAGCCTCTCCAAGCAATCCGAGGCATTGCTCCACTGTAGGAAGCACGTGACGCTCTCGAAGAATCACCTTATTGAGGTGAGTCAAGTCCACACACAGCCGATAGCCGCCCGAGACCTTGGGGACGACAACCAGCCCAGCACACCAGTCAGTGGGTGTGTCCACTCGACGAATCACGCCCTCCGCTTCTAGCTTGTCTAGCTCAGTCTTGACGACGTCGCGGAGAGGGAGTGGAATGCGCTGGGGTACGCTCAACGAGAAAGGCGTAGCATTGGGTTGCAGCCTGATAGTGTAGGCTTCGGGGAGCGTCCCAAGTCCTCGGAAGAGGCTGGGATCGAAACAAAAGTCACCCATGGGCTGTGAAGTCCTCGCGACTTCGTCGACAAACGTGCAGACGCCCAAGGCTTGGATTGCCGGGAAGCCTAGCAGCGGGACCGTCTTGGTTGCTAGGACGTAGAGAAGCTGCTTGGTTGACTTTCCGTGCCACGACAGGGTAGCCACGTAAGTGCCTATGACCGGCAGGATGTCGTTGCCTGGGCCTTTCAGCTCGCTCTTGGGGTCTTGAAGCTTCGACGGCACGCCGGAAAACGTACTGGGTACAACTGAAACTTCGGCGCCGGAATCTGCCTTGAAGGAAAGTGGGCGCCCATCGACGAGTACCTCGACGAACTTCGCGTTCGGGCGCTCTCCCGCAACTGCATGCAACTCAATGGAGCTGGCCAAAGGCTTCCGTGTGTGCTTCCCGTTTACGCGCTTCTTTTTGCGGCACACGCTTTCGAAATGGCCACTCTTGCGACAAAAGTTGCACGACGCACTGCGAGCGGGACAGTCGGCGCGAGGGTGTGACGCTCGTCCGCAGAATGGGCACAGCTGCTGCGTTGTCTTATCAGCTGGCACTTCCTTTCCCTTATCAGCTGGCACTTCCTTTCCCTCTGCCGAGTCATGAGCTCTGCGCTCGTTACCTGCGTCTTCGTGCTGACGAACGTACGTCAGCGCTTCGTGTAGCGTCATTTTCGGGTTCCGACAGAGCTTGTCCGAGAGTTCGCGGTCGAGCAAGCCTACGAGAAAACAGTCTCGGGCGAGTCGCTCTTCGACGTCGGGCGACGGATAGTTGCAGGACTTGACCATTGTCCGGAGCGCCATAAAAAATGCGTCTGCCGTTTCACCTGGTTGCTGCGTACGGCGGTGAAAGCGCGCTGACTCGTACAGCTCGTTCGGCGGGTGCACAAAGTGGTCGGTGAAAGCCTTCTTCACGGCGGCGACGTCTTTCATATCCGCCTCGCCTAGCGTGGTCGACGCGAGGACAACCCTGGCTTGCGGGCCCATACAGTAAAGCATGGACCGCACTTGTACCTCTGCCGGCGCGACGTAAAGTCCGGTAGCGAACGAGAAGTCCTCGAACTGCAGCAGCCACGTAGGCCATGAGCTGGGGTTTTCGAAGTTGAACGGCGACTTCGACAATTTTGAACGAAGAAACAGCGCTAGAACAGGTTTAAGACAAGAGGACACAAACACGCCGCTGACTAACAACCATATTCTATTGCGTTTGCACGTCAATATATACAGGGAAAAAAACAATCAGTATACACATCGGGGACAGTGAGCAGTCATCTGGTAGATCACTGTAGGAAATGTGATTGCGAACCAGTTTTTAAAGATTGTGAAGTTCTAGGCACTTGCCCCGCCACGGTGGTCTAGTGGTTATGGCGCTCGACTGCCGACCCGAAAGTCGCGGGATCGAATCCCGGCCGTGGCGGCTGCATTTTCGATAGAGGCGAAAATGTTTGAGGCCCGTGTACTTGGATTTAGGTGCACGTTAAAGAACCCCAGGTGGTCGAAATTTCCGGAGCCCTCCACTACGGCGTCCCTCATAATCATATCGTGGTTTTGGGACGTTAAACCCCAGATATTATAAGTTCTAGGCACTTATGTAGAGCAACGCCAGCGTGAAATCTTTGAGGCTTTTTGCATCCAGATAAGTGGAGACTGTTGTGTAAGCACAGCTTCGCTATCACTTTGCAAAAATGAAATGTATCTTTCAAAACGCTGATTTGGCAATGTTACAGCGCTATCTTGTTCCCCGATGTTTATACTGATTGTGTTTTCCCCGGTGTATATTGACGTGCAAACGCAATAAAATATGGTTGTTGGTCAGCGCCGTGTTTGTGTCCTCGTCTTCGTGCTGTTCTAGCGCTGTTTCTTCGTTCAATATTCTTCGCGTTATCGCTAAGGCCTGCTTCCCCCACTGCTGCAGACCTAGTTAACTTTCTCGATTACCTGGGCAAATGGGAAGCCTGCAGCCCGGGAAAGATGGGATTTCTAAGTGGCTCCACGGTGACAGGACTGAGAGTCACCATTGCCAGCACTCTCTCATTACTTCAATACCTTACAGAATCACTTGGATTCAAGTACATATTGACTTCGCGTCTCAGTACAGACCCGATAGAGCGCCACTTCGGTATTGTTCGACAGTCCAGTGGCTGTAACGCTCACCCGTCGCCAGAGTAGTTTCTGATCACTGCGAACTGCCTTTCATTCTACAACATTGCCAGAAGTGTTGGTGGTGCCAATGCAACTCCCGACATCGTCAGTTCACTGCTTAATGAGCACGACAGGACACACCAAAGAAAATCGATTACCTGCTCGTGCAAGGCAAGTTGTATGAAGCCCAGAAATGTTTGGTTTCAACCCCAGCTCCTCAAGCAGTCACCACTTGCCTTTAGTTGTGGAAAAGAGTGACTCACGACTGGTCTACTACATGGCGGGCTATGTAGCCAGTAGATGTGTTTTGAAGTTTGGCTGTTCATCATGCAGCGACCTTCTTATAAATCCAAGTGAGGCAGCAGAGAATCGGCTCCCGTCAGGTTTCACAGAGCAGTGTGACTGGGGCGGTCTTCTATATCCATCAAAGGAGCTTTACATTTTCATCTCTACACTTGAGGACCTATTCACAGAATGTTTTAGTGTCAGCGAACTTCACACAAACAGCATATCCGATGTTGTGGCCCTTGTGAGCAAGAACTTTCTTCCTTCCAACACTGTGGGCTGCACAATTCACAGTGAATAATAATAATACGTGGGGTTTAGCGTCCCAAAACCTCGATGTGATTATGAGAGACGTCGTAGTGGAGGGCTTCAGAAATTTCGACGACCTGTGGTTCTTTAACGTGCTCCTAAATCTGAGTACACGGGCCTCGCAAACATTTTCGCCACAATTCACAGTGAGGAAATTAGTCTCAAAGTTGTTTCTTTTTATGTTCTTACGCGCCTGCACTTTTTTGGTTAAAGGCCTGAACAGTGCTAACAGCACTAAGCGTCAGAGGGCCAAGCTCCTTAAACTGAGCAGGACAACTTAGATAAAAATTGTGCGCAAATTCATGACCCTTCAACTCGCTCACGAGCACATTTTGCCGATGTGTCCTGTTGTAAATAAAATGTACCTGCTTGTTTTCAAATGCAATAAGCAGTTTTGGCAGACTGAATTGTTAAAAAGTATGCGGATTCACTTCAAGGACTGGATAAGAGTGCAGGCGCATCAATAGGTTGGTAGGCGGCCGGCCCAGCGCGCTTGCGGCGCCCAGGTGAAAGTCGCAGTGGCGCCATCTTCCGTCGTCGATGCAAGTGGCCTCGCCGGAGAGCTCGCCCTCACCCCACTACCCCTATCTAGTACACTTTAGCCAGTCGGAGGCCTCGAAACGACCTTCGAACATTTGCTTTTTGTGCGCTTGTTTTCGAAGGAAGAAGTCAGCTGAGGCGGGGAATTTGAAGACAGAGAAATGCTTTTTCCGACGAGACCAAAATATCGGCGCCCGGCGGCGCCGTTGCGGAGCTATTATTTTTTGAAAATCAGTGGGTTTTTTTTTTTTTTTGCAATTTCCACAATAATTTCCGCCACCTTGGCAGGCGTAACAAATTTTTTAAAGCACTTCTACGTGGTTTTCGGTTAATATATTTTAGAATCTGATAGAAAAAGGTCTACAGAAACTGAAAATGTGATTTTCAAAAAATCAATTTTTTTTTTGCCATTTTTCGCGACACGAAAGCCGCGTCCCCCCTTAAGCCATAGTGGCTTGTCGTATGCCTAAGAGTTAGTTTGTGCCACAGTCACTTTATCGGAGCGAAGCTCCTTAGGCCCACACCCCGTCGTAAGCTCCCTTCTTTTAAGCATCGCTTTAGGTTGCAGTGGCCGGCGATATAAGAGGAAATGTTTAGGCCTTGAGCGGTTTGATTTTAGTGCACCAGAAATTCGAGGTTAAAAGAAATAAGCTCTGTGCACAACTGGTTATGATCGTCGTCTTCACTTTCGCCACCTTTATCGTGGATTGTGAAATGACGACCATCATTCTAGCGCACTACGGGCTCTTTGTCGAACGTAGTAGCAGACGCTCTCCCCACCGGGCACCGGCGCAAAAAGACAATAAAAGCTGCATTCCATTGCCGCCGTTGAAGCGCCCCGCCGCATCACCGCTCGCACCCCTCCCCCATCTGTTTCCCTCTCCCTGCGCTGCGAGTGCCGCACACTCACTCGCTCAGGTGCTCCCACCACCGAGCACAGCAGACACTCTCCCCACCCACTCCCCATCCTACCGCCTTCATGAAAGCCAGCAGCGAGATCAGGCGCATAGTCGTTTGCGTCCCATTTCTAAGGATCTTCGCTCATTGGTTGTATTCGTATACGGAACAGCTGCTAGTTTTACGAGCGAGCATTACCTTGGTGTGTTTTCAGTACTCACTCTTTGCCAGCAAGACTTTTGTTGAAGACTGGGTTACCTGCGACGAACTTTCACAGCAAACTTTGCACATCAAGTAAATGATGTGGTGTCATGTCACATAATGTTTGCTGTGGCAAATTTTTGCTATGCTTTTGCCTCCATGCTGTCATATAGCGATGTTGAACTCACTGCTTGATGTAAATGACATAGCAAAACAGTAAGTGAGTGTAGGAAACACTGGGCTGGTTTTTGTCTACCGACCAATTCAACGACTGTACATTCTGTCGCCACAGCCAACGAAAGCAGGGCTGACGTTGCTTGCCACAGAGGTGGTGCCAATGCCCATAGCAGGTTCGTCACTGCTCTCAGCAGCATAAAAAGATGGCTTCAATTTGTTTCTTACACAGAATAGTCACTAATTCAATAAAGGGGTATCTAAAGTCATTTGGTTCTGCAAAGCAGCGCTCATTGCCAAATCATTTGCAAGATCGGGATGCGATGTGATGGCGCAAATACTGTCTCAACGAGGTAGCTTGCTTTGTTTGCAAGTTTACTAATGACGTTGAGGGCTTGGAGAAAACTAATAATGTATGTATTGTGTAACAATGTATGTTAACGGACGACATAAAAGTACATATGTTAATGTGTATTAGCAAAAACAAGCGCTTGCAAAAATTGTCGCAAACGGTGTCAGCCATGGTGTCTACCTAGCTAGGCCTACCGTTCATAATTGTAGCTGTCAATGGCGCCGTTAGTGATGACACACTATTGTGGTAGGCTCTGCACTTTTCGAAAGCATGTGTTTATTGACTATGTACATGTAAAACAAAACAGCATAGTGCGAAGTTGTTTCTTTTGTACTTCTTGGTGAGTATATGAAGTCTTCCAAGCGTATGCCGGTGCACTGAATCTACGCAGGGCATACTCGCTTGTTTGGACAACCATCCCGTGTGTCCTGAATCGTCATATGCCAAAGCAGTCATGCTGGCACATCATGCGCAGCACACTGGATCAGAGCAGGCATTGCAGCACTACAGAGATCAGTAGCAGCACCAACTCGATTGCAGACAACGTAAAAAGTTACGCATGTGAAAGACCAGAATGTATAGTGACTCTAACTTCTGCCTCTCAACACTGTGAATTTCATCAAGTTTACCTTGAATAGTTGGTGTTGCAAATTCTTAATGGGGAACACCACACTGCACTTCCACCACAATCTGCAACCGCCATCTCCTTTTCCCGCATTTGCTCCATGCATGAATTGTAACGAGCAAAAGTGAGGCTCCTTTTATTAAATGCTGTAATGTCGGGAAGAAGTGTTTTGATATCAGGCATGCCTTCAAAAAAGCTGAATCACACACGCACACACACACATAGACAGAGTAGAATCTCGGTGATATAAATTTCAAGGGAGAGTGCAAATATTCATATCACCCGAAATTTCGTATCACCAAAAAACTACCAAAATCCGTTTTCAAACCACAATATACAGTTAAACCTGCCTATAACGAACCTTCATATAACGAATTCCTTGATAATACGAAGTATTTCTATTCCACGCTGTTACTCCATAGAAGCACATGTTACTCCATAGAAGCGCTCTTCATTTTCGAGGAACTGCATATAACGAAAACCTGTTTGTAAGGAATTTTGGGGGAATTTGTCAATTTCGTTATATCCAGGTTTAACTGTACAAAGCATTTATTTCCATTGAAAGAACTCTTGTATGTCTTTCTGGGACACACATGAACGGGATAAGGGATCGCGCAGCTGGCTGCCATGAACGCGTGCGTCAGAGGTTCGCTTGAGGCCAACTGAAAACAGAGTGCCAAAGTCCGCTCCACCATAGTCATAAGCGAACGATTGGAACGCTGAAACGCCTCGTGCCTTTTTATTACTTAATTGCCTTTAATCTACTGCTGTGTTAGCTGCGTACCTTTGGAGCTGCGTAGTCACTATTGACGACAACAACTGTACGGGGACCGGCAATGTGCCATGTGATGTGCTAAAAATCATGGCAATGGCAACTATAGCTACATGCTCACTGATTTAAATGGTTGCGCATTAACATCAGTCTGTCCACTTTAGTGGCTTTGTAACTCTGGTTTTGCAAAAATAATGCAGCATGTTTTTACAGATTAAGTTAAAACACGCATGTAGCTTTAATTCTGGGGAGTTTAAAAAAAATCGAAGGTGGCCTTTTTTTAAATTGATTTTCAAAATATTGCATTTTTAACAGCGAAACTGTTTTGTTGACCCTTCGCCATCCGTTGGTGTAACGCTGGCATGTCACGCACAGCAGCAGCACTTGCAACGCTACTTGCGTTCTAGCGCAGACATAATAGTAATGCAGGTTTTGGGCCAGTGGGCGGGTGGAATGGGCCACAGCCACACTGGAACGCTACCGTAGCATTCCAGTGCGGCCGTGAATGAGCATATCATCGCCCTATAGCAGAACATGGAGTGTCACATAAAGAACAATGATACAACACAGAAATCCTTAGAAAAGATTTGCAAAACATGGAATTACTTAGAAAGACTTGCAAAACACACACACACACACACACACACACACACACACACACACACACACACACACACACACACACACACACACACACACACACACACACACACACAAAAGCAATAGCTTGATGAAGGAGGGCGTCAGCTTCACTGTTTCGACGGCTTTCACGGAGTGGAGCTGGCTGCATTTTTTTTTAGAGACATGCCCTTACGTAAGCATATTTGGTTGGTGTTTGACATTATACTCGACAATTTTATTTGACACGCTCGTTAACCTAATGTGTGGCAATGCTCTGGAATATTTTGAAAATTCTGACTGTCATACAACAGAGCGAAAAATTTTAAAATTACGGCACTAATGAACAATGTGCCATATTCGCAGTTTTTTTTATTCTTAGAAATAAGGGCCCCAATACTGCAAAATAACAGCATTATGGAAATTCACGCTATTCATAGTATGCCAAGAAAAATTATGAGACCGACCAGTACCAGGGCCATTTTTAAATTTTTTTTTTTGTAGGATCTCATCAAAATCCCATTTTCGCCCAATTCTCAGAAAGTCGTTCTGGCTTAGTGGGTACTTCCAAATTTTTTTGACAAAGGCAATTTTTTTTTTTTTTTCACAAACCCAAGATTGATGTTGTTGTCCTGGGGACTCAGCAAAATATAATAATAATAGCTATAATATCTGGAGTTTAACGTCCCAAAACCATTGACTCAGTGAAATCAAAGGGGGTCGCCAGAAATGTACCGACGTTCTTATCTGAACACACCCAACACGAGTTTTGTTTGTGCATTCGTGAAAGATGGCGCCGACTAAGCTCAGTGCGACATCTCTTGAGGTGGAGCAGCAGATTCATAGAAATTTCCGGCAGGGTCTGAAGGTTTGAAGCCTTGTGAAAATATATGGGCTTTCACAGGTGACGATTTTCAACGATCCTCAAGGCAAGAGACCTCCTCAAGAATTACAACTTTTTTTTGCAAATTTTTTACTTTTTTTCGCATGAGTGAATAATTTTATAGCTATTTATGTAGACTTTAATAAAGTTTTTACATGTCCTTTACCATGAGTTGCATTGTTCGACTCGGTTCACTTAATTGTTGGTGAGTAACTAGGCCTACATGCACGGCGAAATGTGTGTATGTGCTTTCTTTCGTTTTCTGTTTTTCCAACTGCCAGTCCAGGTATAATGATAATCAGTTATAATGATGGAATTTTCTATTTTTGTCCATTCCATGGAATTTTTCATTTCTTTCCATCATTATAAGTGGATTGCACTGTGTACTCTGTTTCTCCTCTCTTCATATCATAGAGGCACATATTGCTGGCCTCAGTGGCAAGGCAGACATAAAACATAAGTGGCCGCATGTGGTGAAATGCAGCAAAAGTATGTTTAGTTTCAACAGTGTTAATATTTTGTTTGCAAAGCGATCATGTGATGCCATATTTGGGCTTTTTTGCAGCTGGATACAAGAGCTGTGAAGACCTCCACATGGCCTCTAAAGCAGTCCAGTTCATTTCCTGTCAACTTGCCCCTCTCTCATTCTGTGGGCGACGCCGCCAACGATGGAGGTTGCCTCGATGATGCTGCTGGGGCTGGTTTCTCAGGCAGTGTCAACTCTTATTTTTTGTTTGGGCACGGCTCGTGACAATCTCGCCTGCATCTCACATTCTAGTGTGTGTACCCAGCTTTTTTTTCACAAAGCTGTGTAACATCTTTGATGCAGTGGTGCCAGTAACAGGGATTCACATTCTGCCGCTGCTTGGCTAACAAAGTGTTCTGCGTTATTGTGGGAACAAACTGTATTGAGCGCAAGTGCAAATCATCCCTGGACATACATTTGGCTTTTTAGGAACTTCTGTGCTGTGCAGGCATGGCACTTTGTGTGTGTGCTTCTGGAATGTTTCACTCATGACACATGCTGCCTGCAAGCCATAACACCAAGAATGTAGGCATAGCCATGATTTTATACTGGATATTTTTGTTGTTCATTTATGCTTAAGGCGCGAACAATTTTGTTTTAAACATACAAGGGCATTGCGAATTTACTGTCATGGTAAACATCTGAAGAGAGCTTCCAGTCTGTCACCAAAATGGCAAATTGCCTTTCAACTGCAATGAAGTTCTTGCTTTTTACATGATTTTCTTTGGGAATGCATGTGGGATTTTATTGAAGCTGCGAGATTTCTTCTGTGGTTTTATATTTTTTGAAGAGACGTGACCCATGAGGGCAAGTTTTTAAGCTAGTCATTCAGGATTTCTAGTTCATTTGTCTGTAAAGTAAGCATATTCCAATCTGGCAACATACCACCACTGCTCAAATTTAGATGACAACTATAGACCTCACTATGTACTTACATTAGAAAGGCACACCAGAGCTTAGGTTAGTTCAGTGGCAAGCAGAGTCTGCACTCACACTCTTCCACTCTTTGAATGAAGCATTTTGCTGAGAAGTAGCATGCGAGTTTGCATTGTAATAGCAGTAAAAATGCACAGAAAGTAATGAATATGCAAATGTGACACTTTGATAGGTGACTGCTTAGACAAAATGCTGCGAATAATGGGCCACCTTGGCTATAATAATATGCCAGGAGGGTAAGCCTCGTGCTTTGCAGAATGAGAATTTGTGCAAGCATGCATATTTTTTACTAGTTCAATTAGCATGATGCATATTAAAGGGGCCATGACATGGTCATACAACTGTTCTCAATTTATCATTGTAACTGAGGGTGCAGGAGCCAATATGGTTATGCACGCACACAAACAAACAAACAAACTTGTCTCTCAATGCACATTTTAACTTGGAATTTCAATTGCTGACTAATCCACCCTTCTTACATACATCGCACATCATTGCATCAGGAAGTGCTAGGCTAATACTATTTTGTCAGCTTCAAAGCATCTAAAATCGCATCAGATGTCTTCTTGCTCCACATGCCCTGCACCCAATGGTGCATCAAGAGTGTTGCATGTGAATTGCTGCCACAATTTTTTATTTATGGGACAAAATCGGCACAAACTAGTGAACACCTACAGTAACTTTCTTGCGCTGACCACCAAGATGCACAGAACTCAACACGCTTGTATAGAATGATGGAGCCCCGCATTCTGGACTGCAGAAACGGTGTCTACTGAGAATGCGTGGTTTGAGGTAGCCCAACTGCACGCCTGTGCTGCCACCAATGATGTGTGATTAGATGTGGGCTGTCTCACATGAGCCCTAGTAGGTAGACGTCACCAATGCAGTCCGGAACACACCGCTCGAGCGTTCTCGACAAGTGTGTTGAGCTCTGTGCATGTCAAAACAAAGTGACACCATGGTGACAACATATTTCCAGCTCCTGCAATCGCTTCTGGCAGTTGCAGTACCCAAAGGCATGGCCTTCAGTATTGTGTTTCGTTACTTCAAGGGAACCTTTGCTGTAGATGTGATGTGCTACCATTCAACTTCAATGTAAATAAAATTCAAATGAAATTTTGTTCTCATGGCCACTTTGAAGGGGCCCTGCAACATCTTTTTAAGTTGTCAATAGTAAGTTACCTCACTATTGTATCACCTTGACTCGGAAAACTTCTGCTGGAAAAAAAATTTCACTCTTTTAAGTATAATGGGAGTTGCAGGTAGTTATGGCTCAAGGTTAGCGCTTTCTCTCTCCTTTCATCGCCACAAGTGCACTAAAAGCTACAAGGGGGGATGGCAAGGGGCCAATGCATTGCCCAAGGGTTACGCTGACGAGTGTCATGGCCTTGAGCATTTCATTCATTTTCTATTAAACTTATTGGCCGCTATTTATTAGGGGTGTGTGAATACTGAATATAGTAGCTTTTCAAATCAAATACGGTGTCGAATTAAGAAGAAAAGCCAAATATCAAATTGAATATTGAATATAAAAAATTTTGTTTCACAGGCCTCAACTTTTACAAGTTTTCATGTAAAATAAATTCTGTCGGGGAATGTGGTCGCGGGTGGGGTTTTCTCGTTTGTTTGCTTGATGTGCGATACATGCGGGCGGGGGAGGACAGTTGGATAAATTACCGTACTATGTGCTTGTTTAAGTTTCCGAACGAGCATGCAGTCATAAAAACAGAGTAGAAATGTCAGCTTTCATTGAATATAATCGAGCGGTTGGGGCGTGAAGCCATTGGAATGACCAAATTATCAAGCAGCAACTACAGTAGAACCTCATTAATGCGTACCCGCTCTAAACTTAATAATGGCTAAAACGTAGTTGCAACGAATCCCCGCGACCAAGTATCACGGAGGCTAATGTATTTGCTCACCGCTTAATCCGTAGTGGATCGTCCTGTAACTACCTGTTAAAGTGTAGTGCAATCACTTTTTGTTGCAGAAAGGTTAGCTACAATTCTCGACTGTCTGTGTGGCTAAAGCTACAATGTGCCGCAAAAGGCTTTCCGTCTTTTCTGCAAGTGCAGAGATCGGTCATTTAATGATTCCAACTTCAATGCAATTGCAGCGATGCCTTTACCATTAAGCATTAGAAAAGAACAAAGGCAAGGTGGTGGCCACTGATAACTTAATCACTATGACTTATCACTTAAAACCCTATCACGATAAGTATCTTCAGCTTGGCATCGCATCTGCTGTAGTGCTGCTCTAATCGTACTGCTCACTTTTAGGTGGCGGCAGCCCAAACACGCTGTGCCATTTTTTGCCACCTCCTTGTGCACGACAGCCAATGAGTCGCTGGTACGCAGATTGTGCGTCACTTGCAGGAAGCTTGCCGTCGCCGCACCCCTGCACAACTTTCAGGAATGGAGTGGGTACGATGAACACTCCCACATGTGTAAAATGCACACAGTGGCCTGCTGCACGCAACTAGCCAGCCTGGGACATTTGGCTTCACGTGTTAGCATGTAGCAAATTTCAGTGAAACAATGCCTGTTTTCTCTCACTAGCAGACCGTGCACAGAGACACACAGTTGTATCGGGGAAAGCCAATGCGTGTGTCTGTCCGCTCTGTCCACTCGGTCAGTCGTTGTGGGTTACGGGCCCTGTAATAGTTTCAAAATACTCCTTGGCATCACCACCGTGCACTGTCGGACGTCTGCAATTTTTTCAGCACTTTGTTAAAAAAAAAAAGAAGAACCTTGTAATGGAGACTTTATGCAACATCTGCTGTGGCATTGTATTTATTTCTTTGTTGGTAGCGCCGGCACATGTCAGGAGATGCAAATTTGTACTTGGTGGTTGATACTGTTTAGCATGTGGTTATGCCACATTTCCATCAGGTGCGTATTAATGAAGAAGTTTCACTATTTGAGAAATTGAATAGTACATATTCAATTTGTATTCGAGTATTCACACACGTCTATATATATGGTTCAAATGTGCACAGCACTGGCGCGTGGTGTCACCTTATGGCAGACACGGTACATCCATGATGATGCAAAACAAGCAACGCACAATTATTGTGCTTAAGTGCGAGTTCACACTGTGGGCTGGCCAAGGTATGTACAGCCATCAGCACACTTAACTCGAACGCTCCATTGCGTAGCCTCGACCAGCTTCGACTGACGCCAGCGTCGCCAAACGTTGGACGCGGTAGCGGTATGTTTGCAAAAGCTAACGATAGATGGAGCGCGAGTCGATTTGACTGGTAAATTTCTGTTTCTCTTCTGCCTGACCAGCGAGTCAAATACACTCACTTGGCAGGTCCGTTTTCGCCACGTTTAGCTCGAGGTTGCGTTCTCACGCACAGCCCTGAAATTCGTTGTTGTATACTTATCTTAGTGATTATCCATTGCGTGCGAGAGCTCACACACCTTTCGAGTTCGAATTCACAGTTGGCGCTTGAAAGAAATGAAATATTGGAAAAGCAGAGCAAACGCAGGTTCATGGTGTTTGTAAAAGTTGCATTATAAGTAAGTAAATAAATAAATAAACTTAAACGTGCAAGGTGCGTGAGCTGTCGCACGCAATGGTTCATTGCCGAGATGAGCATACGGCAATGAATTTCATGAGCGCGCATGAGAACGCTGCCAAACAAGCCGATTGGATCTGCCGGTCAGGTAGAAGAGAAAACAGAAATTTACACATGAAATCAACCCGCGCTCCATCTTTCGTTAGCTGCTGCAAACATGCGGTGTCCAACGCTTGGCGGCGATGGCGTCAGTCGAAGCCGGTCAAGGCCACGCAGTGGAGCTTTTGAGTTAACCATGTTGACGGCTGTATATACCTGGTGCAGACCAGCTTAGTCCTGCATCAGCTTGACTGCAGGATGCTGCCTCACTTTTATGTCGGAATAAATGAAAGATTAAACAAACAATAGTCCAAGAGTCAGGAAGAGCAAATACGAAATATTTTCTGGTGTTTTGGTAATGTACGTACGTATATAATTACAGTTATGTAACTAAATACAGTAAAACCTCGGTGATACGATCACGGCTCGTACGAATTTCGGGGTGATACGAGTTTTTCTGTGGTCCCGGCCAAGGCCCATTAGTCTACAATGTATTGGAGTACAGTTGTTGCGAACCGATTTGCACCCCACGACATTTGATACGAAGGTACGCTAGCGCACAGTTACGAACAGGTGCTGCCAGCGCTGTCGCGGAAGACGCGGCAGTCACTTGCGGACGCGGGCATGCTCGCTGCGCGACCATCAGTGGTGGGTCGTTGCCTCCGAGATAGTGCGCGCGAACCTTGGAGGCCTTTAGGCGCCTTCACGTTTAGATTAAAAATGACGTTGACATCACGCTTTTTTTTTTCTAGCGCGTTGACGCGTGCTCCTGAGCTCGAGGCAGCAGCCTCTTTGTACTGTGTTAACACGTGCCTGCCACGTTGATGCAAGCCATGTCCCCGCAATCAGACGTTCTATGAAACAAGACTGAAACATGGGCTGCGGGTCCGTCATGAAGTCCCATGAAAGGTGGACAAAGACACCAAGAGACGAAGCAGACGGTCGTGGCGAAGGAGTTTGGCCTCTTATCTATCGTGTGCGAAGCGCTTCTTAAGTCACTTTCGCCGTAGCACTTTGGTGTCATGCAGAAAAGCGCAGTAAGATTAGGAAGGGGCTACAAGCGGTCACGGGGCACAACACATCTGGTCCATTAATTACACACGCGCATGTACCGTATATTTACGAGTAAAAGTATGATCGCTGACGTCTACAAACTTTACTGGCAATCATTCAGGGCTGTTCATGACGTCGCTGCAGCCCTGAGAAACACTGAATCAAAACATATGCCAACTTTCTTTTGTCGCATACCAATTTTCCATGTTTTCTGGTGATACAAATTTTGGATGATACAAATATTTTTGGTAACCCCGCGAGATTCGTATCACCGAGGTTTTACTGTATAAGCACCAAGACTATTGCCCAAAATGTTCTCGTGATCATGAAATCGGCCAATACCTGTCGGGCCGCTGCATATTTGGTGACGACATTGTGTTGGAGAGAGCAAGTGATTTCGGTGGTTTTTGACTTGAAGTTGAAAACTTTCTACTGCATGTAGTCCAATAATATTTGGCTCACATATTCACAGGAGCCTGAACTGCAGATTGGCAACATTTTCTGATTGTTAAAAAAGTGTTGCAAAGGCCCCTTTAAGTAGACTAAGTGTAAAGCATGTTTCAAGATACCTTTGGCACAAAAAAAAAAAAAAAGACACCACCTCATGAACTTTTTTTGCACAGTAAGTTTTAGATTTTGTACCAGTGGAGTTATGAAGATCCAAAAATTTCGCTTTACTTGCTTCTAGGCTTTTTCTCTCTTTTCATTTTTTCTAACACACTGCAAGCATTCCAGTAGCATAGTGCTCCATCCATTGACAAGTTGTCATGCTGTACTTTTGCTTCTTTATTGCAAATGCCAAAACTAACTTTGAGTGGTTGTAAGATTGCCATCCACACTTGTTCATTTTCTCTACTGGTCAGCTCATACATTTTATCTCAACAAATCCAGCCAATAGCCATTCATTACGAAATTGCATATACATATACCTGTAAATAAAAGGGTAGGGAGGTTTCAAAGTACCTACAGGAAAGGTTTGGCACATACCAGTGGGTCTGTTGGCTGTGAACATGACTGAAGACACTGCTGTGAGTACTCGCTGCTGGCTAGTATGCATAGTGCAGTCCACTCAGTTGCTTTATTTTATTTAACATTTATAAAGTGATGTAGTTTGTAAAAAAAAGAAATATTATCAGTTGTTGATAAAACTACAGCTGTGACAGCCAGGAAGCTCAATCACATCGACTTGTTTTAAACTAATTAGCACAGTGTGGTTATAAAATTAGCAACAAAAGAAGTGCATAGCTCTTAAAGTATGTACAGTGCTCACTTGCTTCTTTACAGGTGATCTAAGTGTGCCACATTTACACTTATAGAAAAAACAAGCAATCTTTTGGGTTAAATTGTAGGCTGTCTGTATTGCTTAGAGTTGTAATATTTTGTCTTGGGTGTTCATGACAGTGCGATATGGTGACTGGATAGGGTTATTTACTATAGTCAAAAGTGTTGCTGGGCCTGTGTTGTGTATGACTGTATGAGAACCTGCATTTTTATTCTGAATAAGTTTTAAAGAACTTTGTATACTTCTGGCATTTTCATGGTCTTCAAGCAGAAAGCTAGCTGTTAAAGAGAAAACAGGGAGTGCTGGCTTTCTGCACTGATTTCAGTCGCACAAACACCTTTTGTTTTCAGGAATTTGCAATCTGTTCAAGATCTCACCTTTAGACAGATGGCCGCTTCATGCAACCCAACTATGCAGACAAAAATGTGTGATATTGGATAGATGTTGAGAGCATTAATGCGGGTGAGCACTCTCTGAATTGTTTCCAATCTCTAGTAGGCATGGATTTGAGTACCACGTGTAGGAAGCGTACTCGGCCCGAGGGCCTAATGGTAGTTAGGTCCCATGCCCTAAAAGGCTCTGGGCTTGAGCTTGTTCATACAGTTTCATTACTGGAAACAACGGGAAAACAATGAAAAGACAAGAATAGACAGGACCAACAGGCAGGCAGTGCTTGGTCCTGTCCGTTCTTTCTGTCTCGTCATTCTTTTTAGCGCTCTTTCCAGTAATGTCCCATGCTCATTAAAGTTGGTTATGTGTTACCATTGTTAATTGGGATGGACAATAAGCCAGGTGTGGACAGAAAGTCTTTTCATTTTTGTGGTCTGTAATGAAGTTTGCGATACTCGATTGCCTTCATGTCATGTGTCGACCAAGTGAAGTTGAGAAACTGGTATTAGTAGCAAGAAATTGTCACTAGAACACCAATTTATCATCTGAGGGGTTCTGCTTTCTCCCCTGCTTGTCGTATGAGCTGTGCTTCATGAAGGATGTTTTGGCTACTTCCTGCTGTTGGGCCTGGAATAGCTTAAATAATTGTGGTAATCATGAAATAAAAACCTTGTCACTTGGCTGTTGCAAGCTAGGTGGAGTTGAATGGGTTTACCACTTAACATTGCAGAGGGATCCTGTATCTTTGAACAAATTTTTATGAAAAAAGATATACCTGTAAATTCAGCATGTAATATTTCACTCTAAATATTGACAACACTTATTGATTGCAGACATCGCATATGATGCACAGCAACATTCGTCATAAAGATTCTACATATATGAGATCAGTACTGCCTGTGAAGCTTTCATCAAGCTTTCAATGTGTTGCATGAGAATTTCTAGTGAAACATAAGCTCTGAAATGATGTGCATGAGCTTGACACAAACTTTCTACGGATGAATTTGCTACTGCTGTCTCTCTTCTCCAGAACATGCCCTTGAGAAAAGCATTCGTGTGGCTGTTCGCAGCTTTTAATAAAGCTGCATGTATTATACTTCTTGAATACGTAAGCAGCACTCGCCTCTAAGAACATTGTCATAGTGAATACAGAGAGCCAAATCATTAAAATGTGCTTTTATAGTTGTTTACAGCAACCTTCACTTGATAATGCGGCAAGCATTTCCCTGGCCTTCGGCTTGTGCACTTACTGAAAAGGAACATATTGCTTTAAAAAGTCATTCATTTTTCGCAACTTATAATTGCAGCTATAACATGAACCTTAACAGTACAGTTATAGTGCCCAGAATATATTCTAGGCACTAGAGTGCTGCTGATGCTTCCTCTAAGAGGAAGCATCAGCACCTTGTTCGGCACAATGTGTGTCACATCTTTGTGGTTTAAATATAAATGGAACTATTTGCTTTATCATTCTACAAAGCACTACAGTATATACTCAACACATGTAGGTGATGCCTGAGGCCTTCTGTGAATGTGCTTGATTTTTACCCACATCATTAAATTATGATCAGTATGTGCCAGATAATTACGTGCGAGGCTTTATATTCTTGCGAGCTATAAGTGTGCTACAGTCGTCTCAGAGGCCCACTGTAACAAAAAAGTTGGTCTGAGCAGCCATGTCATTATATAAGAGACTGACCTTAGATGACTTTTCTTGAAGCAACATATAGCTGTTAATCATTGAACAACTGAGTTGAACGGGTAATATTATAAGGAACAAACACTGGTCACTGCCTAGGTATGTACAGGGTATGCCATAATTACTGTCGCGCCCATCGATTGATAATTGTGCCTTTGATCTTTAACATTTCTTCAGTCCTTCTGTATTTCAACTGTGCTTGATGCTGGCTTGCTGATTTTTTGGAAAACTGCATGATTTAGCCCTCATCAACCCAAAACTCACTGAGCAAGGCAGGGCATTCTCCTTCCATGTTTGCCAAAATTGTAAAAATTTGCTGCAAGGTTATTCAGCAAGCTCTCAAGATGACATACTTATCGACTGTGGGAGACTGTCGCATCTCTGCAGTCATGGCCTCTAGTCACTCCAGGCAGCCTTGACTGCCACCCCCAAGAGTGTCCGCCAGCGTCCAGGCCAACCCCCAGTCGAGGCACATGCTCCTATCACCTAGTGTGTGCTCAATCTTCTCTCCTTTTCTTCTCCTTGTAATCCCTCTGGCGGCCATCCTCACACTGCCCCTCCCTCTATAGAGGCGATGGCACTGGCTCATGGCAGCCTGCTGTGACAGTGCCCCCTCTGGCAGTGAACTACCATTGAGCTGGTGCACCAGGCAAGGATTCGACGGGGCAGGCAATGCCCATGACACCAAGGTCTTGCAGGAGCTTGTGGAACCTAATGGTAGCATCCTTCTCCGACATACCTGGCAAAGATGCAGCAGACCAGGTAGTGCTGCTCGGGTTAGAAGTCTTATGGCGCTTGCGGGTCCTAAACCCTTCGAGGTCCTGGAGAATCCCTCAGGTCCTAAACCATCCCCGAGCTCAGACGCCCACCTGGTCACCCTCCCTAACCTCGCCCAGATGCACCCAGCAGGCACCCAGTGGGTGCAGCTGCCTACTCACAGGCATGCAACTGTAGTAAGGCCGGCCAGCCACCTTAGGTGTGCTGCGTATGGGGGGTATGGCAGGCACCAGATGCCCCATGTGTGATTCCTCCTCCTCCTTCTCCTTCGTTGTCGGCTGGCCCACTTCTGTCAGTGCCTCCGTCTTAGTTCTCCTTGCCACCCGTCTCGATCTCTTTCTTCTCCTCATCTTTGTCTTCCTTCTCATGAGGCTCGCGACTTAAAGCACACCCAAGCACCACTCGCCATTTTCGTCTTCCTCCATGATCATAATGAGCATTACAAAAGGGTTGTACTCATCATAATCTCTTTGCGCTGGTGACTTTCCGTTTCTTGGGCTAGGTCTCCCTATCTGCCTCGTCATCCATGGCCAACTCTTTGTTGCTACTATCCACGTCCTTTCTGACAGTGTCATTGTTTTTGGTGTCCTTGCCCTCGGTGATGCCACTCTGAACAGCGGTCTCGGTGGCTTGTTCATGTCCTGTAGCTGTTGCAGGGTATCTTTGCAGCCTAGGTACCTTAGCCATCCTCCATTTGCTCCTGTCATCAGCCACTTCCGCTGTCCTTTGTTGTCATTGTCACTGTTGTGCTTGACAGCCATGTCAGCCGCTCGAGGTGCACGCCATGTCCAGTGCCTTCCAGCAGCCCTGGATGTGTCCTGGGTCGCCCTGGAGGATGCAGCGGAAATGGTGGCTCTCATACTCAGTGGCCCTCAAGTGCAGCCACTCGCAAGCGAAGATCATCACACAGACTGGGCAGCGTCACCCACATGCTGCGAAACAGGCGACGTGGCCTCCCCCATGAATGCGGTTTTTTCTGGAATGCAGCATGGGCCCGACGTTGTAGGCACCAGTGTGAGAGACAGCCGTGTCTTGGGTCACAGCCTCCAGTCATGCCAGGGCTGCCATGCCCAGGAGCAACCACCAGCATCCAACCTGAGGCACAGCCACAGCATGCGCACCTCGTGCGCCATGTGCACTTCGTCTTTTTCCCTTTTTTTCTCCTCAGCATCCCTCTGGCAACTATCCCCACAAGACCAACAATCACAGTGTTCTTCTTTTTGCTGTGGTGATTGCTCACTTAGAGAATCCAGGGCAAGCCTTGGCAGAGCATCATAAGACTGGCCTTAGGCCTGAATGTGTTGCTGACAACAATGATATGCGTTGCACGAAGGGATCTCAAGATGTTGCACTACACACTCCACAAAAGACATGGACTTATGGGCATAGAGAAAAAGGGAACGTCTTGGAAAAATGGCAGTTGCTTCAGAGGGAGAGCACGTCGCAGCTGTTTTCACCAATGAAAAAATTTTCTAGGTGGAGGCTTACCACTTCGCTTGTATCTCTCGTGCACATGGTTCGACATCCAAGGTGGCTGATGCAGCCAGCCAGAGATTTCTCTAAAGCTCGCCATCTGGCACTTGTCATGGTTTGGGCTGAAATAAGTACCATAGGTCACATTTCTCATGTTTTTGTGCCAAAAGGTGCAGTTACGAACACTGAGGTCTAAATTAAAGAAATTCTAAAGTTTCATTGCTGCTTAGGTCCCACGTTCTGTTCCGCAAGCAGTCTTGAAATCCACAGCAGCAGGACAGCGCCCCAGCACACAACTCGAATAAGAGCCAGCACTGCTATCACGTTCACACACATAACGTTATTGTACCTTAAGAGTGGCTGGCAAACTCGCAAATCAAACTGTGTATGGGCTGTTAGAAATATTGTGTCCATAAGTGTACTAGACATCACCAAGATAGCTTGGTGGCCACAAGTGAAGTATACAGGGAGTGTTTAAAGAGCCCCTCACCATGTTCCATTGCAAATTTCGGTTAATTGCTAGAAGTCGCAAAGTGCTGTCTGGGGAGCGTTTTACTGAAATATTTTTTAAATAAGTTCATTATTGGACACATTAGAAGTTGAACTGCCCTGTTACCATGCCTCCAGGAGGCAAGCTTCATTGCCAGAGGCTACACTCTCACTCTGCTTCAGCCAGCATCTGCAAGGGGCGAAGCACCCTTCTGTTCATTAAAGTGCTCAGGGAGGGGAGCACATCACGTCGACATAAAAAGCCGCGCCTGCATTTTTCTACATTTTCTATTTTTCTCCTCAACACACTTGCAGTGGCAGCATTGCACGTTCCACATTGGATCAAGAACCAAAGTCACATGTCATGGTCAGTGCCGTTCCATGACAGGTATTGATACGCATGTATAATCGCAGAGTGGCCATGTAAGTTCCAAGGAATGCCTGCATTGTAGGCATGCTTGCATGCAACCTTTCTCTCTCTTTCAAGGTGCAGCTTTCAAGGAGGCCTTCTGTTTTAAATTTCGACCACTTTGCACCACGAAGTCATTTCATAATTTGCAGACACAATGGCTACTGAGCAATCCGTGTGCTGCATTTTTTTTAATCAGTGCCTAAACCTGGTGAGGAAGCCTTTAAAGGGATTGACCAAAACCAAAAACAGACGTTCTGCATAAAATGTTGTGTTGCATCACTAATGTATAAGTTAAACGTTCTGCTAAAGTTTTTTGAGATTATTTATCCTCAACTATACTATTCGGCATAAGCCTTGTGTCAGTATATATGACGCACCTTGGGCCAAAAATATTCTGAATCTCAAGCTTAAAGGCCAACTCCGGCGATTTTTCGAGGTCCATGGATCTCAATAAAATTCGCTGGGTACGTTCTTTTTCACGTTCCCGTTATTTATGCCAAATTACAAGCTGGAGACGTACGCAGATTCATTGCAAATGAATTTTATTGATTGCCCTGACTCTCCACCTCGCTTCCCAGAATTATTGGCAACATTGTGTGCGTGACGTCATTTGTGTTAAAGCGGAAGTGACGGAACCGAGGGGCCCCTAGAGCGTCTGCTATCCGCAAGGCAACAATCGCATGTGTTTGGCGAGCGCTTCGTTGGCTGGGCGTGTGAATTTCAGTTCCTTGTGGTAATGCGTGCGATGGGTGGCAAGTGGTGTCGCATTGTGGGCTGCACACGATTCCCCGTTAGCAGTCATGAAACACTCGCACCTAACGATTACCCTGCGTCTCTATATTAGAGTGTTTTAGCTAGCAATGCCGATTTACTGCACGGAAAGTACGGTAGTACCGTACCGGCTAAAGAATGCACATGCATGAACATCACCTAAACACTTTCCGTAACATATACAGGGTGCACCGTGACCGGGCCTATCGGTATACGGTGAGCTGCGCATCATGCGAAACAATATAACCTAATCTAGTAACGTTGGTGTGAAAGGTGGCTCATACCTGGCTTATACTAAATTCCTTCGGCCCTACCAACGCGATGTTCAACACCGCTATTGCCAAACTTATGCACTCTTCCCATAACAATCTTAAGAAGCTTTAGTTAGTCTGCGTACTTCTCAGCGATAGCATTTTACCCGATCACGGTTCCACAAACTTGAGCTACCTGGACAGGTGGTGCCATCTGGCGGTGGAATGCGCAACCAGGCAAGCAAAGAGCTAAACAGGTGTGTTCCACTTCACCGAAGAGGAATGGCCATTATAGTTGGCTTCCAAATGCATCGGAATCGCAGCTGTCATTTTCCAACAGCTCAGCTTGTGCACGTGACGCGGTCAGTCACACACAAGATTTCCAACGGAGTCACCTTTCAACTGAGCGTCTGCTCTTCGCAGCTTTCATACTACGCGCTGGTGGGACCGGCTTGCCTTGCATGATTTCCGGTTTTGTCCCCACTTATACTTCACGCGAAGACAGTATGCTCGGTTGGGTTTCGGTTTCAGTGTGCGCTTTTTTGCTTATTTAAAATTATTCTCAATTTACCGAATATTTCTGCTATCGGGCCTATGACAGGAGCATCTCAGGAACATAAAAGCACCATTACTTTGACATGGCCAAAAAATCGCCGGAGTTGGCCTTTAAAGGGGTCATGAACCACTTTTCCAAGTAATGATCTAATGACCTCAGTATCAGAGTTTACTGCCTCCCGAATCGATTGCCGAAAAATTTCTCGAATCCGTCAAGAATGAGCGGAGTTACGGGGGTTTGGCGCACGCTCTCAGCCCTTTCTCTCTTTTCTCGTGCCGACGAGCGCACTGGAAGCTACATAGGGAGGGATGGCACGGGGGAAAGAAGTTACGTCAGCGCGCGTCATGAAACGCGATCGCTCTCCCGCTGTGATTCGCATGCGCGAGTGCGGGTACCATGTACTGAGGAGTGCGGCGCCGGCAAGTGGCGGCACCCCGCGGCAAGAAGCGTATCTGATCCGAACGCCGCTCTCGATTTACGTCGGCTATCGGCCAATAAGCATGCTATGTCTCTTGCTACGTAAACTGGCAGATCCGCGACGTCAACATGCAGACGCCCCGCCCACCGACAAGAGTGAGAACTGGCCTCTGTTTGAAAGGAGGGTGCCTGGGGAAACGGCAACTTCGCGCTCCGCTTGTGGCCTTTACGCGGCGCGCACGACTGTAATATTTGGCAGAGCAGTTCATAGCCATGTCAGCTTTCCACAGGATGTGTTTTCTCAACAAGTCCAAGGGGTGCTTCATGACCCCTTTAAGGAACAGAACCTCCTACAGAAAGACTAACATGTGATTATACAGCTCAATTCTTAAGCAGCCTCCCGTGCTCTTGCTGCATAACCTGCGTAACAGTAGTTGTGAATGTGTGGCCTGCTTCAGCGAATATTGTTGCCTGTCAGGCAACGAGATATTATGCTTGATGACCCGTAGGTACCACCTGACAAAGGGTACACCATCCAACGCCCATGCCAAAGGCGTGTTGCTAATTTGCTTCATGTGTTTTGGCCTTTAGAGCGAAAAAGAAGAGAAATAAGGAGCTCCAGAGTAAACAGGCTCAGAGCTCACCAAATCTAAATAAGATTCCATCTAGTGTCACTTGTACTTTTATAGTTACCCCACCCCCCCTTTCTTTTTTTTGCACGCCTGATCACGTGGCCTCGAGCATTATGCACACAGGAGGATCACTCTCATTAAGTTACCATCCATCTCAGCTCACCTTCATATGCGTTCCCTCCCAATCATGGCTTACAGCACGATGGCCACAATCTTATCACATTCTTATTTTATACAAAATATCAGGGTGATGGCAACAGAAACAATGGTAGTGAAAATTCACGTGCAATGTCCACATAATTGCATTAATGGAGAAAGAGTTCACCATGCATAAGTGCATTAGCCCGATCACATGGTTGCCTTGGGGTTTCTTCTTTTTATGATTTTTCCCTGGCACCAGCATTTGACCTGGTACAGAGTATTAATGCAGGCTTGTTGGTACATACTGAACTACGGGTAAACAGTGCTACAACGGGACAAAGCGCAGTGAATCATCTGTTAGCATGGCTTCCATTGAATGTAATCTTCGTGCATGTACTATAGTAAGGGAGCTGTCATCATATCTTTTTGTTCATTTTATTCTTTTTCTGTGAGTATATATTCCGCTGCGGAGAAATAAAAACTTGTCAGTCAGCGCTTGGTCCTGTCCCTTCTTTCTTTGTGCCATTGTAGCGCTGTTTACCCATTGTTCAGCTTTTGACCACACATATTAATGATGCTGGCTGCACCACTGACTTCAAAGGATGACAATCTACACTGCATCTTTCCGCTCAGCGAGAAGGAAATAACATAAACACTAGAAGAAGAAATGATGAACTGCACACTGCTTGTAAAGATGCAGATGTACCAACTTGCCCAACGAGGTAGCATACTTCAGTTCGATCTGCACTGGCCATACCGCCACACGCTGCTGGCTGATAGTTCACATTGCAACAGAACTATTGTGGACCTTCCCTTTGCAGCTTTGGTCTGTAAACACACATTGCATATGTGTAGCAACCAATGACCCAATGGACTGCCAACTTTCAACGCTTGTGACTACACTTTAGGAAAATAGGAGCACGAATTGAGTGTTCAGGCAATCGTATGATGAGAAACAGTTGAACAGGAAATGTCATTAGAGCCAACATTTTGACATGTAGGCTTGTCTTCGTCTGTGCAGCAACTACCTTCCTTAGTATCCTGTTTATGTATGCCTTTCTCGCTCTCCCCCAACTTTAAAAGTGGAGGAGGAGAAAGCCAGCTTGGGTGCAGTGAAGGTAGAATAAAGAAAGAAGGGGAGGAAAGAACTATTGAGGATAGAGAGATTGCTGTGACAAATGGGGGATGGTAGTTTTAGTAAAATAAAGGAGGAACTAAAAGGGCGAAGCAGTACAAAGGGTGTATACCAGATTTGGTGTCCTTGAAGGGGTGTAGGAAGGAAATGAGTTGAGGTTGTGCCAAGAAATGCATCACAGGTTGGCCAGCAACTGAAAATGTGAATTTCATGGTGAGCATGGAAAAAAAAAAAAGAAGCCTTTGTGAATAGGCTAAAGGGAAGCTGAAGCACTTCTTAAAAAAAAATGACATTGGAGTGTGTAATGACAGTTTGATCCCTGCTGAATTTGAAAACCGATGTGGGAGTCCTTAAAAGTGAACGCAAATAAAATGTTTTGTCAGAAAACGGTGACTGCAGCCGCAGGGCTTCTTGAGATGCTCAGCGAATGTGGCACATCATCTTCTGTATGCCGTGTCATCTGCAACAGCGGCACTGTTGAAGCGGCGCCTCTGCGATTAGCTCCGGCAACGGCACCTAGCCAGAGCTTGTCACGGAGGCCATGGTTGAAGATACGCGAGATGCTTGTTCACATTGTGCTGAGCTCTTTTACGTTATGGCAGATGTTATAATCCAGCTTCATAACTTTCAGCTTCTCTGTCTTTACTAAAGCCTCTGGTACATAAACAACGCTCTCGCAGTTGGGATCAGTGAGCGGCAGTAGCATTCTGTTGGAGTGTAGCGCGGTTCTGCCAAAGGAACTGAAGATGACATAAGTTTCCATGCCCACACTTTTGCCGTGCTCGCGCAGGCGGAGCAAGACAAACTTATCCTTTCGCGTATTTTAGAGCTCCTGCTGCAACAACCAAGGGAAAAGTTACATCGCCAGCAGTAATATCAGTCCTTGTAAACCACGAATTTTTAATTAATTCTAAAACCACTTCAGTTTCCCTTTAGGTGTGACTGGTCCTAGTAACAGAAGCATGGAATTGTCTCATTGCTTTTTTGGCAACTGAGGAAATTATGGACAGCAGCAGCACCATGAAGATAAGGTGGCAGACTTGAAAAGGCCACCTTATCTACTTGATCTTGGGTCATAAATCGAGCAACGGCTAGTGAAAAAAAAAGAAAGCAGATGTAGCACTATTTTCAAATTGACCGTCTTGCTTACCGAGCAGTATCTCTGGCCCTAGTGTTTTCCATGTTTTCTTCAGCTGCTGCCATGCAGTGACACCAGCATTGTGCTTCTGCAGTGACGCCACTGGTTAGCTAAGTAAAAGTGACAGATGTTATGTTGAGCAGTCCACACCATTATATGTGAACTTGTGGCTAAGTGTCAAAAACACCTAAGTGCCCATAAAGACAAGATCTTCTTTTCAAGACTTTACCTTTTTTAGCATGGTGACTTTTAGCTGCATAATACTCTTCATTGATATATGCATATCTGTAGTCATATAAATGTATTTGTTTTTTTTTAAACCTGATTTACTCCAATTTTTTGTTATGGTGACTGTCGTACTAACAGCTTCGCTGTTGAACATTTTTAACTAATATTACACATGTAGCTATGGACCAGGGCAGTTGAAAAATAATATCTGCAGTAAGGCTGAAATCTGCCCCAGTTCATTGTACAGCTTATGTTACTATTATGCTGCCAAGCCATCCCATATTTGTGTGTACTGGTAGCAAGTTACTGCTGTAAGCAGAATATGCCTACTCGGGAATTTCTCATTCATGATTTTTTTTTTTCTAACATGCCTGATGGTCTTCAGACATGCCGTAAAACTGATGACGAAGTTGTGGTCACTGACCAAGTGAAGGTGAAGAAACATGCGGAGACATTTGAGTGTGATAAGGGAACCCAAACCCTCATGGGCCTCAAATCATTGCAGGATCTTTTTTTCTCTACCTTGATTTGGTCAGTGACCACAACATCATTATGTTACCTAACCAGACAAACTTTCGCTGAACTTTTGATAACATGGAAACACTTGGACAAATTTATTTTGAAACATTTTCTGAAGGACAACTTTAAAGTGTAAGGCTATTTGAAAACAAGCTGCTACTGAGGCCTGTGCTCACAAGTTTACCACTCCTCTTGAGAATCAGCTGGGCTCATTTTTAACAAAATATATATGTCTTATTTGACTGTGCAGCAGTTCAGCCTCCTAGCATGCCTGTTCTGTATATGGAAGATTGCTCTTATAATATGTACATATTTGAAAATAATCAACTTTGGGCTTGTGTTGCGAGAAATAGGTCAGAAATATGTATTTAAAACCTAATGATTACCCTGGAAAACCGCTGTAAAGTCTCTTGAAACTTTAGATAAAGAGCCTTCACGGAATTTTGTCTTTGCAGACATACAAATGGAATGCATGGATCACATGGTGATGATTGTGTCTGCAAGTTAGTATTACACTGATATATGCGGTGAAAACTGCAAAAAGTTTAAACAAAAGGTTGTGTGCCGTTCTCAGAGGAACCACTTGAGAAACATCACACATGTAGCACTTCAATGTCAGATACGTGTTTCCTGAGGCTCACAAATAGCCAGCAGCGGTGTAAAGAGCTGGGGCATTCCCAGCATGCAAAGTAGCCTTTAGGGATGTGCCACGCAGAAGGAGGGAAAGATAGTGCTGACTGCAGTGACCTTCTTGCTTCAATTATTGTATCTGCACCACACAGCTAGGAGAGAGACAAAAAAAACCTTGGCAGACCACAGTGATTCTCTTAACTCGATTATTGTGAATAGCAGTTGTGAGGCATTTTCTTTTAACACTTTATTTTCCCAGTTCCCCTTTTTATGCACTGGTACATAATCTTCTGCCTGATGTTTTCGAGGCACACACAGTCACTCAGAGGCTGCTGCTTTTCTGACTTGCCTTTTTTACCTCAGTCAGCCCCAAGCGGCACATCTTTATCTAGTCCAATGGCAAGTGTCTTCTTTTTCTCCAGTGGCATACTCCACTGATGGCAAGAACCAGCACAGAAGTCACTTTTAAGCGAGCTTTCTCTGACTGTTCTCTTCCACATTTCCTGAAGTGCTGCCTTGCATGATGATGTGCTTTATGTGGCTTGTAGCAGCAGCTGGTGCATGACACTATAGCATAGCCATGAGCCAAGGCATGTGTGCACAGAGGAGTTTGGGAAAGGGCAAGCAGGACACCCAGAACACAAGTAGAGGAGCATAGACTGAGATAGAGTCACCTAGCACAGTTTATGCTTGACGATTGCAGTGTCACGACATGCATATGTATCAAAGCTTCAGGAAAGATAGTGGGTTAGCTGCAGGCACGAGTAGACTCGGAAGTTTTTATGTGCGCAGTATGGGGCAAAAGCACCTGCTCGGCATCAAAGAGATCGAGGAGAGGAAGGATGGGCAGAAGAGAATGGTAATTTAGAGTGAAGATTGTGAGGGGCATTCATATAGAAGCAAGAAGCCAAACATTGACATTTGGCTGCCATAAACAGCAAATTGCATGACCGACACTTTGTGATGTACTCTATGTGTAAGTGGTTCTTCATGTGAAACACCATGGCTAAACATGGCCTGGACCAATGTTAAGTAGCTTTGCCTAATGTTTATTCCCTTATTGTGTGGAACCCACCAAGTCTTTTTATACTCTTCTCTAGCCTCTCACCCACTGTGCTAAAGTCCATTCCTTACTACTGCATGTCATTCTGTGCAGCACGGAAATTCACTCGCCCGGGGCGCTGACACATTCCGTCCATTTTCTAGCTTATAATGGTTCATCGTAGTAGTGGTTATATAGCTCTGTTTCATGACACATCGGTAATGGCTCAATTTCCCACTCCACCATACAATTATGTTTATGAGAATCATTCACAATTTTTGCAAACAAGAAGGCATGGTAAGGATGTCACTTGCAGATATTGGTGGAGGTAGTCCACGAGTTTCTCCTTGCACCATCGTGGCCTTGCAGCATTTGATTTCGTTCTACCTCTTCTACTGCTAAACCCCTTTTAAAAACATTACTGTAGAATGCTCTCTCACTGGTCTTTTACTGCTTCCAGTGTATAATCAAAATTTGTGACAGTGCCTGATTTCTGTTCAGTTTTCCTAAATATTTCTCAAAAGATGTCGTTGGCATCAAAGTGAAACTAGTTCATTTCTGTATTTTTGACTGTGTATTTTTGTCGCTTATCATGTTGCATATTTTACTGCAATAAAAATATTGGTACACCTAGGTCGTATTTCCAGATTGTGCTCAGTAAAGAACATGCTGAAGGGACCATAAATCATTGTGACTATGGTAAGTAAACCTGCCCAGTCGCTAGACAGTGCTGTCATGAACAGCTGATTTATGCATAATTACCATACCAGGCAGCAGTGACCTCACACTTACACTAAAAAATTTCCACTTGCCCATTCATTTAACATCTTGAAGTGCTCTTTTCATGTTTATTGTGGAGCTCTGAAACAGGATGCCCATTGGCTGGATTTCTTTACACATTGCAACTTATTGGTGCCTCCAGCCACATCTTGCGCATTATGAATAGTGCCACTGTATTGACTAATGTGACTTTGCTGAATAAAAGTTGTAAATGTCCGTCATCTCAAAGAGCGCAATAAAGTACACGAGTTTTGAGTTTCTAGTCTTGAGCAATAATTGTCTGCTCAAGTTGAGGAGGCCTCCTCCGGAGTAGACAATACAGTCATGTTTTTCATCTTTCCTGTGTGTTTGCGTGCTCCAGGGCCTTAACTACACACCTATGAATCGTGCAAGCGTTGTGCAAATGTAACCATATGTCCCATCATGTGTTGGTTTACAACATTGGCCATCCAATCTAACTTTACAGCACACTTTGCTGGGCCATGTTTTTGTTTATTAAGCAGTGACGAGTGTTCATAAAATGTGAAGATTTAGAACATGAAGTGTCAACATTACATTTGTTAATAGAAACCAACAGATCATGATACCAAGGAAGGTATAGGGTATGTTAATTGTACTGTTTTAACTGCATTGTAGTAATTACGATATAAATGTGAAGAAAGTAAAGTGGACGAAAAGACAACTTGCCGCCGGCAGGGACCGAACTTGCCACCTTCGGATAACTCGCCTGATGCTCTACTATAATTGAGTTACAGTGGCAATCGTCCTCACGTCCACTTTATCGGATGAGAGGATGCCAGCTAGCAAAAAAAGAGTGTTCCACACTCATATCTAATGTATAAATGCACATAAATAATGGGAAATACAATGACAAGAACAATAGGTATGTAGAATTACTTCAAAAATGCATTATTTAGAAACATGTCTCATGAGCCTTTACTTGTACTTTCCAAATTGATTGTTTTTGCTCTCAGCTATGTTTCTGCATTAGATTTCCACGTGAACTATGACAAAGGTTAACAGGAAATGAACTGCAGCTGGTATCAATCAATCAGTCAATCAGTTTTTTATTGTGTGTTATACATATAATCGGTTATTATTATGCAGGTATTACCCCAGAGTCTATTCAAGGGTTGTGGCAGGGGTCCATTTTTTAATTGAAGTGGTTAGTGTCAAACTACGAAGCTAATAAATACAAAGAAATGCGAGTAAATACAAATAAATACAAATGTTACAATATCTTTGGTACAAATGCATGAAAAACTTTTTTTTTTTCATTACCTCAGTTACTCTTGTTTGTTATGTAGATGAACGCAAGCAAGTTGCTTATATAAATAAAATGTTGCGCATGATGTAATGCTACAAGGTAAAGTGTTCCATAGTTTCACGGCAATATAGTCGTGACAATGGTCAAGGAAGCTAGGTGTCACTGCAGCTGACATTTCAAAAAATGGGCTTGTCTTCATCAGGGTAATAAAGGTGACATTGATTGTTATGAACAGATTGCACGTTTGCTCCCCTACCACTTTTGAGAGCAGTGCCTTTAAAAGAGTTTTTTAAAGAACTAACTTTACTTGGTGCCTTACTTTAAAACCTCAATAAAGGGGCAAGGTGGTGGTTTAACTGTTTGTTGCTGCTACAAGTAAGCAGCCTCATGATGCTTTGTGTCAGAGACACACACCCTAGCTGGAGCGTTGATAAGAAGTACTTTGAAACCCCTTTGGAAAGCACTGCTATCGTACATGCAAGAGGTATGGCAGAGCAACCTGTTCACACCATTAATCACATTTTGTGCCACAACTTTGAAATGCGGAAAAAGTAACTAGGATAGATGCAGTTTTTAAATGTTTTTAAATGTGACGTACCATTTGACACACCAGCTTTGGCAGTTGTGCAAGTGATTTGTAAATTGGGCAATTGATTTTTACTTATGAAGTCATCAGTCCTAACAGAACAGAAAAATTCACCAGTTTGAACAAGACACCCTTGGTCCTATGCTGTTTACGCTGCAACCCTACACCCTTTGCGCCGCAAAGGGTACATTACAATGTGCGACGCAGAGGAGAGAAAATGACGTTTACGAACAACCAAAATGGCTGTGAAAAAGCGGGATCACCATACACAATCTTACCACAATCGCGTTGTTGGCGACCAAGGCTTCAGCGGCTGCGGCAAACGTGTTGCATTTTCGATTCTAATTGGCAACCACGAAATGCGTGGGTGCTATCTATGATCGTGTGATAGCGACTGGCGCCAAAGTTGCGACAAGCAGTGGTTTCATTTTCGCTGCGTGCCTTCTGACTGTGCAATAGCGAGCCAGGTTTATTCAGCAGCAGATGCGGTGCTCAGCAGTTTCATTTCAACTCTGGACGCAGGCCACGCGTGTGCCTTCGGAATTGCGTGGGCGCTATGATCGTGCCTTTAGCAACAACGGTCTCATCCAGAGCGGATGCAGTACTCAGTAGCTTCATATTGACTTCGGGCAGTGCACACGCAATGTCACACAACTCAAACATGGTTGAACCTGTTGAAGATGAAAAGCATCAGCAGTTATCCGCATGCGGGCATAAAACTTGCTTGCTAGATTGTGATCAACTAAGGATCAGTTGCTGGTCATTTTTCCAGTGAAAAATTGATCGTCACGTGCATACAGTGGTGTTGGTGGTGGTGGTACATAATAAGGGATGAGTTCAAGCACATTTCGGCTTAAAACCCTTGGGTCTTTAGCCGCGGTCACATTGTGAACGAAGTCGCGAATGGCGAAAATTGCGGCTTTTACACTGCTCTTATGCAAAATAAGGACTGGAATTGCGCATTCATCAAAAAAATGAAAATGCATTGATGTATAATAGACACTTGTTTATTGTTTTCTTGATACTTTCGATAATTTGGCATTTGGTTTATTTGGACATTTTTTCCAGTCCCGTGAAATCCGAATTAACGAGCTTTTACTGTGTATATACTCACATACACATATGCATGCACTCACATTTGGGGGTGTTTCCCCTCTTCCCAAAATGAAATCCTGGCTATGCCCCCCGCCATTGTCGTATCTCTTTACCGCCCCCCCCCCCCATTTTTTAATTAGCTTTACCCCCCCCCCCCTTAATTTATCATATGTGATACAAGAATCTGTAGTTATGCCTTGTTCTGTGGAAAAGATTTGTTTCATCACAGAAAAACAAATTCCATAGCAAAAAGAAATGTTTGCACCCTTTGTTAGCACTATTATAGGCAATAAACAGGTCAGAAAATAAAAATTCCAGTGGTCGTATGGATAAAAATAGCACGGGGCCTGCCTTCTTGCAAGAGCTAATAACAGCAGCAGTTACAAATAATTTTCAGACACATCGGAAGCAGTTTCTTTTTTCTCTGCTTTTTTGGAAGACAATGCAAATTAAAAGCTAACATAAAGCCAAGGACTATAATTGGTTTTGTCTAGATTTTGAAGATCTCAGTTAGTCGATCAAGGATGTTGTCATCAGATTTTAAAAAAATATTGTACTGGTTAGAGCTGGGATAAATATTAAATGCTATACTCAACTGCATGCTGTGTCATATATTATACATGACAACTTTGACTCATTAAGTCACAACCAAGCATTTCCTTACAAAAGTCAAGTTTATTTAGACATATCTAGTTCAAACATGTAAAGGCTGTGTGATACATCAGCCATTTGGCTAATGCATATGATTTATCAACAGTGCATGTAGAGCAAGTGTCAGTGAGTGCAGGAGATCTGCATTTGTGGACTATAATTTTGAGTGAAGTGTTTGCTAACGATGTCCAAGGAAGTGTGATTATGTGCAGTACCTGTTGCAAATTCTTTTTAGGGCACCGACTATCGATGCGTGAGGAGCCCTCAGCTGGTGCTGTACATTTTCTGTGTAGTACACACATACTTTTCTTGCCATAGGGCAAACCTGTCCTACCTGGAATCTCTAGGTGTTTTCAGTTGACGGTAAGTGTAGGAACGGAATGCACTCATGATACTGCCTTTTGCTTATGAACCTTAGTATGCTGGCTTTCCTAATGCCTTCTATCATGTAGCAATAGCTTGTTCACAACTGTGGCTCCCTTGGCACCAGCGCTGTAACATCTTGCTCTGTTCAACCATTGGCTTTTTCCATTTAAGTCAATAAAACCAGGTACATCACTGAAAACCAATGCTGATGTACAGAAAATGACAAGCATCTGTGAGAGGACTGCTGTTCGGAAGAAAGAAGATCCTTGAAAAAGCATTAGTCTAAGGTTGGTCAGTGCTACGAAAAATAATCTTCCAAGTAATGTAATTGAAGATTAGCTCAGGTAAGACTACCCATCTTATTTGTGTTTGTACAAAGCAAGTAGGTCTTTCCACAGCTCTTGGCATAAAAAGATTACAAAACCTTTGATAAAAACTGAGCAACAAACTGAAAACAGATCAGGAAAAGGTATACAAGGTATACATTCTGCCTATAATATTAGCTGGTGTTTTGTGTGACTGTGTGGATCTTGTTCTGGTCAGTAGGTACATTCTTATGCTCTGCTTTATAAAAATCTCATTCACCTCTGTAGATGAATTTTGTACATGCTATCCATCTTGCGTATAAATTATCATAAACACACTTTAGGGGAAAATTGTCATGATATTTTATATGCAGAATTGTCTGTGCACCATAATCTTTCCAACACATTCCTGTTTGCCATTCCCAGTTTCAAATGCACACCACTGTACACCGCTTCACTGCTGACACAGCTCATTTTTCCAGCAGTACTCTGCTCAAGTTACTTGACTGCAAGAGCAAAGCTGGAGCTGCAGTTACAACAGAACAAGATGCTAAGGAAAGTGCTCTGAAACTTTTAACACAAGATGATGCCAAAGGTTTCAGATATCTAGCTTATGCAAAGTCGTTAATATGGATATCTACAGCCAAGAATATTTGAGTCCACTTTCAACAGTCCTGCCTGGGTGGAACTGTTGTCTAGCACACACTTCTTCATAGCTCAGCAACTTCTGCATGAAGCTTATGGAAGGTCACCCATATACAGCAACCAGCCAACACAGTAGTTTGGATAAATAGAATGAAAAGAACTGACACAGTAACATGACCATCTGGCCTCAGTTTGTTGGGTTGTGGAATTGGAAGTTAGCCAGGGAGCATTCTACGTGCTCAGAATGGCAGTAATCGTGGTGTTCAAGCCAGTTTCAGGCAACAATGTCACTTGCCTTGCTTGCGAGACATTTCAACATCAAGGGCATGGTGCATGACTGCGGCAGCTTGCACATGGCTGTCATTGGTGAATTCAAGAGCAGTCAAAGGTGGTTGATGTAAAAGGAAATAAAGTTTAATAATACTGTTGCAGTACTGAAAAACCTTGACCATATTCAGCCTATATGGCATACCTGATTACTGATTGCATAGGTGCTAGTTAGCCATACAAGAACAGAGTTTCCTTTAAAGATGCGAGAGAGAAACTTGTGTAAACATAAAAGAATAATAAGGCCGCTGAAGGTTTCAAACTATGGTATAATGCAAAAAGACAAAAAAAATGTGGTTCGAGTACCTGCCCCATTGGGCCCTTCATAAACTAGTGTCATCTCTTGCGAGCAGAGGTAGGTTCAAAAACGAGGTATATTAAGCTAAGAATGGGAAGTACCTTATCAGTAACATTTGTCCTCTTTCGTGGGTGGTATGTAGTGTTTACCCATAATTTTATATGTTCATTGCAAGATCATGCATACAGAATGAAAGGAGGGGAGGTGCTCCTGTTCAGAGATCCTGAATGACCCTAAAGTGGTTTCACAAATGTGTTTGTATATCACTACTCGCCAAGTAAGAATAGTATGTAGCCACTTAGAGAGGCGAGCTTTAATATTTTGACAGTGGGATAGATGGGGCGCTTGTGCAGTTAAGAGCTTTTCTTAACCCTTTGTGGTCTGAAACCCTTTCCCACCTTCCAGTCCGTTCTGGTCCGAGAGTAAATGACTCAAAGCTCAAGTAGAAGACGTTTACTTACTCTTTTACAGGTGATGCATAATGTAGTGAGAAAACGCATGCGTGAATCAACCACGAAAGAACTTGTCCTGCAGTGCCCGACCACGCACTGTTGCGGCCATGTTTTGTTGTCTGGCAGGGGCCGACAAGTACTGTCTTCTAACCTTGTCCAACATGTATTTATCTGAGCTTTTCAAATGCATGCACCTTCTTCCATTCATCGATTGGCATATTTGCACAAGTTTTTTCAAAATTGAAAGCACAATGGAAGCATCACATTTATCTACGCTCTTGTGACGTGGTAGGACTTTAGCTGCACTTGGGGCATAACAACTGGGCGTTTGTCTGGCCGAGTGGATGCACTGTTGTTCTGCCTATCGAACCGGTTCTCTCGACATAGATTTTGGAAGAATTTGCTTGAGGGAAGCTCGCCTCTCAGGCACCCTACTTACCATTTGACACTTATTGCCATCTGGTGCAAGGCTGCACATAGGTAATTGAGAGTGGTGCCACACCTTATAGCAGTGCCATTGAGACTAGGACACCCATCATATGATTGTAAGAGTTGCCAGTGAACACATTTCTTTGAAGGCACACATGTTCTGGGAAAGTATAAAAGTGATCTATGTATATTAATGTGTGAACTATATGCATTAAGGAAGGTGGCAGTCATGTGCACCCTGTAAAGACAACACCCTTTTCAGTGAAAAAAAGACTGGCTTTTTTTGTAGGGGATTAGCGAGAGAGACAACATGTCAGTTCATTTCCAGCTTCATTCTCTCTCGTGGTGCAGTGGACACCACACGCACTCTTTTATCTGTTTCCTTCTCTCTTATCACTGCAACGTGGAGTAGATGGTGCTGCTTAAAAAGTTGAACACCCCAGATGTCACATGCAGAATAAAGTGTTTGGTTTGTTTCAGTGGATATATGCATACTTTACACACAAAATGAGTAGAGATGTATATGTGCTCTGAGGGCACTTCCTTTAGTTTCATGTGCTTGGCATTTTTTTTTAAACTAAAGTCAACTGAAAACTAGTTTTTGTTCTCTTCTGCTATGTTTAAAGCACTGGAGAAACCAATAATACCAAGTTTTCAAATAGCCCAGCTTTCTGCATTAACTGCCTGCAGACCAATCCTTTAGCAAGTGTTTCTACATGATGTATTTGCCCTATTCTCCCCAGAAAATGGAGAAGATGCTACTTGGCTTGAATATTAATGGCAATATATATTCAAATGAGAGCTGCTGTGCAGGATAAGCTTGCACATATTACTTCAAAAGCTATTAATGGTGGTGCTCAGGGAACCTGCAATCTATTTGCAACCAGCCATGTAGGACATTGCAAAAGAAGTGTATTACACATTGTCAGACCAGCATAAGCAATGGTGTGCATTTTTGCAAGTACTGCTGTGGTTCACCTTGCATCACACAGCTTTATTGGTTCTTTGGAGGTGTAATGAAAACTAGCTGCGCATAAGTGTTATTGTTTGTACATGCAACAAGCAGTATCATTTTGAAAGTTTATTGCGAAAGCTTGCATTTTGCAGGAACACTGATAGTCAAGCTGCAACAAAATTATTTTTTCAACCACACTTCCCTTCTGAAAGCTTTAGATACTCCTCGAATGTTGCGTACTTCCTCTAAGTTCTCATTACTGTGAAAACATCTAGCATTATATTACTGAATTTAAAGCACTTGCCTAATATTTAACCTGCCTTGTTAAAGGGACACTAAAGAGAAACAATGAATTGGTTTAGATTGATAAAGTGTGCTCGGAGAACTCTTGTGTAATTTATTTCACCACCATAGGTTTATTATTAGAGGAGAAAACCCAAGTTCAAAGTTTCATTTTTAAATTTCGCGCCGAACTTTGTAATTCGTGACGTTAAAGACTTCAATGAGCATTTAACGTATTTTGGCGCCACTGGCTCGACGAAATTTCCACGAACTCGTTATGTCAAGTCTCTGGCCCTCTCAGAGGACAATGTACTTCGATTTAACCGATTAGGAACTACGTAGGCCCAAGCAGGCGCCGTCAAAAATATGTGACGTCACTGCAAATGGTGCGGGAATTCCAAGGTGGCGTCGCCACCTGTATTTACTTTTTGCGCGTTTTCTCGCTTATTAAGCGTCTTCGCGCAGAAAGCGTGGTGTTTTTGGTATCGTGGAAGACTACTTTACTAATGCGAGAAAAATCGTTTTGCTCTTTAGTGTCCCTTTAAATTAGCTACATCTATGCCATATAATATGGCACTTAGTCTGATCACATGTTTCTTTTCTGAAAAGATGTTTGCTCCACATAACTGTTATAATTGTGAATGAATAAACCGTAGTAGTATGCGGTCTACCAAGAAACATAAATGCAAGTTCAGAAGTGTTTCTTATTTTTCATATTGTTGGGCTGTCAGTCTGTCATGTCAGGAAGAAAGTTTTAGTGTGTGACAGTGATAACACCAGATATTACAAAAGTGCAGACAGCTGGGCTTGTTGGTTGCACATAATCCGAATTACAGCGTGAAAAAGCACAGGACACACACAAAGGAAAAGCACACAGCACTGACTCTCAACAATTTTTTATTGTGAAAGCAAATGCACCGCCTGTATATGCCAAGTTCACACAAGATAGCCACTCCCATTGTACCGCGTCACGGGTCATAGCACAGATAGGCACCCACAGCACACCAAGACAAACTACGAAAATCGACTATGTAGGTATTCCATTTCCTTGAGCGATAATGCAATTGACGGGATGCTGACACAGTGCTGACGCATTTTTTTCACAATAAAAAAATTGTTGAGTCAGCGCTGTGTGCATTCCCTTCCTGTGGTTTTTCGCGCTGTTATTTGGACCAGATATTAATTTCTTCTCATTACGTGACTTCAGAAAAAAAAGCGCTTGCACTATGCTTGCTTTTATGTTATGCTGCTTATTTCTGCTGCTTATTAGGAGGTATGTTGGGCTACTTCCTCCACCCCATTCCTACAGGTACAGAACTGAGTAATACAAGGCACTTTTTTTTCTCCTCAGTCTTTATGCTGCTATAGTTGGATGCAACTTTAGAAGTCTGCGGCATTTCCTTCTCAAAGGCGGATGCATACAAGCCTGCACTAATCGTTGTGAACTCCAGACTAACGTCATGAGCCGGACGGCCGGTGACCCCACCTTCAGAGACCATAGCCGAGTGCATGAGCGGGACTATTTCTTTAGTCACAGAGGTGATCGGCTGCCACGCTTCGGTCATTTGGGTGGAACCTATCCGGACTTCTAAAGTTGTATCCGACTGTAGATGTGTAAGGCCCACAATACTTAGCATTAGTCTCACATTTATAGCAGCATGCTGACATGTTTTTATGTGCTGTTGGAGATTTTACCATATTGTCTCTGTTATTCTTGTCAGAAGTTATTGGGATAGCAACTTGATCGATGTGAATATGTTAAAGGAAAATTTGTTTTATACTATTGCCGAGAAAATAGGTTCTTTGTCAGGAATGCTGGGCTCTTACAGTTGGTTGATAAATCTTTGTGCTGAGAATGTGATTGCAGATTCTTACAGTTGTTTTTCTTTTCTATGTACATTTGGTTGCCATATGTTGTAAATTAGTGACATTAAATTATTAGATATCAGTGCACACACACAAAAAAGAAGCCACTACTACATAAAGTGCTCAAATGACCATATTGCTGTACAGCTAGCACCTGTAGTTATTTCCTGCATTTATTAGTGCTTAAGCGAGTTATCAGTCTGTTCGTAGGGCTTATGAAATTGAAGGCATAGTGCAGATTCCACTTGACTAGAAGTCAGTGTCACAGAAATGTGCAGCTCTCCATGCAAAATTTCTTATATATGTCTGTTTTCATGCATTGTAAGCATATACAGTATTTGTTGTAATGATTTGTAATTTGTTTCATTTTTACCTCTCTCTTCTCTTGCCACATCGTTAACGTTTTATGTATCAACTTTATCTTATGTTGATTGAGCCGTGAAGAAAATTTGATTTTTTTTCAAGCAATATTTTTTGTTATTATTACTGTGGTTGCTATTTTTGGCAGGCATTCTGAGGGCACCTTGGTTGCCCAGAATTAAATATTTGAGAATTAAGACAATCTGTGAAGTCACAGACAAAATTTTATACTGTGTTGTTGCATTCCACACTCGTTGGCAGCTTCCATCTGACGTATTATTGCTTCAAAATTTTCTACAGAGCGTATAACTAGCACTTTTGCCAGCATAATTATACTGTCTTGTTCTCCAGCTCCTTGAGCTCTTTTTATAAAAACAATTAATAATTGTAGCATTAGTCCACTTGCTCATAGGCTGTAATCCTTGGTGAATAGGATAATGTCACGAAACAGTCAATGTTTAGGAGCAAGTCAAAACTTACAGCAATTGAAACGTACAATATATGTCTAGGCATATCAGGACATACAGACCTTGAACAAAGTTTCATATCTTGCAAATATACTTCTAGGTATTATGTTTGTTGCTTTACCTTTTATAAATGGAATAGGAACACAATTTAAAGCATTAATAGTGGCTTGTCTAGGTTCATAGGACCATGCATTTAACTATGCAAGTAGTGTGGATCTTAGACACTTACTGCTTTACAGTTAGAAGAACCAACCATTACGAGTGCAACAGCAGATGTACCAGTGATGATGCGGTTTATATGTTTTTCCTTTGCTTTGAGTCACCTGTAAATGTATAGTTGCAGGTCCCCAACTTACACTCTGTTGAAGTAGTGACATAGTGTTAGTGTGTCTTGGATCTGTTTGCGTAGCGAACAGTCTCTTAATCTGGATGTTTTTGTGAAGTGGCCTTTGTCAGTGATACAGGGGCTCAGTAAAAAAAAAAAAGCCAGTTTTGCTCATTATGCAAGAATTTTATTACACATCATATAACAAAATCTACACTGGTTGCTGCACTGAGTAAAAACAATTTCGTTGGCACATATGTGCAGTCTCCTTTTTTGTTTCTAGTATATTAGTGAAACAAATTATCAAGGAACATGAGGGTTATCTTTAATGGAGATCAAAATTTACAAAACTGTTTTGCATAACAGAAAAAAATGCACAAAAAGCACGATTTGCTGGGCTTTGACATAAAAAATGCAAAGATGGAATGAAAGCAACTCCATCAGTACTGCAACTTTTCAGACTAGTGTGCTTGTACCACAACAGAAGCCAATAAAACTAATGATGTCAATAGTTGTTTACTTGATGTGTTTGAATTTTTAACATACCGCAGCATCTAATTAAAGCATGAAATATGTAAAGCCCCCCCCCCCCCCCCAAAAAAAAAAAAGTGGCTAGCACAAGTGCTGCTGAAAAGATTGAATTTTAGTGCCATTCTGAAATACTGGCTGCTGCCTTAAAGGGGTCATGAACCACTTTTCCAAGTAATGATCTAATGACCTCAGTATCGGAGTTTACTGCCTCCCGAATCGATTGCCACAAAAATTTCTCGAATCCGTCAAGAAGGAGCGGAGTTACGGGGGTTTGGCGCACGCTCTCAGCGCTTTCTCTCTTTTCTCGTGCCGACGAGCGCACTGGAAGCTAGACAGGGAGGGATGGCACGGGAGAAAGAAGTTACGTCAGCGCGCGTCATGAAACGCGATCGCTCTCCCACTGTGATTCGATATGCGCGAGTGCGGCTACCGTATAAAGTTAGCAGACTAAGGAGTGCGGCGCGGGCAAGTGGCGGCACCCCGTGGCAAGCACATCTCATCCGGCTATCGGCCAATAAGCAAGCTATGTCTCTTGCGACGTAAACTGGCAGATCCGCGACGTCAATGTGCAGGCGCCCCGCCCACCAACGAAAGTGAGAACCGGCCTCTGTTTGAAAAGAGGGCACCTGAGGAAACGGCAACCTCGCGCTCCTCTTGTGGCCTTTACGCGGCGCGCACGACTGTAATATTTTGCAGAGCAGTTCATAGCCGTGTCAGCTTTCCGCAGGGTGTGTTTTTTCAACAAGCCCAAGGGGTGCTTCATGACCCCTTTAAGAATGCATGCATGATGTAAACGCAAATTCAGACGTGTTTGTTTGGGGCTCATGGCACGTGACAGTGAAGACTCATGCGGGAGAACATCACAAGCTGACACAAGAACTGTGAGGTATGAAACAAGCATACTTTTACATGACCAACCAGAGCTTCAGTTTCTTTCATGCGCTTTGCAATGACCTTGGGAAAAAAAAACATCTTCGAAATACTGCTTACAAAGCACACTCAGCACAAATTATGAATCTGTGTTTTGTACATGTGAAACAAAGTGATGCAGCGTTGCATAGTTTCAAATGATGAGGCATTCATGCTGCACTTAACCTACTGTAAGACAACAGTCTGAAGTTAGAAAGGTGAGAAGTATGGTACTGATTGATGCCCCCTGAGTGTGACTACCTAATCTGCTGCATGGCGGTGAAAGATGATTAATGGTCATGAGTCACTGGAACATTTATTCTGCCCAAAGACTGTCGCAGAGGACCCTCAAGCACACTGCTCTGCAGTAATGTCTGCAAATGAGGCCCCTTTTGTTGTTGTTTTTTTGTTGTTGTTTTTGGCAGCAGGGTGGCAAGTTTCGCAGGTATATGCTACCACTGCCTGTCCAGACTGTCTTTCTCCTAAATAAATATAACAATGTCACAGCATATAAAAGCCTTGTTCCCCCCTGCCTGCAGGTAGCAGAGATGTAGCACAACAACAGCCATTACAGCTAAACACTCTTACATATACACACATTTCATGCACACACTTCCACATACACTTGCACACACACACACACATGCACACTTACATACACACATTAAAGTATTGTACTTGGAACATGCAGACGAAGCCTAACGATGCCAATGGGAACAGCCATAAGCATCGGTTGACTTGTGAAAACTGCACCAGCTGGCAATGCTCAAAGCTTTGCACAGACGATCGGTTTTGAGTCTTTACGAACTTTGCCAAAGTACTAAAGATGGCTTTTTTTTTCCAGTCCATTCGTCTCAGTTGGGCTGCTGTTTGTCGGAGAATGCATTCCACTGTGTTCAGTGAACGCGTTTGCTGTACAACACACAATTGGTCCCTAGGTTCAATATATTAGGCTACTACGCGTGCACTGTCCTTGTAGAGATGCAGTCTGAGTGTTGAGCGGCCCAAAATTGCTGCAGGCTTGCTTGCAGAGGCTGGCAACCTGAAAGAGACACTTGGCAGTCTATGTACACTGACTACAGGATCCCGGGCACCACTGGCACGCACTCCCGGCACGGTTATATTGCACCAGCAATGTGCAGATGGCATGGTGGCACTGTCCTCACGTAGAGTTTGCGTTGTCGGCAGCAGAAGTGTCTACCACATTGTTTCTGTTTGCCTTCTCCTTGGCACTGTAAGAATTGTCACTGTAGTCAACATGTTGGTAGGTGTGCCTGTCTGGGTCCTCGATAGGTACCTCTTCATCTTGCTCATCATCAAAGTCCATCAGCTCCTTTGAATAGGGACACTGGAGGCACCTTTCGGAAAAAAAGAGTACACTGTGTCAGATGCCAGTAAATCTCTTATGCACATATGTGAGCTTTGTGTGTCAGGGTACTTGCATTTATACAAGAAAGGTCTGACTAGACTACTAATACAGCTAGTACAAGCACTACCAGTTCAATCAAGAATTGTGCCCCAGACGTGTCACCGAATTGAATACTCAACAATGCTTGCAGCTCAAAAGTGCGGCTGATATGCTCAAGCCAAAATTCTGCACCTGCCAATCTTTACTTATAGTGCTCAAAAGTGGCCTGATTGAGTAGTTGTACTAGCCCTTCACTGGTTACAGGACATAGTACCAGCTTATTTGTTTCTTCCCATTTGTTAAAATGTATATTTAATGTAAATTCTGCAGGGGTCCTGAGCCACTTTTCCAAGCAATCAGCGAATGACCTCTCTATCAGAGTTTATTGCCTCACGAATCGATTGCCGCAAAAATGTCTTAAATCCATCAATAACGAGCAGAGTTACAGGGATTTGTGTCACATTTTAAGCACTTTCTCTTTTCTCTCATCCCGATGAGTGCTGGAACCTATACAGGGAGGGATGGCATGATGGAAAGAAGTTACGTCAGCGTGCATCATGACCTCGAGCGTGCGTGATGAAACGCGATCACTCTTTCCCGTTGTGATTCCCGAGCACACTGTGTGGCTGTGTAACGTTAGCAGACTATTGTGTGCGGGGGCGCGAGCACATGGTGGCACCCCGTGACATGAAGCGCATCTGATCCAAACACTGCTCTTGATTTATGTTGGCTATTGGCCGGTAGTATGCTATCTGCTGTTCAACATCAAACAGCAGGCGTTGGCAGCTCCAGAGAGAGTCAGCCCAGATCTCGGTATGAAAAGAGAGCCCCTGGGAAAATGGCAACTTCACGCTCCGCTTCTAAACTCTCCTTGCCATGCACGACTGCAAGATTTGGTTGAGCTGTTCATAGCAGTGTCTGCTTTCCACAGGATGCGCTTTTTCAAAACCAAACCCAAGGGGTGGTACAGGGTCAAGCTCATCTAAGGTGAACACCTCATTAGTGTTGAAGACCTTATAAAAGCTGATGTTTAATGTATAATCCGGAAAATGATCATTTTGTTTATTGACACCATGGTTAGTCATCGTATAATGGACATTTCCTTCTTGAAGTAGAATAAATGTTCTATAGTAGGATACAACTTTAGAAGTCTGCGGCGTTTCCTCCTCAAAGGCGAATGCACACAAGCATTCACCAATGGGCACACACTCCAGACTGACGTCTTGAAACAGGTGGCCCGTGACCCGCCTTCGGAGAAAATTGCCGAGTGCATGAGTGGGACTATTTCTTTAGTCGCGGAGGCGATCGGCTGTCGCGCTTCGGTCATCTGGGCGGGGCCTCTCCGGACTTCTTAAATTGTAACCAACTGTAGTTTCACCAGCTTGAATACTAATAAGGTGTTCACCGTAGACATGGCCGACCTTGTACATGACATTTAACTTTTAACTGCTGTTGTATGAATGTTCAAGTCACTGCTGACACTCCAAGGATACAGAAGTTGAGGAGGTTTTATCATCATAATTTTTTCATGGCCAAGTGACTGTTATGCTTATATCTGGAGTGACCTCTAAACTTGTTACATGTATGATACATGTTAATATTACTGAAGAATATCCAGAAACCAATGTTCAGGGTATTGTGGTATAAACTGTTTTAAGCTTAAAAAAGTCATTTTTACAACCATCATCAGAGACTCCAAACCTTGTCAATAGCTCATACATAACTGCTTAAATATTTGCCAACAACATTCTAGTTGCTGAGAAACACAATTTACAAAACCATGAAACGGTAACCAGATGGCTGGTGTACTTCATGAGTGCTGGAATTCAACAGCTTGCCAAATGAACTTTCTTGTTTATCAATGGGCATGACAATAGCAATTCGCAGAAGCATTAATCACAGACAAGCATACCCAGAGTGGTAGAATTATCAGCTTGAGTATAACAACTTATTTAGCCTCAACTTCTAACCACAATGATCTCGTTTCTGCTGCATCAGAATGAAAACACACCCAGGTAAGGAGACTCTGGGGCGTGCAAAATAAAAGCCAGCCTTGAAATTGAAAGCCTTCCAATATGAAGTCCCTCATAGTCTGTCACAGCCTTTGGACATAGAACAGTCATAGAACGGAGAAAGCATTGAAAATGCTTTTTTTCAGTAATCTTCTCGTCCAATGTCACGGCGCCTCTTTTTTTGGTCTAGATGATGAGAATGCCATCTGTGGCTGTTACATGCTGAGAATTTGGAGCAGTTACTTTCCCATCTGTGGGCTGTCTTATTAATGTTCGTTGTCTGTTCGCTGTCTTATTAACATACAAGACCCGGCATGACAGCTTTTTTTTTCCTGATTCAAGTAATAGAGCAGGATATGAGCATACTTAGAGACTAATGCAGCATTTGTAGTTTAGCATAAATGCAGTGAAAACATTGACTGGGCGAGCAAGCTGTAGAATTCTACAGAAAGCGTGTTTGATGAAACTGCACCTCAAAATATTTTTTTGTGTGTGTGCGCTTTCCTTCCTTTACAATGCACACTAAATCACATTGGACCCAAAGATTATTTGGAAATAGGCTCAATGCAAATTGCTGGTTAATTTTCTCAGTGGTTACTTAAAATACCCTCACCACACAACCTGCATTATTATCCTTAAAAAATAAGTATTGCCAAGCATTCAAAGCACACCGAGATATTATTAAAAAAAATGTGAGCCCCTTCTGCCATTGCACATTTTGAAAGCCAGTACCAAGCTAAGTACACCCATGAGCAAAAGTATACGGACCACGGAAACACAATTCAAAATTGCTGTCTACGCCGTTTAGTCGCGAGCCCTCTGCTGTCAAGAGCATTGCTTTGTCGGAATAGCTGTCAAGAGCATCACTCATGGAATTTGTCAGAGAAATGCTCTCGAAGCAGACGGCTCGCCACTAGACGGCGCAGACGGCAAAGGTATACGAACGGCAATGGTCCGCATACTTTTGCCTACAGGTGTACATGCAGTGACAAGTAAGAATTAATGACGTTGCATTTGTTGCATTATTTATTATGCTTACATATACTGCAGCCCTATTTAGGGCTGTAGTAGGAATGGGAACATTATATAATGCTAGTAAGACAAAGAAAAAAAAAGAAAATACTACTAATGTTAAAACAAATACACACAAGAGAACAATAATAGAAATGAAGTAGTTTACATGTCACTAAAACGCTCTTAAACTGCAACTATAAAATCTTTTAGTGGTAAGGAGCGAATGTTACCAGGGAGGGAATTCTAAAGCTCTACTGACCATTGAAAAAAACTGAATTCAAGTGTATTAAATTACATCATCACAAATAAATGAAACAGAAGCACAAGCTTCAGAAAGCACTTATTAGAAATATAAGCAAGAAAAAGAAAACAACAGAATGGGATATTTAAGCCATGTCATTTATTGAACCTGCTGCCCTTATATCCAGAAAAATAACACTAACCTGCTTTCATTAATTCCATAATTGATGCACATGCTTCCAACACACTGGCAGCAACCATCGTGGAACCACCTGTAGCTTGAAGCTCCCATGGAGAGGCACGACTCTCTGCACTTGTTCAGTGACATGCACTGTGACATGAATGCCACAGTGCAGTTCACCTGTACATCCTCCTCTTCAACTACTTCTGATGTATTCCCATTTGACACCACTGTAAGAAAATATAAATACACAAATCAAGACCTCAAGCACAACTGGTAGCAAGCTTGATGTAATGCTCAGTTTCTCTGTTTTTATTGAAGGTTACTGGTCACCAGTAGTCTGAAAAAGATACCTTATGTTAAAGAACGTATTTCCATCAATTTTATTGCACAGTGTGTCACATACAAAAATGAAGGGTAAAGGTTTCAAATTACTGCAATTTAAACAACTAGCGAAGTTCTGTTTTTAGGTTGGCAAACATTTATCACAGATGCAAGAACAGCACTGTATGGTTTGTTTTTAGCAAAATGGGGGTTAAATTTTTTTATGCTTTCTATCACAACAGGATATGCTTGCCCCAATGATGGAAAAAAACAGTCTTGTATTGTGGTAAATACATGCATTTATTATGTAATCATTCATTATGAAATGTAGCAGGACACGGGTAAATGGTACTGGCCAGAGGCCCTGCAACACTTTTCCATGTAGCCATGGGATGGCTTCATTAAAGTAACTTATTGCCTCACGAATCGAACACCGCAAAAATTTTTATAATCCGTCCAGTACGAGTGAAGTTACAAAGATTTGTCGCACGTTGTAATTGCTTTCTCTCTTCTCTCACCCCGACGAAAGCGCTGGAAGCTAAGCGGGAAGGGGGGGCACGGAGGAAGAAGGTACGTCACGCGCGCCTCCTAACCTTGAGCACATTCTTTTTTTCCTTCGAACACGTGGTGTATTGTCAGTGCTATTGCACGTGGGCGAGTGGCGGCCTCTCGCGGCGGCCGCAATAACTACCAAGCACGCCATGTTCAAATTGGCCAATCGCGTGGAACCTGCCTGTGACGCCGTAAGCATAATTTTTTGTCGAAAGAAGAGGAAGCGCTTTTTAGCTGGCTGCGAATTTATTGTAAATCCCAGGCCGCGTGCTGCGCTATAATGTTTGGCTCGTGTGTTCTCGAGAGCCTTGACTACCGATCAGCAGCGTTTTCTGACCATGCTGAAAAAGTGTTGCAGGGCCCCTTTAAGCTTGCTCATGACTTATTTTTAAATTTAATGCCACATGTACAGTTTTCAGTGACCTGAAGCTAATGAAATTGCAATATGACATCTGTAGCTTCAAAGAAGACGAAAAGAAAATCAACAAAAGGGTCACAATTTACTATTTTTGTTTTACATTGTTCATTTTCATATAGCACTGCTCCACAACAAAAAACATTGGTATCAAGAATGTGCACTTAATGGCTGCACGAGTTGTTGAAACTTTCTGAGCCATTAATGACATCATATCCTGCTACAAATACATTTGACTGTGTGACAGCAACCTAGAGCCAAGGTGTGAGGCATTGTTGTAATTTTCTTTACCAATGTATGTCTGTGTCTTGGGCATGAGACATGCACTACACCACACATCCTAATGAAGGTGTCACATCAACAGTTTGCCAATGCCCAACTTTCTGTTCTATTGTAAATAAATGTCAAATGCATTACTGTTGTCTTGCAGAAAAGAGTGCAACGCTTTTCTAGACCTGTGGTCAGAAAATGTCACTTATCTCATAGGTCACATAAAATTATAAAGCACAGGCAATTTGCCTAGTTTTCATAGCAAACAAGTTCTGAAAAATTTTATTGCTTAGTGTGCTAGATCCTGCTCAAAAGGAAATTTCAAACAATGACTCGTTAAGTATGTTGTTCCCAATTTAACAATTTCTTTGAGAATGTGCCTTTATGGTCAGGCTAGTGCTACTCTGCCATTGGCTTTGATTCCCTAAAAATCGCACTTTCTTACAATTTTGCTAGCTCTTGTCAGAGGGCACAGTGGAGCACCTGATGTAATTGTATTGCTTCACAATAAGTCAACTAGAATCTGGGGGCGGCACCCACGAGAAGTGAGATCCTTTGCTAAGGGTGGAGGCTTCATGCTTCACTGCATGCAAAGCATGAAGTAGAGTCATTTTTGCTGGATTTTTAATGAAGCCAGGATTTTCCTCCTGTGGGAGCACCTATGATGAAAGAGGCCCTTCAGGGATGAATGGTGGGGGTCAGGTTAATATTTCAGAGGGACAGCTCCCCTCGTTCCCCTCTGGCGACACCTCTGCTGGATAGCCTGGTGAATAATGAGAAAGATAATTGGATAGGCACTACACAAGAAAAACTAAATAACATGTTTCCGGTGAAAGCTCGCCATGTTGCTTGCTGTGCTTCAAACATTTCTCCTGCATCAGGATTACTACCTCTACACACTCCATAAAAGTAAGTACAATCACATCACATTTCTCTGAAACACTTCTTGTAACATGAAATAAGTATGCGTTGTTGTAAGCAGGCTTGGTCATACTGCTTTTCAGATCACCTGGTCAAATTATTGTTCCAGAGAGCTTGTTTTCTGAACCAATAATTTCAGTGATTGTTTAGAAGAAACATAACTTACCAGCTTTCAGCTTGATATCTTTGTCATGCACAGGGCTGTACAATGCTGCATGTACAGGAAATGTGTAAGACCGCCATCTCAAGGAACGGTCAGCTTCCTCTGTAAGGAGGGCAAATAACCCATGCGTCGGGTCTGGCAGATCCTCGATGTTGGACTTATGACTTAGAGAGATGGTTTCATTTTGTCGCGGGCACATCTCTACAAGAAAAAAAAATACACATAATGAAACGCTGCAGTCTCTGGCAAAGCGAAATTCCTATCTATAGGAGCAGGATTTCTGTGTGTTCTGATTTAGCAAAGATGACGGAATATCCAGTGGCTTAAAAAAATGTAATTCTGATTATGAAGCACACTGCAGTGGGGGACTCTCATGGTGTCTAACGTGCACCCAAATATAAGTACTACATGGGTGTCTTTGCACTTTGCCCCCATCAAAATGCAGCTGCCATGGCTGGGAATCGAACACAACCTCGATATTAGCAGCACAATGCCATGGCCACTAAGCCACCACGGCAGGTGGCTAAAATTTGACTGGGGCACTCCACTACAGTAACTAATAAATGAGGAGTGTAAATTGGGACATACACAGTCAAATAAGACAGGACAGCGTGGGCCCCATCTACTTTGCCTGTGTACGTCCCAATTCCTGCCCCTCATTCAATAGCCGTGTTTGACCCAACTAGCCCAGCAACAAGTACTCCTACTACAGCAACCCTCAAAGCAGATGGCACAGCTTTGTGACATAAATGTTGCGCATGAGAGGGCTTACAAGAATAAGGTTGCGTTTGGTTTCTTTTGGAAGTTTTTTGAAAAGGAAATGAAAAAAAAAAAACTTAGGCATGATATGATCATATGTTTTAGTACACTTGCAAAAGATTATCCTATATATCAAGTACAAATTATTAATACTTGTGATGATGGACATGCACTGGTTCATAGAGTTAACGTGTACTCACTTATTCCTGGCAAAAATAGTAAAAGTAGGCAAGGGAAAGAGAGGCTGAAAGGGCTTACTACATGCTGTTTCTAAGACAGTGTGTTAGCAGTATAACGAAAAGCTTTTATGACATCCGATTTAAAATTCTACAGCCACAAGACGTTCTTTACAATGATTACATTTACACACACACATATATATATATATATATAGGAAAAAGGTATACGCTTCGGTCTCCGATCGAACCCTCGACAAATAGGTATACGCTCCTAAAAAACTGTTCATTTGTCGACGGTTCGATCGATCGGAGACCGAAGCGTATACCTTTTTCCTATATATATAATATAGGAAAAAGGTATACGCTTCGGTCTCCGATCGAACCGTTGACAAATAAACTCTTTTAGGAGCGTATGCCTTTTTCCTATTTATTTTACAGCAACCGAAGACAGACTCTTCATAATATATATATATTATATATATATATATATATATATATATATATATATATATATATATATATATATATATATATATATATATATATATATATATATATATTTGAGGCTATTTTTTATACTCATAGAGCTCATCACGACTTGCTTTGCAAAACTGTTTGTTTTAAATCAAGGAAGAATCTGCACAAACAGATTGTGCAGGCTGGGTCGCCCTATACCGCGACAACACAGCAGTGTTTAATGACATTTTGGAAATATTACCGTGATGTTTAAGAAGTACACCCAAATTTAACCTGATCATCTGAGCATTCCATCAGCAAACTTCCCAGCCTTAGTTTGGCGTTGTAGATACGATGAGTATGAAGAACCTGCTACGACTCTAGTACCTTAAATTCTCACTTATTAAACAAAACATGTGGCTTACAAAGCAAGGTACTTCGCAGAAGTCTTCAGGATAAGCCGAGTGCCAATTTCTTTACTGTTAGAGCCCTCTAATATAAAGTCTTTCTTAAGAAGAAGACCAAGTTCAGTCGATTAATACTTAAGCAAACCACATTGAGCTGGTTGTGCATAATTGTAAGATTATAAATGACTACGAATTTATATACTAGATGCCATTCCTTGCCCTCCTACTTTTCCCAGCTTGGGTGGGGGGTGGACAGAAAAGTGGTGAAGTGGCCCTTCACTCCTCCCCTCCGGTTCCTCCAAGTAAATAGCCTATACGTAAACTGTGTAAGCTCAAATTTTCCTTGAAGAAATGTGGGCGATTATAACGTTAAACTACCCCGCATTGTTTCCTTCCATATAGGTCGTTAGCTGTTAATGATTGGTCGAAATTTTCTGGGTCATGCTCACAGCACCTTCTCGTAAAACGACGCAACACATGATGCGTAAGTGATCCACCGCGTAATTACCACGTACGCATGACTGCGTAAAAAATAATAATAATGAACTATTTTCAATACGGCGTATTGTTTGTCATTGGTTCTTTGCTATTCGTCAAAAATTTTCAATGTCCCATAAAATCGCCTTCAATCGTTACGCAATGTCACAAGTCTGCGAAAACTCGCGGCGTTGAAATGAAGTGTGCATAATAAGCAGCTTACTGTGCTGCTGCTGAACAATAACTCTTTTTTTTTGGAATAGCCAGACAATGTCTCTTTATGAACATAATTTAAGAAGGCTGCCCGCCAATCACATTGGCAGCGGCTGCTTATAGCAGCGGGCGAGATGGACTCATATGTGTATGATAGATACTTTCAGTTGTAGTATAACGATGCTGAGCTGTTTTTGCACGTGTACAACTTTCTGTGAACTCATCGCTGCAGAGAGGTAGAGAGAGAAATGAACATTATTAGGAACAGACACAATCCTTTGCAGGTGGGCAGTCTTCTTAGTCCAGAAAACCGTGGACGCTGATCATCTCCCTGGTGAGGAGATCAAGTTACGGGACAAACTTGAAAGCTAGGCTCCTCAATGTACTTGTTAATTGTTGTAATGCCTTGTTACAAGCCGCCACGATAGCTGCAGGCTACCATATGATAAGCCAAGTGAAGCAGGCTAATCGGAGACTAAAGTGGGAATCTATTTTAGATGTCCTGGCTAGGCACAGCTAAAATACTGGACACTTCTGCACACTCATCAACTCACAGAAGCTTGAATACAGAGCAGTCGCGATGCTGTTCGTTTTCAAAGAAACTGAATTTCCTGAAAAAGGAGAGCGTTTGATCGGGCTATAAAACGTTTACTGGTTCCCGCCCATATTCGCGTCGCGGATTACCTAAATTTCAGGCCAGGCAGGACACGTTAAAATCATGACAGATTGCTGTAATGTTATAGAGCCCCTGCTGAGCGATAGCCTCCTCTGCAATGCTCGAGCGCAAGACGCACAAGCGTGGAATAGGCAGCCCGCACCGCAGGTAGCCTACAGTGCGTGGTCATGACACACGGAGGACAGTCTTCACCGCAGAATCGGACAAATTTTATTACAACATTGCGTTATTGCTGCGTTCAAGTAAAGCTTTGCCTGACTTGTTAGTTTCCCAGACTGCAGCCGACAATGACCACTGTCGAAAGAGGGGGGGCTCCGCCCCCCCAACATTTCTCAGTGGGGGGGCTAGCGCCCCCCTTGCCCCCCCGGTAGATACGCCTATGTTTGAAAGGTATGTGCCATAGAGAAATGAAAATATTCACATAATGGTTGCCTTCACATGAGTGGCTTGGTGGTGTTGCTTCAGGTGCATCCGAAAAAGGGTCATTCCATGCCAAACGTCCCAGCCATTTTGGCAACTATCTCAAATCTATTGAAAAAAAATTGTGCCGATTTATTACGTTGAAAACAGTGAATTGCTAGAATATTTAGGAGAGAAAAAAATTTTTGGTCTTGTGGGTGCCTTCCAAATTTACCAGAATGTCATCTGGGTGTTGTTTGTAAGAAAATTTATTCTGAGAGTATTGTTTCTTGTTTTAATACCAAATTTGGTTTACATATTAAGCAAAGGTGTTTGTGTAAGCTGTTTAAAGCTCAATAATATTAGTAAAATTTTTCTGCCATATACGCCTCCAGGAATTTCGCCAAAATGTTCTATGTTTGCATTTTTTCCATTGCGATATTGCGCCTTGTATGAATATACGAGTAATGAATACTCACTCTACAGAAGGTATATTTTGCGATAAAAATATTTTCAGACCCCTGGAGTTTCTAAACATTACGTGAAAAAATCACGAATTTCAGAAAATCGTCGTTTTGGTGCACATTGAGACGCGATTTATACCACGTGGTGCTCCAACTAAAAATCGGCTTTATACCTCAATCGAAAGCATCTAAAGAGTTCTTATATGGCAAGTTTTATCATTACAATTTTCGTTTTAAGGAAGAAAATAATTTTTGGTGTTCCCCATTGACGGCAATTGGGAATATCAATGAGGAAGCTCCCATGTGACCAAATGGGGAGATAGCCATCAATGGGGAACATCAAAAATTATTTTCTTCCTTAAAACGAAAATTGTAATGATAAAACTTGCCATATAAGAAGAACTCTTTAGTTGCTTTCGATTGAGGTATAAAGCTGATTTTTAGTTGGAGCACCACGTGGTGTAAATCGCGTCTCAATGTGCACCAAAACGACGATTTTCTGAAATTCGTGATTTTTTCACGTAATGTTTAGAAACTCGAGGGGTCTGAAAATATTTTTATCGCAAAATATACCTTCTGTAGAGTAAGTATTCATTACTCGTATATTCATACAAGGCGCAATATCGCAATGGAAAAAAATGCAAACATAGAACATTTTGGCGAAATTCCTGGAGGCGTATATGGCAGAAAAATTTTACTAATATTATTGAGCTTTAAACAGCTTACACAAACACCTTTGCTTAATATGTAAACCAAATTTGGTATTAAAACAAGAAACAATACTCTCAGAATAAATTTTCTTACAAACAACAGCCAGGTGACATTCTGGTAAATTTGGAAGGCACCCACAAGGCCAAAAAATTTTTTCCCTCATAAATATTCTAGCAATTCACTCTTTTCAACGTAATAAATCGGCACGATTTTTTTTCAGTACATTTGAGATAGTTGCCAAAATGGCTGGGACGTTTGGCGTGGAATGACCCAAAAGTGGATTAGGAATACAATTTGGTGATGGTATTTGAGTTCTTTTGAAATCAGTTTTGTCCTAAAGTAAACATGAATCAAGAAACAATTTATGGGGATATGAAAATTGCAAGAAAGCTCTAGAGAGCTGGTATTTCACATTAAAACTGTAAATGCTGGTAGGTATGCTCTTAATACTGCCATGCAAATAAGGATCATAATGCTATAAAGCCTAACAGGAAAGGTGCAATGCTGAGGTTGCCATGTTTAGTTTCATTTTGATGTTGTGCTGCATGTGAATCTTGAAACAAAGATGCATGTTCCTATTTACTTGCCAGTAACGGTGGTCATTGGCAATAAAGAGGAACATGTGTGTGTGTAAAGGCACAGCTGCACTCCTCCTCTGCAGAATTTGTGAAATTGCCTTCATGTTCTTGAGATTCCCAAACTTACTTCATTATGCTCCCTCCCCCATACACCTTCCTAATGATTTTAGCACAACCACAAGTGAGGAACACAGTTTAGGAAGCACTATCTGAAAATACTGAATTAAAGGCACACTAAAACTTGTTTGGCAGAAGCATATTTGATGTTGACTATACAACATGACTATACAACATGTGGAAAACAGAAAAACTATGTGGGTCTGTGGACCACATTGAACTCACCTACACAAGAGCAGCATTCAGTGTAAAGATAGTCAAGGCAGTAGAAACAGTCTCTGTTGCAGGTGACGTTGAGTTTGTCACACTTGCACGATTGTGTCAACATGCACTTGCTCACTATGGATGCACATATGGCTTCATTGCAGGCCAGGCTCAGGCTCAAGGCACACGCCACGGCCACTGCCAAAGGCAGCAGCACCTGCTTCAACATTTTGCTCTGCAATGTACAAAAGGTGAGCTGTAAGAGCATGTACAAATGAAATATGCAGTCTGCACATTAAGCAGTGATATGATTTCTTACATTGGAAAACATTGCAGCATATAAGGTGACACAATAGAGTTCATCTCTAAGTTCACAGCTAAGTTCAGATGGCTCATAATATCAATGGCACCATGATGTGATAGACAAGACAGTGCAGGAACAAAACTGAAGTCGACTTCATCTGAAGATTACATTAGTTTCTATTTTGTTGATTTGGTAAAAAGTATAGTGTTTTCGTAGGTGTAGGCAACCACGAGGTAATCATGGTGGTAATACTTGTTGCAAGCACATGTTTTGCTTTTTAGGGACCAACTTGGAAGTGGTGTACCATGGTGCTTTTACTGTCTCTTTCTGTGTCCTCGTCTTATGTAATGCACAAACATTTTCACTCCTCATCCAATTTTCACAAAAGTTTTCTCAGCAGGAAAACCATAATAAACATGTATTTCTTTGTTGTGTAGGCCTGTAGCATGGAGATGAGAGGTGTGGTTGTAAGCAGCCATCACCAGCAGAGTGCACCCTTTCATGCTTTAGCCTTAACCAAATTACGTGGCTTTCATTCTGGAGAAACTTCTCTGGGCATCTGCTCAAGTATGGAGCAGGCAGTCTGGGCACAACATTTCATCTGGGTCAGCAAATGTCACTCTGATTGATTGACATTTCGAAAACCACTCCATGAAAGCAACACGATTTGCCACCAGGTCTTGCTGCAGCATGCCTAACAATGAAGCTTGGGACAGTGAGGAACAGTGCCACTTAACCCTCTAAAGCTTTGCAGCGACATTCTACATTGGTATTGGTACATAGCACAAAAAATTTGTCTACATACACCGTGGCTTCAAAACTGTTGACGACTGTAATGCAGTGAGAGCGCACATGTAAAGCAAAAATTCTTGCTTTACTTAGCAATAAACAAAAGGATACACAAAAACCCTTCCATAATCGGTCAGTGAACTCTTGTAAATAAGCAAAACTAAACACCTTGCCTTACAACATTTTAACTACATGACTTGCATGGCCCCAAACAACTGCTAATTATATGGCATTATTTTCTTATAATTCTGAACAGACCAGATGTGCACATAAACAGCATGGATGTGCACATAACTTGTAAGTGGACATGTGCATGCCAGCAAAAATATCTTCCTTCAAATAAAAAGCTGCTTCCTTTCTCATGTTACTTAGCGTTTATTGTCATGAAAACATCATGCAGATTATTATTTACATTAACATAACTTAATGCTGGATGCTCAGTGTTTTATCGCTATCCCATGTCAGTTTTGTATTTACATCTTGCAAATGTTGCCTGCATGTTCTGTACTTGGCTGTTTGCATTGCCTGCTGTCACAGAAAACCTACCCACGCGTTTCGTTTATCGAAGCAGCACATAATTTCGGCAACAGAAATTCGCTTTTTATTTGATGGCACACCAAGGTACAGCTACATTGCAGTTCTGCAATTGTCGAGATGACAACGTGCATACATGCTGAAATGCTGTATGCATTTAAGATATTAGGATGCAGTATTTGTCACCGGGATTTACATTGTAAATCACTTTAAATAAGTTAACATTAATAAAATCGAAGCACCTAATTGAGCGGTTGACATTGATTGGTTTCTGCTCCCGTCGGACACAGGAAAGTTCAGTACAAATACGCGGTGGCTTCGCAACGTTCAAGCTGTACCCGTCATTAGTTGCGTGTGAAAAAGAAAAGGCGAGGAGCAGTGGTCGCACGGTCGTCGCGTGTTTACCACCGGTAACCTATATTGCGCGAAACCGAACAAAACACGGCCTTCGAGCGCGTTGGCAACGAGTGCACGACGGACTCGGCCATGCGCGCTCGGCGGCGAAGTCCGTCAACTCTGGTCCGAGCCACGTCGAAAGCCGCCTAATTTGAATGGCGGCGGCGGCGGCAGCAGTTTATTGGGCGGCACGTGGTGTACTCGGCGCCCGGGCCCCGGCTTACCTGCTGGCAGCTAGTCGGCCGGGGCGGGCCGAGCGCGGCGGACGCACGCTGGCTCGGGCGTCATGGTCTCGGCGGCGCGCAGGCAGTTATCAGGCGACGCAACTTGAGAGAGGGGCGCAAAATGGAAAGTTGAGCGTCCAGTGGTTGGACGGAGCCAAGTGGGCCGCGGCCAGCCGCATGCCTCGGCCGACGGGGGAGGGCAGCAGCCGAAGGCGCGACTCCCCCTTGCGTGCGGACGAGTCCAAAGAAGAAGGCCCCAGGCAGTGCAGGTGCAGGATTCCTGCGCTCCCGCCCCTTCGCCCCCCTCCCTGCACTCGGTGGCTTCCCACAGGGGTGGTCGTTCCCAATGTCCCCAGAAAGAGCCGGCGCAGGAATGCGCTCAAAGAGGCACAAAAGCAAAGCGGCACAGGTGTTGATTTCGAGGCAAATGGTGGGTCCATCTCGCCCACATTCCGACCCAACGAAAGCTCGAACAATTAGTCGCGTGCATCTACCGGCACCACTTCCGGCGCACTCAGGTAGGTCTCTGTCAGCACGCCAGACACCGGCGCGCTCCCAATTAGATTCGCCACCCCCCTCCCCCTTTAGTAGATAACGGCCTCTTCAGCGGCGTCAAGTGGCACGCATTCGGCTCGCACGTCCTTCACACTCCTGCGCAAACACGCGGGGCCGCATTGTTGTTTTTTGTGAACCCCCTCGCGCGCGCACTACCGCTTCCTCTCAAAAGCTCTCGAGGGCCGACGACAATGATCGCGCGTGAGGGTGATGGAGGTGACTGTTCCAGGGTTGTTGTTGGCCTTTTTTCTTCTCTCTCTCTCTCTCCCTCTCTCACGCCGGAAAGCAAGGAGTTGTGGTGCAGGAGTTTATCGGTTATAGGTCCGACAGGAAAGAGTTTCATTTTGCGCGGTGACCCCGGCTGCATAAGTTTATAGAGCCGCAACTCCGCGATAATCGTTGTTGAACGGTTATGTCAGTCTGCTTGCATTCAGTATATCGTTGTTTTCGGCGTCGCTTTACGGCAGCCCGCCGTGAAGATGTGAAAAGCTTTCCATCACCGGTTTGTTATCCCTGGCTAGTATCAGGTTCTCGCGCAATATAGTTCTAGTTCAGTTATGGAGCTGTAATTCCAATATGTAATGATTTCGGGTAAACCTCTTCCGAGACGGTGACCGCCTCTCGCATTTTGCTGATAGGCTTGTTGCCTGGTCTGAATATTATGGTTCATCAAGTGGCGTACGTCTGACAACCTGGCTTGAGGTTGAACCCTCCAACTCGTCGTGCATGCGCGCCTATGATGAGACCGCGAAATATATTTCATCCAAAGTCTGCTACATGAGGGCGTCGTTGCCGTCGCTACCACTGTCATCGTTCTTAATCGTGCCGGCTCATTGCATGCGTATACCTCGTAGACCTCTGCTCAGAACACGTAGTTTCTTTTGATTTCGTGTACTCTCTTGCAGTACACGTAACCTACAACTCGCAGAAACTGGCATAACCGCAGGGGTACCGGCCGACGTACCACTTGTGGCAGCATTACGTGCAGCCGCAGACCCCGAGGTTATCATAGCCCACTTGTTGCATAAGATCATTCATCACCTCCTTTAATCTGTCTTGTTCTTCGCTCATTTGTGATATAAAGTGCACTTTACAGCGGGACTTGTGCGTATACACGGTCGCAGACATTTCGCATCATGCACTTCGCGTTTTCTCCGTCACGTGGCGGTACAGCGTGGTCACAAAAGTGCATATAACCGCTCCATCCTATTGCTATATAATCCCCGCAGGAGTTCGTTGAGCAGAATGGAAAAGGCTTGGCATTCGACAGCATGCTCAAATCGTGTCAAGCAAGTGGCGAGCGTCTGAAATTGGACAACCTGCATGCTGTTCAAGACGAAAATAGCAGTCGCGTTTGCCGTTGAACGTCTTGTTCAAATCCTAACGCTGTCGCACTGCTCCATCTGCAAGAAGTATGTGTGCGCTCCACTGATCACTTCAGTGGGGAGGGTATGCGCCATGAAAAAGTAGCTCCGCGCGCGGCCGCTGCTGTCTCGGGGCTACCATTGCTAAGAAAGTCGTTCGTGTACCGCTTCCGACATTGCTGCACCGTACAAAATGTAGAAGCACTTCTCACTTTCTCAATATCTGTACCGCCGTCACTGCTATACAGGTTGTTGATCTCACTTTGGTAGTGGCTTTTAAACTTCTGAATATACTCTACATAGCATAACGTAGCGGAGGTGCGCGCTTTTGAGCACGTGACGATGAAGGCGGAGTACACGTGCTTAATTCGTTGCTGCTCACGTATTGGCAAGGTGCCCGCATATTTGGTGATGCTACATTGCCCGTCGGTTATGCGCATGGGCATCGTGAATAGCTCACCTGGCGACGAGTGTAGCATTAGAAGAGGGAGCAGATACGCACTCAGGCTCGCACGTATAGTTGTGACAGGTTCGGTGGAATATTCTAGAAGACAGGGGCGTAGCCGGGGGGGGGGGGTTCAACACGAAATTTTTCAGTTTTGCTTGCGTATATATACATGCGCACATACAAACGCACGCATGAACATACATAAAGTATGGGTGAACCCCCCCCCCCCCCCGAAAAAATTTCTGGCTACGCCCCTGATTCTAGATTAGGTATACGAACACTTATTATACTAATTTACTGCGATTCCGCACGATATTCTAGACAAGGTACGCGAACGCATATACCGTATTCATTTCCGGCGATTCCGCACGATGGTGCCACTCGCCAGTTAACGCAATAGACAAGGCGTGAGTGGAGAGTGGTCACATGAGGAACGGTTAGCTTTGTGGCTTTCATTAGTAAGATCGAATGTGCATCACATTATGAGAGACAACTTGTACAGTTTCGTTTCTAACATGCGTATTGATATGTAAATATAAAGAAGGGCAGAAAAAAAAACCTAGTCATATGTAAAAAATAGGTAAAAAACCTATTAGGTAAAACCAATAGGTAAAAAACCTATTGATATGTAAATATAAAGAAGGGCAGAAAAAAAAAAACCTAGTGCGCGCTAAGATTCCAAGGCAGTTGCGTTTGGAAGGCCCACATAATCATGTCTCTTATGTGTCAAGAATTATGTCATGCAGTTTCGTAACGACCTACTTAGCCTCCCTGTTTCACTTATTGCGTAGTTGACAAATCAGCGTGACGAAGAAACATGTTAGTATAATAACCTCAAAAAATGTTTCGACAAACGAACTGACCTTGTAAACCTGTGCACACGTGTGTGGAATTGGCCGACGTTATGAAAGCTCCCTCTTTTTTGTCGCATGTTTACAAATGCTTACAAAATGTGACAAACCCAGCTGAGCCATGCAGCAAAGGCAGACAGGGGCGCAGTCTTGGAGTGGAAGGCGGAAGCGTACCAGTTATCTCATTTTGGACAGTTTGGTTAAGCGAATAAGATTTTGAAGTTCTGGCGGGACACCTCTCTCGAAGTAATACAGTTATGCACATATTATGAAACGTCCCTTTTATAACGCTCTTCTGAAACCAAGGGTGGTGTCCAATACATCGCGCTTAATATTGAAGCCACTTGGAACGCTTATTACCAGCGGATTTGTCGGGAGTGGATTTACCCACGTAAACGTTATTAGAAACTATACGATCTTTCATGCAACAAAATAAAGATTACGACGAACAGGAATGAGTGATGCCCAAGGTTAGACAAAGCCAAATACGTGTCAGTGATTGAAGAGTGACTCAATGAAGAGTGTGACTCAGTAATTGAAGAGTATGACCTGAGGTGCAGTGGCACCTCAGGTAGTTGAAAGAGAGAGGTGTTACAATCATTACACATTACGAAGTGTCCCTCCTTTTTTTTCTTTTTTTTTCATTGGAAAAATCTCGATCACCTATAGGGGGAGGGGCTGCGGTCACCCTCACCGTCCCAGCGCCTTTGAAGGCACTTGTGACGTACAGTTAATGCGAATTATTATTGCAAAATCAGTCTGAAAAGTTATGTAAAGTTTGCATTCGAGTCAAGGCTAACTTTACATAACGTCGATGGAGGGGCAGCTTTATGTTTGTTAGGGCGATGGTGTCGTCTACTCTTCTGATCGATAAAGTTTGTTATTGCTATTACTACCTCATTATTATCGCCTAAAACTTACGGACTACTTTTAAGCGTCTCATCTCGACCCTGAGCTTGATGAAGCCGCCTCAGCACAAACCTCTTTGTCATGGTGGATGAACGCACGGCCATTTCTGGCAGCCCAATGGGAAAGAGAGAAAACAAGTCAGTGGTTATGTTATGATCTGAAGCCGCTTTTGCAATGCTCGCATAGCTGGCTAAAACCAGTAATTATATTACGACATTTTCTTCAATCCCTCATTCAATCCCTCATTCGCAGCCGAGGTGTTCTATTTTCGACTGCGGAAACTCATCTCGCGTGCTTGCCGGGAAGACTGACACTTGGAGGAGCCAGCCGACCATCGCCAATGCGACCTTCGACGAATAAGAGAGCTCGTAACTGCGTGGGTGAAGGATACGTGAACCCTCGGCCAGGGAGAACACCACAGTGTAAGGCGGCAGCACGCGCAAAAGGCATTCCTGCCATTCTCTCGCCCAAACGTCGTTTTACGACGCGTGCGTTGCGCATTCCAGCAGCCGGCCATCATCGGAGGCGGGCGTTTTCGCCGGTGTGCGGAGCTCCGGCGTGCACCAGCGGTCGCTGCCATCACGGATGGCCGCACGAGGAGATGGACTCGCCGCCGCTGTCGCCGCCACCAGAACTCGCCCCGCCGAGAGGCGCCCGAATGACATTGCGCGGATATATCGCGCATTTCCGGCGAGGACACCAACTAGTTCGCGTCCCCTCCTCCTCGGCCGTCGTGGCCGCGGCGGCAAGGGCGCGCAAAACGGCCCGGCACGCGCTGGCCTCGTTCGCGCATCAGCTTCCTCCGACCGCGTCACCTCGAGCAGGGGTCCGCAGAGCGAGCTTCCTAGCGCCAAGCAAGCACAGCCCATCGTCGTAGAAAGCACAAACTTTCTCCACAGAACGGCCCGCTGAAACTACGAGGGATCACGCTCTAGTGCTGCAGATGTCTTGCGACGTGCGGGAGAAGCTCAAATCGGCTTTCCGGTACCTCCACTTTCTGTGTGTACTATGGCAGTGGATTATCTCTCTCTCTCAACTACCGCCGCTGCCAGACGGTTTGCCAACCTAATGTACTGGAGGGGGCAGAAATTAACGGATGTCGACTGTTTCGTTTCAGTTCCATGGCGGAGACGGTAAGCTTGGTGGATCGAAAAACGGTAAGGACCGCAAAACGTCTCGTCGGTCGTTTATATGGAACCATCCGGCCCCGTAACTAGCACATGCTATCACCAGTGCTTCTTTTCTTAATCCGGTTTGTCGATCCCGAAACGCAATCTTGGCGTAGTGCCCATCAGATCCGATCGTGCACTGCAACAAGGCGGCAAACCGGGAGCTGACGTTTTAAATAAAATGGCGCGCACTGACTCGTTTGTCTTTCTTCTTTTTCCTCCTCGCTTGCGTGGTTGAAATACCGCATGCTCGTGCCTCTTGCAGCGTGCGTGAGCGTGTGTTACCTTCTCCGTCGTTCGAGTGCCACTCATTGCGACACGACATCGCCAGTGATCTGATTTCAGGTATATATAGTTAGGCTGCTAAAGTACATCAAGCCGACGTGTTGCATCAAAATAATTTTACGTCTGCAAGGTATTGACCACGGTGTAGGCCCAACAGGTTCGCACTGTTCCGATTCAATGTTTCGTAAATAATGAGACGTCTGGTGAAAAGCATAAGTGAATCGACGGCGTGCTGGAAATCAGCGTAAACGAGATGATTGATCGAGTTGCGAGCGAGTTAATGCAATAGCGCTCGAATTTCTCGCTTTACATACATAGCGTGTCGCCAAGCCACAACCGCACGTATACACACGCCACGTTCCAGAGTTGACAGCCCGAACACGCAACCCAGTGGACGGGGAAGGGAAGTTTGAGGCACGCGTTGTACATTCATCGTGACTCCTCAGAGTGCTTAGCACAAGGGAAAAGTCCCTAACTGCGTGGAGGTTTCCGTCTGCACATGCTCCGATCAACTTGGACGCGCTTACGGTCTAAACAAGAAGCATGAACACCGCTAAAGTTGAGCATTGCAAAGCCCGGCCGGTAACGATTACAGAAGCGATGAAGCATATATTCGCTGGTAGAGTGCAATCTTTTTTTTTTTTTCCCTGCATGGTGGCCGGGGTCGGCGACGCTGGTGTGGTTAATAGAATCGTCGTAACGCCATACTGCCCTTGCAAAGTACCTACAGCTTTCATCGTTGCCAACGCAGACTAGCTCTTCAAGGTGGTTGCCGCTTGTGTCACATTGTGTATAGGACGGGTGCGCGAGGACATACGCATGCGCGTCAGTTTCATTTTGACCGAAGGCGTGGGAATGCAATGGGCAAATGTCATCGCCGTTGACGTCGTGAGATCGATGGAAAGACACCGCCGTATTTTCAGAACGCGTGGTGTAACAGAAAGAGGGGCATGCCCGCGAGGGTGAAGCGAAAACATGTTTCGGGACGCCGAAATTTGCTTCGAGTCTCTCACCGCATACATGCTGCTGTGGAGATCGACCACGTCGGATCTTGTGATTCAACACATTTTACGGCTTAAAAAAAAAAGTTTCACTTGTAAAGACACGTTCACCATGCGTTCGTCATTGAAATATTCAGCCCGTTCGCCTTGTTGACTCGTGAAAGCTTCGCATACACCGATTCCCAAGGTGTGCGAAAAAAAAAGTGAACAAGTCAGTTCTGCGGTTCATTCATAGTCCGACAACCTAGTATAATGGGCATAGCGGCTACCAGAACTTACTCTGTAGTAGGCATTTATAGATTTCAGAAGCATTGCACCGAAGATGTCGCACGGTGCATGTCGGGCATTCAACGTTCGAAGCCCTTTCTAGCAAAAAACTCACTTTAGCCTCATTTTGCGAAGGTATACAAGATCAAAGTGGTTAGTGGATTTTCACTAAAGAATCATTATGACCAAATTCTGCAGCAATTTAGTGAGTGGGGCACGCTCAGTAACACTGACAGAATTCAGCGGGCTGTTTTGTTTTTTCACTACAGAAAGTTTCTTGGAGCGAAAATTACGTTCTATCATTAATTAGTGATGCATTTGTCATGAGTGCTGTAAGCATATGAGCTGTGCTTTTCTTTAGTATACATTTCGCTTCACACAAAAAAAAATAATAAACTAGCAAGCTTGCACAAACTATATATATATATATATATATATATATATATATATATATATATATATATATATATATATATATATATATATATATATATATATAGTTTGTGCAAGAAAAAAGCTAGGTCAGTTTTACCTCCGCACCATTCAAAATGGAAAGATTTAATAGGACTGACAATTGGACTATAGAAGTGTTCGTATTTACGAAATGGCGCCACGAAGTAAGACAAAAACACGAAGGAGCACAGGGAAACGTAAGCGTCGGCGTTTGTGTTTTCGTGCGCTCCTTCGTGTTTTTGTCTTACTTCGTGGCGCCGCGTTTCGTAAATATCAAATGGAAAGATGTTACTGAGTTTCGCATACATGCATAATATGACGGCTGGAATGCTGAAGCGTGCCTGAAAACAAGTCAGTGCTCGTCGGAAACGAATGACATTCTTCTATGTTTATTCCGGGAGGATATCGTTCTAAGATAATTTCTCATCTCCATGGCTTGCGGAAGCAACCGCAAGACGCCGCTTGCAAGCGATGCTATTACACTGTAGCCATGCAGCTAAGCTCTAATAGCCAGCCTGTCACTCCATACTTGCCATGCACACGTGACATCATCCTCTAATCGCCTGCCTGTCATACGTGCCATATCACGCGACGTCACCACGTCACTGTCCGTATCCCTGCATGGCAAGCGCTGTTTGTACGCAGCGCGCACAGTAGCGCAACCACGAAAAGAGAACCAACGACAAATATATATGTCGTTTTTAACTGAAACTCGCTGCGAGGCGCGTGCGGTACAAGAGTCGAGCGTGACTCTTTTTGGAATCAAGCTGGCGCTTAGTAAAGCGAGCACGCTGTCTCTGCAGTGTCACGGCCGCTGGATGAAAAAGCCCATTCGGCGGCCGTGGCAGTGTTATCGGGAAAGTAATAATGCTTGTTGGGGTTTTACGTCCCAAAATATGATTATGAGGGACGCCGTAGTGGAGGGCTCCGGAAATTTCGACCACCTGGGGCTCTTTAACGTACACGTAAATCTGAGCAAACGGGCCTCTAGCATTCCGCCTCCATCGAAAATACGGCCGCCACGGCCGGGATTCGATCCCGCGACCTTCGGGTCAGCACTCGAGCGCCATAACCACTATAGACCACCGTGGCGGGTCCACTGCTATCGGAAAGCGCTGCATCTATCTGAAGGTGAAAATAACACGTAAAAAGGCGCTGTTTAGTATATATAACGAGATCTGCACATGCATACAGCGCACAACTGGATCACGTGAGCAACGCGCTATTACGGGTGCGACCGCAACGGCCGGCGCACGTGACGCCGATTTAAGTGTCCCTCGGTTAAACGAGCGCTTTGCAGCTCGGCGCATGCAACGTGGGCGCTGCAGCCAGAGCTGGCAAGCATGCAGCGCCGGCCTTCGGCAAGGTCCGCAGGCCGGTCCCCTCATCTGCATGCCGGCCGCGCTGTCGGTGGCCGGTCACGTAGGCAAGAGGCCCCTTCGTTTGCCTTTTGTCCACTCGCAGCGCCCTGGTTCTTATCGCCTATATTTACGATGGTGTTCAATTACTCTCTCCAACATGCCACTTAAAACGGACAAGTGGACGGTGCGGTAGCCGCGACAACCACGTTTCGCTTATGAACTGCTTGCACCATACACCTCACACCTCGACTGCTGACCCGCAGGTCGCGGGATCGAATTCCGGCCGCATTTTCGATGGAGGTGAAAATGCTAGAGGCCCGTGTACTTAGATTTCGGTGCACGTTAGAGAACCCCAGGTGGCCTACGTTTCCGGAGCCCTCCACTACGGCGTCCCTCATAATCATATCGTGGTTTTGGGACGTTAAACCCCAACAGTCAATATTACACCCATCCCCTCAGTGATGCCGGTGAAACAAACTGCCTGAGGCATGCGGCGGCACCCGGTAACATGTGACGTTTTGGTCATGAAATGCCATATTTTCGTTGTGTGTGCATACCAGTGACTCGGCACTTAGAACTCGGGACGAAGCCACAGAAGTGCCTGTGACCCTGGGTTTGTTTCTCTTTGCAATGAAGTGTTCAAAGCCATGTGTAGTCGCTGTGTTCCAAGGCATTGTTTTAAAAATATCTTCCGCGGTTTTACGAGTCAAAACCACGATGTGATTTTAAGACACGCCGTAGTGGGTACTCCGGATTAATTTTGACCACCCGAGCTGCTTTAACGTGCGCCTGAATCTGCGTATGCGGGGGCATTCCGCCCCCGTCGGGATGCTGTCGTCGAACCGGCGTCCTCAAGCATAGTAGCGCGACACGTGACCTTCTAAGCTACCAGGGCGGGTGAGGCGTTGTTGTGCTATCCCCCCCGCCACGCGCACACAAAAGCCACACTTGGGGCGCCATGTACTTGTAAAAAAACCATAATGTCGTTCGTCAAAATCGATGAAGCTTCGGGTGTAAATGCGCAGCACATCTCAAACACTGTGAATCTGTGGATCTACACCCGTATATATTCGCATTCTAGCCGAGGTATAACGAGTAGTGATATAACGATGAAAACATATCACTTGTTGCTGGCTAGTTGGTTCATATATCTTATTGCGATGTCTTACCGTAATCTCCTCAATGCGTTCTACACCGTTAAAAAGAAACGCTGTGGCGCCTGCTGAAACAGTAAATACAGGAAGGACGGTGTGCGGCCTTGTTAAAGACATTACCTGTCCTCACCATCGAAGTTCTCTCAAATTCGTGACAGTTTCTCAATTTTGTATTTATAAGCATTGTAGCATTTAGAAAGTGCATCGCAAAGAACCATGCCGTTCGTGGTAAGATGGCAGTATCCGCTGCAATCCTGCTATATAATGTAGCTGCAAATGAGTCCGTAACTGGAATAATCGTTGAAGTTTTTCTTTTTTTCCAAGCTGGCTTTAATTTATCTTACTAGCTTACACTTAGAAAAGATAACTTAAGTAACTACCCGCCGTGGTGGTCTGTTGGATATATGGTGCTCGACTGCTGACCGAAGGTCGCGGGATCGAATCCTGGCCACGGAGGCCGCATATTCGATGTAGGTAAAAAAGCGATCATGTGCTTGGATTTAGGTACACGTTAAAGGACTCCAGGTGGTCGAAATTTCCGGAGCCCTCCCCTACGGCGTCTCTCATAATCATATCGTGGTTTTGGGACGTAAAACAACAATTATATTAACTTAAATAACTAAAAACTTAGCAACTTATCTGAAAAGGTTTCACTATTTTTATTTTCTTGCTTAAGCATAATGTCGGTTTCTTTTTATACTTGTATTGAAAGTTCATTCTCAGTCGCAATAATACCAAAATGCGGTGTCGCCGGTTGAGGAAAAAAGAAGGCAACATTAAAAAAAAAAAGAAAAAGAAAGAAAGACTTGAGACATCAGCTGCGATTGGTGTGGGACTAGAATTTCTATGACTCGCCTGGCGATATTCTTACGGCAACCCGACCGTGCGCAACGCTTCTGCCAGCGGTATGAACGTATTCGCTTTCTCTTTAACCAGCAATGCGACGTGTTAGATTTCTCGCACGTAGCTGATGACGTGTCTCGTTACATTCGTTTTTTTTTTTTCAGTAACGAGACCAATAATCGGGAGAAGGTGCCCCTTTGCGCCCATATATTCTTTCAGTTCCTCACATCGCAATCTTGAGCTCATCCTTATTGTTATTCCATGTACATCTCGAGGACCGAGCCATGCTGTCTGCAAAACCGGCCTCTCCAGCCTGTTACTAAACCCATCGCTCTTGTTTTTTTTTTTTTTTTTTTTTTTCGCTTAAAATGTATCGCGTCGTTCTCTTGCTTCGCAATATTATCGTCGCCTCGAGGGTTTTATTGAGTAACGCCTTCAGCCCGAGAAAGACACGGAAGAAGCGCACGCTTTGAAGGCTTTAGTGTCAGCCTGCATTTCGCAGGATAAAAAAGAAAGAAAAACGGTCGCCGCTGTAACTGCCATCGCTAGCGCAAACGAGTAGACTGACGACGCGCAGTGCACGTGGCCATATCGTCTAGACCTCCCCCGCTCTCCTCGAGCTGTCACGCAACGCCGTCGAGAAAAAAAAGTATAGTTTCACGCCATCAGCAGTTCACTTCGAAGAAGGCTGCGCAGAAAGGCGTGAGGATTGCGGGCATTCCTCAAGAAGCACGACTTACAAAATTCGGGAGAAATGCTGCGCGATGAATGCCATTCTTTCTTCCTCGGACTTCGACCGCGCGAGCGTTATTCCTGAGAAGAAGAAATGGGATAAAATGCGCGGTCGATCTTTCCGTCTTCAGCAACCGTCGCATGCCGCACGGAACAAGGTAAACCCGAGAACAAGCGTAACGCGATGCCGCCACATACCTGCGAAGATGCAACGCTGCAGCTATAGGCGTCTTCAATTATACGAACGGACATGCTACTGCGGAACGAAGCATATCCTCAGAGCACGGAAGCAAAATCGACTGCCGCTATAAGGCTCCGGGAATTAACTGTCATTCATTTTTATTGTATGTTTAACCTCTCACTTGCTCGTTCGAATTAGTGTTGCGATTGCTCGGGAAATGCATGCTTACACTATTGAAACTTTCCCTATGCGTTCCAAGATTCCAGATGTTCTCCGTATAAGGCTGTTATGGAAATTTAATGGAAGTTATATGGGATTACATATACCCCGTAAAATTATACGGAAATTACGTGGAGTTATTGGAATTGCATACGGAACGCTTCAACAGGGTATTAATGAAAATGTTTTAAATTTGATCAAACGTCGTGGTTAGCAAGGACCGACAATATTGTCGACGATGTAATTTTTTCCGTGGTTGTTGCAGCGGGAGCTTTAGAATACGCGAAGCCCCGCCACGGTGGTCTAGTGGTTATGGCGCTAGACTGCTGACCCGAAGGTCGCGGAATCGAATCCCTGCCGCGGCGGCTGCATTTTCGATGGAGGCGAAAATGTTGGCCCGTGTAGTTAGATTTAGGTGCACGTTAAAGAACCCCAGGTGGTCGAAATTTCCGGAGCCCTCCACTATGGCGTCTCTCATAATCACATCGTGGTTTTGGTACGTTAAACCCCAGATATTATTATTATTATTATTATTATTATTATTATTATTATTATTATTATTATTATTATTATTATTATTATTATTATTATTATTATTATTTAGAATACGCGAAGAAAAAGTTTGTCTTGCTCCGCCCACGCGAGCGCGCCGAAAGTGTGGGCATTGAAACCTACGTCATCTTCGGTTCCTTTGGCAGAGCCGTGCTGCACTCCGACGGAAGTTTCCCGCCGCTTACTGATCCGAGCTGCAAGAGCGCTGTTTATGTGACGAAGGCTCAAGTAAGTAGAGCGAAGCTGTATAAGTTCTGCAGCTGGATTACGATAGCTGGAAACAGCCGAGCGCAATTTGAACAAACGTCTCTCGTATCTTCAACCGTGGCCTCCGTGACGTGCCGTTGCCGGAGCTAATCGACGAAGCCACGCTTCAGCAGTGCTGCACTTGCAGATAACGCGGCATACCGAGGATGACGTCACCGCGTTCGCTCAGCATCTCAAGAATCCCTGCGGCCATAGCCGTTTTTTTTTTTTTTTTGCCAAAAAGTGCTATTTGCGCTCACTTTTGAGAATCTCGCATCGATGTTCGAATTCAGCAGAAATCAAACTATCCTTACACGCTCCAAAGTCCTTTTTTTTTTCTTTCAGAAAGTGCTTCAGCATCCCTTTAACGAGCATACCTGCTGACGTTGTGAAGGACGCGCACCTTATAACCGCAGCGCGCGTGCCACGTGCATGTCCGCACGGTTTTTCCTTCTTTTCGTTGAATTACACGGGACGCGATTACGGGTGAAAGAAATTATATCGATATAGTCACGTTGTTCTTTCGCAGTGAAAGCTTGCGTTCAACGAAACGCAAGACAGCGACCCTCTACAACCAGACAACCGGCGTCAGTGGCTGCGCGTCGCAACAGGTTCTGCCATTGCGAGCTGCCGTTTAAAGTCGAAGAATAAGGAATCATATTACGGAATGCTTGTATAGAGGCTTCCCCCCTCCCCCCTCCAGCGAGGTCTGCTGAACTGACGCATCCAAAACAGAAAAGGCACAAAAAGCGAGATCGGTCTGGGGCGTTTTGATAGCGCCAGCGATGGTTTAATTCAGCCTGGTTTCGCTGTGTAACATCTCTTGTGAGTTAAAGTGTAATGAGAATTACCCAATACGAAATTAATATAATTAATGCAAGGTCGTGGTGTAGCTCGTCGTCAGTTTTTACGAGCGTTCTGTACAATGCACGCACGCAATGTAAAAGGCAGCTAGTATCGCGAAGTGGTGTTGCTTGCAAGGGGATTCGACTATGTAGTCTATACTCTACAGCACATTTTTATGCAGGTGGGTGACTTCGCGCAAGTGACTTCGTGTATTTGATTAATTTGATGGTGCCGGAAATGTTGTCCACTTTCGTTTCCCAAAACATCTGCAGTGATTGTCATATGAAGAGGGACAAACAGTGAACTAATAATTCTGACAACAGTTTGGTGTCAACGCCTTCGAATCGACGAAAAGTGCAGCGGAAGTGTTAAGATGATGGTAAAATGTATACACAAGTGTACAGCTAAAACGAGGTCCCTTTGCCCCAGCAGAAACATATCAGGTGATGAGCACATACATCACCGCGCTGCGACTCGCCGGCGCATATATCTTCCCATGTAGTCCACTGCAGCACTTCATGTATGGTCGTACTAGCGATGTGACAACATATATACAGGAGCAGTCAGCGATATGAAGCACGACATGCGTGCGTTGCCCTGATGCACAGGTTTCTTTTTCTCCCTGATAAGCAACGCACCCAAGAAAGACGTCATGGTATGATCCCCGCGCGCCGTACGACGGCTTGCTGTTAAAAGCACACGAACCTCAGCCGAGATTGCAAACTTATTGGTCAGGTTATACTGCAAGACACCTTATTTCTGTTCCCCTACGCTTCTTTTAGATTTCGGGCGAGCCACTTTGAGCAAATGGACCGTATAACTTCAGCTTAGTGTTTGGCTTGTACTACTATGACAGAATGGTGAAGTCCGGGGCCCTTGGTTTTCACTTTCTGCCTTCACTAAACGAAGCTCGGGCGCGTGGAGAGTCGCGAACAGGATGACCCTCGGTGCTGGCTTCATAAGCCATGGACCGTCGTATTTTTTCGCCCAGCGTATCCGCTGCCAGAGAAACCGGACCGGGTTCATGCTCGCGCAGCCTGTCTCGCATGCCTTCCTCACGCGGCGCTGCAAATGCGGCGAGAGAGAACTTGGACGAAGGCCGGGCGCCCGTCAAACGCTCCAGCGAGCAGCAAGCCGTGTTCGCGGACCGAGCCCATGACGGACGGCTTGTCTCGCGTCAGCGCCGGCGCGTCTCTCGGTAAGCCCCACCTGTCTGGGAACCGACCGCGGATCGGCGGAAACGCGCGCACGCGTGGATTACGCAAACGCCCGTGCTGCACCGAACTACGGCGCAGCGCAGGCAGACGTTTCGCGCACTGCGTGACGCAGTTTCACCGAACCGAATGATGCGAACGCTATAGGTTAGCGAGGCACGAAAGCGAGCAGAATCTCCACAACTTGTCGAAAACAATGCTTCCCGCCTGACGCAAGATGTTTATCGCAGAGGGGGACTCACAAGCTTTCTTCTGCTCGCGTACGTGCGAAGATCGCGAAGTTTCAAGGACAACGTGTATCTACTGTTTGTCTGCTCGACTGTCTGTGACCGCCACAGTCGGCTACAGAAATCACAATCGTAGCATTTATAGGAAGGATCAGAAACTGTATCTTGGCGCTTACGAATTGTTGTTATTTTCATTCATTCACTGTTCGTTACTTGCGTAAGAAAACTTGTTCAACTGGCCGACCACTCTTACGTTTACTGTTCATATATGCACAGAAATAAAGAGAAACCACCTCCCTCCCTCTTCCTCCAGAACAACGACCTCAGCTCACGCGTCGCGTACCCGGGATTGAAACTTGGGCATGGACTGATCTCTTCTGGCGGCTGATTCTGTGACAGGCGCTATACGAAGGTCGAATCAGCAACTGTCGCTGTAAAATTATGCAGCAAGGAGCAACAATTACAGGCGGCATTCCGTCACCGCAATGTGCGACTTTTTTAAACACCATCAAAGCAGTTCTCAGCAGGCCGGTAGCCGGGGGGGGGGGGGGCTGGGCGCACCCCCCCCCCCCCGAAGTTTTGGTGAAGTAGGTGTTTTTACCAAAAATAAGTAATGAAAATACGTGTTTTTCTCAAATAGTCGTGGTTTTCAGCAAGTGCCCCCCCCCCCCCCCTCCCGAAAAAAATTTCTGGCTACGGGCCTGGTTCTCAGTGTATGGCCGAGTTACGATGGCGCACGCAGTGCAAGTTATTCCGAGTATCTTGCCACATGCGCTTCGACAGATTGCTGTTCGTTTCGCTGCACCCTTCTTGCCCAAAGACGCTGCCACGGAGTCGCAAGGGTTTATCGAGAGAGAACAGACGCACTCGGCTGTCGGTATGCCATACGCAAGTGGTGCCTGCGTAGAGGGCGGTTGCAGGCGCGCACTTGGGAAAGCAAACATGCCACGCGGCTGTGGTGGTTTCGCCATCTCGACATGCATGCCGGCGTTGCGCTCCTCTTTTTTTATGCTTTCTCCCACTTGCCGGTGGAGGACCTCCGACTGAGAATGGAAAGTCGGTCGATTTGAGCCCGCATTTCCGGCCGGCCCGCTCTCACTGCGCTGGAAATGACGCTGCCCGCTCGGACGCATGCACCGACCTTGCGAACGGTACCAGCGAGTGCGCGCACTGCTCGGCCAGGTCCACGATCGCGAAGGCCGCGCGGAGTTTGTGGCGCCCGCCCGTGGAACACTTGGAACGTTACCGTTCCACGGCACGTAAAGACTTCGCGGGGAATGAAAATATATGGCCTATGTCGCGTGCACGGTTTCTGTGTATCTATCGGTGCATCTGCACCATAGGTCGGCAAACTCACTCATGAGTCGACTCACTCAGACTCACTCAGACTCAGATCGAGCCGTGAGTCTGAGTCTGAGTGAGTCAGGCTGAGTGATATTTTCGTGAGTCTGAGTCCGAGTGAGTCCGCTTGAGAAAAAATTAAGTGAGTCTGAGTCCGAGTGAGTCCGAATGAGGAAAATTTAGCTGAGTCTGAGTCCGAGTGGGCCCTAAGGGCAAAATATATTTCATGAGTGAGTCTGAGTGAGCTCCACATTTTTTTGCCGACCTATGGTCCTATCTACTGAACTTCAGCATTACTATCAGCCATATGATGACTCACGTTTATACTCACGTCTACTCACACATACTTCAAAGCACTAGCGGTCATACGCCATCTCAATATTTATTGATCAGAGGCGTGAGTTACGGAGGGGGGCGAGGGGAGGAGGGCTTGGCCTCCCTCTGTCAAAAAATTTCATGGGAGGTTCTTGACAAAATATCCCGTGTGAGTCATCGCTTTCGATAAAAATGTCCTTATACTGCATTGTAACCATTGATAACACGTATTTGAAGGTATGAGATGAAAACGCGCCAAGTAGAACACCAGTTATTTGAGATAATGTTGTTAAAGAGCATTGACACTATGGTCGAAAAAGTAAATTATATGCTGATGGACTCATGAGTCGACTCACTCAGACTCACTCAGACTCAGATCAAGCCGTGAGTCTGAGTCAGAGTGAGTCCGAGCGAGCAATATTTTGATGAGTTTGAGTCCGAGTGAGTCCGGCTGAGAAACATTTCAGTGAGTCTGAGTCCGAGTGAGTCCGGATTAGAAATATTTTGGTGAGTCTGAGTCCGAGTGAGTCCCAAAGGCAAAATATATTTCATGAGTGAGTCTGAGTGAGCTCCACATTTTTTGCCGACCTATGATCTGCACGCTGATTAATGAGCGCGAATTGATTACTGTTTTTCTTTTTTTTTTTTCATGCCACGCACGCATGGCATATAACTTTAGATAGCATCAGTGTGAAACGGGACACTTAACGGTTGCACTGTCCAAAAATAGTCTGTTGTCGAGGCAAATCGCTGTTTCAAGGGAAACGCCACAGAAGGATCCGGTGCACAGACTAACAACTGGCTGTTTCTTCCATGGCAAGAGCGTAGAAGCCGCGGCGTGTAAAAATGAGGCGTTACTAATGCAGTAAATAGAGTCGCTGTTCTGGTTTTGCCTTATCGGCATTATTTTTGTTACCAGTAGCACAGACAAATTCTTTTCGGGGGGGGGGGGGGGGGTATGTTCGTGCGTGCGTTTCTATGTGTGCGTGTATATGCAAAATTGAAAAATTTCGGGGGAGGGGGGTTGCACCCTCAATCCACCCATCCCCCCTGGCTACGCCAGTGTCTGACATTACTGTTTTGTGTACATCTTTGACGTGCTTTTGCGAAAATAAACAGTTGAAAGTTTGCGCACATACTCGCCCTGTTTTCTTTTTGCTTAATCCTTCGTGCGTTTCGCTCAGCGCAACTACATCATACAGTTGGTTCCAACCTAAGAAAAAATGTCAGTTCTGTCCACAGCCCTCTAACGGAGAGATTGCATAAATGCTCCCTCCAATAGCGCTTACTCATTTTTGTGACGTCAAGCACTTCTCGAGTGTTTCAGATAGTTAATAATTGCTGGGGTTTCATGTCCCAACATTAGGATACGATTACGAATTTACGAGGGCCGCCCTTTACAGATAGTTGACTTACTCATACAGACACATGTTGTGTCGCTGGTTTTATGTCAGAAACTTGAACGTCCTGGTAATTAAGTAGTAACGACGAACCTTTAACTCGCAATATGCATAGTATTTACATTGGGCGAGAAAAACTTCCGGTTCGAGCGGAAACCAGGTAGCACGACTGTCTTTGAAGGGAAGATGCGCCGCGGTTCTGTGGGCGGAGTTAGCATTTTTTTTTTCTTAGGTTGTAACCGAGTATAGAACTGCCGGCTATCTAATCTTCGCTCGCACGGATTCCCACAGTTCGCGGGATGTGCATAAATGTGTTTGTAAGGTCTGCGGATTATTCCTTTTTTATCTCCTTCCTTACATTTCTATCTCCCGTCAGCCCTTACCCAGTGCAGGGTAGCAAACTTGATATTTATCTCCGGATAACCTCTCCGCCTTCAGCATAACATCTCCCGCTCTCTCTTTGTGCAATAGAAAAAAAAAAATTTTTTTCCCCGCCATCTTCTCGCCGCTGCACTGTGAAGTGATCGTTTTGAAGTACTATCTCGAAATAACAGGCGGGTCGAGAATGGCGCCACGTGCGCCATAGGACAGCTGAGATAAATTCGTTTTGTATATCCGATATTTCCGCTTTTGCGATGACGTCGTCAGCGAAGAGGATACGAGGCGCGCTCCTTGGCGAGCTCTATAGCTGCAGAAGTGGCGCGCCCACGTGGTTCGCGCACTAGCTCCACGTCATCGCACAAGGTGGTCGTGCGGTATGACGACTCTCGTGCTGCGGGCACGTGCTTCTTCGAAGCGCACTCAGGCACGGCCTCTCATTGAGTTCTCCAGCGGCCACGGGGCGCGCAGCCGGGCTCAAATTAGAGGCGAAGGTCTCTCGACGAGCCTGCACGCACTCCTTCTCTTTTTTCTTTTTGGCGAGAAGCGTCGGCCTTCGCCTTTAGCCCAGACAGGCTCCGATTGCGCGAACGGGGCAGACGTTGGAAAATGAAACCAATCTTGCCGTCCCTTGAAGTCGGCGTACTTGAGGGGCTCCCGCGACGCGCGTGCTCCGAGCAGCCAGCATGGCCGCCGTGCAATATAGGATTACTAGGGCAGCAATCGTGCGCGCCTTTTGCCGGCCACGAAGAAATAAACAAGTGCCTGCCTTTGAACAAATGCCGGAAGTGCGCAGATGCACAATGCCAACAAACACTCGTGCAAGACGTCTAAGGAGTCCAGCAGCCTCGAGCGAAAATAAACGCCCGGCGTACAGCTTGCCCGCTGAACAAAGGGGCTGTGTTTAATGTAGGAGCGAAAGTGTGCGAGTTGATGAACTCGTAAAACATCTTGTCCAGGCGGCTGCACCATTCACCGTAAAGTGCACGTGCATAGTACTATATATGCTATAGGCGAATAGCGACGCTCGTGAACGTGTGAGCCGATGGATGAATACGCGCCCGCATCGGCCGCTCCGTGCGCACTGAACTATGTACCATACCATAACGCGAGTTTTTTTTTTTTTCCCTGTAAATAATAGTTTTGAGAATGTACCTTGGGCTGTATTCGGAACCGGAGAACAAATGTAACGTGATTTTTTTTTGTTTTTTACATTGTCCTCACAAACCAGCCGCGATTATTATGGCTGCACTGGAGTGGGCGGCACATATAGTTGATAACGCATCGCCTATGCGGTGGCTGAGAGAATGCTTCTAAGTGGCGAGTATAACGTTTGGCTATGTGACTCCGCTTAAAAAGGTTCAACTGCCTGAAGAAATCGGATACTCAGTGGTGGCACGGCGTCTCGGTATATAAACGACTTGCAGGTGGCGAAAGAAGCGTAGTAAGACGACCACATGTTCGCAGACAGAGATCAGGAATTGAGTATATGGTGACGATGAATAAACACAGGTACTCGTGTTGTTTCTGATTCTTTTGCGTGCTGTCTCCTGCATCCTGGATTATACGGCTGCCCTTAAAGGTCCTGAGCTCGCGTTACAATCGTAATACTAAAGTACTACAGTTTTTGCTTTTCCTTAAGGGCACTCCCCCCCCTCCCTGGACGTTATATTCATAGTCGCTAATGATCGTGTAAACAAGATCTATTCGTGATTCCCCAGATGTCAATTCCCTTAGCTAATACTCTAAGACTCATTTAACGACAAAACACAAGTGATATCAGAGACGCCGTTGTGGAAGTGTCATGATTAATTCTGACCGCCTGATCGAGAACACCCTATCTATGCTACAACCACATTCTCGCTGCGCGGCTTGGAATTGAACCCGTGGCCTTGGCTCTGAACTGAGGTCCTAGCTCTGTAGCAGAGCTAGGACCTCAGTTGAAACTGCTATGATTACGCGAGGAAGTAGGAAGTGATGTAGGACTTCAGTGTAACAAATAGCGGATTGTGGGACGAATAATCTTCGTGTCTCTTAAATTTCTAAAGATCGAACCTCTCCGCCATGAATCAGCACCGCGTCTATATAGGCGGAGCCGGAAGGGTGTGTGTGTGTGTAGGGGGGGGGGGGGAGGGGGGGGGGATGTTGGCTCAGCGCTGGATTTCTGTTTTCGAACTGTGCTGCACCAGCCGGCCCAAATATCTAGCCACCCATTTAACGTGTGTCAATTGCTGCCCTTTTCATTTTCCCCATTTTTCTAATGCCGCACGTTCATAGTACGACGTGCATATTCTAACTAGTTGTTTTCTTTATTTCTCATTCTATCCGGTTATGTGAGGCTACCTTACCCAAATATGTCGAAGGAAATTTAATTAATGGTCGTGACTTGCTTATCTCAAGTGTCACTGTGGTGGATAGTTGGATACAGCTTCGGTTATTGGCCGCGGAACTCGGCAGCATTTGGCTTTATGGACTTTATGGTGACCCGATAAATGCCGGTGCGCGGATGATGAAAAAAAAAAAAAAAAAGTTGAACTATACCGGTGCTAACGCGGCAGCAAGTTGGATAAGCGGACTATTTGATTGACATTCATCTTGAGAAATTATTAAACAGCAGTGAAAATACTTAAGGCAGAGAAACCACACGACAAGGCGCTTACACGCTATACTGAAGAACTATACACACAGAAAACCTCATCCACTCCTCGCCCCTAATCTTGCACATGCATATTTTCTACACAACACACCGTTATGAAATAGGAGAATAAAAGATAAAAAAGCTCGCCATACGCTTAGCAGATATACCGAGTAGCAGGTACCATTTTGTAAAATGTGATTTTAATCACTGGTGGTCGTTTACATTTGGTGCGTATGTGAGTGAGCTCAATAATGAGATACTGTTACTGGTGAGTGGTTATTACTGCGGTGCGCACACACAATACAGCTAGACATTTTCTTCGAGTAATGGCCACTCTGTGAACGCACGCGATCGACGCTAACGTCTGCTATTACCGTTTCGAAATACAGTTAAAACTCGATCTAACGAAAAAATTTCCATTCCCCGGCAGGTGCCCATAGGGTTCAACGTTGTCATCCTCCCCAACTTAACGAAACTATAACTTGGCTCCAAACCCGATTTAACGACGCTTTTCCTGAAACAAGTGATCACCATTGCGGTGATTTCTTTCTAACTTTTGACACAAACGGTTTCTTCGAGCTTGTACGCTTTAACGCTGTCGGGTTAAAACGCGACGTCCACCACGCTGTGAAGACGGTTGGCCAGCAAAGCTGTGCATGGTATCACCTGATCCGATGAACCAATGTGAAGTAGCCTTGAACGATTGAGCAAGGTATTACATGAAATGATTGACAGCAATATAATTACATGCGCTGTATACCATCGTGTTCGCGCTGCTTTTCGGGAGTCCCAACTGTGCGTGGCCTTCCAATAACTCTGTCATAACACATATGAAATCAGTAGGTAGACGCCCGCATGCATTCGGGTCATTGAGTACAGAGACTAGACGCGCATCTTTGTGTCCCCGGTTTTAGGATGGAAACCTTTAATGTAATGGCTGATTTCAGCGGGAATAACGTCAACAACACGAAGGCAAAGTTAACACTTTCGTCTGGAATATGCAGCTTTTCTTTGGTAATTAGTGAAGAATTTAAAAGAACTTATCAAAATCATCTATTCTTGCATGCGTAATTTCAACGGAGAAAGCCACTTTTTCGATTCAATTCCTGGAATAGTTAGTTTTCTGTCGATGTCTACGCAATCGAAGAAATACCGGGATCCGAGACATGCTTCGCCGTGAAACATTCGTGTGCCGTGCGTTAAAGAACCCCGGGTGATCAAAATTAATCCCTAATCCTTCACTACAACGCGATCAGATCGCAGTTTCGGTAAGTAAAATCGCAGAATTTAATTAAACTAATTTTTAACATTACGTGTACTTGTCGAGCCACACGTGAATCTTCATCGAAGGCTAATCCACTCCCGAGTACGTAAGGCGCAGCACCAAGAGAAATGCGCCGCGCGGAAACGCCTTCGAAACGGGAGAAAGTCCCCGGAAAGTCTGGCTGTTACGCTATGTAGTTAATCTCCCCGAGATAGACGGCGAACAAAATCTTGCCGTTTCAACACTGGTCTTCCCCCTCCCGCTCTGTCCTAATATTTCGTTTATTATATATGTATATATTTTTCTTCCACATAAGTCTTGTGTATTTGCGTTGGGTGTGAGATATTTCCAAGGGAGGCGGCGAACACGCAGACGTCGCGGGAGGAGAGGGAAGGGGCGCACAATTGAAAGGCGCGTGCTCGGTTTGTTGTCTGTCTCCGCCGCAGACGAGCGGCGGTGTTTCGCAAGGGCTCCTTTCAGACACTTGGTTTCGCAACATGAGTCGTCGGGGGCAGCTAAAGAGGAACTTGGTAATTGCGCACGAGTCTGCGCAAAGGCGCCGCTGCCATGGCTGCGTTTTGCGCGCAACGCGATGCCGCCACTAATTGGCGCGCATATAGGCTTGCTTTTACGCTGCCTCAACCGCAACGCGCTCGGCGGCGGGGCCGCCCCATCGGGAGACTCACTACATGCCGAAATACAACCTATATATGCTTCCAGTGTACAACAGCAGCCGTGGCACAGCTTTGCGGATAAGGTATTGCGCTGCTATAGGCTTGAGAAAGCAGCTTCGATTCACGGCCACGGCGGCTACATTTTGATGACGGCGAAATGAAAAAAAAAAAAAGAAAATGGGGAGTTTTCGAATAGGGGCCCCAAAGAAATAGCGTCGAGGCCACTGCGCATGCGCGAGACCCAAGCAGCGTTTGTGTTTTGCGTTGGGGACGCTATTTCTCGAATTCAGCGGCAGCCCCAAAGCCTGCCTCAAAAGCTTTGCGTCAAACAACATGACGGCACCCACTGAAGCGACTGCTCTTGGCCAAGACTATAGAGTGACCTAGAATAGGGGGAGCGTCCAAAACGCCGCAGACTCTATTCGGAAACTCTTAGCTCCTGCTTGACCCAAAGCGAGCACACGAAAAGAACTTTGGGGCCCCAAACCTTTGGGACCCCTATTCGAAAACTCCCTTGTAACAACAACATCAACGCGCCCGTGCAGCATAGGTTTAGGTGCACGTACGTTAAAGAACCCAGGTGGTCGACATTAATCCAGAGTCCCCGATACACGGCGTGCCTCATAACAATATTGATATTTTGGCACGCAAAACCCCCGAATTTAACTTAAAATTCAGTTTCTAGTGAGAGAGAAACGATAAGAAAATATTTTCAGCCTGTCGATTCCACGTCGTCGGCATGAATAAAGCGTGCCCCGGCAAACTTTCGAACGCCGATTGTTATACAAGCGAACTGTACCACGGTTGTCGTAGGCTGTACAGACTGCTAGACAAAATCGATTGCTGGAGCGGTGTACAATAACGATAAATAGTCAATTGGTGCAAGCTAGTTTGAATATTGGCGATTACAAAAAGCTTGTACGCGTGCACGCATACAAGCTTGCTATAATTTAAACGACTTTCTTATTGAAGTCTTAATAACGAGTGTACCGCCGTGTTTTCTGAACAAGTGCGCTACAAAAATGAACTGCTTACTCGCAAGCATAGCTCCCTCTTTTTGTGTGTGTGTGTGTGAGAGAGAGAGAGAGAATAAGAATAAAAGAAAGAAATGCTTCGCATTTAAAAGGCGGGGAGGTTAGAGAGGCAAAAGCATACGCTCTGCGTCTCGTGTAAACAAGGTAATTAAGAACGTCTCACTTATCCTCGGCAGGAAGAAAAAGAAAGAAACGGCAGAGCTCTAACGAAAGGCGGCCACGTGTTTGCACCGCCGCGTGTTACAAGGTGCGTCACTCTTCGAAGCGGCGCGTAACCGCCGTCAGGCGTGTGCATCATCATCTGTCACCGCCGCTGCCGTTTCACTCACGCGTGGCTTCCGCCGAGCGGCTGTACTCGCGAGGTCGCGAAAACAAAAACCCACGCACGCCTATGACACGTTATGGAAAACATGATTACGCACAGGCGGGTCCCACACGCATATCTTACGAGTGCACGCCGAATCGTGAAATAGAGACGGAGCCAGCGGATTTGCGAAATAAACGCGGGTTATAACACACAGACTCTGCGACACGGTCATGACGACGGAAGCAGTACAATATTTCGAAGAAGAATCGTCCGACGGCTGTAGACGTACGTTTTTTCACGCTTCCTGCATATCCATCGTCGTTAAAAACCAACCGACAAAGGCTAATCATTTGGGATTGCTCAGAAAGTGATTTCGAGGTACAGGAACACAATTGGAGGCTTCAGATGCAGCACGTATACTTACAAAATGCCAATCCGTTGTAGAAATTTGCCTAACGTAAATCGTTGCTGTCGAATAAAAAAAACGCAAAAGCAATGAAAACCTGCTACGCCTCCAGCAACCACCCAGACGCCTATCCTCTTGTGATTTTGTCTAACCAACTTCATTCCTAACAGGCTGTTAAACGTTTGCGGTTCTGCCGTGTACAGCAAGCAAATACAGTGTCGCAAGAGACTGAACAAACCACTGTCAAAGTAACAAAAGTTCACGTATACGCTGAATTTCCGTGCGCACTTTCGCGTGTCTTGCAAGAACGAGGTAAGAACGTATGGAGAATGTGAGCGACCCTTCTACGGAATAATTAGTGCGCTGAGCGCATTACCCAACGGGAGCACGTGGTTCTCATTGTGATGAAAGCCACAGCACAAACAAAACACGTGGCATGAATGCACATACGTGCACCCGACGGGGCCGATGTTAGGAACACGAAAGACGCCAGGAAACTTATAAGTGAGCAATGCATTGGTTGAATGGATGTGCGAGTGCAACGTTATAGTCAAGGCGGACAGAAATAGCATTCACTTTTCTTGACGGCTTACGTCGTGCGCTTGCTTTGTTTCCTTATATTCAGCTGCGGCTCGTATCTTGTTTGAGTCCGCCGATTAATTTACGCACCCTTTGATGATGGCATGTATGCTTACACCACAGAATAAGACCCACGCGCTGCAGAGCAACAATAAAATTTCGTGACACCCTCAAACTAAACAAACATACGAGGCCGTAAAAGGAGGAGAGCTGCCAGCCTGTTCGAATCAAAGCATGCGCAAAGACGGCTGGTCAAGGCTTATCAATTCATCGACCTTTTGTTGAGCGTAATATTGGAGACGATGCATAGAAGCAACAGGACGGCGGGAAGACAATGAATAGTCGAACGACGCTAACGATGCGCACTTTAACTAGAACGGTAACAAATGTATCCAACACATATGTTTGTATTCATGTAAGAAAACTGCGTTCACGAAGCAAGCACAACGGCGAAAAAGCTTTTACGGAAACGCCGTACGCTGAAGACGCACGTCGCGCACCGTGGCACACGGTTTCGCGAAACGTGCACGCTCTTGGTTCGAGGAAAAAGGAGCAAAAGAAACGCTCCCATTGCTCTGATCTTCATTTGAGAAGCAAGAAAATTCCAAGGAAAATCAGAAAGTTTGCGGACGTTTGCCTCAGTATCAATTGTATTTTCTTGTTAACGAGTCGAAAGGGCACCGAAGCAAAAAAAGAAACATGAAGACATCACGAGGCGAAAAAAGAAAAAAAAAAGGAAAGGGATGCACAACTACTTTCCTCAAACGAATAAAATAAATAACAAAAACATGACTGAGATTCTTCTAATAGCTTCCGCCGGAACACGGCGAATTCACGCCGCATGGAGTTCGTTTACGTCTCACGTGTAAGGACGTTGTCTGTTCGGTCAACAACAAAAGAAAAAGGTCAAATGTACAAGTATCGGCTGCACCGAAGGGGGAAGGCGATATATCCCAGGCTGAGCACAAGGTGTTTTCACGCAGCAGCGGCAACCGGGCGCGCACGTGAAGCAGCATTTCCAAGCTCCTCTTCGAAGCCGCAATCTCACGACCAGTCCTTTCCGCTCTGGCAGCAGCTATTCGATGGGGCCCCCACGGGACGTGACGAGTCCGACGTGGTTATGGCTCGAGAAAGCAACCTTCGGAAGAGACTAAGAGCGAAGAAAACGTGGTGGCTATTTTGGGCGCGCTCGGCGACCCCGGTGGCCCCAGCCTGGTCCCAGGTGTGTGTGTGTGCGTGTTGGGCGGTTCTTCGCACGAGACACCGGGCGAGCAGGTCAGAAGAGCGAGGCGGCAGCCTAATTGCGGGCGGATCAGCGAGAGCCGCTTAAACACTTTTCCCGCTACTCAGGGGCGTCCGGAAGACCGCAATTAATGTGTGATTCCCGTAATCACTATAATTAATGCTTGCGATGCTCCCGCCCAGCGGCAGCGCCTAAGGAAGGGGTAAATTTAATTGCTATATTTCCACGACGTTGCGAGGAACAAGGCGATGACAGAGCCGCTGAACGGCACTCTCCAATGAGAGAGCGGTGGCACGCGTCCGGTGTGGCGGGGGGGAAGCGCCGACAGACACCGTGCAGTTCTGGGGGGAAGCCGAGGCCACGAAGGCAAGAGGAGAGGGCCACACGGCACGCGCTTGGGACGTACAAGCGCCGACTGAGCACCGCGCGGCGGCAGCAAGTGGTGTTGCGAAGGCTTTGCCTCGCTGCAAACAATGGGCACACAATGTAAATGCGCGCAAGATTCGAAATCAGGTGCGCACAGTACAGTTCCATGCCGCTGAACACTGGTCTACGAACACTTGTTCGTATGCATTCGTGTCATTTAGTGGAGAGGAGGCAAAGGGCAGAGAAATAACGAGGGATCGCTAAAGATCTGAGATCTCAGAACAGGAAACGAACATTGAATCCCTGCATAGCTACCTGGATCACTGCAGCCGTGCGAAAGTCGCGGAAATCCATTATACGTCGAGCACATTCGAGAAACTTTGCAATACAAAGGAGCAAGCAACAGGTAAACGCTACTGTGGACCACACACAGCGTATCCGTGCACACGCCAACCTAAACAGCATCCCCGCTGCGCACACTTGCCGGCGAACGCGCAGAGAGACGCTGCAAGCCGACTCGTCACACATAGGGAGCGCAACACATGAGCGCCCGCTGACATGCCTGGCTACAGCACGAGCTGGCCAGCAGCCAGGGGCATGTCTGCGTCGTCGTGCGAGGTACTAGCGACTCACCTGGCGGTGCTGGTGCAGCGCAGGCTGGCGGCCCTCATGGCAGCAGCAGCCCTCCGGGAGACAATGGCACACTGCCGCCGCAGCTTCGCGAGCGACTGGCGCGTCGGTCGCCAGGCCAGGCCGGGCCTCTTCCCGTCAGGCTCGTTCTCGGAAGGATCCGGCGCTCCCTTTCCGTCCGGCCGCCGCTTCCATTGGCGGCGCCCCGGGGGCTGCCCGCACGGCCGCCTGCGGGCGGGGCCTGTTGGCGCGCCGCTGCTGCCGCCGCAGCAGCAGCACCCCGGGCGTGGGGCCGGGGCCACTCGCCCTGTGCGGCCGCACTCAACGTACCTGTGTCCACAAAGATCAAGCATCTTGCCAGACGCCACCGCAACTCCTGCGTCATAGCTCTCTGACTGCGCGGTTCGGACTTGTCAAGTCTGAGAGCTATTGCGTGGGGGATCTTATATAGCGTTCGTGAACGAGTTCGTGTTCAGTTTCTTTACTTTGTCCTATGCTGTACTGAATGAGCACAACGGGGAAAAAAAATGTACAATCCATAGACCGAGTCTCTGCTATCGGAGTGCTTCCTGTGCCCCCTGTGGTTATTTGTCCTGTTGATGAGATAGATTCCTTTATGCTCTCCGTCTGAGCCAACGGCAGTGACCACAAGGTCTACATAACTCCTAGGGCGAAGAGGTTCATAGTGCAAGCAGGTGCACTGGTTCGTATCAGTATGTTTGCGTACTGGTTCTCTTCTCGTCAAGCGCTGCATTATCTGGCCCAGACTCGTGCGCCATTATTCACCCTAATCCACGAGGCAACTATACCAGCCTATGAAGGACGTGTCCATAAAGAGCTACATTCTGCGTATATTACCCTACTTCACGTTGTTCGCACTTATTGCGGCATAAGCTACAGTCGCCTACGACGCCGAAATGTTGGTAAAGCAGTTATAAAAGCGACTTAAGTTTATTTTTCATTTGCATAGTTTAAGCCAAGCACCAAGCAACCTTTACTTGATTATGTTGTTTGTAGATAATTCTACGTCCTTCGCGTGGTGTATCGTTGATTCTTGCACTGTATACAAATTTGCATCCATACGCCCGTTATACTGCGAACTGGCCTCCGCCACATGCCACAGCCAGCTATGATCGCTGGGGACAACAGTTACCACGAAACACACACCCATCATTATGCCCTAATCGTAATAAAAATGTTCAACATGTTATGCTTTGTTGACGTAAGCCATTTCTGATATTTCTGTCTCTTTTCACAAGTTCTGATTATATAATTGTATAAACCAATATTTGCGTTTTGCAACAGCTATGACACTTGCACTGATGTGCAAATTGCCTGTTGTATTGCAGTAAACCATATATACCACATATAGGCCACTTGACCTGTACAGCTTTTCATCAAAGGAGCCGCCGATAATGATGATGATGATATTTATTAGCAGCCCCTTTTAAATGGGGTGTCGACAAATTGTCACCCAGCCTGTTGGTTTTCGTCGGGTTTTATTACATCTATTGCAGTCTAGCATTTTTGTCCACATCTTCTTTTCTTGCTTCATTCAAGCATCTATTTCGATATTGTACTGTTACCTACACTTGTAACCATAGAGTTTCCGAATATTTGCTAGAGGGAACTCTGGCTCTGCGATCGCTCAGCCACCATGGGAATGATGTGCAGTACACAGATTTGCCTAGTATTCGTACTTGCGGGCTTAGAACGCACTTGTGGTTTTGTTTATTGTTGTGTTTTGGTTTTCTTTCGGCTAAAAGAATGGATCGTTGTGAACTTCGTGACCCGATTTGAATTGGTGAGCCTAAAAGGTCAAGGTGGTGAAGCGGAACTGCTCAACGTTCACCGATCTTCATCTTGCGACAAAGCAGCAGCAGACAACACGAAGCCAAACGGAGCCGAAAGAACGAAGTTTAGACAAATCTGTGTATTGCCCATCATTCCCATGCTGGCTGAAGCGCCATGCATTGCAGCTCCCATAGACACTAGCGCTAGCGGCAGAGTTCCCTCTAGTAAATATGGCAGGAAACTATGCTTGTAACTACTGCGGTCCTATCGACCTCTTCCCAGATGGTTGTTTCTTCTTCTTCTCTGTTGTTTTTTTTTCTTTTTTTCTTTTGGCTTATAAGTTATAACTAAACCGATGTTGATACATTGTCCATCACATACTAAAATGCGGCTGCATCGGACCGGAATTCTACCGTATTTGTTATTCAAACAAAAGAGTTTGCGATAGATACATTCTGAACCTCCCAACACACTATATACAATGAGTGATAATCGATAAATATATGCGAACATAGAGATGCCTGCTCCTGAGATAGAGGCCACATTTGAAGAGGCTGTACTGTTGCCTCTTCTTTGGGAGCACCTGCACGACGACAAAGCCCTGACAAGTGCTCTCGGCGATGGATAAACTTTATCACTCCAGCCTCCTACAATGCGACAGCACGAAAGCCGGTTTTGTATTTTGCCGTGTTGTTGTGTACACAATATATATACATATACATAAAAGCGCTTGGGTTTAGTGGCATATGAAACGTCGTTTCGATGTCGAACTCATACTGTACACACGTCTATTCCGATAATCTGGTCGAGCCCAGTGATTGGATGTGAAGCTGCGGATCACATAAGCAGACAGGTACCGAGCATTGCTTTTTTCCAGCAGAGAAACTATAGTTTCTGTGCTGGAAAAAGCGATGCTCGATACGTTGCTCGTCACCGTGCTTGAAGGTTCTTGTTCCGGTGCACGTTCGTTTATTAATTTGTGTGTTAGTGCGAGCTTCGTTATATGTCTTACTGCACACACAGGATGTGGTCTTTATCGGGAGTGCCGTGAAGAGTGGGATAATGTTCCTGTACGTACATATGCTGCAAGATATGGTGTCGTCATATGAGCCTGTGCTGCACCGGCTCATCCTCCTCCTTCATTGGAATTGAGAGAGAGGGAGCTACGTATACGTAAGACGACGCACGCTAAGGAAAGCTGCCCCGCCATAAACAATAGCTTGTTAACGATAGCGTGTCACTTCCAGCGTTCTTGAAACTGGTCAGTAACTTTTGCGTGTTCGACGTGGATAATAATATCCGGATTTGTTATATCCAGGTTCGAGTGTACGTCGATTGTACTTAGACACAGCTGTGACACTTTCTCACTGTGAGCTGTCACAGCTTTCACTGTGAGGGCTTCTCTATCGCATTTCTCTTTGATTACGTCTCCATGTTTTTCTGTGCACTTGCTTTCCTACTCAATATAGTATAGGTACATTTTATTTTATATTTTTTTTCATATACTGCAGCTCTATTAGGATTATAGCAAGAGTGGGAACGTTATATAATGCTACAAAGACAGCAAACAAAAAAGCAAAAAAAAAAAAAAACTACTTGTGTAAAATATACACGCACAGAAAGAACACTGATTAAAACTGAAGTGATTTACATGTCAGTAAGATGTTCAGCAATGGCAACTGAATATTCCTTTAGTGATGAGGACCGATTATTACTGGGGAGAGAATTCCAAAGTTCTATTGTGCGTACGAGCAAAGAAAGGTGTTATGTTCAAGGTGTGGAAGCTACGGGTACAACTTTAGTTAGCAAATGCGATGAGGTTATCGTCAAAAAGGCCGGAGGAGGAGTTGATAATTTCATATAAAAATATTAAATCTTCGATCTGATATCGCGAGAGTCGGGTTTAACATTCAGTGATTGTAAAGCTATATAGTGTCGGTCACAATATTAATGAGAACTAACAGACAATAATGCCAAAAAAAAGTATAGGAGGTGTTATTTGTAATAATTGGAATATAAATGTGAAGAAAGAAAGTGGACGAAAAGATAACTTGCCGCCGGCAGGGACCGAACCTGCGACCTTCGAATAACGCGTCCGATGCTCTACCACTGAGCTACGGCGGCGGTCATCTCCCTGTCCACTTTATAGGGTATATATGTTCATTTAAACCTAGGAGAGTGAGTCAGCGCCGATCGCAGCCATGGCGGCGAGTGTGGAACACTCTTTTTCTGCCGTTTTGGCGTCACGTGACGCCAAAGCTTCCGCATTTCGATGGGACGAAATGCAAGAATGCTAATCCAGTAGATTATTAAAGTTCATCTCTGCGCACGTGGTCGAAATTATTCCGGAACTCGCTGCCCCAGTACATGCGTCGGGGGGTTAAACCCCATGAATCAGCCATTTTTATGGCTCACATTGATAGCACGTATACTAGTGAACAAACATAGTTTCTGAGCTACGAGGTAGTCCGGCGGGACTAACATTATTCCGTTTGCCGTCATCTTCCTCAAAATGATTTTTTTTTTTGTAATATTGCAAGCTCCAGTTCAAGTTTGTTCAAGGGCTATTATATTTTTCGTTGAAAACTGTGTTACGTAGGTTTACAAGACTACATGCAGTCGCATATAATCATGAGCTAATTAATTTCGTTCAAATGAACACGTATCCTGGCCTAAAGCGTACTTTCTTATGCAAAATTATTCATCACATTCAAAAACGTCGCGTCCAATAGCTTCGAGCGCGCACTTAGCTTGCTTACGTTTTCCGCGTTTTGTAGTCGTGAAACAACAACAACAACAAAAAAAAAGAAAAGCTCGAAGTGAGCGCCTGCACACGCGCGTCTTATCACCATGCACACCCTCATTTTCTCAAACTGGGTTTCATAAAACTGATTAGTCTAAACGGCCGAGTTATGGCAACTGCGTGAAAGTGACGAGGCATCACTGTAACTGTTGACTGCTGCTAAAAGCAAAAGTAGTATATAGCTGTCGTTAGCCCGGCGGGTATCTGCTCCATCACTTCTATAACTTCACAAGGGTGCTTCCTTTGGCGTCCGCCAACGTACACCAGTACCTGTTCACTTTGACCCAATCGGCCGTACAAGTCGATTGCCTTAAATTAAGCAATATTTGAATCTTTTGCGTGGCTGTCGCGCAGCGAAACGCTATGACGCATTATCACTTTTTTTTTTTTAATGCGTCGCTTTGGCGTATTATCCACGCATTATCCACAGCGGATAAAAAAGGCAGACAGACCGCGTTTTTTCTCGCCGTTTACTGTCAGTATTGATCACCAACTAACCCAGTCGGCCATCTTACTTTGCTCTGCAGCTCTGAACCGCGACGAGAGAACTAGGAAAAATGTAACGGGCTGGAAACGATTAAAAATGATGTTCTCGAATGCTAAGTGCATAATCTGCACTCGAGAATGCAGCATTAGACCATTAATTAATAATATGTCCAAATAATTTCGAATATTAGTTAAACAGACAAAAAATTAAGCCATGCAGTTTGCGGAAGTCGGAAGAGAACACTAAGTGGGTCCTGTTCTGCCATCAATTACCGCGATTTTGTTTTAAAGCCTGATTTATGTTGACTGGGATATCCTGTGTCGTCATCGTCCTGGATCTGTGTGTACGTTAACCCTGACGCTGGGACACTGCTGCACGATTTGTTCCCGCAAGCAGGCGACGCCGAAGGGCACGGAAGCTTCGACAGCGGTGTCCTCCCTTCTGTTTTATTGTGAGAGCGAGCAGCCGTTGCATAGTTTCACGATAAGAAGGTATGCGTTGTGACGTCAAATCGCCTCTTTAGCTTCGCAAGTTGCGTAAAGTAACCCTCGTCGATGTCGCTCGTATGTATACGCGTCTCGTTGCTATTCGGCTGACTTGTGTTCAAGGACGAGGAATGGTCTTACGTCACATAACTCTCTCAAGTGCTATCACGAGACACGTGTTTAAGCAGCGTTTAAACGGTTTCCGCCGCGGACATAGAACGGGCGGTAATATTTATTTATTTATTTATTTATTTACAACAATAATGTTGCGGGAGATTAGGGAAAGAAGCTGATCAAACAGCTTGAGGGTGTCCTGGCCACCCTAAAGTCCCTAGATTTTTCGTTTTTAAAATCTAGGGACTTTAGGCCACCCTACACGTATGTCAGCGTAAACGGTGGCAAGAAACAATAACAACAACAAAAATGCACTCATAATATATTGTACATGACTCATTTCCATGCAAGAAAGAAGCGTGCTTGCATGGACAACATAAAGAAACTCTCAAAAACGTTTCCTTTGAGAGACAACGAAAACGAAACTAATAGACGACAATGTTTTGAAGGCAAGTTCATGGCAAGGATATTGTGGAAAACAGTGTCCGTAGTTCTTCAAATGAGGTTTCTGTAATGTTGAAAAGCTGCTCTTTACTAATTCTATTTTGCAATGCTGGTAGAATTAACCGAAGCATTTGTTTACCGTAATTAGTGCGACACTTCCTAATTTGCCACTCTTCTGGTTTGCGTATATTGTACTTTATTAAGGTGGCCTGTAATCTTGCTAGAGTTTGTAGAGTACTATTTTTTTTTCATTAAACTAGATTTATACTGGCGACATAGATTATAGTTAAAGATGGACTTTACCGGAGCAATGCTGTGCCTTATAAAGAGACCACTGGTGTGTGAGAGGTGTGAAACCCTGCATGCTAATGGAATCACACCTTTTTGTAATACTGCGCGCTTGTCTATGTTTTCTTTTGTGGTAGTACCCCAGCCTAGCAGTCTATAATTAAGTATTGGTACGAAAAGAGCGTTATACAGGAGCATATTGTTGCTTGTAGGGCATTCGAAAGAGACGCGGCGCATCGCACCTATTGTACTGGATAATTTACTAATTAAGTTATTTATGTGGTCATCCCATGTCATGTGTTCATTGAAATAGGCGCCTAAAGTTTTTATTCACGGTACAAACTCAATATCTGCGTTATTTAATGTTATTGGTTATTTATTATTTAATGTTGCATTATTGAGCCCAACACACCTCTGCCGTTCTTTCGAATAGCCGGCCTAATTTTTTTTCGCGCAAGCCCTAACACGAACGTTGACAAGATAGAGCCTTTTTAGACGCGCTCCTGCTAAGTGTCTCGGAGCAAAGGGCAGCCGAGATGAAAACAAGGCCCGTTACGACGGACCAACGTGAAGGGAAGTTGAAAGCGGAATGTTTCATAACAATAAGAAGCCTCCTGGAGAGGTGCGCTGTATAAACGTCGGCGTGCCCGTATCGCGATGCGGCCCCTTTAAAACTGCCGATAAGATATCGGGCGCGAGGGAAACGCTTGTGTACACCGAAGCCACCGCACTTGTTGCCGTCTAAAAGCGCGAGACGTTGTCTGTCGAGTGTCTGGGAAGGGAATCCGGCGCGGTCCGGTGCTCTTGAGGTGCGAAGAAGGCGGAGGGAAATCGCGACCCGACGCACAAGTGGACTGTCGCAGTATAGAGCACGCCGCGCAACACTGCCGGCGGCGCGACCTGAGACCCGCTGCGGCCTTGTTGTGCACAAGGCCTGCTTTGCGCAGGACGCTGTATCGACAGCGTCGGCGAGTGCTCGACCAGGGTCATTGTACAGACGTGCGGCTTTGATGGGTCAGCTAGCTGCCCATATCCGGGATTGCGCTGCTTCGTGCGTGCATTTAGCACGCATCTGCAATAGAAGTCCCCCTCTCCAGCTGGAAAAAGCAATAGTATTAGATGGTTGGCCATGTTAATGCGGTTAGCAATGTGTATCTTACACTGGGTGTGTAATTGGTGACGATATACTTTACTGTCGCGACGCCAGGAACGCAGGGATACATGTTCTTTACGCGGCAGTATGTTTCACGTGTTGTAATAACCATTCTGAAGGGTGTCACATGCATACGCAGTGACCCAATATTGCGCACAGACTAAGTGGCATACATCCATGTTGGTCCGACGGTTGTTTTCGAACTTGGTTCCCTCATCACAGTGGCCTGATGCTCAACCGTGCGTGCTCTCAAAGAATAGACCACTATCTACAGAAATACCCAAGTGGGCGGGAAAGTACGGGAATAATAACCATATTAAATAAATAAATAAATAAATAAATAAATAAATAAATAAATAAATAAATAAATAAATAAATAAATAAATAAATCTCGGTTTCACTTTGTTCAACAGCTTGTTTGCCTTTCTGTTTCGCTCGCGTCGCGCAACATAACCGTATACCAGGTTGAAGCTTAAAGTAGGGCCGTATCCGGCGACCGCTGAAAACTCGGCCCAGCTGTGCAAAGCGAAGTGGAAGCATAGCATCGCCATGTATAGTATAGTATAGTATAGTATAGTATAGTATAGTATAGTATAGTATAGTATAGTATAGTATAGTATAGCAAGGGATGGGACAGGAAAGTGAGGGTGAGGAGTGGTGTAAGGGTGAGGAGGATGAAAAGGAGGAGGGGATAGGGTAAAGCATAGCATAGCCATTTCTAGTGTAGTATAGCAAGGGGGTGGGAAAGGGAAGCGAGGGTGAGCAGGAAAAATAGGAGACGGAAAGGATAGTTTAGCGGAGGCGCGTTCGAGGTTGGAGACATGCGAGGGAAGGCCACCAGCTCCGCTGTTTCCTCAATCTTCGCACCACTAGTACGTAACTGTTGGAATTTTTTTTTATATACAGTACAGATTTTTAACGCGACAGCGTTAAATAGCTCGTTTCGTAGAAATTCCGGTGTCGGCGTCGGTGACGGCGTCGTTGGTTGTGAGCGAAAAATCAACTTGTCCGGGACTGAAAAATCGAGAAAGATGCAAATAAAATAAATACTAAAACTCTTAGGGTTCGAGTGAGAAGCGAACCGAGGCCGTCTGCGTTGCAAGCAGGTGTTCTACTACAGAGCCACGTTCTTCCTTGAAACTGCTTCGAAAAAAAAAAAGAAAAAAACACGATATGAATGTCATGTTGTGGAAGGAGTCTCCTTAACGCATGTAATACTGCGTGGCGGAAGTGTAAAATCGCGCCAGGCGTCAAAACATGTGAATTGCGCAATTGGGTGTTTTAAAGGCCCACCAATTACAAAGCGCTCAGACATATTTAATCATCATCAGCAAAAGCATCAACAAAGTGAGCAGGATCGCGTGGTGCCTCACGGACGCGTAGTGGGCCCTTCGCTGATTCGATAAGGTAATAATTATGGCGTAGTGGGCACTTAACAACTTTACTTGCAGTAGGCATTCTAGAATACTTTGAAACGGCCAATGTTATGCGCACAGTCGTTCATTTCCTTACGGCATGGTTGCGACACACACCGAGAACCAAGTATAGGCTAACAATTGAGAAGGCGAGATGCACGGGGTTCGATTAAGCTATCGCGTTCTACTTTTGAAGGCGAAGCTCAAGCGTCGTCCAAATTTTTATTTTTAAATGCTGTATGACTGTCAGGCTCCTATCGTTTTCGCACATGAACTCTACGTCAAGGTGGAAATACTCTGCCGCAGCTAAAGTGACATCGAAGTGACTATACATAACTTACAAGTGACGTCAGTTCCTGTCTTCCGTCCGCCATCACCGAGCACATACGTCTCAGTGACCGCGCTTTGTTTACGTTCGTGCGCGGATCGTTCGGCGTAATAGCGTGTTTTGATCGTTTGCATTGCGCTTATGACGAACGAGAATCGTTCAGGACATTATGCAGCCTGCAGTGTCGTCAGTGGTGTGGCACGTAATGGTTGAAACAACTTCGCACCAGTCACCTATAGGCGCTCTTCGCCGCCTGAATTTTGATACGCTCAAACTGCACAGATTTCGTCGCTGATGGCTGCATAAAACCATGTCCCTAATAACATGTTTGGCGCCCAGTCGGGGTTCGTTTCACCGAAGAGTTATGAGGGCCTCCCGATAACCAAGGCGCGATCGTTGTGTTCAATTCGGTGCTTCACGTTTCGACAAAAATTGACCTCGCGCATAACTCCGTGGTGATACACTCGGCGAAAAGGTGAGGAGATTCGGAAGCATAACTTGCCTGTTATGTAGTCGCATTTTCGATGGAGGCGAAAATGTTTGAGGCCCGTGTACTTAGATATAGGTGCACGTTAATGAACCCCAGGTGGTCGAAATTTCCGGAGCCCTCCATAATCATATCGTGGTTTTGGGACATTAAACCTCAGATATTATTATTATGTTATGAAGTCACATCCGCACACACAAACGTTGTTCAACGTCTGAGGTTCTTCCCGTTTACGCGCGCATAAGCCATGTGCTCCGCTTCTCGGACAGCTCTTTCGTGCGGTCGCACGGGTTTGTGATCACGTTTGGCAATCAGTACACGCCTCCGCGTCTATAGTCTTTTTTTTTTATTGATTTACACTTATTGTGCAGCCGCCAAATATCGCACAAATCGACGTTGCGATGTGCAGCGTTGACGGAAAATGTGAGAGCCGCACAGCTTGAGTTGGTGTCGTCTGCTGTCATGTGCTCGGTAATGGCGGCGCATGCTACGAAATCGTACCCCAGACTGAGTACCGCGGTGTAACATAGTTGCAAGTTATGTACAATTAACAAAAACTTGTTTATTAACTTCTAATTCATTTGAGGGCAGTTTATATGGAAAAGCTGTAGGCCGTCACAATTCGTAGCATACCCATCTGTTATTATAAATCCCAAAAATTGCATGCACTTTGAGAGATTCGTCATCTTCTAATTTAAGTGGTGATATGGGAAATGCGGCCGCTCTGTTACATCAGACCGGAACTACCCTTGACGGTGAAGTGACGAAATTGTCATCAATGATCGCTGAAGCATAATCTTGTCAGAAAAACTGAAATACACAAGAACCTGTCGCACTGGGCTGTAGTGGTTATGGTGCTTGATTGGTGAACCGAAGGTCGCAGGATCGAATCCCGGCCGCTGGGGTCGCAGTTCGATAGAGGCGAAATGCGACTTATAAATCGCAATTCGGCTCCATCGAAATGCCCCCATAGAAGTTCACGTTGAAGAACCGGCCGAAATAGCCCTCCATGCACTACGGTGCCTCTCATAATCATATCGTGGTTTTGGGACGTAAAACCCCCAACAATTATTATTGAAGTACACAGGTAGACCACTTATTCTTTGCGTGCGATGTGCGGTGCTTATCTGTTTCTTTCTTAAACTACATAAGCATGGCGCAAAAAACTCGTTCGCCTGTCTGAAGCGCCGCAGTGGCTCCCCACGAGTTTTACGCTGTACAATGAAAGAAAAGATGGGACTTGAGATTTTCTTGCCCACAGCGCAGAAGAAACAGATATAAGCACCAAACATCACACGCAAAGGCAAGCGATGGTGACAACAACTCCTTCATTTATTTTCTATTTCAATAAAAAAAAATATATAAGGCGATCCACTGGTTCATGTGAGATGACTTACCGCTTTCCCCGACAGGATATATGCCGCGATTCGCCTTATTTAAGCTATTCGATTTTTTGAAGAAATGATGCGCTTGAAGGTGTATTTGTTGTAGTTGGGTCTTAGTAGCACTTGCGTTTCATTGCTCGAGTCCACAGAGAATAGAGCCATTAGCCAGTGCGCTTGTAACATTGCCTGAACACAGGGAGAATTAAGGCGCCGGTACAAGAGAAAAGCAATCCTTTCTGAGCGCTCCTACAGCTAGTGCATCCACATAGTGCGAACCAGGGGCGTAGCCAAGGGGGGGGTTGGGGGGGTTCAAACCCTCCCCGAAATTTTTCAGTTTTGCTTGCGTATGTATACACGCACACATACAAACGCACGCACGAACATACATAATGTATGGTTGAACCCCCCCCGAAAAAAATTTCTGGCTACGCCCCTGGTGCGAACCTTCAGACTTACCGAAAACTTTCGCTATAGTTGTGCGTGTACTACGTTATACGAAGGCACGCACTCCGAAAGGAGTGAAGTTTTAAGGCTTCGCATTGTATAGTCCATTGTCGTTCTTCACGGCCTGTGGAATAGCCTGGAGTGTTTAAGGAGTCCGACGAAATTTTTATTTTGCCGTTGAAAATAGCCGTAAACATAAGCTTGTGAGGATGACGTACGCATCGAGTTGCGCGAGAGCACAACCAGCGACCACCAACCACAAAAACGGTTGAAAGACCCGAAGAAAGCTGTTCGCTTTAAAAGAAAACGGGCTGTCAAGGTTTCTACCAACGGTATATAGTCATGTATACTTCAGCAACGCAGAATTTATAGTATATGGTCTGTATCACTCGTTGGCATCGACCTTTTTATCCGACAGCAAGCGCCCCACGCTTTCGTTTATTTCGATGGCACGCGCACAAGCCGTTCAACGATTGGTACCAAACGGAAGCGCGAGCCAAGCATCTGTTGGCCAAATAGTACGCGTTATTTGTAAAAACAGGATTTTCCAAACGAGCGCCACATATCATTGGCGTATTTGCGAATACGGTGCCGAAGTTACTGCAGTAATTTAGGCACCGTGTTGGATGAATTTCCGGTAAGTCATATATATTCACACCATGGCAGTGTTTAATATTCAACTGATTATCCCACATTGCTGCAGCATAGAAAGTGTCATATCAGGAAAGGTATACAATGGAATCGAAGTGACTTCTTTTCTTCTTCTGTATCTTGTTCTGTTCTGTATAGAAAAGTATAGATTAGAGATTTAGGTCATGACCCAGTTGGGGAGCTTGGGGGGATTGGAAATATAAAATAAAGCGCAAGCATCATAACTCAACAGGGCTGGTGTGCGGTGCCGGGTGACAGACTATCTCGAAGTCACTACGCTATCAAACTATCCATGGATAACTATTACTTATAGTGCCTTTGTTGTATATATATACGTATGTATATAGGTACAAATCTCCAGAATCTGTATATTTTTGTGGGAAATAAAATGATTTGAACTATAGTTCTTTTTAACGGCATCCTCTCCCACTGTACTTTTATTCGACTATGAAACGGATATCATTCTATGAAAAAGATTTGGCGTACTCATTACGGTACTATTTCTAATCATGTGCTGTATTTGTGGACTGCATCCCCGTGAAGGGCATGCAGGCAGTACATTCAGCGGTGTCGGGCTTTTTAACGCGTTAGATAGCCCGTGTCGCAGAAATCTCGGTATCGGCGTCGGCGGTGTTGGTCGTGAGCGAAAAAACGCGACGGATGCAAATAATAAAAAAATGGGCCTGAGCCTAAATCAAACCCAGGCCTTCTGCGTGACACTCGGGTGCTCTACCATAGAGCCACGCCAGCGCTTGAAACTGCTTCGAAAAAAAAAAAAAACGATACAGGCGTCATGTAGTGCGAATAGTAGCATTGCCTGGCCGAAGCGTATGGAGTCACACCAGGCGTCACACCATTTCAAGTACGCAACAAGTGGGTGGTTTAAAGGCCCACTCATTTTAAAGCGCCGAGGCATCTCTTAATCATCATCATCCGCAACAGCATTAACAAAGTGTGCACCTGCGTACTATATAGGTGCGCATATCGCCTTACGGACGCGTATAGTGGGTACTTCGCAACTGTACGTGCAGAAGACATGCACACAGACGTTCCTTTCCTCGCGGCACCGTTGAGGCGTCCATCGGGAAGCGAAGTCTGGCGATGCGAATGAGAAGGCGATGCGAACGGGTCCAGATTACGCTATCGGTTCCTATACTATTAAAGGGGAAGCTCAAGCGTCCTCCAAGGTCCCTTTTTTTTTTCTTTTTTTATTAATGAAAGCTAGTGAAGAAATAAATCACTTACGAGATGGAGGAGGAGGCGGGATAAAGATAAGCACAGACTGTGAAATATGCCTCGGCGTTCCATATAACGCCGAATAAATCTCAAGATTGGCCACGATACGAATGCCACGCACCGAAACAAAAGGAGCGCGGCCTGGAGGCGAGATGTTTTTCTGTCCCGAAAGACCCGCGAGGAGGCAACGTCGCGTCCTCGATCTAATCGCAGGCAAAGTATCTCGACCACATTATGCGCCCCGGCTTGGCTGGCGTGTGACTTCGCACGCTTCGTTGCGTGCGGCGCGGTGATGGCTGCGATACGAGGCCCTTGGCTGGCCCCCTCGGCTGTGCCCAGGGCCACCGTCGCTCCCGACGCGCGGCCTCCTCCTCGACGACGTCACCACGCCGCCGCGAGGCCTGCGTGCCAGCCGTTGATTCACGCAAAGCGCGCTCAATTATCTGGCCCCTCCATGAATGAGCGAGTCGGGCTCATGTCGCACTGCTGCGGGCACAACGCCGCGCACGCGCGGCCACTCCGCAGCTCGCTGCCGATAGCGACGCACGCACCGAGGGCAGGCTTTCATTCTCGTGCCCCACGTCACTTTCTGTCGACACCGGAACGCAGCCAAGCGACGTATGAAAAGCACGACAATGCGGGTGTGCGGCCTCCGGATGCAGGGCTGGGCAAAGATACTTTGCAATTGTGTCGATATACGATACAAGATACTAGCAGAAGAAATCTATCCTATACTACACTCTCCAATTGTAGCTTAACATAGTTCGATACATTAGTTAATTAATCATTTCAGTTCTACTGTAGGGTCTGTTGCAAGTTAGTAGTTCGCTTGCAAAGCTTTTTCTCCGACATTCATAGTTTCTTCTTGCGCTAAAGACAAGAACGGGGACGGAGAGATGATGACAACTTATTCCATCTGTTGTGTTCTTCTCTCTCTTCCAATTATTATCTTTAGTGCAAGAATAAACCATGAACAGCCACCAAGTATCGCTCTCCTGAACTTCTCTACCACAGGTATAGGCCTCCTCAATTTCGAATATCCTGTAATCCAACAGCACATCATATTTTCATTGCGTAACCATCTACGGCGTAGGGAGGATTTCATATCAACTCTGCAGGTGCGATGCGCAATCGGCAATTTTTCGCTGCCGTGTTTGCAAACGGCACAGTGCACTCTTCCTGGATTCCGGTCATAAATTGGGTTATGTTTACTAAGCGTTCGCCTGTACCTTCATGTTTGTATAGTCCGTAATAGGTTGCACATGTTCTATAAGATAAGAATGTTGATAAACCGATCATGGAACGCACTATACTTACTTTTTTTTATTTCTGGGCATTAGTAAACATCGTTAGATACAGAAAAAAAATGCGCGACATATGTACATGCCACCAGTTTGCTTCAAAGGGGATCCTATATCATCGTCACCATGACAGTCGTATTTTGTGTCACAGCGATGGTTCAATGTGCGCGTCACTTTAAGTAGTTGTCGGTTCACTAAGACGTAAATTTGGGCTAGTTGGTCTTGCATAACAGGTGAACCACAGCAGGGGCGTAGCCAGAAATCTTTTTTCGGGGGGGGGGTTCAACCATACATTATGGATGTTCGTGCGTGCGTTTGTATGTGTGCGTGTATATATACACAAGCAAAACTGAAAAATTTCGGGGGGGGGGGGTTTGAACCCCCCCAACCCCCCCCCCCTTGGCTACGCCCCTGAACCATAGTGCAATTTCGACAACGGAAGAACAGAGGAACTACAGAAAACAATGAAATAGCCCCCCGGTGTATGTTGTTTCTGTGTTCGTTTCTTGACAAAATTGTGGTGTGGTCCACCTTTCATGTTTGAAGGTTAAAGTTCGCAGTGGAGTAGTACGCAGCGAACTGGTGCTACTTTGTATCCCCCGGACAAAGAAATGGTTTGTTTGTTTGTTTGTTTATTTGTGTGTGTGTTTGTTTGTTTGCTTGTTTGTTTGGTTGTTTGTTTGGTTTACAATAGACAAACAGATAACAGCCGATAATGCTTTTACCATAAGATGATCGAACTATCATTTGCCAAATGTCCGCTATTAGCCACTCTCACCTGTACGGTAGAAACTACCAAAAAGTACGTTCGAAAATGGCATGGGAAATATTGAAGATGGCTTCTATTCGGCATCGAACTCCTTCTGTTGAGAATGCCGCGGAAAAAATAGAAAACGATTAGCAACTTTCGAGATAATTGACTAAATGACGCCAAACAGCGAAAAGCAGGGGCGGCCGTAAAGAGTTCAATGTATAATTAGAGAAATTAACTCTGAACTCACGCATTGTGTCGGTATAATTTTCTTCTCAACAGACCTGTGCGTTACGTTTACGACATAGACTTCGACCAACTTCCCAAAATCGCCATGATGCTTGACGGGGGGGATGTGTCGGCAATGGCATAGGAAAGTTTAAATGCATGAGTGAGGTATAAAAAGCGTACCGGATTGCCGTGATCTAGGGCAAGCCAACCGCATCAAGCACCACAGACTGAAATGAAAAATGCCAAATTTTATGATAATTCAAAGCGCCGAACCGTATACTGCATGCTTGAACACATTCCAGGGTGCTTCGTTATCCGCATGAGTTGTTAAAGCAGAAAATTCGTCGATGATCAATATTTATCTGTAGCATCTGCAAATGGCGTAGAAAATATTCACCATGTTTTCTTATCCTGCATGATATGACATATTTTATTCGCTCGTCTGGATATGTAAGACTAAAAGGATCTTCCTCCAGTGAACATGATACTGCATGAAGCATGAATTTTGTCCAAACCGAGTGTAAATGCTTCGAAACAGAAACATGTAAACAAACAGAGCACAAAAAAAAAAAAATATCTCACAGTTCATCTGCATGGTTTCCGTTTTTTTTTCTCTTCTTTCTGGACGTAATTGAGTTTAAATTTTATGCGGTTATATTAGGGGGGCTGGAAATCGCGGTCAATTTTTCAAGTCACCAAGAAAAAAATTAAAAAGAAATATTCTTTTTAATTTTTTTTTACTATTCGCGTTTCTAAAATTTGTGGGTGTTTCCGCAGACTTGCACGACTTCATACGTCGCATTGTCAGTGTGCCATTTGGCGGCCGCATATATAACCGGTGTCCGAGTGACGTCTACGGTCTTTCGTTGGAATTGATATGTTACATCCTGTGTTATGACAGACGCCGCAAGTGAGGACTGAGGGGTATTTTAGATCACTGGGGTTCTTCAATGCGTGATGGAATCGTACTGCATAGACAACTACCTTAAACTACCGGCTATAATACGAACTGGAATGAAATGCAAGAGGCAGTTTTCGAACAGGAAAAAGAAAAATATGCATCACGTCATCAAAGAAAGACGTCGTCCTTGATCTCCAAAAACACTGAGAAATCCCATAAATAACTAAACACGTTGGTACTGAATGTAATAAGAAAATAACATTCGACCCGAAAATCCGGATGGAAATATTGCATTACAGGGGGTTATGTTATGGGGCTGCTTTGCCTTACACTTAGCTACGGCGTAGTTTAACTGCGATACGTGTACGGATGACGCCAAGCGTTCGTCAATGAAGTCTGTTCACAATACAAAGATTTTGTCGCGGTGGCGCAACGGAGTTCTTTCCGCGAGCGGAAATGTTTTTCCTTATTTCCGTTCTCTCGGCGGGTTGCGCAAAAGCTCTGAAGGATTTGAAGGGTATCAGTACAGCTTCACGTGTGGCACGTTTTCGCCGTCACGCTATATGCTCGTGCCTAAAGAGAGGCGCCTGCTTTCAGAGCCAGGGCTGCGGACTCACCGCAGAGCAGTGAAGCTCAATGACAAACACACACAACAGTGAAGAAACAATTTAGACACTTTGTTTCGAGCTATTATCGTTGATGTTCGCCCAGTGTATTTGCGCAAACTTTCTATCGTTTAGGGCTGAATGTGGGAACTTGCCTGACGACTATAGAACTTGCTTCTCTTTTGTGGACCCTGACTGGGGTTCGTTTTCCTTTTAATAAAGTTGTTATCTCTCTCTCTCTCTCTCTCTCGTTTTCCGCCGTTTATATATTATGTGCCGTGCTACTCGTCCAAATTAGAACACGTCACTTCTACATCCTTTTATGAAATATACTGCTTAAAAAAAAAGAGTAAAGGAAACGCTGCTGAATTGCTTTTCCCAGTGACACCAGAAAATGCGGCATCATTTGACATAATTCACTTATTTACCGAACAAAAGATTCTGCATTGATGGTGTTCAAGACCACGAGGCGGAAACGGGAAAAGGGGGGGAGGGGATTGGCGCAATGTCTTCGCAAATTTTGCGTTTGCATTTCATTGCGAAGAGCTCGCACGCGTGGAATATATGTACTGAGTCTGACGGCCAAGTGCAGAGTCCTGTCGAAGCGAAGTTTTCCGAAGCGGTGAGACGAGGGGGACAAAGCCGACCTTTGTTCCCGGAGACGAGGGTCTTTCAACATCTGTTCTGGCTAGAAGGGTAGCGGTCATATAGCAACAGGATTCTTGTATTGTGCAGCAACAGACGGTGGCTCGTCGAGTGCCGCAGTCTCGGGGACGTAGAGCAGGAGCGCGATCGCTCGTCGGTCAACGTCAGCTTTCTGTAGGCACAAGCCACGTTGCACCCCGCTGCTTGAGGGAAAATTTATTGAATTACTTTTCGTGCATAATGATCAAAGTGTGGATATAATTGTGGCTCAACAAGATGAGATAGACAATGACGTACGAGGAAATAAAACGATTGATTAGACTATCCAGAAACGCGTGAGAGTTCAGTTAAACGATAGACTTTTGTTACGACGTAAATGGGGCTGCGGTTCCTGCAGGGTCCAAGTAGAGGAACTTCCTACGACCAACGCAAAAGATGTCATACTTGGAAGCGACGTGCCCGTACATGTATTAATGTGCAGGCCTTCTTTTGTGAGGCTTAACGAACGTAAACAGGATATTCTTGATGGTTTAAATATTGGAGCTGGCGGCAGGAAGTGCAGATGCGTTGAAGGATTCTCCCACTGGTACAGGGCGGAAAGCTATAGCGCGAACAACGCATTCGGTGGAAAGAGGGTAAATGCGTCGTCTTGGGAAAGAGGGGCACGCACTTTTTGTCGTCGCGGCACAGTGCCTCCACTATCTCGATCTCTTGAAGCGTGAACACGCGAGCGCGGACCATTTAGGCGCTATCGGTCTAGCGGCCTTGGCGTGAAAACAACGTTTCTCCGCCCGCGTCACCGCGTCAGCAGCCGCTCGTGTCGGCCGGCCGCCGCTGCGCACAGTGCGACCGGAGCGGAAATGCGCTGCGCGGAAACGGTTGACGCGCGCTCGAAACACGGACGGCCCAGCAACACTGGTCCATTCGAAGGAGTCCGCGCAGTCCGTACCGCCGCTCTCTTCGGATCGGGAGCACGAGGCAGATGACTCGTAAAATCAAGGAGGGTTGGGATACGCGGAGTTATTACGGGGCGAATGAGTTTGAAACTTCACTGTTGATGGCCAGCGAATATAATACAGCACATGCGATCCACTTGCAGCTCGGGTACTAGGTATTCTGTACATGGACATATTGGGCACTTGGCCAATTTGCTACCTTATTACAGTCCCGGGACGTTAACATCGAAAAGAGAGAGACAGAAATGAAAGAACGAAGAAAGGGAAAAAAGGGACTTTGGAGCATACAGTGCGATTCGGCCTTTTCATGTGGATTACCGGAAGCGGTATACATTACATACACGACTAATTGTTCACTCACCCCATTAACGAACTTTCACGAATTAACTAAATATTATTTTTAGGACACATGTTGAAATTTCAGCCGTAGAATATTCGGATATATCTGCTTAGCAGAAACGCCCCGCCACGGTGGTCTAGTGGTTATGGTGCTCGACTGCTGACCCGAAGGTCGCGGGATCGAATCCCGGCCGCGGCGGCTGCATTTCCGGTGGAGGCGAAAATGTTGAGGCCCGTGTGCTTAGATTTAGGTGCACGTTAAAGAACACCAGGTGGTCGAAATTTCCGGAGCCCTCCACTATGGCGTCTCTCATAATCATATCGTGGTTTTGGGACGTTAAACCCCAAATATTAATTAATTAATTGCTTAGCAGAAATCCTAAGTCTAACGCCAGTTTAGAGATACCCGTCTCTAATATCTATAACAAAATCCATTGGCGCTCCAGGCACTAGATTCGCCCCCCCCCCCCCTTTCACGGCGAGGTGGGGCAGCGATTCTTCGACGCCAGCGAATCCTTGTGCATTTTTTTGATAACGTATATCTTGAAACTGGTGATAGTGTCGAAATTTCTGCGCAGGGGAGCGTCCTTTGTACTTATTGGTGTCGTAAACTTTCGCACATGTAGTGTTCACTCAGCGCAGCATAAAGATGCATGTAAATTTCACCTGTTCTTGAAGTCCACGTGAAAGTTTGGATCAGCGATATCTGCCACAGGTGCTTTTCGAGCTAAAGAGACACACGCCGTTCATATTATTTTCCAAGAAAATTCCACTCGTGATCAGTACAGGGAACAGCACTGCAAATATATTAGCGAAACCATATGATATAGACTCAGTCTGTTCCTTGGCTTGGATGACCATTTCAGAACCCTTATTCAAAAGTGTGCTCTGAAATGCCTCACAAGTGTAACGAAACCTGCAAAAAATTGACGAGCCGTATATCCCTACTTAATCCTGTCGTTACGAGACTACTCGCTGCCTTTTGAAATGGACACGGATGCATACCGCTGTGAAAATAGATTTGCGGTCTTCAGTCCTTGTTGTTCCTGTAAGCTTTAGTTACGGCCTTTTCAATGATGACAAGCATTATGTCCGCATGCAGATCAATTTGTTTCCCAGTTGCATTTCCGCATGCATAGAAAAGTGCATCACAGTCCGATCTTCTGGCGCACCGTTTAAGCCAATACTACCTTTCATGCGGCTCATTCCACTTCGGTGTCGTGGTCTGCAGACTATTGCTGCACATAAATATGAACATAAGTGTGCAAGCACGCACAGAATAGTTCGTTGTTCATCCTAAGATGGCCCAGGCCGTGCGTATTGTATATAGACTGGGAAACGTTTTCTGTAAGATACTGAGCCGGCTCTTCGCACATGGTGCTGCTATAAAGGGACACATCTATATGCTCCAGAGAGCGGGGTAAGCGAGCACACTGATCTGCCGTGGTGCATGGTCGATCAGCACCTATATGACGCAAGTTCTCTGGTTCGACTCCCAACTATGGCGTGCGCATCCCGATGAGGGCAGAATGCAAGAACGCCTTTTTGCTTAGGTCTATGTGTGCGTTAAAAAAAGATAATGCGGTTGAGATAATCTGTGGCCCTCTATTTCGGCACGTGGTACGTGCTAGACTGCGTCACAATGGACATCGTACGTCCGCCTCGCTCACGTGGGCATTGACTTTATTAGCGACAACTCCCACGTTCGCTGTTAGGAAACATTTTTTTTTTCGTACAACGGAAACGAGAGGGAAACGGTATTCCCGTCCGCTTCTGTCGGCGTCGAATGGGATGAGTGTCTTGCGCTTTCTTCAAGTCTGGATGCATAGAAAGAGCTCGAGTGCCCGGCTTCAGCGCGCGTCTCCTCGTGGGCGCACCGCCACTGGGCGGAAGGGGGAGCTGAAGCGGCGACGACGGACAGGCCCGGCGCATTCCGGCGGCCGAGGAACCGAATTCTTGAGCGGCGGCCGCTGCGAGGCAAAAATAAAGCAATCCGGGGACGAGAAGGCGAGAATTTCAAAGATTGGACTGGATCGGGACCACGCCAGGGCAAGAAAGAAGAGAGCAGGCAGGGTGGACAAAATCCCGGCGAGAGGGCGGCTGCAACCGGTGTATTTAGTGCCGAGGGACATAGTTCTCTTCCGATAAGGGTCTCTCTGTGTTTTTAATTTTATCTCGTACCGGTAGGGGGCTTTCATTTTAACCTTGGGCGCTTTTATTTTTTTCCTCGCTCGGACCAGCGAGAGAGCATCCCCGCCAGATAGCGGCCGGGCCCTGCGGCACGAGCCCGCCGAGCGGGGCCGCGCGCGCCCGTCGACCCCAATTAGGGGACACTCATTAGCGCCGCTCGGGCCGGAGGCCAAGGCTCTCGCGCGCGCGCACTCCGGCGCGAGCCTCGAACAGGAAGGATGCCAGGGCTAGGTCACCATTTGTCACGCACGCTCAACAAGTGTGACCTGCATCCAAGGGGCCCGATGCCTGTTCCTGTGCGCCGTACCACCCCCCGCGGAAAGCCGAGAAAAATCAGATTCCTACGTGTCTTCGGAATATAGCGCAGTACGGAGTCCGCGCTCGTCGGCAAGGACGGTGGCAGCAAACGTAGCCGCACGCGCAACTCGCGGAGCTTGTTTGCGCCCCGCACGGCCGATTAGACACGCGAAACCTCAGGCGGCATGCCAGGGACGAGTGCCTCGTTTCCCGCCCGCTGTGGGAGGAGGAAATGCACGAGAGAGCGCTCAAGCCGGGCTCGCGACATCTTGGGAGCGAGCCTCCAACTGCCGCCGATAACTGCTTTGTTCGCGAGCTCCGAGAGGACGCAACGGGTGCTGCGCCGCGATTGCGTGAAATCCGGCGGATACTTTTCCACAGTGGCGTGAATCGTGGGGGGGGGGGGGTCCTGACCCCCCTGGTGTTCAGCATGGGGGCGACCACCTCGCAAGTGTACCTCCTTAAGATTTAGATTTCGAGCACGACATTTGAATTGCAATTCGCTTGACTATTAAATGTAGCGCACTCTCCGTAAAACCGACTCTGAAATCTGAAGCCCCTCCGAAGAGCAGAAACGAAGTACAAAAGCGAAAGCTTCCTTCCGTTTCAAAAGACGCTGTAGAGCACGAGCTTTCTAAAATGTTTCGGGTTACTTCTGGCGTGCTGCAAACGTTTTTGATGATTGGCTTTAACATGCAAAGTAAATAAAGAATCCCCGATCGTCTACAGTTATTTATTTATGTCGACGCTTTCTTGGAAGCCATTCGCGGTGAAATGTGGATCCGACTGCTGGACTATGGTGATGTTAATTTAAAAAGAAGAAAATCGGCAGATCCCACGCACTGTGGGAATCGCTGTAATGCGAAGCAGCCAGGAAGGAGCTGCATACATCGCCTTGTTTGTCTTTGAGCGAAATGAAATCATCCATGCCATGGCATCTAGTCCATATATCGCATGTTTGCCATGCACGCATGCATGCACAATCTAGTGTACACCATGCCAATGAAACGTATATTTTGGTATATAAATGCATGACCTGTCGTTTATGTTCATCACGCACTCGTGTCATGCCATACCGATTTTGGTATATATCACGTTAACAAAGCGGCCGGAAGCGCACCATGACAGTGGCATGTAAATCATACCGTACATGACACGCATAACATAATTCGCATGTTAAGACCTCTAATTTTGTTCGTCATACAGTCACATCGCGCAATACCAATTTTGGTGTATACACCTTTTCACAGGAGAGAAAAAACGCCGCCATGTTGGGCTGCGCGCGGGAGTACAAAGGCCGAGGTCACAGCCTCGGTAGTGCATTTTTGGGGGGTCACGCCTATTTAGCGCAGCCCAAAGAGAACTATGGCGGCGCCCAGGGAGCCGTCTGTGAAAAGGTCTATATCAAAGGAGCAAAATGGCCGCGAGTGCACCATGAGTAGAGCATGTAAATCATGCCATACATGACATGAATATTATGGTTTTTCATGTTACCACCTGTCACTAATGTTCATCATACAGTCACATCGCGCAATACCAGTTTTGGTGTATATCAAGCTATCGAAACGGCCGCGAATGCACCATGAGCGTGGCATGTAAGTCATGACATACATGGCATGCACGTCATAGTTTTCATGTTACCACCTGGTATTCATGTTCTTCATACAGTCACATCGCGCAATACCAATTTTGGTGCATATCAATCTAGCGAAATGGCCACGAGTGCGCCATGAGCATGGCATGTAAATCATGACGTACATTTCATGCATGTCATGGTTATCATGTTACCACCTTTCATTTACGTTCGTCATACAGTGGCGTCGCGCAATACCAATTTTGGTGTATACCAAGCTAGCGAAACGGCCGGGAATGCACAATGAGCGCGGCATGTAAATCATGACATACCTGCATGTCATGATTTCCATGTTACCACCTCTCATTTACGTTCGTCATGCAGTCGCGTCGCGCAATACCAATTTTGGTGTGTCAAGCAAGCGAAACGGCACGAGTGCGTCATGAGCATGACATGTAAATCATGTCGTGCATGTCATGCATGTCATGATTTTCATGTTACCACGTCTCATTCACCGTCGTCGTACAGTCGCTTCGCGCAATAGCAATTTTGGTGTACATCGAGCTAGCGAAGCGGCCGCGAATGCATCATGAGCGTGGCAATTAAGTCATGACATACATGACATGCATGTCATGGTTTTCATCTTACCAACTGTCATTCATGTTCTTCATACAGTCACATCGCGCAATACCAATTTTGGTGTATATCAATCTACTGAAACTGCCGCTAGCGCATCATGAGCGTGGCATGTAAATCAGGTCGTACATGACTTGCATGTCATGATTTTTATGTTACCACGTCTCACTTACGTTCGTCATACAGTCGTGTTGCGTAACACCAATTTTGGTGTATATCACGCAAGCGAAACGGACGCGAATGCACCATGAGCGTGGCATGTAAATCATGACATACATGTCATGGATGTCATGGTTTTCGTGCTACCATCTGTTATTCATGTTCTTCATAAAGTCACATCGCACAATACCAGTTTTGGTGTATATCAATCTAGCGAAACGGCCGCGAGTGCGCCATGAGCGTGGCATGTAAATCATGTCATACATGACATGCATATCATGATTTTCATGTTACCACGTGTCAGTTATGTTCGTCATACAGAAATGTCTCGTCATACCAGTTTTCGTATGTATCCCTTCATTTAAACGGCCGCGAGCGCCCCGAGACCATGTCATGTAAATCATGCTGCACATTACATGCGCGTCATGATTTGCATGTTAGGACCTGTCATTATGTTCGTCATAAACTCTTGTCACGCCATACCATTTTTGGTATATATGAAATTAACGGAACGGCCGCAAGAGCCCAAAGGCCGTGGAATGTAAATCATGCTGTTCATGACATGCGTGTCATGATTTTCATGATATGACCTGTCATTTATGTTCGTGATAAGGCCATGTTATGACACACCAATTTTGGTATACATCCGATTAACGGAACGGCCAGGGAGCCCAAAGGCCGTGGAATGTAAATCATGCTGTTCATGACATGCGTGTCATGTTTTTCATGATATTACCTGTCATTTATGTTCGTAATAAGGCCATGTTATGACACACCAATTTTGGTATACATCCGATTAACGAAACGGCCAGGAGAGCACAAAGTCGTAGGCGGCTAGATAGATAGATAGATAGATAGATAGATAGATAGATAGATAGATAGATAGATAGATAGATAGATAGATAGATAGATAGATAGATAGATAGATAGATAGATAGATAGATAGATAGATAGATACGCTCAAAGTCGCAGAAGTTCGCTAAGAAATGCTTCGCATTTAAAATACACCGGGAAACATAAACATACTAACCAAGTTTCGTGAGAGGCTATTTCTAACATGGATGCACGATGGGGAACGGATCTCGAGCTGAAGCTAAAGGGAAGATGCACCTTTGCACGTATTAACAAGGAAGTGCTGGAATTTTCGCGTGATCGTTTTTAACTAGAAATATGCTAGAGCCCACCTACGAGCCACACTTCGAAACCAACTTTTGTGAATACGTTCTTTAAGTACCAAACTTTGCGGCTAATTAAAGTTGCGAGGATGTCTGTTTCGACAATACAGAGGAGACAGCCATCCGCACAACTTTTTTTTGGAATTCAAACTTTGCAAGTTGCTTCCGAACCCCCTTTGTGCGTGTGCTTGTATGTGTGTTTGTATGTGTGTATATATGTAAACATTTTCTAGAGAGTCGGGTTGAACACCCCAAAGCCCTCCCATCCTCTGGGTCCGCCACTGCAACACAGCCACACATTTTTCTTGTGCACTGTCCCCGCAGCTTGCCTCGACAACACACCATCACACCGATCTCGAAAAAAAAAAAAATCGTTTTCTTTTTCCTTTTAGTGCTCCCGTATCAGACCGTAGAGTATTGCAGCCAAGAGAGAAATTTTGATGATCTCACCGGTGTGAGATATACGCTATTTTATAGAAGGGCGCAGTGTGTACTTTCTACGCTCTACATTTCCCAGGTACATATATAGTCTTACCTTATGCGGTGTGTCGCAGCTAATGTTAGCCGAGCTTACAAAATAATAATAATAATAATAATAATAATAATAATAATAATAATAATAATAATAATAATAATAATAATAATAATAATAATAATAATAATAATAATAACAACAATACCAAAGACTCCATCATACGAGGTGTTCGGTCATGTGTCCTGTTTTGCCATCAATACAATTTTCGTGTACTCAGTACTTATACGCTATGTAGAAAAATATAAATGAAAAAAAAAAAAATCTGATCACAGCTTGCCTATAACGTTTCTGTTTCTGGGACACTCTGTGTACTGAAAAAGACGAGATAGATAGGTGGATAAAAAACTTTATTTAGGTCCTGAAGGAGTCCACCCCCGTTTTATAGGGGGAGGATCGCGGGCCGCTCTCACGTAGGGACGGGGAGGCCGAGCCTCACCGCCACGTCGTGGGCCTTCTGGACAGCCTGGAGTTGTTGTAGTAGGAGGGCTCTCTATCATAGAATAAAATTGTTCTTCAGAGAATTCTTGATGCCTTCCCTGTAAAGAAGGGCACCTCCAGAGCATATGTCTAAAATCACTGCGATCTTGACAGTCCGGACAAAGTGCTGAAATGTCGGAGTAATGACTAATAATGGAAAGGCTAGGGTATGTCCCCGTTTGAAGCATGCGAAGAGAGGTTGCCTGTGGCCTAGACAACTTTTCGTGCGGGAGTGGGAAAGACCTACGGTCCATTTGATAGCGTTTTGTGACCTCATTGAAAGTAGTAAAAATGTCCCTAAAATGGAGGCTGGGGGCTGATTCCTCCGTCGGAGCCGCGCAAATCCCGGCGCGGTAAGTGAGATCTCGCGCCTTGGAGTGGGCTAGCTCGTTGACATTGGAAAGGCTCCTGACCTTCGAGCCAAGATGAGCAGGGAACCAAATAATTGTGTGGTGTGTAAGTTCCTTGTGAGCGCGAATTCTAAAAGCTTCCTTGCAGACGGACCCAAAAGCGAATGCCCTAGCAGTGGATCTCGAGTCAGTGTAAATATCAGTTCGTTGTGGATCAAGGAGAGCGAGTGCGATGGCCATCTGCTTTGCTTTGTAAGAAGAAGAGGTTCGAACCGACGCTGATGATAGAATCCGGCCCTTAGTATCTATGGATACTACAGCAAAGTGAGCGGAAGCGCCGTACTGGGCGGCATCTACAAAGCATGTAAGCGAAGAGTTGGCGCGAGCGCGAGCTAAAAGATGGGATGCTCGAGCGACACGCCTGCCCACGTTGTACTGTGGGTGGATATTTCGTGGAAGAGGAGACACCTTGATGCAAGATCTCATGCTTTAGGCTTTAGATGTTGTGCATCTATATCTACAGGTCGGATAACTGGTGCAATTGCAGCATAACTGCACTGTTTCTCATATCTCCACAGAGGAGAAGAAACTCTTAACAAGTTCAGTTACTGCGCGAAATTCCTTCGTTATAACTCGCAACAAACTGAATATCGATATAAAGCGAAAACTGTGACGAAATTTACCTAAGAGGTAGCGAGACTCTTCTTCCTGATGAGATCAAACTAAAGGTATAGTGGCAGTAACCAGGGAGAATGCCTTCGATTCACAGGCGAGCGCAGGGTTCCCCATCGTGGGGGGGGAGGGTTCATCGAAGCGCCACCCCCCCTTCTATTAAGTCAAAGGATGGGGCAGACTTTGCGCCCCCCCCCCCCCCCCTCTTAGCCTGTGACTAGAGCCCCCCGGCCCCGTGCGCACGCCTATGCTTCGATTAACGCGTTAACAGAAGCGCTTGAGGACGCGTTCATGTCATTTACGACGTACGTGACGATAGCAGACGCTATTCGTTCGCTGATGCTATGCCTCTGCCAAGCTTTGGGCTCATTATTCATCCCGCGACTATTCATGCTGCGCACACAAAGGAATCCCTTTTCACTCAAGTGCGTAGCGTTCCATTGCTGACCGTATATATATATATATATATATATATATATATATATATATATATATATATATATATATATATATATATATATATATATATATATATATATAGCTTTTTACGTGCGTCGAGCTGCGTAATTTTGCTCCCGCTGTTCTACCAATTCAAGTGGACTGTCAACTGCCATTCGAAATTATTTCCAACAGAAAATAATCAGGAGCCCATACCGGGAGAATGGGGGCAAGTGGCGTATGCGTGCCTAACCAATACTACGTTTCTTTCTTTCTTTCTTTCTTTCTTTCTTTCTTTCTTTCTTTCTTTCTTTCTTTCTTTCTTTCTTTCTTTCTTTCTATCGCATTGCGCAACGCTCCCTCCTCACTGTTTCCATGCCGGGAATTGGATCTTCATCCACGTGATTAGCAGCGCAACGCACTTCACTTGCTACAGGCAACAACGACGGTCATGCGTTCATATCCGTGCAACAATGGAATGTAGCAACATGAAATGACAAGTTACCCCGATAAAAGATGAGATTTCCATATGAGAAACGGCTGATCGCCGACAAGCCCGCGATCGAGAGAGCGTCACTTGGAAAACGGCGCATACAAATACGCATGTGACCAGCGCACCTTCGAGGGCCGAATTTCTGCACACTCGCCGGCGCCGGGCTTTTCGCATACGCCGCCGCCGCCACCGAAATCTGTAAGTCATTATTAGTCATAATAAACTTCGCTTGAAAAAGTAAATCCAGGAAATATGGACTTTGACAGCAGCACCCTAAAGACTACGGGCCGGAAACAAGCGCGGTTTTTTTATGGGAGAACGTCTTGCGCAGACTACGATCGGAAAGTGCCCCAAGGAAATAAGAAGGGCACATACGGCTCTGAAGGAAATAGATTACAAGCGTCTATAGCTGCCACTAACTCCAGAGAACAAACAAACAAACAAACAGTGCCAGCCCAAAAAGCTGCTTCTTCAGCGGACAAAGAAAGGGGGGGGGGGCAGCTACGCTGGTGCGAAGACGTAGGAAACAGGGGAGGTGCTGGCCTTCCCAACCTCCGCACCTTCACTTCTCTTTCCCACCTCATGCTATACATGCTATACTTCTATCGCTTGGAACTTTGGCAATCTTAGCTCGAAAAAAAAAAAAAAGCGGTTTTCTCAATGGTTTCATAAAATACCCGATTTCTCATTATCATCTTGAAAAATATCGCCCGTTTTTTACCACCCAGATTAAAGAAATATATAAAACCCGTGACGAACAATGATCACAACCTGCAGCATAACATGCACACACAAGCTTTTCACACTCCCATAGATTCTTACATAAACTGTCTTTATTTTGTTCACTCCATAAATGTGGGATCTAAGTAAGTGCTCAAATAGGCGAAGAACAAAACACAGCGGATATATTTGTTACCGACGTTTCCCGGTGCGCGCCGTCACACCTTCTTTGTCCTATAGTAAATCAAAGTCATGGATTCATCGCCCTAAAAAGCGTGCTCGCTGCTTTCGCGTTGTAGTTAGTGTGTAACCGCGCTCCGTTCTTTTGACGGCAAGCGGTTACGACCACCAACGACCACAGTGTGCCAGAACCATTGCCTACGAGCCCAAGGTCGTTCCGCACACAGTACGCTGCAACTTCGCTGCTCGCCTTAAAGACTCCGCATGGCTTTCGCACGTGCAGAGCTGCGCCTCAGTGTTGTGATGTTGGACTGTGATTACTAAAAAAAAACAGTTCTTGAATACAGTTCCGTTTTCTGATCTAATACCATGCACGAGCAAGATATCTTGATGAAAACAGTTCCTTTCTTTGTGATTGCTTTCGGTGAGCTACGTGCCACAGGCTTCCATTGCTGTGAGAAAACATTGATCGAAAGTCTAGGGACTAGGGGTGTGCGAATAGTGAAATTTTACCTCGTATCGAATTCGAATAGAATAGTGCCGATTAGTGGCCAAAAATATCGAATCGAATATCGAATATTATATTTACACGAAATGTGTACCGCCAGTTATGGCAAGACAACGGAAAAATCAGGGACGCTACGGCGTGCCGACAGTTTTATTACGCAGTTGTTCGAGGGTGGCTTTTGTTTCAGTTTTTATGGGCGCGAAAGCATGTTGATAGAAGATCCGCCATTCCAGTCAGCAGCGCCACTCCAAACCTCCTAACGATTAACAGAGGGGGGCACGGTAGCTAGTTTTTTCTCCATGGTCGCGCAATACGGCTCATCTGACAACGGTAATGTTGTGCTTCATCGTCATGGGTGCTCCGGGCCCAAAAATGTTCGGGCGCACGTTGGCAGCAGCGTTTTAACTGCGTGCCGAAACGATGGAAGTTTCTGAACGAGTGGTTCGGTGCGGCAGTGGCGACTGCCCAGCGTAAACAAATTTTGACACGCAAAGCCAATGACCGAGGGTTTCGCAGGCCAAAGTCGGGACGTTTTACGGCGCTTGCGGCATACGCGACCGAAATACGCAAGAAGTCCGTGTCTTCGTTTCGGGGACGAAGTTATGAAGGCCTTGACAGTTTTCTGATGTGCTTTTGTACATGCGGAAATGACACAATCAGCATGCGCTCGTTTTTGAACCAGGATGTCAGTGAAAGTTTTAACGAAAGGCCTACTGTAACGACGTTAGCGTTAGTTTTTGCCACCCCACCCTAACCAAGTTGCACCATTGGCCTTTGTCGCGTTCTAGATCTTCGTCCCGTCGAATTATTCGAAACTTCGAATACTAGCTATTGGAAAGTCGAATCGAATTATTCGATTATGTACTATTCGATTCGAATTCGAAACTCGAATATTCGCACACCCCTATTAGGGACACGACCTATTTATAACACTTGGACATTGTGCCAGGAAGTGTCGATCTTTCTTTTTTAAGAGCGGAGCTGTTTAAGCGTGGCAAACTCCACGTGGCGTTGGCACAAACTCGGGTGAGTATGCGCCACTGAAAGCGAGTATATGTCAAGATGTTCCTAGCATAGCACAGCCATGCATAGTATAGTATAACAAGGGGGTGGGAAAGAGAAATGAGGGAGAGGAGGAGGGGAGAGGGTAAAGCATGGCATAGCCATGTCTAGTATTAGTATGGTTTAGCAAGGCAGTGGGAAAGGGAAGTGAGGGTGCGGAGGAGGAGGAGGGTAGAGAGCAAGGTACGGTATAGTCTTGTATAGTATAGTATAGCAGAGGGTGGGAGAGGGAAGTGAGGGTGAGGGGAGAGGGTGAAGCATAGCACAGCCATGTATAGTATAGTATAGTAATGGGAGGGAAAGGGAAGTGAGGGGAGTGATGTGGGGGTGAGGGTGTACACCGACCTGGCGCTCGGAAGGTGGCCCCATAATGCTCTGTCAGGGCCCCTGGGCACACCTTAACCCCACACAGCCTTGTGAAATAGTCGAGCATCCGCCGCTGCTGTGGGTTCAGATAATTGCTGCCGCCGGGTACCTACCGGTAAAATACGTACAAGCGCACTTCCGGTCTTGTGCTCGGCAGACCTAAGTGTATAGTCGCTTGGGAGTGACCCACCCTGTGGGAAATAGACGGCATAGGACCGCCAGATCTAAAAATAAAGTCATCCTCTTTTTTTTTCTAATGAAGAAAAAGAAAGTGTGTGAGAGAGAGAGAGAAAGGCTAGATTCGTATGTAGTTTGGGAATTGGGGGAGAAATCGGGTTTAACTCGATTCTCCTGAAACATGTTCGGGGTTTAATAATTGGGCAAAATCGGGTTTTACCCGAAAACGGACAAGGAGAAAGGGATAACGTAAATATGCCATCGAGTCATACGAAAATCACGAAAACACACACGAAATAAAGGTACAAGAAAAATTTCCACAAATGTGAAAGCAATACAATGCGAAAATGTAAGGAAAAAAAAAAGCGTACACAATTAGTTCTAGACATTCGCTAGCCAGAGGAGGGGGAATTTGGGAGGGTGGGGGGCTTCAAACCTGCCCTGAAATTTTTGCATTTTGTGTATATGCCTGTATGTATACACGCACCTATGCAAGCACACACAACGAACATAAACAAAGGGGGCTCACCCCCCCCCCCTCCCCTGAAATGCGTTTCTGTCTACGCCTCTATACGCCCTATACCCCATCTGATAGAGCATAAACACTCGACATCCGTCCCTGACAGCGGCTAAAAATGATTTGCCTTGATATTAATATCGTCCCCAACTGCTGAACAGAGGTTATTGAGAAGCTGTTAGCTGAAAAGCAAATGTACAGGGGTGTTCAAAAGTTCCCAGGCCGAGCTGCCATAGGATTGCATGGGATAGCGGTCTGGGAATTTTTGAACACCCCTGTACTATGTATTTAGTACATTTGCTATATATAAAGTGCTATATAGCGCTATATAGAGAGCTATATATAAAGGACGGATAAATGAGCGGTGTGTCAGATAGGACTACTGCTAAGTATGGACATGACTTCATTACACTGCTCGTCTTCATTTTCAAAAGTGCCACACGCGTTCTAAAGGGAGTAATTGAAGAGTTAGTAAGTGAATCATTCAAATTATTACTTAGACATCGCAATCTGTCATGCACGTAATGCCCATCTCTTCACATAACTCACCTGAATTGATGAAATTGCGCCAAATAACCACAAAAAATAAAGAGATGAAAAACTAGTTAAGCCTGTCTGTGGCTGTCCAATGGTTCAAAGCATCATGCACAATAAGACATACGCATGTGTATGTGATCTATCTATCTATCTATCTATCTATCTATCTATCTATCTATCTATCTATCTATCTATCTATCTATCTATCTATCTATCTATCTATCTATCTATCTATCTATCTATCTATCTATCTATCTATCTATCTATCTATCTATCTATCTATCTATCTATCTATCTATCTATCTATCTATCTATCTATCTATCTATCTATCTATCTATCTATCTATCTATCTATCTATCTATCTATCTGATGTCTACGCATATATATAGGCATACGCAAGTTCGATGGTTCAATGCATTATACGTCAGAAAGACATACACTCGTAGCGACGTTGGTGGCCTCGCCCATTTTCCTCCCTCACAGAGTATGCAATGTACCGGAAGCAGAGTAATAGGTGCTGTAAAAACCTGACTCGCCTCGTTGTATATGCTTGTCTAGATTTAACCATGCAAATGCGATCAGACGGCTGCTAGGGCGATTTTTTTACGCCGCAGAGCGCTACATTAAAGCGGCTTCATGAAAAGCAACTATACATAGTATACACGCGTCTTCTGGCCACTTCCGTCGTTGGTCGAATTTAGGCTCTCTTCAGGTGGCATTCTGCGCTGACTCTCTCCTCTTTCGCGTGAACAGCGTTTTTCCAAAGCCGTGGTGCGCGCGTCTTGTCGGGCTTTCCCCTCTACACCGCGAGGCGCCCTCGGCCTGTCAGAGAAGCGGAGCCCGGGACATGTCCTCAGGTGCAGATAGGCCGGATGTGCTTTCGCGCCGGGAGAAAGGCTACGCTCGTCGTCAAATTGCACACCTATGCCTTCCCTCCTCTTAAAGCGCGCGCCTTGAAATGAGAGGTTGTCCCTCCGTGGCGGCGCTGACTGCCCCGCGTGTTCCCGCCCGACGATTGACTGCTTCTTTACTATCGCGGCGGAGAGTTCATCATCCTCCTTGAAGACGCGCAACAAACAAAGAAGCGAAAGCTCACGAACCGCGCTGCGGTCATTACGCACCGGTCTACACCATCTGGTAAAAGTCAGCAGAATAACCCATGATGACATGTTTGTTTTAACCCGCGTGTCCGGCACAAACCGCATGCATAAAGGAGCGAGTGGCGAGTATAAACAGACATGGCTGCAGGGCACAGCACTTTTTTGAGGCTTAGCGCTTTCACGCAGGTTGCGCTTTCTTGCTCGTAAGCGTGTTTCACGCTGGTAAGCTGGATGACACGCCCGCTCTCGCTGGGTACACGAACGTTTCTTTTTTTTTTTCCCTCTTTTTTTGCATCGGGAGGGGAGGGGGCTATGTTTCGCGACGAGTTCTTAGACAGAATGAACAGTTTTGCACAGTCTTGCAGAGCTTGCGCCACAGAAAAATTATAACCTTCCTAAACCACGTCACTGGCGATTTCGCGACATAGGAATGCCCGCATCGTGGTCGCGTCTTCCTAACATGTTACTGTTTCGCGATAATCCATCCACTAACTGAGCTAAGCACATTATTCTAGATATGAACCACCAGTGTGAACATGCCACCCGGAAGTGGACCGAGCTCAACGATCGAATGGGACCTAACGCATGGAAGGAGCGCTGAGTGTTCAGACAAGCGTCTGTGTGGTTGAGGCGGTGCGCAGCAAGCAAACGGTAACTGACGGCGAGCTTTCCGCAGTGGGCGTGCCCAGCGTTCTTCCGGTACTGCCTCGAAGTCCAGGTGCTTCGCCGAGGAGTCATAAGAGCGGTCGGCACTCTCGGCGCCCGTCTTGAACTTGTGGTAACTGCTACCTGGCGGGTCTCTTCTTTTGCGCCAATAGAGACCACCCCGTCGCTGACGGATGCCACATCCGTAACACGAGAGAGCAGCGGCCCGCTTGCTGCTGTGGTCAAGATCGAGCATTGTGTAGTGACCTCCACAGGTACGCGTTGCATGGCGGCAAAGCCTAAAGCAGCACTTTATTTTCTTCTTATCTTTCCATGGATGGAGTGTTCTATGGGGATATGTTTCGGCCTTCTGAAAAGGTGGTTTCGCATCTGAAAGGCAGAGACACGGCTCGATGATTTGTCCCCGTATTGATTAGGACATAGGCGTGCGCAGTGTTCTCGGATTTTTTTTTTTCTTTGCGGGGAGGGGAGGGGGGAAGGAATGTTTCATCCTCATTGGACGAGTTCTCAAGAAAACAAGCTTCGCAATGGGTGGAAAAATTAAAATGAGTGCAGCTCACAACGACCTGCACTTGGTCGCCGGCATTACGGGCCCGGTAAAAGTGGGAAGTAAACCGCTCTTGGAATGCAACATTGGGAGTGGGAGTCCTCGGCCGCCATTGTCGTCAAAAACCTGCATGGCCATAACCCAGCACCATAAAGCAATGACGGGACAGGTCCGAGTGAATAAAGATATGGAGCCGACTTGGCGCCCCCCTCTTTGGTGATTAGAGTAGGCGGTCGCCCCCTCCCTGCCCCCCGCCCTGTGAGCACGCCTGTGGATTAGGATGTGTGTGAACGAGCAGAATTAAGGAGATCCAAGTGGTTCGATCTTTTTGTTAGTTACAATGAAAAGAAAAAAAAAAGTGCAGGGAAAATAATTTTTGTTTATTCCAAACGCACAAATAAGAAAAAGGAAATGAAAGTGGACGAAAATACAGGAGTTTCTGAGGGAATGTCTATGTAATAATAAAGCTGTGTGCTACGTTTGCGAACATTCCAATTAAAAAAAACAACCTCTCTTCATATACATTAAAAGTTCGTTGTCTGTTTGTCTGTCTGTCTGTCTCTTCATATAAGTTTCTCAATTAGTTTCGCAGTGTCGGGTTTAGGCCAACTCCGGCGATTTTTCGAGGTCGATGGATCTCAATGAAGTTAGCTGGGTACGTTCATTTGCACGTTTCCGTCATTTATGCCAAATTACAGGCTTGAGACATGCGCAGATTGTTTGCAAATGAATTTTAAAGATTGTCTGCAAACGCCCTCCTGGCTTCCCACAATTATTGGCAACATTGCGTCTGTGACGTCAGTATTGGGAAGGCGGCGGAAGTGACGCAGCCGAGGGCACCGCTAACTTCGGCGCTTCGGCCGCTACAGCCGGCGTCTATTGTGCACAAGGCGACAGACAGCGTTGGTTTGGCCGGCGCTTCGCTGGTCGTCCCGGCTGTCACAGTTTTCATACTCCGCGCCGGAGTGACCGGCATGCCTTGCACGACTTCCGGTTCGTTCGTAACAACATCTATGTCATACGTAGACAGTACACTCGGTTGGGTTTCGGTTTCGGTGTTGCGCTTTTTTGCTTATTTAAAATTATTCTCCAATTTGCCGAGTATTTCTGCTATCGGGCCCGTAACAGGAGCCTCTCAGGAACATAAAAGCACCATTACTTTGACATGGCCAAAAAATCGCCTGAGTTGGCCTTTAACATCCGGAAGCAAGAGAGCTGAGCTATGAGGGGCGCCGCCTACTTCTTGTCATGCAGATGCACACCATGGTTTAACACGGTCACACAGATGACTGCGGTACTACATTCGCATTATGCTAATTTAACAGTTGCACTTCCTGCCAGCATGTATAAACGAACGTGGTAGATTTCACAAGTGTGTGCAGAACTGACCATCACGGTAATTATGCAAAAAGGCATAATTACCGTGATTTATATTACCGTGTACGGTAATATAAATGCGTCATCTACACGCATAATAATATCACACGAAGTGGGCTGCGCGATTTGTAGCCTAATTTGCTTCCTTTTATTTGTCGTCGTGTGCCGTGTAGCTTATAGCCAGTTGGCGCTGTTACTAATTCTTGTGAATTGGTGATACAGATACAGCAGTAAACACTTAAGTGTTCACACCGCATCCACATTTTCACATGCGGCCACAAAACACTGTGCTTATATAGACCTTATGCAAAATCAGCTGCCATCTAGCGGCCGCCGCGCGCATTTCCGCCATGTTCAAGGCTAAGCGCGCTCCGCATATCTACACACGGAGCGTACGTATCAACGTGTGGCGGCTGATGGGAATGGCAATGCCGACATATTTTCGTGCGCCGTGTAGTTCAGATTGAGGAAATTGGGATTCTGAAGAAAGGTTTACAGGAAACCAACCTCAACATTATTAGATTTCCTCGCAGCCGACAAGAAGCGGAGTCGATCTATTGCTACGGCTACTGCTTACGACTAACGCCGTGCACGTTCGCCGTCCGTAATAGATGCGGCATGTGACAGCATTGGTACTCATCAGAGAACACTCCTTTATATCATGCCGAAACGTTCTTGCACCGTGTGCTTGCAGGCACAGACAAACGGCTTCGTGTACGAGCTTCAAAGCTGCATCGCGGCTACTCGCGCATGCCTGCGCTGCTGCTGACATTACTTTGTTGATCACATTGCGATAACAACTACATGTTCGTCAGGTAGCTCGTGCGCGTACTGCTACACTATGCGTACTTTTAAAGCATTTCATGTGCTATCACTGCCAAATTGAGAGGGCGGCCCGGATTTCCGGACCGCCCCTTACTATTTTTTTTTAACTTATACCCTAAGAAGAGCCCATAGCAGGTTCTCCAAATTTTTTCCACTTTAATCGCACGGTAATTCTATACGTAACATGCGTCGGCGACTACAGCGGCGAAATATTTTTTATTGCAAAAATAAAAAGGAGGAAAACGTTTTATTTAAAACTAGATGCACAACATATCAGGTCGACATAAAACACATCTGGCCTTATAAAATAGACTTTGAAATGAGTCAACAGCGCTTTCTCACCGTCATCGCTGTGCCTAGGCGTGTCACGCTGTAAAGCCTCCCCACCAACCATCCTACACTACACGCATGATGCTCAGATAGCTAACAACGCTTTAGTCACTATACTCAAAACAGGCAGACAAAATTTATAACCTGGCGCAGAGCTTCATTCTCAACGACGACAGGCTTACATGTGACTCGGTGACAAACTTGTAACTTCTTCTGGTTGCGATACAGTTCTTTACACGTATATAACTGTCAACGCAGTGACTAAGAAATCCCGGAAACGTGTACAGGCCCCTATACACAGCCGTCTGACGTTTTTATGCCCCGATTGATTATATACTACCAAAGCAGATACAATCATAAAGTCATGGCAGCGACAGCAATACGAATCGGACACAAGCCTCCAACATGGCGCCGAATCGGTAGCCTCGTCAAACATCGGAAAGATGGCAGCAATTTTGCATAAGGTCTATATTTTACAGTTTAGAAAAAATTGTCACGCATGGCCATTAGCTATTACATTGTAGGTGTGTTGACCTTTTTTAAGCGCATCTATGCTTCGAAGAGTGAGCGAGCGGAAACATTATTGAAGATGTCCGGCGGTATTGGGCGCGTTGGAGTCACAAGCCCCCCGGCCAAGGTGACGGCCTCGAGTCCTTGGACACTGGCGGCTGCCTCGGCGTGCCGGTCGGACCACAGTTGATCGGTGAGGTCGCGAAGCGTGTTTTCGTTCTTAAAAAAAAGATTCGCCTACGACAATATGGTTTTGCCACTCGGTGTATAACGCTGGGAATTATGTAGTTCAAAAGGACAGACTGATGGGCTATTTGGTATGGGACCACGGTCGCTAGACTGAAACGCAAAATGCAGTGTGCGTTTCCATCCAGCGGCCGTGGTATACGACGCATGCGTGGGTCACCGTATATATTTCATTCCGTAGTTCTAATAAACAGTTGTTAGTTTGCGCTCATATGTGCCGTGCGTGTGGTCTTTCTCTGTCCCCAGTCACTTTCTGTAAAGTTTGCGCAAAAATCATCGATAATGTTTAACCAACTAGCCCACTGCCAAGCTGTGTCCCATCTTGCTCTTGCGCCGTCCGTGTGGTCCTTTTCGCTATTGCGTGAATTATGTAGTCTCCCGATCCTTTAGCAGTATTGCACGAACGCCGACTGGCCGGACGGTAAGCGCATTGTGGCAGCGCGAAGAGACGAGATCAGCATGACTAGCGAATGGGCAGGGCTGGGCAGTATCGAAGATATTTTAGATATGCTCTTTGGGTATACGTTGTATCTGTATCATGATACCTTCTGCAGGTGGGGTATCGGCATCTGTGTTTCCAATACATCGTATGAAGTGTAGTGACCCGCGCAGTTGTCTATAGCTGTTATGGTGCTCGACTGCGGACCCAGAGGTCGCGGGATCGAATCACGGCCGCGGTGGCCACATTTCGACGGAGGCTAAATGCTAGAGGCCCGTGTATTTAGATTTAGGTGCACGTTAAAGGACACCAGATGGTCAAAATTTCCGGAGCCCCCCCACTACGGCGTCTGTCATAATCACATCGTGTTTTTCGGACGGAAAACCCCAACAATTAATATTTAGGGGAAAACCACAGATGCCAAATCAAACGCGAAAACTGACCGGCGTCTCCCGTCGGCGGCGCCAACATGAGTGATGCAAAAAATCATCACGTGATGACGTCACCATATCACGTTATCGTGACGTCACAAGTAGCCAAAGGTGGTGACGTCATTAGACGGCATTGTGACGTCACGTCACATGATGACGTCATCACATGACATCGTAGCTTGGTCAAAAGTGGGCCGATCGCGGAGGCAGCGCAAAACCAGGTGAAGTGCCTCCGATCCTGGAGGCCGTGGAAAACCACGTTTGGTGCAGAAAGCTTTCGGAGGGTGGCGGGGCAGTATCAGTGTAATCGACTGAGAAGAAAAAAGATGGCTTTCGTCTTCCTGTCACCTTAGGTGAGTACGTAAGGGACCTGTGAGCTTTATTTTTATTATTAGGAAGTGTCGTGCATCAAGAGACGCAACTTTAATGCACAAGGTCACACATCGACGCTTTTTTTTTCTGATGAGCAAACACAATTTACTAAGGCAGATGATGTGGAGCAATGGTAACCGTAATTGTAATTTTTTCAAGCGAAGCTTGTACTGACTGACCTGTGAAGCTGGTGACGGTGGTGTTACAAGAAACTCTGCTCACCCACAACTGGCGCGCACCGGAGAAATAATAAATAAAACAATAAATTTTCTTTCCGAGGCTGGGGTTTGAACCCTCGTCCCCCCGGTCCCTTAGCGAGTGCCTCGATCACTAGGCCACACACATGTTTGCCCAATGTGAACTGAACTAAAGCATACGAATGCGTTCTACCGACGATGCAAAAAACCATTGGGAAGCAGTACATACACTTGCTATGGACGCTTCATATCTGCTGGACAACGCGTAAGGTCGATATCAGGAGTTACAGGTTTCAGGAAAATTCCGGCTTCGAGAAAATTTGATTCATAACCCGCGTTTCGGTGATCGCGTGATGGTTCTTTCGTTGGGCCGTTCTAGAGGCTGACGAACGCTGGAAAGAACATGAAAGGCGCCATATACCGATTCAGCGCGAAAACAGCTTTCCGGGGACGGTGCCGCTACCTATAAAAAACTGAACGCGTACGTTAAGGGGGAGCGTAGGGCAATGCGAAAAAAAGAAAGAAGGAAAGAAAGAAAATATAGGCCAGGCGTGCCCACGCCAAGTTTCGCTTGCCCCCATTTCTCCGATAGGGGAAGGGCTCCTGAATTGTTTAATAATTCGTGCCTTAATTACACATGTTATCTGGAATGTTGAAACTTCAGAAACATCAAACCAGCCAGTGCTCGTAGCGTGCCCTCTTGGTTCCTTTATGCTTCAAAATATACGTTCTCAACACGTGTCATGAAATGTCTTGCCCAGTCGAGCTACCTATCACTTCGAGCAGCAATACACGCATGCTGCAAACAGGCATACCTATAGATTGCACTTTGCTAGAGCTCTTCCATTTACTGCAAAATACTCGCTCCCACGATACGTAATTCTACTCGAAACGGAAAAGCAGGCGCTAAGAAGAAAGCAGTCTTATTAAATTTATGCAGCAACGCTTCGGTCGCCGCTACCCACGTCTCCCTTAGCGCCAGCATGCCGTTTCAACTCACGTGAATAAAGAAAAACTATTTGCTGAACTATATCACGACAACTATCACTCAAGTGTCTGTGCAGCTTTACGAGTCCAGCAGTCTTTTACAATATATATTTTCCACCGGCTGGCCTCTTTCTTTTATTTCACTATTTTTAAACTTTAAGGTCTCAGACAGGGTAATTGCGTCATTATTTACCATTGCGTGTACGGTTTGATATGATAAGAAAACATGGTGAATATTTTCTACGCCATTTGCAGACGCTCCAGGCGAATATTCATCATAGGCGAATTTTCTAAGTACTTTGAAAAGGTTAGCGCAGCTTGCACAGGGGCGTATCCAAGGGGGGGGGGGGTACATCGGGCTCGTGCCCCCCCCCCCCGAATTTCTGCCTACGCCACTGAGCTTGCACTAATTCGCGCAAGGTTGGATCACAGCAGAGCTGCTGGGCACGTTTCAACTTCTCTGGTTATATCCATCTGTACAGAATGCTTGGGCGGTGATAGAGCGCGTGTCGGTTAATGATTATGATAATTTTCTATCTACGACACACGGCGAACCTCGAACATAACAGCTCTGCTGTAAAACTTATGCGGGTAATGAAACACCCCTGGATAGGTTCGAACACGCAGTACGGCTAGACCTGTGCACCGCCGCCGCCGCCGGCTGTTTTTGCTCACGCCGCTCGCACCGCCGCCGAAGTCCCAAGAGTGATCACGCCGCCGCCGCCGCCGTTGTCTTTTAACCCGAACAGGGAATCTGGACATAAAATACATCACTTCGCCGGGGAGCTCTTCTCGATGTGTCCATGTAATGGACTATCCATTTCAGCCGCCGCTGGTTGGCGGGAGCTCGGCGAGCAGCGCGACCCCTGTTTCCGGTTCTTGTTCTGCAGCGTCATCTTGACGTCACGAAGCTTTCACAACTCTCGACACAAATGAGAGGGACGAAATGCACTTCAACGCAACCAACGCAGCCCCCAGAGGTCCGCTTTTGGGCGCACATCTCGGAGGGAGATCTCTGTTTTAATCTGTGTCAAACCATCAATGAGATATATGCACGTTGTGTCCAAGTAATGACGAGGATGCCAATGGATTATATTTGAATCAGTGATTTTGCAGCGCGTATCTAAACGTTCACGTACTTCTTGATATATATATTTTGTATCTTTATGTACCTTTATATGTTTCTTTTCTTCTTATGCATATGCAATAGACATTCTAATGTGAATGTGATATCCACTTTATGTTTTGAAATTGCATAACTGATATCAATGTGTAACGCTTACTGATTACGTCACATGCTTGTACATGTTTTGTTTTTAATAAAAACTTCCTTGCCAAATGTATACCCGTGGCCGGAGCCCATGTCAAGCTGCCGGAAAGCGGCTTTTTGCTGCTGTCCTGGCATTTTGTCTCCCCTGTAAGGGCAAAATACCAAATAAACTGTCTATGTCTATGTCTAGGCCGTGCATGAACTCTGATCGCGTTAGCCATCGAATTAGGTTTAATGCGGCCGACCGTCTAACGCACCTGTGAAGGTCGGTAGTACTCGGTACGCATTCCCTGAATTGTTCTCAAACATTTGGGACACATTCATGTGCAAGTTCAGACTTGACAAGTTCCTGTTTCTGTATATTTCGTCCACTTTCGTCTTTCGCTAGCTTGGAATGTGCTGGCGGGATCGGGCGTCGATGTGGTCAAGAGCGAGGCGACAGCACGGCTCATCGCTTTTTCGAGTAACTAAATGCGCTCTGCCGAAATGGACTGTAGACATCTCCTTTGGATGAACACATCGAGAATAGCTCCCCGGAAGCAGTGGCGTAGCCAGGGGGGGGGGATACACCGGGCCCGTGCTCCCCCCCCCCTCCCCGAAATTTTTTTTTCCATAGCATACAGAGCAGAAAATGGCACTCGACTACACCTGCCTGCCCGGCCCCCACTACAGATCAAGGATGTGCCCCCCCCCCCCGAAAAAAAATTTCTGCCTACGCCCCTGCCCGGAAGTTGTATCTTTCTGTCCTCCAGAAGTCTCACGAGTATTGCCTGACCTCAACGCTGCGGCGTCCTTCAGCCTTAAAGGTTCGACACCCCAACTCGCTGGATAGCATATTCTTGGAGTCTTGAACCTAGTACACTGCGCATAGATAAATAAAATAGATAAGTAATATATATCGATGCGTCAGCACACATTTTTTCTTTCATTCTTACTCGAGTAAATTGATAAATAACTATAGAAGTAAAGACAATGAAAAACTTGGGAAATAGCTGAGCTGGTTGGTAGGTATTCATGTTGAGAAGACAGGACGTGCGAACACAGACACAAGAGAAAAGTCAAGAGAGTGAACAACTATCTCTCACGTAGACCATCAAACGTCTTGCGTGGGAATGAGCAGATAAGTATTTATGTCTACCTTCTTTTCCGCTGCTGTATGATTTTTCCGTTGTTAGCGGCGTTTCTCCATGGTGTCTTATCTCTTGTGTTCGTGTTTGCACGCCCTGGTTTTTTAAAGGGCCCCAAAACAGCCTCTGAAAATACAAAAAAAAACGAGCGCGTTATTCTCTCTTGGCGTTTCTCGCCTTTTTGGTTCAATTCGTGACGCCAAAATGGTGGCTCACGTGACATAATTAGGGTGCATACTCTCGACTGGTCCATATACGAGAAATAACAGCTGTGAAATGCCTCCCACCCTGCTTTGACATGCAGTTGCCCACTCGTTCTTGCTTGTCTAGCATGGCTGTTGTGCGCGATTGACTGATTTCGCTCCAATTTGTGCGTTTGCGACTGCGCATGCAGTGATGACAGACTGTACGTAGCCGACAAGCGCGAAATCCTGATAGGTTCAGCGCTTAGTGCTGACATTGTACGCGTGATTTATGAAGAAACAAGTGGCTAGGAGATATACACTGTAAAAAGGGTAGTGAAGGCGAGAACGAAACCAATAAAAAAGGCGCCGGATTATTTGATTCTTCCAACGGACGAACTCTTTACAGCTGAGAAGATGCAGCTTTCCAGCAAAAAGGCGAGCTCGCTTTCACGGTTTTTGTATATATATTTTTATTGCGATAGCAATTATATAGAGACATGTATTCACCGTCGCCGTCATGTTCCGTATAACGTCCAAATCGATAACATCACTCCGCGCATAGTATGTTCTACCCGCGAGTAGAAGCTCACGAGCGCTGGCGAGGAACACGGCCGAAGCAGAGATGGAACAAGCTGGCCATCTCCGTCGCTCGGAGGGCGCATGCGATAACATCAACCTGCGTGCGAGCCCTGCCGTCGGTTGCTCCTCAAGCAGAAAGGAAACGCCCCATCAATCTTTCGCTGAACGAAGGAGCATGAGGGGACGCCGGGGGAGGGTGACTGCGTGGCTTGAGCAACTGCGAACTTTTACTAAAAGGGCGTGGTCGCGAGCGCTGGCACGCGGGCTATTCGCCGCGAGATCGACCTATAGGAGGCAGCACCGTCGCCGCGTTAGTGTGGAGAGGCGGTCGGCGGCGCGTATACAAATGCCTACAGAGGCGCTTCGTTGTGAGCTGTTTGAGCCGATTGTCGGCGAATAAAATGTGTTGATTGCAGCTTACTGGTAATATATGTATACGCTCTTCATTGTTGAATCGATGCATGAATATCATCCAACGCTACTATTACTAGTGAGAGAAGCGCAATCTGCCGATGAAAGGTATGCTCGCCCTAGGTGACAGTCTGCGCTTACGCACTATTGGCCGCGAGATCGAGCGGAGTCGCCGCCTAGCGGCTTCTGGCTGAACCGCGCCTAGTGTGGATTGCTCCATACGTCGTCTGCTTGCCCCGTTGTGTTTGCATGTGCGCGTACGTCATGCAGATCCTCAAAAGGCGGTTTGTTCCGTTGCGTTAATGCAACTTTAACCGCTCGTACGTATACGCCTAACACGATGTAAAAAAGCATTTGGCCTTGATGGGCTGTCTGTGTGCTGTAATAAGATCAGAGAGTGCACTTGTCGTGAGTGCTGTGTGTGGTCGTCGTACCCTCCGTTCACGAGAGTGTGGTTCAATCGCATTGTAAAGTGCACTTGGCGTTGCCCTAAAAATGAGAAGTATTAAATCTCATGTGAATATAGCCTTTTAGCCATAGGCGTGCGCACAGGGGGGGCATGAGGGGGGCGGCCCCCCCCTAATCACCTAGGAGGGGGGGGGCGCAAAATCTGCCCCGTACATTGACCTTTATAGTCACCTAAGAGGGGGGGGGGCGCAAAATCTGCCCATACATTGACTTATTAGGGTGGGGGGGTCGCTGTGATGAACCTTTGCCCCCCCCCCCTGATGGGGAACCCTGCGCACGCCTATGCTTTTAGCGGCGCGGTGGTAAAAAAAACGCTAGCATGTACTTGAGCGTTGTGGTTAGGTGTTGGTTATGCGTTACGCAACGAGCATTAGTTGTGTACGGTCCTTGTCTCCTGAGAGAGAAATATTTCTGTTAAGTCACGTCTGACACTGCGGTACTTAAATTGTCCCCTAAAAAAACAGAAAATGAAATGACACGGAAGTCGCAAAATTGAGTTGCCTTGCGCAATTTTAACTTGTGGCGAAATTTATACAAAAACACCCGTGAACTTAGATTAAGGTGCGCGTTAAAGAGCGCTGATGGTCAAAATTAATCCAAACAGCGTAGTTTACATTTATGTCGTAGTAATTTCACGCGAAGCCACATCTTTTTTTCTTTACATTATCTTGAGCGTTTGTGTTGCGTTGTTTAGATTGACGGAAGGCAGCGGGCATTATTCGTATGAAAAAACGTACTTTGGTCCCGTGAAATAACCGGGCCTTTATTCATTACTGTCGTGCAAGTAATCGATGGAAGAAAGTTCCGTGCTGTACAGTTACCTTTGTGTACTGTTACTGGAATAAAAACAAGCGTGTGCGTGTTAAACGTCTCCGTAGCGCTAAAGCGCTGTCAGCCACGTAGCTTTCCTCAGTAAACCCATCAACTGTGCTACATTTCATGGAGAACTGAATAAGAAATGCGAATGAATATTTGAGCACGCAGTGCACAAAGCGCTATTTCAACTCATCGTGCAGAAATACGGAATTTCTTTTTGTTGAGGGGCATCCAGATGAACAGGAAGTAAATAGTTAATTCAGTCGCGCTATACAGCAGTGCGTAGTAGGTGGAACACAAGCTAAACATGTACAAATAAAGCAACAAGAAAACGTCACCCATTGCGTAAACGCCCACTGTCGCCGAAGGCGAACAACCCGTTCGTTGCCAGAATGCGCTTCTCTCACAAGTAATTGTAACGTTCGGCGCGCTTCGTGCAGTAATTCGGGAATGAAGGGCTCACATATTACCACAAATCTGGAGTCAACGCATTTTGTTTGCCGGAAATCGGGTCTCATCGCTCGCAACGAAGCGCTGTTGTGCACGTTTGCATACGCGCCGACAGCCGCCTATCCACACTAGCGCGGCCACGGTGCTGCCACCTGTAGCCCGATCTCGCGGCGAATGTGACGTTTTTTGTTGTTTTCTCTGTACGTGTTTATCTTGTGTTCTGTGTACTACGCACTGCTGTAGCACTCCTGAACTACTTAAGTGTTTACTTCTTCTTCATTGGTATACCAGCTAGCCCATATTCCTGTGCAATGAGTTCAATAGCACTGTTCGCGCGAATACGCATACGCATGTAAGAGTGTTTAGCACAGAGTTTTCATCGATTGATTACGTGCGCACGACAGTGATGCAACAAAGGTCCGGTTATTTTATGGAATAAGGGTTTTTTTTTTTTTTTCTCGAACTAATCATGTCCGCTGCCTTCCATCAATTTATAACAACTCCACACAAACGCTCAAGATAATGTAAAAAAAAGATGAGGTTTTGCGTGACAATATACGACAAAAATGTAAGGCACGCCGTCGGGATTAATTTTAAACGTCTGGGTTCTTCAAAGCGTACCTAAATCTAAGCACACGGGTGTTTCTGCATAAATTTCGCCCAAAGTTAAAATTGCGCGCGGGAACTCCGTTTTATCACTGCCGTGTCATTCCGTTGTCTTTTTTTTTTTAGGAGACAGCTTGCGTACCGAAGTGTCAGACTTCACTTGATAGAAATATTTCGCTGTAGTGGGACCACGACCGTACAATAAAAGGACATCTTAAGCACAACTAAAGCTCATCATGAACTACAGTGCCGCAGTTATACACCTAACAACAACGCGAAAGTGCATGAGCCTCGCTTTTGTTTACTACCGAGTCGCTAAAACGCGGCATTCACACACTATTTAATGCTCCTTATGTTTGGGACTATGCCAAGCGCACTTTACGACGTGCTTGAACCAGAAAGCGGCACCAACACTGAAATGGTTTTGGCGAAGGAAGGGTACGACACCATTACACAGCCCTTTCGAAAGTCGCACTCACTGATCTTATTACAATGCGCATGGAGCCGAGCAAGCCCATTTGCTTCTGTACACCATGTTAGGCATACGTATGAGCAGTTAAACTCGCGCTAACATAACAGGACAAACCGCCCTTTGAGAACGTGCAGGACGTACGCGCACATGCAAACACAACGTGGCTAGCAGACGACGCAGGGAGCAATCCACACTAGGAGCGCTTCAGCCAGTAGCCGCCAGGCGGCGACTCTGCTCGATCTCGCGGCCAATATCGGCAGAGATCAGCGGACGGCTCGTGTATCCTTCTCGCTGTGATCCCACCGGTTCGTGCTGTGACCACTGATACGACAAACTGCACGAAAACCGTTTCTCTCCCGGGAGCGGCTGTATTGCCGTTTGTATAGTAACGCGAGATCGAATCAAAAAGAGTTAACTGCTAGCCTTCGTTCATATAACATTACGACATGCTGCTACCGCATTCACTGCTTCGCCCTCTCGGTGAAACTGATTTTTTTTTTTCAAAAATCAAGGGACACATTTGTCTTGACACCGACTCTCGAATCTAGCCCCCTCCCCCCAGCGCGCCACGCCGCCACCGATCCGAGCAGCCACCGAAGGTGGAAACACCATGTGCGCCACCGCCGGCGATTTTGGGACCGGCGCACAGGTCTAAGCACAGCTCAGCGCTTTGAATCATCACGAAAATCCTCATTGTTTATTTCATTCTTTGGTGCTTGATGTACTTGGCTTACCCTCGATCGCAGCTATGCGGTATGCTTTTTATATGTTTTTAACATTTATACTTTCTTATGCCGTTGCCGACACATCTGCGAACATTTGTTTGCTGGTTATTTTGGTGGCAGTTTGCACGTCCTATAGCGATTCTAGAGAGTTGGTTGTAGTCTATGTCCTAAAAAGTATCGCACAGGACTATTTAGAAGCAAATACCACCAACACAAAGCCTGTGTTTAAGAGTTAATTTCTCTAATTATATATTTTATATTAACAGCGAAGCAGTTAAAGCTGGCAGTAAGACGTCCGTTAACAAGAAACCTGCTGCGCCGTTGCTAAAAATAGCCAAGCCATCGCCGCGCCGAGGAGCAGCCGCCGCTGATAGCGACCACCACAGTTTCTTGCACCGTGGCTCAGGGACAGTGATTTCAACACATTAGAGTCTTTTAGCAACTTGCGGAAATATGGTACGCAAATACGGTAAGGCCGTACGGTAGCGCTCCTCCTTTTCCGCTCGTTGTGCTTTTGCCGGTGGAGGCACCCGACACCACAAAAGCTTTTCCAAAAATTACTGTGTGGTTGTTACGCCTCATTGTTGCCTGTCAGCCTACGCATTGTTAACGAGGAACCTGTTGTTCGGGGGACGCACTGCCACTGGAACTGGGGTCGGGTTAAGCACTACGAGCGGGAAAGGAGGAGCGTTACCGTACTGTCTTACCGTATTTGCGTACCGTATTTCCGTAACTTGCTAAAAGACTCAGAGGGGCAAGCTTCGCGCATATTTCGGATCCGCCCTTCGCCGTCTCTTGTCTGCCGCTTCTCCCGCCAAGCACGCTGGATCCAATCGCCACTGGCGTTATGATTCCCGTGATGCAGTACACGACGAGCTGAGGATCAACCAGCTTCGCTGTACCAAGCTTTGCGCAACTTAGTGCAAACTTCCCGCATTTTCTTCTTATTGCTCCTCGTGATTAACCCTGCATTTTTTAGTATTTTTAATATGTGGCGTTTTTTTTTTCAAAAAGAGGCAAATGCAGAAACCGAAACTATAGGCTAAATTTCACGGGAACGTAAAGCACGCCTAAATATCTTTAACTTCTAAAACAGTTAGAATCAAAATGGGGCAATTCCCGATTGTAACGTGAACTCAAAAAAGGCAGTTTCTAATAAAAAGATGAGCCAAATCCTGCATCTCTTTCAATCAAACTGAGCCACATTCACCAAAACAGCGCTGCGTCAACAATCGTGACCAAAACAACCAACATGGTCGCATCCAATCTGTTTCATTTCTGTCTATAGTTGCTTTGCTATCGTGTTTACGTTCCACAATTAGTTTTTCTGGGGCGAGTTGACACTTACTCAAGGGCATGATGTTGTAGGGCAAAACTCGATTATAAAGAGTTACAGGCCAACTTTCCTACTTCTTTTTGTTTCTTAGTGTTTCTTTTGGAGTTTAGCACTACAGTATCATGTCCTTCTTTCGCTCCAAGACGGTATATTCGAAATAAAAGACATATGAAATGAAGCAGGCTGGCGTCATATATGCCGTGCATAGTTTGCTGTATCTAATACATGTACTACATGTACCATGAACGCGTTTAGTGTTGCTTACTAATGCTTAGAAATAATATGTAACTTGTGCCCTTTATTATTGGTTTATAAACATTCTTATTTTACATGCGCTACCTTTTCCGTGTGGATTAAACAAACAAGAACTTGTAGGCGAACGCTTGGTAAAACGTCACCCAATTTCTTTGCGCAGTGATAATATAACATTGTGTTGAAACGCCGAAAAAAAAATTCTCACATGTTAGTAGAGCATATTCGAAATTAAGGAGGTATATACCTATGAGAGATCAGTTCAAGAGAGCGATAAATAAAGCTCCTTGGTGGCTGTTTGTAGTTTCTTTTTGCGCTAAGGACAACAATTGGAACAGAGAGACGAACACAACAGATAGAATTCGTTGTCGTCGTCTCTCTGTCCCCGTCCACGTCTTTGGCGCAAGAGCGGAACTATAATGAATAATTAACTAATGTATTGAAGTATCTTAAGATGAAAATGGCCAGTATCGTACGATATATTGGATGTATTTATCCTGCTAGTATCGCGTACCTATATCTCAAATACTCATAGGTGTGCGCACGGAAAGGGGGGGGGGGTTCTCTTATCACCAAAAAGGGGGCGCAAAGTCTGCCCCTATATTTACTCAGTAGGACCTATTCCGTCATTGTTTAAAGATCAGGGTTATGGCCACGCAGGTTTTTGGCGATAATGGTGGCCGAAGGCCCCTGATGCTGCATTCCAAGAACTGTTTACTTCCCATCTTTGCTCCCGGCAGGCCAGGGACCAAAGGCAGGCCATTGCGAGAAGCCTGTCATCGCTTCATTTTCATTATTTCATCCATTACAAATCATGCCTTTTAACGGCGAAGCTGTTTAGCAAATCGTTCCTTGTCTGACGAACAAAAAAACTCTTATCATCGTAGACGGGTATGTGCCACAGAAATGGGGTAAATCCCACTACTCACCACTGGTGCAGTAAAAAAAAAGGGGGACGCTTAAGTTTCGCCTTTAATAGTTGAATGCGATAGCGATATCCTGCGTACTACGACCACTTAGTGCATACTTCTTATTTATGTTGTTACTCGATAAGTTCTGATTGTGCATTACTGCAATGTAATTAACAAAGTACAAAGCGGTCGCATAGCCGCAGCACGCTGAGCTTTGCTGCCTGCCTTCTCTAGCTGCGTCTTGCATGGCCGTCCTCGTTGTCGTGTGCCACTTGACACTGATGTCCCGCCAAAACTCGCCGATGAGGAAGACACCGCAGTGTGGTTGGCGCTTGTAGACGACACAGAATCCATCACAAGCGTGTCAAGAGTCCGGTAGCGTGAGAGAATGTCTGTGCGCTTGAAATATTTTTCGAAGTATCAGTGCACCCCTACGTGTGCGTAACACAGAGAAGGATATAATAACAGAGAGAAGGTAGGGAGGTTAACTAGACTATTCGTCCAGTTTGCTACCCTACACCTGGGGAGGGGAACACGGGAGTAACAGAGAGAGAGTATGAGAGACACATTTCACATCGCACACACAGTGTCAAGTTTCAGTGTCGAGTAACAGAATGCCCGCACTAAGGTGTGTGCCTTACGTAATGGGTAGCATGCTTTAAACCAGGAGCAGTTATGCGCGAGAAACCTTTTCGAAGTTGCGATGCACCCATTACGTGGTCTTAAGGGAATACGCGCAGTAATGTGTGTGCCTTTTGCAGGGGCGTAGCCAAGGGGGGGGGGGGGGTTGGGGGGGTTCAAACCCCCCCGAAATTTTTCAGTTTTGCTTGCGTATATATACACGCCCACATACAAACGCACGCACGAACATACATAAAGTATGGTTGAACCCCCTCCGAAAAAAATTTCTGGCTACGCCCCTGGCCTTTTGTAATGGGTGGCTGGCTTTAAACCACCAAGTCGCTGTGATATTCACATGGTGTGACGCCCGATGGCAATGTAAGCTTGTACCACGCAATATTACTGTGCTATTACATCTCGTACTGTGACACCTGTATACAGGACGGGTATGTTTGTGAAGCATGAAAGTTACTTTCAGTGCAGATCCAAGCAGAGGCGTCGCTGTGTGGTAGAACACCTGCTTGCTACGCAGACGGCCTGAATTCGGTTCTCACTCGGATCCAACGTTTTTATTATTTATTTTATAGCAGCTTTCTCGATTTTTTCGGTCACGGACAAGATGATAATTTTTCGCTCACAACCAACGACGCCGACACCGGAATTTCTGCGAAACGAGCTCTCTAACGCTATCGCGTTAAAATGAAGAAGGCAACAGTTAGCCCAACAAATGTGCCACAGAAACGGGGTCACTCACCACTGGTCCACTAAAAATGAAGAAGGCAACAGTTAGCCCAACAACAAATGGCTGCGAGAAAGGCAACGGCGGCTGCGAGAAGACTCCGAAGCGATGGAAGGCATACGCCAACGACGACGTGCCCGTAGATCTGAAGAAGGTGCGAACGCTTGGTTTCAGCGCGAGTTTCTGTCTCTGGAGTTTGGACATCCGTGTAGTGTCTGTGACTGTCTGTGATTTAACTCGAACCTCTCTGCGCCGAGGATCAACGCATCACCTAGCTAAAGTCTAGCAACCACCTAGAAGCAACCTTGAAACAACCTATATCTTCTAGCTGGCCTAGAAACAACCGCAACCAGATTAGTCTTCAGAATCGTCCAGTTTCGCTGTTTCAAGCCTTGCGCGGCTTAGTGCAAGCTTCGCACATTTTTTTTTTTTTTTTGCTGAGTACCCAAACCGCAGAGGTGGGCACAGAGCATCCGTCTCCACAGCAGGAGGTACTGGGCAGCATGGGCTCCATGCGGCAGCACCGGTTTTTGCATATCGCTGCAGAGGTGCGCGCTGCACGAGCATCAGGGTTATACGAGCCGTCCGTCCGGTCTGCCACGATTTCAATGTGTGTGCGCTACCTGCCATTGTGTCGAAATGTTCCTTGGCACCGCCATCACGCGCTATCGCATGGTCGTGCGAGAGACGGGATTTTTTCCACGCTTTAGTAAAATGAAGGAAAGGGCCTTGCAATCTGTTCTTCAGGGGTGAAGCCAGTTGGGGAGGTTCAACCCCCCCCCCCCCCCGAAATTTTTTAATTTTGCATGTGCATATATACAAACACATATAAACGCACGCACGAACGTAATAAAGTATGGTTGCACCCCCTGCTGTTCTTTAAGCGAATATTTACTGCGGCATCGCATTCATTGCTTCAGCGATGCCGCACGTCAGGAGGCGCAAATTTGTACTTTGCGGTTACTGCATAATACCGTTCAGTGCACAGCTATACGACGTTCCTGGCAATTGGCGGTGTTTTACTGGGATCCCTGAGAAATAAGCATAACGCGCGCATTAACTACATGTTCCGTTTTAGCCGTACATCCTGCATGCCCATGCGGCAGGAGTGGTTTCTTTTTCACCAAGCTGTATCCTGCAGCTCTCATACAGCATACGTTGCACGTTCGTGGTCTATAAATAGGTACAATAAAATAGTTGTCAAGAATGTTATGCGAACAATGTTTAAATGCTTTGAAAAAGAATAGGCTATGTGCGAGCATTACATTGCGTCCTGCCCCCCCCCCTCCCCCTATTTCTAAGAGAGGGTCTCTCCCACTCTCAGTTGTATTGTTACAGCGCGTACAGAGTGCTTACCTTATGGACATGTCAAGCAGTCGATTTTTCTTGATAATTTGTAATGAGTGAGCGCGTTACCAGAAGTATCTTCAGTGTACTGCAGCCTAACGAAATGCAGTTTCATTACTTAAAAAAAAATAAAAAATAAAAAAAAACTTGCGCCGCTTGCACTGAGTCGCGCAAGGCTGGGGCAGAGCGGAGCTGGTCGGCACTCGGCTGGTCCCATGGCTTGACGAGGCACACGTGCATTCACACGCCGATGCACGTAGTGTTCACGTCATCACATTGTAAATCCCGAGTATTGGCTAGGTATCGATCGGTTTCGATTGGGTATCGCTTGGCAATCGCAGCACTAAATAGTTTAATTACATTGATTAAGCTAATTTGCTTAATTTGCATATTAGAGGCTAGGTCTCGATTATCCCGCATCCCAAGTCAACGTAGCATAAATAGGCTAATTAAATTAGTTGACCTAATTTGCATATTTGAGGCTTGGTCCCATGTCAGCTTAGTCTTAAAGCGCTAATTAGCCTAATTAGCACTAATTAGGTTCAATCATAATTGTTCCTAGCTCGGCACATCTTGGCGAGCTCGGCATGACTAGGTACACCAGAATCTCAACTCGACTTCATTAGGGCTAATTAGGCTTTCCCTTAATTGGCTTAATTATCCTTAGCTCATTAGGCCTCGCCATGCTCAATTAGGCTTAATTAGACTTGGCTATGATTAACTTGGCTTAACTAGCCACAGATATGCTGAGCGCGCGCCGACATGATTGTTTCTAGTCTACATCGCGAATCGGACAAACCAACAGCTCTGCTGAAAAAAGTAATAAAAGCTATCATTACTTTTAACAGCGGAGCTGCTTACGCCGAGCTGCTTACGTCGTCGTTTCCTTATTCTTCTGTGTTCGTGTGTGCGCGCTGTGTTAAGATGAAGATTTACCAAGTTGCCCAAATATCCACTTTAAAAAGCAGGGTTATGACCCCGCAGGTTTTACGCCATAACGGCAGCCGAAGAACGCTCATGTTGAATTCCAAGAACTGTTTACTTCCCATCTTTACTCCCGGAAAGGCACGGACCAAAGGCAGGCCATTGTAAGAAGCACATCATTGCTTGACTTTTTCATCCATTGTGAAGCATGTTGTCTTGGACTCGACCAATGGGGAGGTGGGGGAATGCGATGAAATTTTGCACCACCACCCCCAAACGGGGAACCCTGTGTACGCCTGTGGCCATACACACATACATAGGCGTGCGCAGGGTTCCCCATTAGGGGGGGCGAGGGGAAAAGTACCGCGACCATCCTGCGCGCCGCCATATTTGGTCCAGCGCGGCCGAAGCGGCGGCGGTGCGGTGCTTTTTTCACGTGGAGTAACGCACGTTTTACGCATTGCGTGCGCTTTTGCAGCCCCGAATGAAGCATACCGTTGTTCTCTGACTGATTAGGAAAGAAATAGCGGCAGTTTTCACTTGATTACATGCGCACGCACGCGTACTAACGCGATAAAGAAATGCGAACTGCGCGGCGTTTACGCGCTCGGCTGTCTGCATTTATTAAATGCGAAGCATTTATTAGCGAATTTCTGCGACTTTGTACTTATCTATCTATCTATCTATCTATCTATCTATCTATCTATCTATCTATCTATCTATCTATCTATCTATCTATCTATCTATCTATCTATCTATCTATCTATCTATCTATCTATCTATCCGCCCCCGACTTTGTGCTGTCCTGGCTGCTTCGTTAATGGGATGTACACCAAATTTGGTATGGCATAACATGACTGTATGACGAATATAAATTACAGGTGATAACATGAAAATATTGACATTCATGCCATGTACGGCATGAGTTACATGCCATGCTCATGGTGCACTCGCGGCCGCTTCGATAGCTTGATGCACAACAAAATTGGTATGGCGTACGTGACAAGAGTGTATGACGAACATAAGTGACTGGTTATAAAGTGCAAATCATGAGAGACATGCCATGCAAAAAATGATTTACATGACATGGTCTCGGGGCGCTCGCGTTCGTTTAATGAAATGCATATATACCAAAATTTTTATGACGAGCTATTTCTGTATGACGAACGTTAGTAATAGGTGGTAACATGAAAATCATGGCTTCCATGTCATGTACGGCATGACTTACTTGCCACGCTCATGCTGCGACGGCGGGCGGTTCGCTAGCTTGAAATGCACGCAAATTGGTATAGCGTGAGGTGACTGTATGACGAACACGAATGACAAGTGGTAACGTGAAAATCATGACTTGTGTGTCTGTATGGCATAACTTGGATGGCACGCTATGCTCGCGGCCATTTCGTTAGCTTGATATATACCAAGGTTGGTTTTGCGCGCCCTGACTGTAGACGAACATGAATGACAGGTGGTAGCATGAAAATAATAACATGCACGACATTACGGCACGATTTGCATTAAACTGTCTTGGCGCGCTTCCGGCTGTTTTGTTAACTGGATGTATAGCAAATTTAGTATGGTATGGCATGGGTGCGTGACGAACATAAATTACAGGTCATGCATTGTATATACCAGAATATACGTACGTTTCATTCGCGTTGTGATTCAACATGCATGCATGTCAAACATGCATTGTATAGTGAACTAGATCTTACATGACATGCGTATCATTATTTTCATGTTACCGCACGGTATTTATGTTTGTCATACAGTCACGTCATGCAATACCGATTTCGGTGCATATCAAGCAAGCGAACCGGCCGCGAGAGCATCATGGGCATGGCATGTAAATCATGACTTGCATGATATGCGTGCCATTATTTTCATGTTACCGCCTGTTATTTACGTTCGCATTACGGTCACGTCACGCAATACCGATTTTGGTGCATATCAAGCAAGCGAACCGGCCGCGAGAGCATCATGAGCATGGCATGTAAATCATGCCTTACATGACATGCATACAATTATTTTCATGTTACCGCAGGGTATTTATGTTCGTCATACAGTCACGTCACGCAATACCGATTTTGGTGCATATCAAACAATCGAACCGGCCGCGAGAGCGTCAGCCATTATTTTCGTGCTACCACCTGTTATTTGTGTTCGTCATACGTCAGGCAGTACCAATCTGTAGGAATGAGTTTTCATGGCGCGCTGATCATTATATGTGAGCCCAAAGACGTCAATTTTACGCCAAACATAATAAAGAGCCGCCCGTCAATGTTATTGTGCATGAACCTCCTGCGACAACCACGCGAAACAAGCTGCACTAGTGCAGGATAGGCGCAAACAATCCCCGAAACAACATTCGCGAATTCTCAGTGAAGCGCTTACCTCACAAAGGCGGGTATCAGTCGTGGGAACAAATTCTTCCCGCCTTATTCTGTGCAGCCACACGGCCCGTCGCTTGGCATCCTTTTTTCCCGCTGAGAATGGCAAAGAGGGCCTTGCACCCAAAAGTGCAGCACCCGGGCATTCTTCGATGCCTCGATAGGCTTTCGATGAAGTCTCAAAACGATACGGGATGTCGTAATGTTCCTGCACGCTTTCCTGAGCCTATAAAAAAAATCGCCCTCCAAAGCGCCGTGCGTCTGCGGCCGGGAGACACTAGCGAGGCGAGCGAGCTGGACCATTTATGTGGCGAAGCCGCCGAAAGGGCGCGGCGGCGAAGAGAAAAGGAACGCGGTACTTTTCCCGTTCCAGTGACTTTAGGGCGAGGTTCATCGCAGCGCCCCCCCCACCCTACTAAGTCCATGTATGGGGCAGATTTTGCGCCCCCCCCCCCCTCTTAGGTGACTAGAAGGGTCAATGTACGGGGCAGATTATGCGCCTCCCCCCCTCTTAGATGATTAGGGGGGGCGGCCGCCCCCCTGCCCCCCCCCCCCCTGTGCGCACGCCCATGCACACATATTTTATTCGATATTTGAAGACAGTTTTTCTTGCCTTATTCGTAATCGAAAGTTGCAACATTCGCACACTCCCGTTACAAATGGTTCATTTCAGAAGTGTACTTACACTTATGAACAAAACGCAGTTGGTAATCCGCCCTTTTATCACGATGCCACGGCGCATGCGCTATTCCCCTAGCGGAAATGTCGCGAAACGCCTCTAATTTCAGGCTTTTGTTTTGGCGATGTCGGTTGTCCCAGCCCGCACCAAAACGGCAGAGGGCAGCATCGGAAGCGCCGTGCGCTGCACCTCACAGGCTTGGAAGGCATTCCAGTGAAAGCAAAATTTGTTTGCAGGACAGTGTCAGTCAAGTAGTTGGCAAGCTAAGCAGGACTTCATTCAATCCGTTGCTGTACTGAAATTTTCAAAGCACCATAATATTGCCTTTTATGCAGCGAAAGTGAGCATTTCCAATCTGTATGAGCTTATAAATATAATCATTTTAGCATAGCACAAGATTGTGATGGTAACTCTTGAATAGACAATTTTCATAATTGCAAAGCTAGCTTTTCTGCGATGCAGTTAGCCCAACTGATGGCAGCTAGTCACTTCTGCAAACAACATGTTGTAGCGCAGTTTGCTTTCGCTCTTGCATGGAAAATGTAGACTGTGCTGGGAGTATGCACTGAAACTGAGCCGCAATGTGGCGCTGCGGTGCCCCGAGCTGGGCGCCATTTTTGCGGTTCTCGTGCAGCAGCCGACCCACGCTTGCTACTGTGTTTGCTGTGTGTACGTGCTAGGTGTTGTGTGGTGCTTCCTTGACTTCCGTGTACTCGCGTGTTTCATTAGCGATAGTACGGCGTTGGAACTGGCCCCTACCACTGCGTGTTGCACGGATCTAGTCATTTGCCTGGCTGTGCAAGCGATCGCCGTGTTGCTGCAGTGAAAAGATGCTGCTCAGCGACTACGCCGAGTCGCTGTCTGATCCCGAGCGCAGGAGATACCACATCAAAGTCTCAAAATGCGGTAGCGACGACCCCTTAGCGCTTTCCGATGACCAGTTCACGAACGATGTTGGCTGCTATCCCAGCGTAGACCATGCGGATATCAACGATTATCTTGTTCACGGGACAAGTTTCGTGACGCGGGAGCAGCTTAAGAGTTACAAATCCTTGGAGGCACAAGCGGCCTCGTGGAGCCACCAAGGGTGAAAACTCTTCGTGATGGCAACATCGTCGTCGTTTCAAAGGTAGGCTGTACATATTGTACCGCATGTTCCCGACTTAACGGCTTGTTCTAGGTATCCGTAAAGTTAGTGATCGGGTGCTAAAGTGGTAAAGCTTGCTATCAGTCGCTGATATGGCGTCCAGCCCATCGCACTTTCTTGCCGCTATCACTAGATGGGCAGCCAAGTTGTCGCTGTGTTTCGCGTGTTTTTAGCGCTTGGAGCAGGGGCGGCTCCAGGATTTTGATGCTAAGGGAGGGGGGCACCGAAGACAAGCGAGTTCCTTCAGGGGGGCAGGGAACATATGCGTTGTGTTTTGACCATGTTTGCTCGAGGGGCAGGCAGAAATTTAGGGGCAGCTCTAGCACCCCCCCCCCCCCCCCCCGGCGGCTCCCCTGGCTTGAAGTAGTGCTCTAAAAATCTAATCGCGCGCGCTGAACACTGATTTATCTTACTATCTGCGCAGGTCCGCCACTCACAAGCGTTTAAAGAAAAGCCGCTGCTGCCGTGGCTACTAATCAAGCCTGATGGTGAAGTTCTGTGCGCGCACTGCACGTGCATGGCTGGCCTTGGCGAGGCGTGCTCACAAGTTGGAGCAGTGCTCTTTTACTTGGAGGCAGCAGTGACACGCCGGGATGATCGATCATGCACGGATGGACAGAATGCATGGCTGCCACCGCATAGAGCTCTCCGCTTTGACGACAGCTCCGTTGGCTTCGCACACTGTCCTGATATAACTTTCGGCACGACATAGAACCCTACCCGTTGAAAGTCCTCGTCGTTGGGGCTGTTTCTTGTGCGGTTGGAGCAACCGTAAACAGCGCAGTTCACCATAGCCGATTGACGCAGCTCGACGCGCAACAACGTCCTGCGGCTTGGGCACTTTTACAAGTCCATGCAACACGCAGTGGTAGGGGACAGTTCCAACGCCGTACTATCGTTAATGAGACACACGAGTACAAGGAAGTCAAGGAAACACCACACACCTAGCGCGTACACACAGCAAACACAGTAGCAAGCGTGGGTCGGCTGCTGCACGAGAACCGCAAAAATGGCGCCCAGCTCGGGGCACCGCAGCGCCACATTGCGGCTCAGAAAACTAGGGCCTCTGTCTCCATTTGAAGCACAACAGGTGCCGCCATTAGTTGGGGACGCCCCGTCAGGCGTATCGATGTTTTAGTATGGTAATGCAATAAACTTGAAACATTACTTTCAACGAAAACAGAAGTTTGTAATTTGCATCCATTTGTACAGTTAAAGGGGTGGTCCATCAAATTACGAGGCTACAACAAGCCTGTTGTGGGTTTCCTCTGTATGCAGACACTCCACACGAAGGGTCGGACACAGCAAACGTTTAGAGCATATTTTAATTCGCTTACAAAGTGTACCTATATAAATGCCCATTCTCCTAATCGAAACCCATCGCTAGCGCGCCAACACTGACGTAGCTTCAAAATTGGAAGCGCGAAATCGACCAGGACTACGAAGGAACACAGATGCACAGGATTTCGAGCTTCCCATTTTGAAGATTATGAACCAACTAGCCCAGCAACATATTCTATTAAACTGACATAACGAAAGTTGTAGCGACGTCACACCAGATCTGCTGTAGTGACGTGAGTGACCTCCGGACCTCCGCCACCTCCACTAGGGTGGCTTCTAGCCACCCTACTTCCACTGCGTACGTACCGGCAAAAGCATCGGTTGCTACATCACTCGCCGAGCTTGGATCGCTTCCTGACTAAGTGCGTCACAGACTTGTGTGGTCACGTGACCAAGCCCCCTACACTGCTACGTCAATGCCCAACCTCGGCGCCCAGAAACCGAAACCGAAAGTTGTCCGCATAAAAAGGCGATAATAAATTATTTAGCGAGAATGCATGAATCTTGGTGCGTGTATCATGCTTCCTGGAGCTATAGAAAACGCTTAAGCGAAGAACGCGCAAGCCACAAATCTGGTGGCATCACCCCTTTAATACAGCGATATCTGCATTTGGTAAAAAATCACTGCAATGGGTTAAGCAGCACGCTTTGCATCTGTGGCACACACCGACATTGGCCAAGAACCCGGGTAGTTAAAATAACCCTTGAAGTATAAGTTCTCTCTTATTAAAGAGGTCTATGAACCATTTCTCCAAGTAATCATCGAATGACATCAGAATCGGTGTTTACTGCCTCATGAATCGATTGCCGCAAAAATTTCTCGTATCCGTCAAGAACGAGCGGAGTTACAGCGATTTGTCGCGCGTTTTATGCACTCTTATACAAATTTAGAAGGCAGCGGCATTTCCTCCTCAAAGGCGGATGAGCACAAGCCTGCACCAATGGGCGCGCACTCGGGACTGACGTCATGAGCGGGACTATTTCTTTAGTCGCGGAGGCGATCGGCTGCCGCGCTTCGGTCGTCTGGGCGGGGCCTCTACTGCCTTCTAAAGATGTATCCGACTACAGATTGTTCACAAAAAATTTAGGAACTTTAGTCCTGACGAGCACGCCGGAAGCTACACAGGGAAGGATGGCACGGGGGGAAGATGTCAGAGTGCGCTATGAAACGTGATTAGGGATGGTAAAATCGATGAACGATTAATCGATTAATCGATTAAATGTCCACAATTAATCGATTAATCGTCATCTATTTTCGGCTTTCGATTAATCGAATTAATCGATTAAACCAATTCGATTAATCGATTACGGCTCCCCCCACTCCCGCCCCAACCTCGCCCCTTGGCCGGAGCGCATGACTGCGAGGCGCGTTATCCTGAGGTGCAGATGCCGTGTACATCGCCTCTCTTTGACTGCTTTCACTACAGCGCATATTTCTGCGCGAGCAGAACGAGCTTGGAGCTGGCGGCGGCCATGCCCCATAGACAAAGATATGACCTCGCCCTGATCTCCGTCGCGTACGGCGTCCAACAGCCCGGCCCGGGCCTGCCTTATGAAGCCCGAGCCCAGCCCGGGCCCGTGGTTCCAAGCGCGGGCCCGGCCCTTGCCCGGGTGTACATGACCGATCTCAGCCCGAGCCCGGCCCGGGCCCGTCCTTCCAAGCCCGGGTCCGGCCCGGGCCCGGGCGTACATGACCTAACCCAGCCCGAGCCCGGCCCGGGCCCGTCGTTCCAAGCCCGGGCCCGGGCGTTGATTACTAAACTTATTCAGGGCGCGCGTGTTCATGACCAGGCCCGGCCCGGGCCCGCTAGAGGGTATCAGTTGTTGATGATGATTACTAATGATGCCTTGCGCTTTGTAGCGGACAAACGGACGGAAAATCCGGTGTGTACATGCATCGAAATGTTGCTTTGCCCGCGGTGGTAGCTCAGCGGTTAAGCTGTTTCGCTGTTAAGTCCTAGGACGCGGGTGCGATTCCCGCGGCCACGGCGGCCGCAATTTGACGGGGACGAAATGTAAGAACACCCGTCTATATACTTATCTTTAGGTGCACGTTAGAGAACTCAAGGTGGTCGAAAATAATCCGGTGCCACTACGGCGTGCCTCGTAATCATATCGTGGTTTTGGAAGTAATAACAAGGGATATAAATGAAGGTTACCGTATGTGTCAACCTCAAATAAAAGACCGAACTCTTTATTCCCCCCATGGGAACAACCGTGATCTGGCCCATTGTTAGTGCTGTTAATATATATATATATATATATATATATATATATATATATATATATATATATATATATATATATATATATATATATATATATATATACACACACACATATATATATATATATATATATATATACAGTACGCACCAGTATAGATATTATATATCTATACTGGTGAAAAACATAGCACTTCAACTGTTTTTCTATTTTTATTGCTAAGCTTTACTAAGAGCCAGCTAGCTCTTTGTACGTGTCACTGCAGCTTGGCACAGTATGCCTTAGACCGCCCAGCCCGGGCCCGCCGGAAAACGCTTCGGACGGCCCGGCCCGGCCCGCGGGCCGGGCCGTCCCGGGCAGGAGGCGCCTCCACCCCATCGCGGCAGAAATGAACTTGCCCGCTTCTCTCCGGCTCACAGTCTACTGCTACTGCCTCATACGGGCCAGCGCATCGTCTTGTTGCTTATTTTGTTCGTGTTCGTTTTTTGCCGCGCTGTTTCATCGTGTTGCCGCATAAACGCATCTCTCCTTACATTTGATAAACGAGTAGTTTTCGTCGCCTGTAGTGTCGATCGCAACTTTCTTTGTATTTTATTAAACCCTCAGATTTTACTCGTTTCTTGTGTAAGTGCGGCAAAGTAATATGCGCTGATTATTTCCTGACTGGTTCTTAGTGCCGTTCTGTTTTAATCTTTCGCGTGTAAAATAGTCTTTACCAGTGAAAGAGAGAGAGAGAAAATATATTATAAGGCAGAGAGGGTGAACTGAGCTAGTACGCCCCTGCCTGCTGCTCTGCACCGGGGAAAGCGGAACGGGGGAAAAAAGAGTGGTTAAGTACAATGATGGGGAGAGGATTAGGTAATCCGCATATACATAATAAGACACGTTTGCTAGCGTAAAGAGGACAAGGACGCTAGCAACAATTTTTTTATTGTGCTGTATACCAACCAGCCCAACAAGCGGCGGAAGCGCTGTGCATTGTGGGTAGTCCGCCATTTTGAAGTCATAGACAACCGAGCCGGGAAGCGCACGCGTGCGGCAGCACCGAGTAAACGAACAGACGTGCCGGCGCAATCACGCTTGTTGTTCTTGTGAGGAGTACCGAGCAATAATTACGAAGTCAGCGAAGACCAGAATGTACGCATCGACACTCTCCCCGAAACACAGCGAGTGATACAACGAGAAAATCCAGCTATCCGGAGTGGACCTGTTCACGCTGCAGGCAGGCGAATGCATAGTGGATGTGAATTTGTGCCGCTCGTCGATGCCTCCGACATTCGCGAATTTGTGGTCTTGAGGACGTGTTTTGTAACGCGACAGCAGCTCAGAGGAAGGAAGGCCGTTGGCGGCCACGACTTCGTGACAAGCGGCCGGTAAGCGAGCCGCGAATGAAGTAAGCTGCTGCCGATAGCGGGATCGTCATGACACAGGTAAGCTTCTAAGGGCGTTTTAGATGTTTATCTTTTCCATTCTTTTGTTAGGTGACCCATTCGCAGGCCCGCATCAAGCCTCCCGTCGAAGTGTGGTTCCTGGGGAAGGGTGACGGAGAAATCCTTGCTGCGCATTGCTCGTGCATGGCCGGAAACGGCTAGGCGTGCTCGCACATTGCAGCGTGCTGTACACCTTGGCATATTTTGCCAAAAGTTCATGAAAACTTATTGCACTTTTCTCTAAGAGCTGATGCTAATCGGCACCTTTGCTGCTTCTCACCGACGACACATAAGTGCTCGCTACTGCAGGTCGATACTCAGCTGCAATCAGTACGCCGAGAAACTGGTCGCGGTCAAGGCTGCGGTGCACAAGTTGGCTTGTTGCAGTGTCGATGCGCCACTTCTTCATCGCCGATGACGACAAGCCCATTGCGGCAACGGGCCGCACCTCAAGTTTTTCAATGGTAGGAGGGAACCAGCTCTTGGAGCCGTCTGTGCACGAGCGCTCTTCACGCGCTCGCAGGCCGTACTCCACGTAAAAGAGGAGCGCTGCGATGTGCAGGAACACGCCTCGCCGTTTCAGGCCGTGCGCGGCAAGGATTTCTCCGTAACCCTTCCCCAGGAACCACACTTCGACTTGAGGCTTGTCACATTACAAAAGAATGCAAAAGATAAATATCTAAAGCGTCCTTACAAGCTTACCTGTGTCATGATGATCCCGCTATCGGCAGCAACTTGCTTCATTCGCGGCTCGCTTACCCAGCCGCTTGTCACGAAGTTGTGGCCGCCAACGGCCCCCCATCCTTTGAGCTGCTGCCGCGTAACAAAACACGTCCGCAAGACCACAAATTCACGAATGTCCGAGGCATCGACGAGTGGTCACAAGTTCACAGTCGGCTACCTGTAGCGTGAACGGGTCCACTCCGGGTAGTTGGATTTTCTCGTTGTATCACTCGCGGTGTTTAAGGGAGAGCGTGGATACGTACATTCTGGTCTTCGCTGACTTCGTAGTTAATGCTCGGTGCTCCTCACAATAAGAACATGCGCGATCGCGCCGGCACGTCTGTTTGTTTATTCGGAGCTGCCGCACGCACGCGCTTCCCGGCTTGGTTGACTATGACTTCAAAATGGCGGACTACCCACAATGCACAGCGCCTCCGCCGCTTGTGAAAGCTCCCTTATATGCGATTTTCATAATTGTTCAGCTAGCTTTCCTGCGATGCAGTTAGCCCAATTAATGACAGCTAGTCACTTCTTCAAATAGAGTGTTCAAGCGCGGTTTGCTTGCGCTGGGACGCGGAAAGTGTAGACTCGGCTCTCTCGACACGAACGCGCATAATAGACAAACGCCAGCACGCGCAACTACGACCTCGTCTGCACTTGAAGCACGAAAGTTGCTGCCATTAGTTGAGAGAAATTTAGCGCAGGAATGCGCACTCGCGAATTGTGAGAAGGGTCTTATAGACCCTTTATGTAATCCGCAACCTTACGCGTCGGTTACCGAACGTCTAGCATCCACTGCATTACTATTGAAGAAGTGAAATTGTAGCATTTAGTAATACTGTATAGTCGCATATTTAGGGAGAAATACAGCTCTCAGCTAGAGGCCCCCGTCTTCTGCTGTACAAGAAAGAAGGACAGTCGCGAAATTTATGTTGTAATGTCTGATACACTAGATAGCGCTCACAGTTCAGGCTGTACGCACGAGTGAAAAGGTGCGAGTGGCGCCGTGTTAAGGCAACGATCAGATGAAACCTGCGCAGTATACTGGCGCTGCTGCTGTTTGTTCTAGCCGGGAGGCAGAAAATAATGTCACTCTTATTTCCCGCAGTTCCCTGTACCGATGGTATGTTTGAGGCCAGTATGTTTCTGTGTAATCTCTGCATGCGTGTCCTCAAGAAAAATATCGCGTCTGTCCGCAATTATGGTATAATGTAGGGCTTCCACAATATCTGTCCGACAAACCGAGAAAAGATGCCGTGCTTCCGAGAGCGAGCGTCTTATTTAATTCCTCTTCCTCCTCGTCTCTCTTTTACCTTTCTCGGGATTTCCTCACCCTCCACCACACTGCATGTTTCAGCTGCGACTTTCCAACCAGATGTGGTCCCCGAACGCGCCTCCGGTTTCGATGAGCTCGAGTAGGCAGGCTTCGAGAAAATACGCCTTGCTGCCGAATAGTCCGGGGATAATGGCCACAGATGCTTGAATCGACGACATCAACCAACGATGACGAACTTCTTGCGTCCAGTGTGCGAAATGGGAATTCTCGCACACTGGACACAAGGGGCCCGTCGTCGACACTTTCAAAAGTAGGAATTTTCGATCGTCAGCGCGTCTGATAAAAAGATTTGGGTCCATATCAAACACGAACTATGCCTCTCAAACAAAGAGATATAGGTTTTAAAGCACCCACAAAAAATGTCGATTAATCGATTAAAACATTCCACCGAAAGCAATTAATCGATTAAAGGCTAAATCGATGAACGATTAATGATTAATCGATTAAAAAATTTAATCGACCATCCCTAAACGTGACCGCTCTCTCCCGTTGATTCCTGTTTGCGAGTGTGGCTCACTGTGTAACGTGCAGACTATAGATCGCAGCGCCTACACCCTGTGGCAAGAAGCGCATCTGATCCTAACAGCGCTCTTGGTTTATTCAGCTATTGGCCAATGGCAGCAATCTGCTGTATGACGACACCGAAGAGAGTGAGGACGGGCCTCTGTATGGAGAGCGCACTTAGAAAGTCGCTACTTTGCTACGCACGACTGCAAGGTTTGGCTAGCTGTTCAGAGCAGTGCTTGCTTCCTGCAGGAATGTTTTCTCACCACGCCTGTGGGGCGGTTCATGACCCCTTTAGAGAATATAAAATAAATGTGATAACATTAAGAGGAAAATGCGGATATAAATAATGAAGCGAATCGACAGCAGTTGTCCATTTATTCCTCTTCTTGTTCTTTATGCTGCATTGTGCGCCACACACTTTACTGATGCGGTTTACAGAAATGCTGTCACTTTCTTGTTGCAGTTACCACGTTGTAAGCTGAGCTGCAACACATCTTTGCTGGTTCTCTTCATTTTTGTAGTTTTTTTTTTCTCCAGTTTTCAACAGCTCTGGAACTACTTTCCTTCTAAATCTAATTGGTTCAGCTGCTTCCTAACAACATTTCTGTATTCACATGCATCATAAAAGAAACTGCTGTTATCTTCAAACCAAAACATCCATTGAGGAAAAGACGAGATGATGGGAAATGTGCCCGGTAGTTGCAACATGTACCATTAAATATCTGCAGTCTTTCTTCAGAGTAAGCTGTAGCTTATTACAAGATTTCTTTATGTAAACCAGTTAGCCTTTCATAATACTTCCATCACCAGACCATTTTTAGCAGCTTTAATCAAATGTGCAACGAATGCCACCAGTTGTACATTTAAACCTCGTTATAACAAAGTTGAAGGGGAGCATTGCATCCTTTACTCCAATATATGCATAATAGGGTGCAAAACTTTATATATGCAAAAAAGACGGTGTTGTGTCTTACGTTAATGATATGCAGCCACATATGTGATAGAATTATCGCAGCACTAAAAGAATTGCCAGTGTCTGCATCACACAAACTCTGAGAACCAAGTGCAACAGCTTTAATAAGAGCTGCATTCTGTTCCAATGGGATGGTCATAAGCTTCCGGTTTGTGCTCAACTTGTCCAAATTTATGCAAAACTGGTGAAATGGTTGGACAGCGCAAAGAGCAAAAAAAAAAGAAGAGAGCCCAATGTGAATTAGCACCACAAAGCACAGAAGTTCAACTGGGGGGCAGTGAGCATGGAAGGAGGCAGTGAGCTGCTGTGCGGCGATAAGAAAGAGTTGTGTAGTTGGAATGCGGTGCGAGTTTTGAACTGTCAAATACCACAAAAAGCAGTATAGCCTGCATTGAAGTGTGGAGCTTGTTTGGTTTCGGAGAGAAATTCAGTTCATTATTTATTTATACATACTGCAGACCACATTGTGGTCCTTGCAAGATGCACATACATGATTATATACAAAAATACATACATATATATATATATATTACATACATTTATATCCATTAATATGACAGTTTTTCATTGAAAACGTGTAGCATTTCAAAAACGTGTAGCTGTTTGGAAATTGCAAGGGGTATTACAATCACTTTGTTATAATGAGGTTTGAATGTAGTAGCCACAGGTCATTATGAACGTTGAGCATTAGAACCTGCCCCCGAAAACAGTTGAAACAAAACTGAGAGAAATTTCAGCACTCAGTACGTTATTTTGTACGTCTATTTGAACTACTTTAAAGTGCAATGAACCAACCACAGCCAGATACAGCTTTGGAAGGCAGTGGCATTTCCTTCTCAAAGGCGGATGATTATGAGCCCGCACCAATGGGCATGCACTTAAGGCTGACGTCATAAGCTGGACAGTCGGCAACTCCGCTGTCTGGCACGCGAGAGGGATTATTGTTTTTGTCGTGGAGGCTTTCGGCAGTCATGCTTTGGTTATATAGGCAGGGCCATTCCTGCCTTCAGAGGTGCATTGTTTAGGAATATGGCTACTGAGCTGCCAATTTCACAAAAATACAATTAGAAACAATCATGCAGATTGTTTGGGAATGTGCACTTTGCAATGTGGAGACAGCAAGTGCATGTGGCCTAGCCATAACTGGTGCCATTAAGTACTGTTCCCCTGTTAAAAGCCTTCACAATCATTTTGCCAGGTCAAGGGCTGCTAGACACGAGTAGTTTGTTCCTATAATTTTTCACAATTACTACCTGCTAGAGTCAGCCATATAAGTTGGCAAATGTTTTCAATGAACAGGTAATTGAGCTCCACTTTCCGCTCCCACTAGGCCTTCATATCAAAATAGCAGCTAAGCTTCACTACAAAGCAGCACAATATTTCATGTGATTAAATCCAATACAAGAATTATCACAGTTACCTAGCAGCAGGAAGCTAATAATCAAAAGTGATGAAAATTTCTTATCACTTTATGCTAGGCAATTTTTCGGGTTTTATGCCCTGCAGCTTAACCAGAGCTATGAAATACATTTATAGTTAAAGGCGTTAAACATGAAAACATGAGGCTGTTTTATGTGCACAAGTACCTAACGGAACCATAACCTAATTTTCAGTGGCACAATAAACCCTTTTCATAATCCACAAGTGCACTTCCCTGCGCTGCATATTCACCCAACTAATGGCAGCACCTGTTGTGCTTCAAATGGAGACAGAGGCCCTAGTTGCACGTGCTGGGGCTTGTCTATTGTGCATGTTTATACTCTGAGAGCACAGTCTACATTTTCCATGCAAGAGCGAAAGCAAACTGCGCTACAACATGTTGTTTGCAGAAGTGACTAGCTGCCATCAGTTGGGCTAACTGCATCGCAGAAAAGCTAGCTTTGCAATTACGAAAATTGTCTATTCAAGAGTTACCATCACAATCTTGTGCTATGCTAAAATGATTATATTTATAAGCTCATACAGATTGGAAATGCTCACTTTCGCTGCATAAAAGGCAATATTATGGTGCTTTGAAAATTTCAGTACAGCAACGGATTGAATGAAGTCCTGCTTAGCTTGCCAACTATTTGACTGACACTGTCCTGCAAACAAATTTTGCTTTCACTGGAATGCCTTCCAAGCCTGTGAGGTGCAGCGCACGGCGCTTGCATGGAGCATCGATGGACGGCAGCATACACATATGCCGGGATACAGTGGATTCAGATTGGCATCATTCTCGGAGGGCCACAGAGCCCTGTATTAAGCACCAGTATGCCAATTTCTTTGTTTAGTGCATTTTCACTTTTTGAAGTCCTCGTCTATCTACATAATACACTCATGGGAAACCATTACAGTACCGCAAGTGAATGATAGCAGAAATAAATAAGTACACCTTACGAACACGGGAATGGCAGACAATGAGTGTGTCAAGTTTGAATCACTAGTAAACCTTTTTAAATCACCACATACTCTTGCAGCAAAGTTTTATTACCTGCAATTCAACTTTACAGTCACTAACTAAAAAAGGAATGTTTGGTGCAAGTCTTGGAATGCAGAGTTTGTCATAAAAACCATGCAATCACATTTATGAAGGCCTGCCTTCAGAGTCAATGTTCGTGGAAGAATTATGGATGCACAGTTTTCTTTACAAGGCACTTGAGCTCGAAGAAAAAGCGTGCCAAAGGAAGCATGTAGAGTCCATTAAAAAAAAAAAAAAGAACAACAAAGCGTCAGTGCAAGCACAGGATGTGTAAGAGTCATCACTAGGGGAAAAAAGCACAAGAATGCATGTCACTTGCACCTATGGAACTTGAAGAGGCAACGTCAATAACAACATATAAAAAGGTCAGTGCAGCAAGAGGCTGTCAAAATGGTGTAACCTATGCACAAAATCATTTATGAAAATGAGTAACAGTCAGCATTGTTTAAAACAAAACAAAAAAGGCTTCATACACACTGCAGGAAAAAAAATACTGCAATGCCACACATGCACAACACGTCCCTTTATGGGCCTGTCTAATGTATAAAAATATATATATATATATATATATATATGTGGTATGTATTTGTATAGTGTCTTTCCGTAAAACAGAAAAGCCTCAATAGCAGCTGCCTGATGCAGCTGCCTCCAAAAGGATGCAGAAATCCTGGTGCTGCTCATGGCTTCTTGGGAAGGCTTGGGCAAGCGAGCCTGTACATGGGCTGGCCCTCTGGGGTGGCTGAAACACTTGCCTCACAGCCAATGCCCTCTATCTAAAACAGACGGGGAAGGGGCTCTGCCTGTGGCACCAGGGAGGGCCCCTTACCACGGTGGCTGAATAGGACAAAAAGAGAGAAGAGTCCCTGAAAATGGGTCTGTGCCTAGGCACACGTCAAAGAGTGATCACGCCGTCATGGGTGCTACGAGGAGGTGTTTCGTCAAGGCCCTCAAATCCAGCTGTGTGGTCCCTGATTTCATCTTCATCCAAGCGGTCATCATCCGAGACTACGGATGGGTTGGAATTGTGAGAGCCATGCGACATCTGTGAAGAGCGGCCAAAGGAGCCCCTTCGAGGCAGTGTGCCCACACTGCACTGGTTGGCTGGACGGATTGTGATTATCAAGTTGGATGAATTGGCCACCATCATGTCAGTCACCTGCATGGACAACACAAATGAAGTTGGTTTATGGAAGCACTCACGTAAAATTTGCTCTCTTTTTTCCCCAGAGAGCTAAGACTAATTATGAGATTAAAGTCTCAATTCTGGGACACCACATGAAGCAATGCTTTGGTATTGAAGCAGGCCCACAAATTATATCATATAAATAATTAGAGGCAGTGTTCATGTGGCAATGCATGTCACTGATGCGTGGGCCAGTCAGCGCAGTACAGTGACTGCATACCACATTCTCACTATGTGAACTTGAAAAAGCAGTGAAAATGTACAATGGTAAGAATCCTTCAATGTTTCTTGTGAAGAATAACGTACATTCTAGTGTAAAGGGCCACACCCCCAATTTGGACTAAATGAAAACTTGTTTTCAGTGTGTGGTTAAAGGTAGAGCCTTTAATTATAATACAAAGTTATTGTAGAAATCCAGGCTACATTTGCAGTTTCCAGTTCCCCTAAAAACAAAAATGCTGCCATAAACCCGCTGGTTTGGTAACAACAGAGCCGTGGTCCTTTTCATATATTTACATAGCTGAAATGAACAAGAAAACAGAAAGCATGCCAGCTATTTTACTTCCTGTGGCATAGAAAGTGCAGGTGTATATTCACTGTCACACAATGTCAGTATGCGAGTATGTCACTCTGCTTCTGTGGGTATGGGTATCACGGAGACCACAGCACTGCCCTTAGAAAAAAGTGCCAGCTCCACACTAAAACACTGCCCTCCTTCCCTTGAAGAGGTATCAAGCAATGAAAACATAATATTACAGAGAAACAATGAGAAGCAGCACACATAAAGAATACTCATGTTTTCTTTAGTATGTCTTGTGCAATGTTTCAACAGAGGTAACTGAACACACTTCTGCTTTTTGTACAGTTAGGCAAAGCAGTAATTGCTCGGAGGAGCAACTATACCTGATCTAATGTCTTGCCACCAACTTCAATGCCATTAACTTCCAATACTTCATCGTTGACAGCCAGGAGACCTGTGCCTTCAGCAAGACCTCCAGGCACTAAGCGTGAAATGAAGATCCCTGGCAGTCGATCCAGACCGTGTGGAGTGACACGCACGCTCGTGCCATCCCGAATATAGAACCCCAAAGGCTTGTCAGAACCATGCTTCACCAAGCGCACTCGTCGACAGGTGTCGGGCACCACATCTACGTCGATAATAGATGACACCTGGCGGAAATCTTCAGGTAATGAAATGGAAAGGGCAGGCCGAGCTGTTCGCACACCAGCTGGCAAAAGGTACTGGCCAAGGAAACGCTTCTTGCGGCTAGCTCCAGGGCCCCCAAAACCATTCAGCTCCTCACGGCTGTCGCCTGCACATACAACAGTCCGTTATGATATATGTTTGCTGAACTGCCAACCCAGTAACCAAGTATTTATGTATCACTTATTCTTGTGATACATGGACATGCAATCATGATGAACGCCATAGCTCTTGACATCTTTATTGTGGGAAAAAATTAAATCCTGTGTGCTTGGTGACGAGCAAGTACAAGTTGGTAAGTAAATTAAATTCTGCAGGACAAAATGTAAATGAGTACCAATTACTAAGAAACCAGTTTCTTAATCGCATGTAATTTATTCACAGACATAAAATTTAAAGCTAAGTTTACTAAAAGGGGAAGAAAGCTGTTATACAAAGCTTCTTTTTCGAGTTCCAATTCCACAGCATGTTCCCACCTCAATGGACAAGCTGTAATCTAAAAACAGGGGGTCAATAGTAGAAGTTCAATTTTTTTTTGGATGCACAAAGTCGAGGTTTAAAAATCAACTATTTGTGTGGGTAGCTGCACAATTCTTAAAAAATGTGAGTGAGAGTTCGGGTTTCAAAATTCTCATAACGGACAATGCTTCTGCATCAAGTTGGATTTGTTGAGCTGTACTATATGGCCAAGAAAAAGACTGTGCAGGACTTAACTTTACTAGGTACAATAATAATAATAAAAAAAAAAATGGACTAACAATTTCAATCTCAGAATTTTCGAAGATGTGCTCAAGCCTCACGAACCCTTCTTTGCATTTCTGGCATGTTCCATCTGCTGGCAGTAAATAGGGAGAAGCAGTGATGCTACTGGCTTAGGCCACTTTGGAGCAGCTTTTGGAGCAGGCAAAATTGCGTTTTGGAGCAGCAAAACTAGCTTTTGGAGCAGCTGCTCTGCCTTCAACAATTCATTCTCAGCCGAAGAATTCTTAAAAAAGTAATAAACATCGACCACAGAAGCGTCGACATCCGAGCCAACAGCACTCAAGCCGCGGGCAAATGAGTTGTGCGCTTTGTGCAAGCAGCACTCTCCTACATCTATGATGTCTGGGTATGCTTCCTGCATCTTTTTTCTGAAGCTTTTCATTGCATTAGGGCCATCCGTAGAAAAGCAAATGACATTTTTCAGCGGTAGGTCCATCATTGCTCTCCGCACTTCACTAGCCAAAATTTCCGAAGTCGCAGAGCCCAGCCGGAAAGACTGTAGGTGTTCCACAACTCACTGCATTTTGTTGGAGAAATGCCTAACTACAACATCAAGTTGTTGGCACCTCTGTTCAGGAAGAGGGGTCTCGTCAATGCTAACAGATAAAACCACATCCGGCTTGTTCAGCTCGTCAAGCACAAGTTTCTTGAAATACGGCCCGAGGCCATCACTAACTATGTAGGATGCCTTGAACCTCTTACAACTAAACTGCTTCGCTGTTTCGGAATCTCCAAATAACTTGGGAAACAAGGCAGTTGCTGTGTCGGCCCACGAGTATGGGATGCCCTTGAGAGTCATGCCAAGCACAGGGTTTCTGCGTTTGTCACGCCGTCACACTGCAAAACGTTCCATGGACTGCCGAATTCCAAAGTCGGTTGGATCGTTTTCGGCCGCTGCAGCCCACCTGAAGCGTCTCAATGACGACTGGTAGCATCAATGTGCCGTTTCATGGCTGCATGTCGCTTGACTGCTGCTACGCCATGCTGCCTACAGTTGATGCTTTGATTACAAAAAAAAAAAAAAAAAAAAAAAAAAAAAAAAAAAAACACACAAAACGCAGTTCCTTCGTCCGCTTGACAACACCATATCAGCACTTCGAAGCTTAAGACGAAGACCACCGCGGGACAATTCCTTGTACTCGCAATCGAGCATGACGTACTTTGAAACATCGGGCAACGCGGCCACACACATCGCAACCGAGCTTTCTACTAGATGTCGTGGTTAGGCCTAACTCCGTTCACGGTGCCGATGTACGAGCCAAATCCGAACTTTGCGGGCAAGAACATCGCGCTAGCGGACATGCGAAAGCGAAGAAGCTGTAATGTCCTTCGTCTCAAGCAACGAATCGCATTGCCCGCTGGCTCCTCAGAACCGCGGATGGGCATTTTGCGCATCGGCAGCGGACCCCCCGGCCAAGCTCGCCGCGCAGCGACCGCGCGGAGAAGCGGTGGCAGCGGCTCGCAACTTCGTGTGTCAGCGTCCCAAACGCAACACAAAGCACGCTGCGCGCCGTTTTTTTGTCGCTACAGCTAGGCATAGCTGATCATTGACAGACCGGGGATCGGCGGCCTTCGTTCTTAAATCGGTACGTCGATATCTGCGGTGCGCTGCTCCCGTCCCGAAAGTATGCTAAGCGATGTTTATAGTCGGAAGTTAATGACCATGGTAGAAAAGTCCGCTCTAAAGGAGTCCTGACCACCTTGCTGGCCTGAAATTTTAGTCAATTATATCCGAATGTCCGTTGTACCAGAATCCGTTGTAAACGAAGCTCAATCAATGGAACTAATACGGAGGTCGGCATAACGCCGCAAATTGGTATGTAATATCCGAATGTCTGTTGTAAACAGATCCGTTGTAACGAGGTTATACTGTATTTTGTCTCCATTTTCATTACTCTCATGGAGAACGTCCGCGTACGTCCGCGTACAGCGCGATGTCGCTCTCAATGGGGGAACCTCATGTAGTTAGTTTCATTTCTGAATGTCAGAGTACACCCCTTTGGCGCAGGCTTGGCGCAGAATAGCCAAATTTTGAGGAAATGTAGCAGGTTGTAGCAGCCAGGGCACTTTGGCGCAGTCTGGCGCAATTGGCGCAGCGGTAGCATCACTGGAGAAGATAATGTGCCATTGCAAACTACAGCACAATGTGAACTTCAGTATGACTGTGCAACAAAAAAAGAACAACTGTTGTCCGTGTCTTTTTTGTTGTGCAGTCGTACCGTGAAATAATGGATTACCAACTTGCCCAAAATGCTGTCTCACAATGTGAAGTTTATTTAGACACAATATTGTATGGGTGCACATGCCTTTACATCGCATTAGTTGCAATAAACAAGAGCTGCAGTGAGACTTAATAGACAAGAACTCCTATGACACTAGGTTCCCAACAACTCTCTGAAAACTACTTCACATCAAGATTTTGCGTGGAGCACCAAGGCTACCCACAACTCACTATCAGTATAAATTTAAATGTGAACAATTCTGAAGCTACTCCAATGTGTTGTTCCTTTTCCAGGTTGAGTTTCATTTGTAACACTTGTTTAACTGAGACTCCATGCTTAGAACTTTGCTACATGGTGAATACTTGTACTTCTATGTGTCACAGGCATTCTGATCAGTAACTTTCTGCTCATGATTTAGCTTAAGCTCATGGTTCCTGTAGGATAACTGATACATAGCCAATGCAATCAAGTGAAATGGCTCAAACACATTCACAACAAGTTGGCAGGACTTGGGCATTACGGATGTTTAAGCTATTGCAGTACACGAAATGAACTTAGGAGCAATGTATACAGGTTAGGAGTGTTAATCCTATGTGCCAATGCATAACTGATAAGTTACCTAAATACATAACTTTTCCTCTCTCACTACTGCTCAACCAAACCACTAAATAAAAACAGAAGTGTTGAGAATGAGGATTAAAACACCAAGCATGCTCTTAGCACCTTTTCTCTGGATGAGTAACCGCAACAGTGGTCTTGCTGACTGGACAGCCCGTGCAAAGTTCTCATCATTGTTGATGGGCAGGAGGTCACCATGGATGGGGTCAGTGTAGCAGAGACTGAACGGCACTTCAGAGATGCTGTGAAACCGTTCAATGAGGCGACAGAACTCATCGTATCGAGACAGCTCCGACTTGTCCAGCGAAAATCGACGAAATTCTGCATCGAACTAATACAAAATAAAAATAATAAGCAATCTTGCATTATTAAGATCTTCTCTGCTGTTAAAATGTAGCAGCTTATTTGAAAAAATAATAAACTTTACAAAATCAAAGGCATCATTCGTATGGCTTAGGAGTAACCAAGCAATCTATTTCCAAACTCATATGAAGATAAAAAGAATGTACATTTGTCTGAAAAACCAGTTAACCCCTTCTTCACATGTTAAAATGCCCTTGTGTATCCCCTGACAGCATTCATTACTTCCATAGAGCCATTAATAAAATCCTAAAAACCACTAACATGCAATAGTAGCTTCACCATTTTGGGTAAATGTGGAGATCAAACAAATGGAACAGAGTTTCACAATAGCAACCTGGAATCAGAGATGCAGATTCAAATAAGGTTATTTTGCCAATGGCAACATTACAGCTAATTCCACTAAAGCAGTTATTGTCAGCACTTCTGATTCGATGTTCATCCTTCTTGCATTGCTTATGTTGCTCATAAACATTTGTAGCCACCAAGTAAGTAATGATGGAAGCTTGACTGACATACGATAATATTGTGAGGGGTGGCAAGTCCGAGGGTGCTGCAGGTTATCTCCTGTGCAAAAATTTTGAGCTGACATTTTAAGTGCTGCTAAGCAGTGCATATCACAAACACTAATTAGGATTCAATGCTTTTAAATAAATCCCACAAGCACAAGGCATGTCATGTATGGAAAAGCAACTATGATACATTAATGTGTCTCCCATGTTTGAGCTGTGATGGAAGTTCTTGGTTATCAAGCTGGGAAATAGCTACCACATGCAAACCAGAGATGTGGTATGAATGACCAGAGAGCTGAAAACTAGAATAACTTGCGAGCAAAGTTGTGATGTGCAAAGGTGCTGGTTGACACCAGCTAGAGGAGACCATTCCTATACCCAAAGACACAAGGATTAAAAGGATATGTTCGGGACTATTGTGAAGTCATCATCAGTCTTCCATAATTTTGTATCATAGAACTAGTATTTGCTCACATTTTAAACATTCACTGTCATAAAAAGCAGTATGTGCTTAATGCAGAGATGTATTGCCGACTTCCTGCTGTTCCAGCGAAGACAACAGAGAGCTTGAGATTAGGAGATATTTGCCACCAGTTTTAGTAAGCAATAACCCAAACTCAGTTCATGCATACAAGTGTGATTCGAGCTGTTTGCCTCTAGTAATCAAAACTCTGATGCTGAGGTTGATGTCACTAGTTTTCAGCAAGTGCATTTTTGCCTCGTAATGTGTTTTGAACAATTTTGCGGCAATATTGAGAGCTACCAGTACAGATCACTTCCCACAATTTAACCAGACTTTTAATTCAATAGTTGTCTGAAGTTTCAAAACTTGCTTATATATGTTAAACTCTCCCGTTTCCATCAGTAGCTTCTATATAGAGTCTGAAAAGCATTACCTACAAATTGAGGCAGGGTGGGGAAAAAAAAGGATATGAAAATATGGATCAAGTGGAAAATAATGTCATTGCCAATAATGAAAGCTTCAGATCCAGCTGGGAAATAGACTTACTTAAACCCAGCTGTCACACACATGGGACTTCCATATTTAATATTGCATTTCAATACACAAGTGCTAAAGAATGAAACAATAAAACACTGCTTAAGTCAAAGCCTGAATCAAACAGGGCCTTATTTGATTCAGTTTTTGAGAACTCAAGCATTTTATGCCATCGACATAAGTCTAAACAAGAAGCAACACAAAAAGGCTAAAAATGTACAGTGGCGGTCAAACTATTACGGACCACGGGAGCGCGTGGCAGACAGCACCGAGGCGCCTTCTCACGGCTGCTTGCGAAGCTCTAGAGTGCGCACTGTGCTCGCGCATCCTTGTTTACCTGCCGGCCTGCTCGTTCACTCGCTTCAAGTGCGCGCACACCAGAACGCCAGACAAGGCGCAAGGGGGCGCTTCTGCAGTCACCGCGAAGCCCCGAGCGACTTGCCTAAAAGAAAACTTTTCTACTTGGCGAAACCTTCGCCCTGGCCTGGACAAAGTTTTCGTCAGCTTTCAAGATTTTTCTTCTTCATTTTTTAACCCACGTGAGTTTTTCTTGTAGGTTTGTGCTACAAACCAGTTGATGCCAAGTTTTTTCTTTCATAGCGATCTGAACGGGCGCAAGATAGTTGCACCGAGCACCACAAGAAAAATTTCAGCATGCACGAGTTCCGCGAATGGAAGCTGCTGGGTAATCTTATCACATATGTCGATTTGAGACAAACTGACGCAAAGCGTAGTTTTCACGCTGCGGAGCGCCTGGGAACAAAGCGTAGAGTGCGGCGTGCACCGAGCACTGCCAGTACAAGTTACATATCTTTGTCACGATATCATCGCTCAGTGCTTCCGCGGCGACTTCCATGGCACCTTGCGATTTCTCTGACTTTCCGGCGCGCGCGCACTTCAAGCAAGCGAATGAGCAGGCCGCCAGGTAAACAAGGATGCGTGTGCGCAGTGCGTGCTCTAGAGCTTCGCAAGCAGCCGTGAGAAGGCCCTCGGTGCTGTCTGCCATGCGCTCCCGTGGTCCGTAATATTTTGACCGCCACTGTACTTGTGGGCTAGTTGGTTGATCATTATGGCATATGGCAGCGTACACCGGGTGAAACGAAAACGAAAACAATAAAAGGACAACACAATGGGAAACTGTAGAAGCGGCAGAAATTGTCGAGAGGAAGGAAGACTGCATTAGTTGCTCATTCGTTACTCTCTAAAAGAAAAAAAGCTTTTTGGAATAGACACGTGACATTGTTACATATTCCCGTCCATTTTTTTGCTGTGTGATGCCTTTGCTTATGCGAATTGATCACTGCTGAATGATATGGTGCTTTTGGCATTGATCATTGTACTAGGCACTCATCATGTGTAAAAAACGCATGCGTCAAAAGTGCCTACTTAAGCGATATTTTTTCCGCAATAGACGCCAGTTGAAGTTCAGCACTTGTGTTGTCCCTTTGTTTTCTTGTTCGTCGTTTCACCCAAGGTGTGCTGCCATATGCCATAACAAAATGGCTTTCATTTTATTTTCAGAAAACTACACCTAGCTACACAATAAAGTCAGGTTCTAAAAAATAAAAAAAGAAAAGAGGAAAGGATGTACGATACGATTCATATGAACACTCTCTCATGACAGGCATTGGCATATAAAAACGAGTACAAGGCTGATAAATAGACATGAAGCTAAATTTTCACTCTGATTAAAAGAAAATGTCTGCCAACTGCTACAGCTGTCAACAGTTGTGGACTATGCACTCCGAGTAACGAAATCATTTACCCTGAAATAATGATACAGCTATTTGAATTTTTGTTTAAACCATATCTGCCAGTACTTAATTACTGCAATATAGGTTCAGTAGCCCGACTGGAATTTCCTGCATACAATATGAGCAAGAAAGCCAAGTCTGTTTCCTATATAAACTGACATGTCATTCACGGTTACTACCGACTGCAAAACCTCAGACTCGTCGAATATAACGCCATTTTCTGCATCTATTAGCTTAATTTCAGTCTCAAATTCGCGAGTTTACACGACTGTGCCACAAAAGGCCGCAAAACGAGCAACCACGCGACACCACCACGACAAATAAGGCACTTTGTCGCCAAACAAAAAATGAAAAAGTTGAGGTGATCTCTCTCATTTACATGCATACCCGGAGCTCGGCAAGGATGCAGCCACCCGTGAAAAAGGAAAGGAAAGAAAAAAATAGTAAAGAAAAAGGCGTGCCTTTCTCACGCATGAAGTCTGCGTTAGACAGCACACATTCCGATCAGCGCGCTTCTTCCGCCGTCAAGGCTCGGGCTCTACGGCTTTGAAATCTACCACCACTTCGCGTCCAACTGACAAAAACATTCCAGATGAGATAGATGGCTACTGTCCCAAAAAGCAGGTCAGGATTTCACACAAATGCCGCCAAAAGCTACAATGACATGACAACTGTAGCGCGCTGCATTATGGCACTCCCGCAATATTTGCTCGCACAAGACATTTGAGCTAATTAAGAGCGTCAATGCAACGCGGACACACTACGAAGATCGCGACAGTCCGGGGTTTTGACGTAATCACGTCCCAAGAGCGAACTTTTCACTGCTCGAGATTCATAATTTGCACACGCATACTTACGCGCTGCAACCTGTAGAAACAACAGGGCACGACAGCAGAGAGAGTTTATGGAGACACCGTGGTTAGCGAGAAATCACACACAAAAAAAACTTCCCAAATACCGTTAATGAAATTAGGGGAAGACAGCACCTGCCAAATTAGGCCTAAAAACACACTGAAACTTACCTTGCTTTTTACTTCTAGAATACTGCCGTTCTGGTGATGATGCAAATTCTTCAGCGGTTTGGACATTGCTCGTTCATTGAGCAGACTACAACACTAACATGTCCTGTAGCGCAACAAATGTTCGCGATTAAAACTTTATAAACAAAAGTCGACAGACATGCTCACACACCATGACACACACACAAACTTCCTCTCGAGCAAAAATGTCGTCATCGCATACCGCAGGCTGCCCACAGGTTGCTGCTCTCGGCGTGCGCTCTGCTAACCTCACACTGATGCTCAAAAACAGACGCATTCACACTAGAAAAGCATTCGCGTTTTGGTTAAAACGAATAAAACTGAAGCTTTTGTGGGCACTATTTCATCTTGAAAGAATTTTCTAGCTGTTTTTAGTTTCGGTTCAGGCCGGCTGGTGGGGCTGCGGAAAGCAAGTTTTGTTTCTTGTTTATATTTTGTTCCTCGCTGGTGCATGACTTTTTGGGCGGTCGCGAACTCTTTAGCGGGGCATTTGTCAGTTTAGCAGGTTAAATACATCGTTGTTTCGCGTCAGTTTTGATGCATAATCATGTGCGCTGCGCGTGAAAGTGCGTGGTCGCTTCAGAGTCCTTGACCATTTTTTTTTTTTTACGCCATGAACCGTGCAGCGCGTCGTCTTGCCGGTGTCGACTGACGAGCTAGAAGGCTGTGTTTTCAGCGCACCGCTACACAAGGTTTCTCAAGATTGTGGCGTAAAAAGTTGCACTACTGACAGGGAGAGAACATGGGTGTGCTCATGAACACTTCTCAAAACAACAAAGTTGTTTTGATGGTTCAGAAGAATTGTAATCGACTGTGTGCATTGGCGTATGTAGCCGGGCTGATCGCCTTCGCGGTTCTAGCCTGGGAAGAGTGCAACAACAAGACGTATTTCTCGGAGAATGCTCTCCTACCTGGTCTTGTGAACAGGAGGTTCAACCTTGGTACATTCGCGAAGGACACGTTGGAAAGCTTGAAAGAAGAGGCGAAAAGCCACGCTAGGTAAAGAGCATTTTGTGCGGTCGTACTCCGAACTAAATGGTATTCTATGTTGCCATTTATTTTTAATGTTGCATAGAAAAAAAAAATGTGCTTTCTGTTGGTGCCAGCAAAACTAAGTCTCGCCGGAAGGCTGTGAACTTCACTCTCAAACGAATATGTGCTCTTTCAGCTTGCCTTTGCCCTGGCTGCTTGCTCAGTTTCGTCAACTGGGGCTTGATGTGTACCGACACAATTTCAGCCTTCACTACCCCTTGGGATCAAAACCTGTACGTATGGTCCATAACACACTTTGTAGTTTAAAAGATGAATAGCCCACGCAATGCAATGATGTATGCAATTTAATGTTGGGGCTAACACACAGTCCACTAATACGCAGTTCGTAATTTTGCCAAATAATTGCGTACCACGACTGTAAGGCTTCAAGTGTATTACGCCTGAAGTTTTCCATGCAACATGTGGCCTTCTGTGTTTAAATTCGTTAGAAAACAACAGTTAATATAAAAATAGACTTTAAAAGCACGAGAACTTTAAAGCGTATTCGGTTGTGCTTTTTGCATGTGAGAAGCAGCATGTGCTAACGGCGCTAAAGAATGGGGCAAACAGTAACAATATGGCTGGTAGTATACACAGCAATTGGCCATTTCTGCGGTACTGAAGCTCTGCCATTTGTGAATTCGGTGCAGACACACAGTGGAGAAAATGTATATGCTATCCTGCGGGCTCCTCGAGGTGCTGGCACAGAGGCTGTTGTGTTATCATCACCATACCGCATGGAGGACAACCTTCATGGATCCACACTTCCTGGAATCGCACTCATGGTGGCTCTTGCCAAGTATTTCAGAGGTGATAAGCTTTAGTTGGCATTAAGTGCTGTGCAGATCTCCCTTTGCATCTTCCTTTGAGTGCTTCTTCTGCCTGTGTGTAGACTGCAGTCTGAAAGTGAACCAGTTTCATTAAGTGTCGTGCTCTTTCAGCTCAGGGGTCATGGGCCAAAGATGTAATATTTCTCATCACTGAACATGAGTTGGTTGGATTTCAAGCGTGGTTAGACGCCTACCATGACATTCGCACTGCACCTGGAGGTGTGTATGACTAGCCATGTCATGCTCCTTGTATTGTTTGTTCGGTTAAATATTTAGTGGTGTATGTATACATATGCAGATTTATGCTTTTGCCTTAATTTTCTTTTTTCTCAGTTATTGACCCTGGCATACTAAAGGCTAGAAGTGGCCCCATTCAAGCTGCCATCAACTTGGAACTCCATAGTAGTCGCATCAGGCGGCTCGACTTGAAGCTGGTTGGGCTGAATGGCCAACTACCAAACCTGGATTTGTTCAACTTGGTAATAGAGCTGTGTCTTCGAGAGTCAGTACACACAACGTTTCATGACCAAGTAAGGAATTCAGATGAAAACATTGTCATGCTTTTGTGAATATAGATGATAAGATTAATTTCAGTTGGAAGAGCAGCATTTCATTTTGCTCTAAGGCTGTGAACAACATTAGTCTTGACTCCTTACCACATGTATCATATTTTAACGCACAAAACAACTTCAAGCTTAATATAATAAGAAAGAAGATCATGAAAACTTATCCTGAGTGTGTGACAGCAAGCACAGAGACTGTGACTCTGGAAAAAAACCTTTCAAGTTATTTTTAATGCATAGCATTATTTGGCAAGGTGTTAAAAAAATTCCATGTGAAACCAAAAAACCCCTTTGGACCCAACCAGGGCCATAAGTAGGGGGGGGGGGGCATTGAGGGGGTTCTGTAATAAGAGCATGCATGGATTTGTTGGTTGTTTTGCGAATGAGAGCAAAAATTTGTTTCTGCTTGAGAGAACAACTTTTGGGGAGAAAATATAATGTTTTGAACGCTATAATGCTTCTTAGCACCAGTCTTGTCATGACTATGTCAGAAAAATGAAACTACTAGACCTCTTTACAATAACCTTAGCTTGGGACCTGTTGTGTTTCGAGGACTAATTACAAAAGCCTCAACAAGGGGCTTACAGAGGAAGTGCAAACTTGCATTGTTCTTCAAAGGCTATATGAAGAATAAAAAATCACATAAAAGGAAGTGCTACAAAGGTTCACATCTCAGGGTTGGGGCTAACAATTGGTGAAGCAAAGATTATGTCATCAAATTTTAAGGAAACTTTACTTAAAGGGGTGGTGCCATCAAATTTCGAGGCTACAATAAGCCTGTTGTGGGTTTCCTCTGTATGCAAGGACATTCCACACGAAGGGTCGGACACTGCAAACATTTAGAACATATTTTAATTCACTTCCAAAGTGTACCTAAATGCCCATTCTCCCAATCGAAACCCATCGCTAGCGTGCCAACATTGACGTAGGTCTGTAGGATGGGCAACGAAAGTTGTAGTGACGTCACACCAAATCTGCTGTAGTAACGTGAGTGACCTCCGGACCTCCGCCACTTCCGCAACGTACGTACCGGCTGTAGTGAGCTAGAATATGTTCTAATTCACTATAGTACCGACAAAGCATCAGTTGCTACATCACTCGCAGAGTTTCGATCGCTTCCTAGCTAAGTGCGTCACAGCCTTGTGTGGTCACGTGACCACACCTCCTACACTTCTACGTCACTGCCCAACCTCGGTGTCCAGAAACCAAAACCGAAAGTTGTCCACATCAAAAGGTGATATTACATTATTTAGTGAGAATACATGAATTTTGGTGCGGTGCATCATGCTTCCTGGAGCTATAGGAAACGCTTACAGCAAAGAATGCGCAAGCCACAAATTCGGTGGCACCACCCCTTTAATGGAGCTGCAAGAAAAACGTTCAGTCTTTGAATACCATATTTCGAGTTTTTCCAGTGGTGGAGATATTCTTTGCATATTGTGTGCAATTCGAATACATTTCTATATGGTCACGAAATATACACCTAACTGCATGGTGTATCTATCATATATGATACACAACCACAATGGCTCAGGAAATTGTAACTATGTGGTTATTTTGAAAGTGCCAAAGTTATGAGTCGCTAAAATGTCACCAAATGGCTTGTTATATCTTTAAAGAAAGCTAATAAATAGAAAAAATGTGTCGCTAAACAGGCAGTCGCTAAATATAGTGACAACAATCTCTAAAATGGTGACGTTGTATACTTGGGCCTACCCTCTGCACCACTGCTCACTCCGTAGAACCAATGTAGTACCGCAACCCACCGTTTTATTTGATTTCATTTATTAACACCTTGAAGGCCTGAAGGCACTACACCAGGGCGGCAGGTAGGGGAGATGAGTCAATACAAATACATGTAAAATGTGGTTGCGAGATGGTACTACCAGAGGCTCTAAATTTTTTTGTAATCATAAGCACCAAGTGTGTATACGGTTTACTGGATTTTTTCGTGTCTGATGACTTGAACAAATGTTCAAAATCGACCATGGTTCCATCCTTGAAAAAGGCAGTTGTTACTGCAGCCACCACACTCCGCACCTCTGTTTTTAAAAGCCCAGAGGAGACAGGCATTCATTGTGTTTCTGCCAACCATGCTCTAAAAGGATAGTTTTTTTGGGAAGCTGTTGCCACTTTATAGCACAGAATTTGCGGCAAAATGATGAGATGACTGGTTCTAGTCCTTAGTAGATGAAAGAAAATCTGGATGAGTGGCACTTGTGACTGGCATGTTTTGGACGACTTGCATGGATGAGGGACACCTTTCCTTTGCACAATAAAGGGTTAAAATAGTGCAAGCCATCTTCTTTACTACTTTGCAGTATTCTTTAGGCAACTGCTTTATCTGCTGTTTACGTAATGGCTGTTTTGGTTGTTGCAGGTGTCTCCCTATGACTTGCAGCCTTTTGAAGGGTGGATGCAGTCATTTAAAACCATGACAGCCATGATGGCTGCTCAAGCAACTGGTCAGCCAAATGGCGGCCATGGACTATTTCATCGTTATGCCATTCAAGCTCTAACTTTGGAAGGTCATGCAGATGGAGTGGCCTCTGTTAGTGTTGGATTTGAAGAGGTTGGCAGGTGAATTTCCTTTTTTTCATTTTGCTTGTGTGTCCTACGCTGGTTTTTAAAAGTACATATTTTCGGGTTGTGATAAAGGAGGGTAATTGAAACACATTTGTATAATTGTATTTGTGTTTCAAATATCTTGTGTTCAATTCCTGGGCTATATTATTGTCTTCCAAGAGTTTAAAAGAGAGTTCATGATGAATGAATTTGCCATAAATTACATCTTTTTTATGTTGTTTGAGTTTTATACTGAGTTTCTTGTCTGTATCTTCAAACTAAGATCTCCATCATGTTGCACTGCGAACATCTACAAGAAAGGCACTTATAGAACATTATGATGTCTTCATTTTACAGAGTTCTTGAAGGTGTTTATTCTAGCTTGAACAACTTGCTAGAGCGATTTCACCAGTCATTCTTCTTCTACTTGCTGCCATCTACAAGAAGATATGTTTCTATTGGATTGTATAGCCCTGCATTTGCTTTGATTGGCCTTCCAGCTTTACTGAAGGTATGTTTTTAAAGTGTTAGCTGCATTGTGGGAATCACTCATCTTGCTTCACATTTTTGTTGGCTTATAAATTTTCAGAGCATCTCTTTGCTGGGAAAGCCTTTACAGTTTACTTTCTTAATTTAACCTTGACAATATTGTATAGTTATTTAATATTACCGGAACATTTTCTTAATGTGCTTAGAAGCATAGATGCCTTTGGAGCTATTGAACATGGTTAAATGAGATTTCTGAACTAAAAATGGGAATGGAATCGGCCACTGTTAAAGGGACCGACAACTGGCCTGAACGTTTGATTAGATCCTGGTAGAAATGCAAAGACCGTGAAATATAGTGATAAATTCCAGCATCATTTTCGCATAGTAAGTAGGATTTATGTTTTTAAATCGTGTTTAGAGGTAACAAAAAACCAATAGTCGCGCAGCCTAGCGGAAGAGCCTTGATGCTAGATTATGGAGTCTATCACTTTGCTGTACATAGTCACGTAGACTGATGCTGTCATGCGTGCCATAATTAGTCCTGAAAATTAGAGTATGTATATTATTATCTATCCCCGTTCTATATTGTGCCGCTTATGAAGTTAAAGGAGTTGCACGGTGAGAAGCGGCGCTGCCTTCGCGGTAAGCAGTGGAACATGTCGAGTCGCGACGCATGCGTGCAGAGCGCACGCATGCGCAGCAAACCGCTGCACTCGAACACGAACCGCTCTCGCGCTCACTCTTTGCAGCATGTGTTGTCACCTGTGTATACGACTTCATGTTCGCCGTAGACAGAAAAATTCTGGTTACAAATGTTTCACTGCGTTTTCCATGTTACCATTCCATGATTAGGCACTCTCACTAGTAAGCTTTCCGTTGCGCTAAAGAAAATAGGCACCATAAAAATTGGTTGTCGGTCCCTTTAAGTTAACAAAGGTCAACTAGTGGTGTTCATGCATTACGAATTGTTCATAGTAATTTCTCAAAGCTGTAAGGACTTGCCAAAGCTACTCACCAAAACACATTACGACCAAACTATAATGTAAGGTTATCATTACATTAAATTACTTAAAATTTATCTGGGTACAATGGTTATCCTGAAATGAAATTTGCTGTTGCTGTTGTACACAATGTACAGTAAATGTGGGTACTGAGATGTAACCACAGATGCACCAATGAATTCTTATTGAAATCGTGATAATATCTGCTTGGGACACATGGTGTAATGATTCTATTTAAATGTTATTCCTTTTCGTACTTAGTCAGTGGTTTGTGTGGCACTATGCCTGTGTTTTCACCAGAATAGCCCAACAGCAAACAGTTGATAATAAGAACGGAATAGAGTTAGGTCTTGGGAGTAAGTCATGGGGGGTGGGGGGCTCAGGGTGGCTAGGCCCCTCCCCTAAAATTTAAGTGGGGGCCTGGCCCCCATTGCCTCTTGATCAGCATTACATGCACACATACATACCCCCCCCCCCCCCCCCCCCCCGCCCTCTCACTCCGCACACATATGCATACACTTAAGGGTGGATTCACACGGTGGGCCAAACGGCACTTTCTGCCCACGGATCTGCTGCTACATGACTGTGGATGGCCCGGGGGCGTGCAGACCAGAAACGACGAAAAAATTTTCGCAGCTCACCCCTTCTCATCCTCAATGGCGGGCCCTGCACTTGCGGGGGCCTGTCTGTCAACAAGACTGTTTTTTGTTCTTTTTTTGGGAGCTGGGCACTCTAGCAGCTCTTCGAACATGTGGTTGCTATTTGAAAATGCATTTGAAAATGCATGCACGGCATCTTTTGTGGCTTGAACTAGCCTCAGCCTGTGCTCTCTCCCTCTCATTTTGGTTCGCACCTGTTTACGGTGCAAGCGGACGAACCACGTGTGGTCCTGCTGTCATGTGACTCAACTGCCTGCCTCCTGGTCCGTCATGTGAATACACATTAAGCTACCCATGTTGTTTGGAGGGCCCTCTCTTGAGCAAAGGGAAGCTATAAGATCAACTGGATAGAATTGTGCTAATTAATCTCTTAAAGATGAAATGCACGCTGAGCTTGTCAAGCACATATATCTGAACTAAGTGAATGCCTTGTACCAGCAGTACAAGACAAATGTTAAAAGAACACCTTCTGTGAAGGCTTCGTTAAAATACTTTGTGGTGGTGGAATAAAAGCCCTTTCTAGGACAATATATAAAGCCGACGTAGAGGATTGTACACATCAGGAAAATTTTGACTTTGCGAACATTTAATGCCAATTACGCATTTTGTTTGTTGTGGTATGTACCTTTCCTGGGGCTCTTCCAGATACTGATGAGTGCTAGAAAGAATATGAAGGGTGCCTTGATGATGCCACGCGACTAGATTGTGGTAGGGAAGGCCGTAACCATGGAGTTTCCTACAATAAATCTCTACATTTACACACCACTTAGATAACCCCCAAAGGACATTCTGCATGGAGTTTTTAACTGGAAGCGTGTCTGGCTCCTGCTGTGTGCGTAAGTGCAGGCTTCCTGCACGTGCCTGCTGCTTGTGGAGTGCAAAGTCAAGCACTGAGACAGCGCTTGTGTGATGCTCAGGCAAGCGATGTAGGCTTCTATTGCAAATGCAGGCTTCTTTTGTAATTTATAATATGATCTCGTACTTGATGGAGTTCAAATGGCTGGCATTGCAAGATTACAGCAGGAAACTGAAGCAGTTGCAGCTCCCTTGTGTTAATGCACGTTTCCCGTGGGACGGCCATTTTGGTGCAGAAAGGTAATAGTGCTGCTATTGCCACCAAGCTATCCTCTATCTATTAGCGCCTTGGATAAAGGATGATAGACGATTTTCAAGAACGAAAGAGACAAAATCTTGCCTAGAGCAGTACTATATAGGCTTTGATTTGACACATACAAAATGGAAGCTGCAAGTGACAGTAAGGATGACATTGGTAATGCATCAATTGCTGTATCAATCAGAAACCCAATGTGACTGAGGATACTTTTGTCCTTTGCAGGGAATTTACTTGTATTTACACTTTAAAATAAAAGACAGCTGGCTGAATATGATATGACTGCATATTTTTAAAGTTCACTCGCATAACATACACTCTTTTTATTTCTTCAGGCAGGAGTACTGTTCTTGTCTTTGAGTGGGGATTCCAAGAGTACTGGCAACGCCGGTAATCAAAAGGTGACTGTTTCTGCCCACTTACCTGAAAGTTAATGCTGTTATGGTGGTTAACCCTTGAACAAAACAAATCAAGAGTATTCTTCAACATGCAGACTTTAACATTACCTTCAATCTTTCCTTAACATGCCTTATAATATTCTTCAGTTTTGACCAACGGCTTTTGAATGTGTGGCACGCCATTGACAGTGAAATCCGTATACAAGCAATTAAACACAGTCTATGCAAACTGCATATTCATTTTGTTTAAGGTTGTCAATTTTTCATAGTTTAAAAATAAAGCCTTGAAAGAAAGGTATAATTCAAATTGGGTCACAATTCGTGTTACGCTTTCCAATATATATTACACATGCAACATATGAAAAAATGCTTCCTAATGGATCGAGTTTTTACTGAGTATTGTGCATGCAGTCAGTTTGGGTCTACCTTTCCCCATAAGCTTGGCTAATGGTTTAATGTCTTAACTGCTTTAACAGAGCCTGTGCAAATGGCCTTGTTCTTTACTGGTAGTACCAGCATTCAGCTCAAAGAGGCTCCAGCTATAATTGAAGTTGCATAGGGCCAGCTTGCTTTCAGAGAAGCTGGTTGAACATGTTTATTGAGTGTGAGGAAACTAGTAGATGTCTTTTGCCCTGGAAATTATTGCTGCTAGGACATAAAAGAATGCAGAGAGAATGCAACTAGAAGCTTGTTTCAGGGAGTCAAAACAAATGATTTCTGCATTTTTGGTTAAGTGCTGTGGAGTGAAGGATTTTTTCACATAGCATGGGCATAACCTTGGCTAACATAAATCTCAGCAAAATTTACATTATTGTATTTAGTCTAATCTAATAGTCAGATAAACTATTGGCAAGGCAAGCACCATATATACTTCTGTATGGGCTGCACTTTTTTTTCAACTTTGTCGGCACCCGGACTTACAGAGGAGCTAGTCATTTCGGGCAATTTTTTTCCTGCCATTTGCAATCCGTGATCCTTTTGAAACAAAAGAGCAAACACTATTGTTTTTAATATGTTTATTTTTTGCCTCAGAAGAGCCAAAAATTGCCACATATAGTCAAAACTCAATATAATGAAATACTTTCTGCAAAAAACTTAAATTGCATGCTTCATTTAATTGAAGGGTCTCAAGTTCACCTCTGCTATCGGGCTGCAGTCGCAAAATTTAGTCCCTTAAGGGCCGGAACAGTGAAGGTTGAAGCGGGGAGGGGGGGGGGGGGCTAGTTTCAAACATGTTACCTAACTGCCATTTCAAAGAACGCATTCCCCATATCTCATATATGGATCATTTCTGAAGGGGATTCGTTGTCAGGGTTCGAGAAACATATCAGTACTCATCTCCCGAATGACTTCCATCTGGACGCCGATTATGAATTATGACATTTTCCCCCCGGATTTGTTTCAACATATGGTGACCCCTTGGGATACCTCACGATAAAAAAAAATGCTTGAGAGCAGTCACGTATGTGTTGCTTACCCGAACAAAACGTATTAATCGCAATAGGCAAGTAAATAATGCGAGTACCATTTCGCAAAGTTACAAACATTTTATTCCTTGTGAAACTGTGCGCAGCTAGCGAAATGTCCATGGGCCGTATGTGCCCCTGATTTAGTCATTTAGTCAAAAGAATCAAAGGAAGTTGTTCTCTAACAGTTTACCAATTTTAAAAAAAGTGTGAATTTGTTAGTGCTTTGTTCGGTGAAAATATGTAAAAGTGTCCAATAGTTTAAAAGTAAGAAACTCTGGAACGCTATTGTAAAGAATATTGTATTTCCTTCGCACACCGTTGAGTGTCCTCTTAATGGGAATATTAATTTTTTGTTGCATGTTTAAATGGGGACAGCACAAGGCAAACACACACAAGAGAGCAAACAGGACAAATGGTAAACTGAATTTTTGCAACAATAAGCAGCCAAACTACTAACAAAGCTTGAAAAACATGCGCCTGGGAGTATAGGAGCAGGGAGAACTATTTGAAGGCACTCGGAGGTCAGTGATCAGAATCTCTAGAAAATTCAAGTGCATTCACCAACATGGACAAAGTGAGTAAACACACACCTAAACACTAAGTTTAATGAAAAGCTTTATTCAAAATTGGTTTAATATTTATGGTAGGCTCATGAGGTATTGATGCCATGTATATGTTAAATCACGTTTAGAGAAGCTGATTCTCTTTCCTGCTAGCAACTAAACTAACATGACATGCCCAACTGCCAGAACCTGTACATTTAAGAATTCTTTCTTTCCTAGAACAATAATAGAGTGGAGCAGACTATATACGCACTAAACACTCACATTCAGTGATCTGTTAGAGATATACGTGTTCCTTGTTTTGCTTACCGTGCTGCCAATGATGTGCACACATTCTGCATGTTTTTTTTTTATTATTTTTTGCCTACCCTATTTGGGTGCATGAATGATGGCATGCTCATGCATACAGGACCTAAACTTCCTTACTTCTTTTGCCCCTTGTTCATCCAAACTTGCTGATTTGTTGCTCGACTCCTTCAGCTGGGTATGGAATGAGCTACCTTGATCATTGTTTACTTTGACCACTGACTGTGTATGTGAGTAGTACTCGCCATGAGCGAAAACCGCCATTTCAGCCGTTTAACTTGATGCATTGCAAGTTAACAGTGTGCTCAGGAAAAGTGCGACTACTGCAAGACAGAAGCTTTCTGTGTCGATCTACTCGCTTCTTGAAAATGGGGCATCCTGTTTATATTCATGTGTTAGTAGCTGAAATCTTGTGTTTGAGGAGCTATATGCATACAAGGGCACTTGCTTCATGGCAACCTAAGGTGTCTGTAATAGGTCAGCCAATATTATGCATGCACATAGAATTTTGCACATCCTAAAAAAAATTAGCAGACTTTGTCATTGTCAAAGTTGTGTTTTCCATCCCACACAGGTTGGCTGAGCTCTACAGCTCAGGAAAATTAGCACTTCTGGCAAGGCTTAATAAATGGCTTTGTAAGCTGCAGAGAATGTATTGTTTATCAGATTATCAGCCAGTGGTATTGCACTTGCATGGGCATGTGGGCCTTCCATCATAGAATGTCACATTTTGATTTGATATATCTGCATAAACAGTAAGTCATTATACATCAGGCATGGAATATCCACCTCTTGTGCTGCTTTCACTGTCTTCACCCTTAATTTAAGCACACCTGATGTGGCAGTTTTTAGGGGCGAAGCACCTTAAGGCCGAGGCTTGTCCGTCCGTTTGGGGTCCGTGCGCACGGCACAGCACTGTGTAAAATCGAAACATCAGGTATAACAATAGAATAATATCATTGATAATTGTGACAAAACAATATAAAACACCTAGAAGCACAAATCCTTTATACTAGTCGGCGACTTCAACGTACACATTATAGACCTTAGGACCTAGCTTTGTCGTCGACTCTCACTGTCTACTGTCACGGTATATAGAAAACCATTGCTACAGTCAAAACATATGTGTGCATGTGAATCAAAAAAAGTTTATAATAGACGAACATCAATCATAATTGTGACAAAACAATATAAAACACCTACAAGCACAAACCCTTTATACTAGTCGGCGACTTCAACGTAGACATTATGGACCTTAAGACCTAGCTTTGTCGTCGACTGTTTATGTCACTTTATGTCACTCAATTTACATTATATGGGCAATGCTCAGGTAACGTATGCTCACTCACCCGTACGATACCCGGAGCTTCGCCCGCTCTTCATGATTCTCTTCGTGGAGATGCGTGGATTTTTTTGTAGTCTTGGCATTTTTCATGTGTTTAATTTGTGTTTGTGTGTCTGTACTTTTCCTGATCGCAGACTGCATCACCCTGGTCAGCTTTGCCATGCATGACAGTGTCACACACTGTTGGTTTCTTGCTGATGATGGCATTTCCATACTTTGATCATTTTGGCCACCGCTATCAGCTGTCGAGCCAGGAGTCCTTGTACTTTGGATATGTGGCTGCATTGATCCTTTCACTTTTTCTGCCATTGTTTATGGTATCAAGGTTTGTAAAATCAGGCACTGCTTGAAGTTTGAGCTTGTGGTGGGCATATGTTTCCATTTTTAAAGGGACACTAAAGAGTACCATTAAATCAGTTTAGATCGACCAATATTGTTTCAGAGTTCTGTATTGCTTAGTTTTGTTCTAAGAGGTTGCTTGTTAAAAGAGAAAATGAAGGCTATACCAGCATTTCTCACATTTTGCTGCAAAGCCCCAGTGCCAGTAAATCAGTGCAATATCTCTAATTTCTAAGTATCTTCTTGTACTTAAGCCATTGTATCACAATAAGAACTCCTTAAACTTGCTAATTTTATTCTTGCTCTTTTAGTACAGCCCACCCCATTTTCTAGTCCAAAAGGTTAAAGGGGTGCTGACAAGAAAATTTTCAGGTGTCTTTTTTTTGCGTCAAATGAAAGGTCAAGCCCTCAGGAGCCTAGAAAAGGTAGTGCTAAGCGCGAGTGCATCCTGAAAAAGTAATTACAGTATGTCTTTAAAAACTAGTTTCGGTTCCTGCTGTACCCTGACGTCACAGCATGGTTTGAGTTTCTCGTCATGTGCTCGCACAATATATAGTGACGTTTTGATGGCCGCTCTGCACCGTGGCTTCGTTGGTGACGCACAAGCGGCCATTTTGAATGTTTTGGTGGCACACAAGTGGCCATCTTGGAAGTTTTGGTACCTAACGTCATCACAACTAGCCAGACTGCTGCTTGAAGTCACAAGAATTGGTACTGTAACCTGACGTCAAGCTAGTGTCGGTGACGGTAGGTGCGCCATGGAAAAATTTGCTTTAATATCAAAATAAAATATCTTATCAGCATTCACAGAGCTTCACACTTGCTCAGAGCCATCTCTGCATACAGGAGATTTGTATGGTGGAGTAAAATCGCCTTCGAAAAAAGTACCCCTTTAACTAGGCTTGAGCAGGCTTCATGAAAATGCATTGAGTAAGAGTGAGCTTTTGGGAAACTTCAAGTCTGTTCCCCCTGATATACAAAGCCTCCTGTCACTGTAAGAGTGCTTTTTTTGTTACTATCTTGCAGAAGGTCAGTTTAGTATTACAGCTCTCAACTTATACCTTTCTTAAGTGTACATCTGAAGCAGTCACCATTCAGAACTTTTAATCCTGTTTTTGCTACTTCACATTCTCTTTCCCAAATCAAAATGAGGCTACTGGAAATCCAGGATTTCGCACAAGAGAGCATTGCATCCACAGGTTGTAAACAATGCATTATTTTCTGCACTTGGGTTGCACAATTTTATGCTAATGTATGTTGATAATTTTCGACCACTGCAATGCACTGCGACTGTGGCCTTCTGCCTCTGATCATGAGCTCACGTGTTTGATTCCCTGCCATGGCAGTTACATTTCTTTGAAGGCAATCAATCAATCAATCAATCAATCAATCAATCAATCAATCAATCAATCAATCAATCAATCAATCAATCAATCAATCAATCAATCAATCAATCTTAATTTTATTTCAGGAATGACACTGAAAAGGCTGCCCATAGATGTGCCATGCTGCTTGCATTTTCTACAGTGGTGTTCTCTTTGGCTTTGGTAAACATATCATTTGCCACTGCTGTCACTATCATTGCTATACCAGTTTTGGTTACAGCAAGTGGAACAAAAAATAGGTAGGTTTGCCTATGGAATTTGTAATGTCTTACTTTTATGTCTTTAAACCACTTTTATTACAGAAGGGTGTCTTGAAGGTCCAGTTGGTACACGATACTGCCAGGAAACAGCGCGAAAACGGCACTAAGTCAAAAGAACAAACAACACAAGCGCTGACGAACAACTGTGCGCAACTTTATTGCAATGGATAATATATACCAAAAATAGGAACTAAAAAGAAACAAAAAACATGAACTGTCACATGGTCACAGTGATGAAACTACAATGAATGTCTGCCACAAGTCAAGATATCACATTTAAGTCGACAAAAACACTATCTCCTTTTCTAGAAGTGCCATTGAGGGCTCGCTGACGCACTTGTTCCCTTTTTTGTTGATCTGGAATGCTTCATCGATTTCACACTATATCCGATTTTCATATCTTGAGAGGACCTCACAGTCATTGAAGAGTGGAACACAGCCACACGAAGAACAATCTGCTGCCAAGATGCTACTTGTTGAAGACCTGATATTGCACGCATGTTCTCTAAGACGGTCGTTCAACCAGCAGCCGGTTTGTCCCCTGTAAGAATGGCCACACGACAAAGGAATGTCGTATATGACGCTGTCAACGCAATCGACGTATTGTGTCCTGTGGTTCTTGACACGTGCGTTTTTTAGGGTCTTCAGCGTTTACTTGCTTGCACTTCTAGAAAAGGAGATAGCGTTTTTGTCGAGTTAAATGGGATATCTTGACTCGTGGTGGGCATTCGTTGTAGTTTTATCACTGTGACCATCACTATTCATGTTTTTTGTTTCTTTTTAGTTCCTATTTTTGATATATATCTTCCGTTGCAATAAACTTGCGCACAGTTGTTTGTCAGCGCTTGTGTTGTTTGTTCCTTCGACTTAGTCCCGTTTCCACGCTGTTTCCTCGCAGAACTTTTATTACATTGCAAACAGAGAATGGGTGACATTTAAACAATGCTCTTGCATGTTTAAACTGTGTACTGAAGGCAATGCGCCGTCATAGGCTAATGTGACGTGGAAAAGAATTAGTTGCGAGGCGGTGTGGTTAGAGAAGCAACTGCTCTGCGCCGAGTTGGAGTCCCCACCATTCTGAGATGCTCTTGCAACATTGATCAATGTCATAGTGTTATAATGCAGTACAGCGCTCCACTGCTCCCAGATGGTGGCGCCATCCATGTCAAAAGCAGGGAGCACAGTAGCATAGAGAAAAAGCATATATAATGGGTTCACGCTGAAAAACTTTCTTGTGTTCTTGATTTAGTGGTCTGCCCGAGAGCCACAGAGTCGGAGATTCGGTTTCCTGATTTGGTGGCTCAGCCAAGGCTTTTTTTCTGATTACTTTTCTTCTTTGTGACGTACTTGTGTGCCTTCTACTGACGTCGTTTCCATTACAGAAGGTCTTGGTGGACCCTGGCATAAAACACTTTTATGTTAGAAAAAAATAAGACAAGCTGCCCTTTTTTGCTTGCTGGAAGCTCATACACAATTTGCTCAGGGAGAAAAGTGGGACTTATGTGTGTCCAACTATCAGCTTAGGCAATTTACATCATGAAAATAGACCATTCATTGGCTTAACAAGGGGAGGAGGGGTTCGAGCCCCTCCCCCCATAATATTTTGGCCCCCATTGTATGTAGGTGTGCCACACACACTCAGGCACACGTGGGAATGTAGAGCCCCACCTCCCCCAATTAAAATTTTGGCCCTACAACTGTTCTCCTTGTAGGGGTCCTGAACCACCTCTCGTGCTTGTTGAAAAAACACATACCGCAGAAAGCAGATGCTGCTGTGAACAGCTCAGCCAAATCTTTCAGTCGTGCACAGCAAGGAGACCTCACAAGATGAAAGTGAATTTGCCACTCTCTCAAGCGCCCGCCATACAGCAGAGTGCTGCTATTGGCTGATAGCTGACATAAACCAAGAGCTGTGTTCGGATCAGATGCACTTCTTGCCATGGGGTACTGCCACGTGCTGGGCGCCGCACTCTATACTGCGCTAAAATTGCACTGTAGCAACACTAGTGTGCACCGAAATCATTTTAGGGAAGAGCAGTCGCGTTTCATGATGCGTGCTCAAGGTCATGACACGCTAGTGATGCAGCTTCTTTACTTCATGTCATCCCTCCCTGTGTAGCTTTCAGCGCGCTTGTCGGGATGAAAAAAGAGAGAAAGCGCTTAAAACATGTGACAAATCTCTCTAACTCTGCTCGTAGTTGACGGATTCAAAAAATGTTTGTGGCGATCGATTCATGATGCAATAAACTCCGATACTGAGGTCAATCGGATGATTACTTTGAAAAGTTGTTCAGGATCCCTTTAGAGTGCGTCCTTGTATACTTGTGCAGAAGACTGTCCTCAGCACAGAAGGCATTGAATGCATTTTTGTTCTTCTTGAGGATGTCGGACTGAGTTACAGGTTCTGAGAATTAACAAATTGACACACATGCATAGTTATTAAAGCAAAGCCTTCTTTGTGACTGCTTCATGATTTAACATGTCATCATTGAGGTCATCATCGTCTTTAGATTTCCCTCCGTGTAGAAGGTGTTGCTTCTGTTTTCACAAGAACAGTTTTTATTGTGATGCAGTATATAGCTCCACCAGTGAGAGTAGAGAGCTCAGTCACATGATGCAAAGGTTGGTTCTCTACCAGATGGTGTTGCCCTTTTCTGTGTATGCTACACATTACAGATGGTGGAACTAACCAATTGCATCTGCAGTATCATAGAAGTTTTTCTGCGGTGTTAGTAGGCGTCACCATTTCTTAGAAGGGTGGCGGCTTGGGCTAGTTGGTAGCTCATGACAATGGTTATAGCGCGAACTCAGGACGAGGACAAAAGGTACACGAAGACTAGCGCTCGTCTTCGTGTACCTTTTGTCCTCGTCCTGAGTTCGTGCTATAACAATTCTCGCCATTTCCTCACACTGGTTGTGGCATGGGTGTATACAAAACTTTATTCTATGTCCTTGCTGGGGTCCAGGGAGGCGGGAGGCAGGAGGCAGGGAGACTAGCCCCACCCCCTTCCCCTTTTGGGAAATGCATTGCATTATGTTACAGACAGTTTTTTTTTTTATTTTCTGGGTAACTCTCCAAACAATGCTTATGCCTTAAAAATGTTTAAACAAGGTAAAGTAACATATCCGTGATAGAATGTTCAGTCAGCTATACCTAACCACTGCGACACAGTGTTCTCCTGAGTATAGAGAGAAGTATTTTCCACTGTTCATCAGAACGTTAATGGGGCCTGCAAACACTTTTCAAACATAGTCAGAAAACATTGCCAATCTGTAGTCAAGGCTCCTGCAAATATGTATTTCAACTATTATTGCACTGCATGCAGTAGGGGATTTACAATTTCATGTCAAAAACAGCCAATAATTGCTTGCTCTCCTTTACAATCTTGTCACCACCTATGCAGCAAGCGGGCCCAACCATTCAGCATGCGGGTACGACAGTAGTTGGCTGATATCATGAACAGTATGTTGGCAGATGAATGTAAAAGGCCATATGCCATGTCGTTTAGGTCCCGTGGCCAGCCATGGGGTGCCCCACGGGGCAGCACTGCGCACGTCTGAACTGGAAGTAGTGGCCAATACAGTCAAAGAAAAAAGAAGTAATGCTTCAGGACATAAGTCATGGTTACATAACTTTCTGAAGGTGTATCGTCCCCTTTTAATCCCCCCCCTCATATGTAGCTTACAGTGCGCTTGTGGCCATGAAAGAAAAAGCACTTGTTTGATGTAAGAACTCTTTTTATACTAGGCGGATCCGAAAAAATTTTGCGGTGGGAGGTTTTCGAGGCAACAGTCTAATAGTAAGGTCATTGTATGGTAATTCAGAAAGCTGTTGCAGGGCCCCTGTAAGTTCTACAAAGAATACTTGATGAACAATTGAGCCTTCTTTGAGAATCTCAGAAGTGCAAAATGCTGTGGCAGGTGTTTGAGTGATTTTGAGACTTTCTCCTTGTTTAATATGCTTACAGGATAAAAGGTAACATGAAGTACAAGAGCAAAAGTTGTGTGTTGCCCATTGGTCCAACTTTATCCTTTCCATTCTCTACCATGTCTTTGTTTCTCTATTTCAGGGGTATTATCTTCTTTCACAGACTCCTGCAACTTTTGATTCATCCATTTGTGTTTAGCTTCCTCATTATATTTGCGCAAGCCATGAGTCTTGATGGTTGGGAGCCTCGGTTTATTCAAGGCAACTTGTCTTACTCATTCTTGGGCCACAAGAAATTAGTGATGTTTTTAGTGGAAGACTGGCTTCTCTATGGCAACTGGACATTTGTCATAACTTGCTTAGGCCTTATACCAGTGTGGCTGCAGATGTGGATGGCATGACTGATCCTTCCGGTGTGCTGAACTTTGTTGTAGTTTTGTTGAAAGAAATTTTGTGCACATTTGACACACATAGGACACTTTGAATCATTTGTGGCCATTGTTGATGTAGGGCTGGTGGTAGGGCTGTGTCCTACTGCCCCCTTCGAGATGATATAATGGATCATTTAATAAATTGCCATTTTTGATGATGTCGTTGTGATCTGGACTACCTGAGAATGTGGTGAATAGTGAACACAAAGGTTTAGTAATGCTATGACCATAAAATTTCTATGCAAAGCTGGAAACTGCATGAAGGGGCATTTTTGGTGTGTTCGTTAATGTGAAACAAAAGTGATAATAAAGAAAGCCCAATTGCTACATTGTACCTCTAAAAAGCAAGTGGGTTACTTTTCCTGAACGCACAGTGTGTGACTGAGAAAGCAAAGTAAATGTTCCTAATACAGTGAAACCTCGGTGATACGAATCTCGCGGGACCACCAAAAATATTCGTATCATCCGAAATTCGTATCATCAGAAAGCATGGAAAATTAGCATGCGACAAAAGAAAGCTGGCGTACATTTTCATTTATTGTTTTTCAGGGCCGCAGCAACGTCAGGAAGAACCCGGAATGATTGTCAGTTAAGTTTTTAGATGTCGGCAATCATACCAGCACATGTAAATATATGGCCCGTACGCGCATATTTAATTAATGAACAAGGTGCATTGTGACCCGCGACAGCAGTAGCCCCTTCCAAATTTTAGTACGCTTTTTTGCATGACAACGGAGTACTTCAGCGAAAGTAACAAAAGAAGCGCTTTGATGCGATGGATCAAGGCCACAAAATTACAGAATCACGGCCCTGTATTATGATTTTGTTATCGGGGAGATGTTGGGGATGTTTTTTGGAGAGTTAATGCCGTGCCCGCACAAGTGCAACCTCAACGCTCGCGCATGTTGACAATGTGAGGCCTGACTCCTTCACGAAAACCGTCCTCGCCTTCTTTCGGTCCTCGTCCATCTTTCATAAGATGTCTGATGCACGAGGAAGGCACGTGTAAACAAAGTACAAAGAGAGCAACCCGCGTCGACGCGTTAGAAAAAAAAAGTATGGCGCTAATGTCCTCTGTAATCTAAACGTGAAGGCACATGGAGGCACATAAGAGCCTCAAAGATTCGCGCACACAATCTCGGAGGTCGTGACGCGTCTCTGAAGGTTTATTCTGACTGTAAGAAAAGTGTGCTTCTTACACCGTGATTCTGACGATTCGGCAGTGCGGCGCGCATGCCCACACTTGCGTTCCCGCGCTCGCACGTGCTTGGTGCGTCTTCCGCGACAGCGCGGACAGCACTTCTTCGTACCTGGGTGGTAGCGTACGTTTGTATCAAACGTTGGTGGGTGAAAATCGGTTCGCAACAACCGTATTCCATTACATTGCAGGCCAATGCGCCCTGGCCGGGACCAACGAAAAATTTGTATCACCCCGAAATTTGTATGAGCTGTGATCGTATCACCGAGGTTTCACTGTAAATGGTGGCACTACTCAGATACCTGGAGCAGCCACCTGTAATGTGATACACTGTCGCCATCATTGGCTAAAACTAGCTCTTTGCTTTTAAAAAACTGCAGCTGCTGTTCATATGAAAATAACAAAAAAATATTGGATGTGTTAAATATAAGAAAGATGCAGCTGCTCCTTATTTTTCCAGCAAACTGGCATAGGCAAACATTATAGCAGTGCTTTTTATTATGCATTTTTACCTTTCATCATTGTCTTTCAAAACTGGTGTTAACTATTCTGTGCAGAGAACCTGTGAAGTCGCACAGTTGAGGCAGTGCCACAGCTTCACTAGAGGAGATTTAAAAGAGAAAGTAGGATTGTACATGTGTGTCTTTTCTGCTAACAAGTAATTTATTTAAAGGAAACAGCTTTCTTTGGCTTACTGTACATGCTTTCTTGGATATTTCGCCTAAAAGAGAAATACTGGGGCACTTTGGTGGCCTTTCTTTCCTGCTGCTGCCACCTTTTCCCACTGTGGTGGCGACAGGAAAGGTGGCAGTCATTTTCTGCACCACTGCTTGTGTCAGTGGTGAAAATTCACCGTTGTAGGAAAGGGTAGTAATGTGAGAGGCCATTGTTTGTGGCTGCCATTCACTATTTTTGAAGCTTTGCCAATACTTTATGTGCTCAAAGTCCCCTTTAGCTCAAGGGGGTGCTCCCAGGCATATGTAGGCTGGCTACTTGCATATACTGTGCTCATGGATTGAAATGCGAAAATTTAGAGCTAAATAATGCACATAACAATGTTTCCAGCATCTTCACTTTGTGTTATATTTGCATGATTTTGACTCGAACAGTTACATCAGAGCCAACGTTACCTGTAGCGGCTAGATTTGTATCAACATGGCATGGTTATCTCGAGCAATTGCTTATAGCAGTCATTATACTAAAAAATTGGCGTCGTGTTTCAATGTATCAAGGCTGTACATACATAGTTATGCTTGCTGCATGCATGGATCAATGAATGTATGTACTATATGCGCATGCATGTGTATGCACTTGTACAGTGAGTGTTGATTTTCAGGTGAGGGTGGGGCAAGTACCTGCATAAATTTTAGTAATTAGGTGCCTGGTACTCCTCTGTGGCCACTCACTAATTCTTTAAGCACTATCTGTGGGTATGTTTGTGTCTGTACACACACACACGTGCATGCGCACACATGCTCACACACAGACACACATCTTGAGACGTCGAATTGAAGGTTCCGGTTATTAGTCAAACATATGAAGCCAACAGACAACCATAAACACATAAGCCAGTGCAAGGCGTTGAGATTTATAATATGTGCAGATTGGCCATGAGATTGAGCTTAATGTGGCAGCACTGTTCCCACGTTTGTGTGGATGGGTTAATAGGTGGTCGATGGCACACATTGAAATGCACATGACAATATTTTGCATTTGGCACTTAAGGCAGATTGTCCGCTAATGAAAAGTACTTGTTGTGGTGAACTCACAACATATTGCCCTCAAGATCTACAGCTTTGCCCCAGACACATAGCATGTTCCTATAAACGGCCCCTGTTTGCAAACAGTGTGTTGTCATTGTGAGTGCCTCACCCATTTGCTGTTCTGCTGGAGCAGATGCTCTTTGACAAACAAAAAAGTTTAAAGTTAGCTGGAATTTTCTGCACAGGTAGCCCGGCGTGTATCTGAATTGCTGTGACAGTAATTTTTGCATATTGTTATTTCTTAAAGTGAGAGTACCAATTAATTGTACTTGGAAAGTAATCATCCTGCTTGTACAACAAAGGAATAAAACACGTTGCAGTACTTTTGATTGAGGGTAAAAGAGAGAAGGACAAAGGAAAGGTTAACCAGGTTGTACCCAGTTTGCTACCCTACATGGGGCAGGGGCAGGAAAAGAATAAAGAAAGCAAGATGGAAAGAGGGAATAACTTAAACGTAATCCCTTACATATGTTGTCCTTTGAAACCTACTGTGCAGTTTTGACATGTTAAACACTATAACTTTAGCTACCAGTCATACGAATACGCATCTGTTGCGCACACTTCCTTGCAGCTAATCCTTCAATGTGCCTCATTTGCTGTTTTCAATTTGAGGAGCGATTTTGCGTGTAATGTGCATCATCACTTGATGAAGTTTGCACCATAAACGTAAGCTTGAAAACAACAAAGAAAGCAAGACAGCTGTTCTCATTGAAGCAAAACGTACAGTTGGCTTCAGCAGCGTCAAAACCCCTCTAGGCACTCATGCACAGTCACATACCTTGCAGCCTTTAGACTAATCACAAGCTAAAAAAAAAAAGTGAATGTGCTTAGCATTCTTTGTGAACTAATGTCGGTTTTGGATTCTTGCCTTCAGACCCACTCTATCTCACGCACGCACATTGTGCACTGAGGACCGTCCACTGCATGAACACTTTCCGAGCACTTCTCTGCCAATTCTACCTTTGATATGCTGAAAGTTCAGAACTGCAACGATATTCGACTTTCTGCAGGCTGTTTGCTCTACTCATTTTCCAACTTCCAGCTTCCGTTATCATTCATTCATTCATTTTTCCTTTTCTAAAAAGGAGGGAGATGGGACTATGCAGGACAGACCCAATATCAATGGCGACTGGCGCTGTAACCTTGCGTATTACCTCCTTACCTAGACGCTTGCCGCTTGTCGGCCGTGAACACCCATCTATGCCTTATTGTCAATAACACTACTTCTATAATCCTAAAAATCGCGTTGCCATGTCTCGTTCCTAAATGATTGTTCAAGATCGCTCGAATCGCATTCTACAGTCAGGCCGCGTTTTATTTGCTGCTGAACCGTTGTTGCTATCGTGTTGTTTCACTCCCTTGCCGTTTGCGATGCGAACTCGCACGTCCGAAAACGTTTTATTGCGATAGCAATTATATGGACAGTCTCGGCTGGAAAATGTCCGTCCCCGTCGCCGTCATTCACCGTATATGTATAGGTATGTATATATACAGAAAGGCCACAAAAAAATAAATTCTTTCCGACGCGCGGAATCGAACGGACGACCTCTCGCTCTGCAGCCCGCCGCGTTAGACCTTAGGCCACAACAGCACCGTCTCTCAGCCTGCTAACGGCGAGCTATTTATATACACCATGTAATTCAGCATGCTTTCTTAGTGGCTACATAGATGGCGCGACGTGCGCGCGTGTTGCGCGCTTTAAAGATCGTCGCCCCGCCCCTGCGAACGCCGTTGCTGTTCGCTCTACAGGGCGTCGTCGCTTTCGTGCGCTTATCTCAAGGAAAGAAGGGGCGGCCGGTGGGGTGCTTTGCTTCGCTCGCTGCAGCGGCCGCGTTTGCGAAAGGAGCGCGCTGTTCAAACAGAAATAAGTAACAACTGTGACAATTAGTTCGCGCTCGTCTTGTGTTACCTGTTCGTTTGTTTCGTGCGTCCTGCTTTATGTTTGAGCAGTGCGCTTCAAGTGTCGAGCTGTGACGCATTAGTTCGCGCTCGTCCTGTGTGCGTTCTTTTCGTGCGTCCTTTGGGCTCGAGCGATGCGCTGGCAATTTCGAGCTGCTTTCCGTTCTTCGCGTTACATTACAATTTATTGCTATCGCAATCATTGCTTCGCCGTTGCGGCGAAACTGTGACTTTTTTAGCACTCCCTCTCTCCCCTTACCCTCGCTTCTGCAGTTGAAGAACACTTCCGAAGCCTCTGGTAATCGTTGTGCTATAACTTGCGGCCGCGAACACAACCGCGCGGCGCCGCCAACTTCTACAGAACTCATTGCGCAAAAACCAAACAAGTTACTGAAGTGGGCTTCTCCTCTTAAGAAGTTCTGTTGTGGGAAAGCACCCTTTACAAGTTCACGGAAACTACGCACGTATGTGTGGGCTTGGTCATCTTTTAGGGCGCGTCGAAGCTAAGCGGGCATATCTGAAGCCTGGCGACGGGTTTATATACATGCCAATCAGCCGTCACTTATGGAACGCCTTATGGATTGTTGGTAACCAACGCTGGCTTTTGCGGTCATACCGCGTGGTTCTGGCTTCTCGCATATACAGGGTGTCCCAGCTGATATGGGCCGATCTATTAAACAAACAGGCTTCGAGATCCGAGGCTGTGATCAATGGAGAAGCTTAACAGAGATGCGAGGACGTGACAAACGCTCAGAAGTCGTTTTTCTTAGACTAGGATATTTTATCTATCGTAAACCTAACCTGCGCTAAAATCTTTACCGGTGTAATGACGCGTATACATCATTACACTGGTAACTTTGTAAGTTCCCTTGTCTGATTGTACTTCGCATAAAAGAAAAGAAAAGGCTGTAGACTTCAGTCTGTTGCATCTTTATCTTTAAACATTTTTTTTTTTTCACGTTTTAAAGTTGTAGTGCGAAATATGACGTAAAAAAATGCGGAGTGAGCGCACGCCGGTGTTCTCGCTAAAGCTCTGCTCTCAAAGGGACTCAATCAAATTACTTTACTAAGTTGCGACTAGGCGACGATGGAGCCGATGCTCATAGGAAGCAGCCCCGCGACTTTGTAAGACTTGGAGGAGTGCTCACTGGCTTAGCACAACGATAAGACATGACTGCGCTTAGTAATTGTCAGCATTTACATTGTGGCTTTTTCGTTTTCACGTGGTTGCCGATTCAGCCATTTTATAATGTAATCTCTTTAATCTCAGTTAAGTGATCACACTTTGTGCATAATCGAGGGAGCGTAAGCTTTTACGTAGGTTGCGTGTTAATTGAAAGAGAGAGAGAGAGAGAGATGCTCTTTATTAGAAATACAGAGATTTTTGCCGGCGTCACTATACCGCTGGCATGCTACTCTGTGTAGGAATGGGGAATGAGATTGACAGATTAAAGAAGAGAGGGGAGGAAATAATAATAGAAAGAAATAAAAAAAATGAAATGAGCAAGTGAACCTGATAGAAATATTTACAAGGAGGGTGTCAGGTAAGATAAGGCTTTGCTATGTGAAATAGCCAACCATTAAAGCTTTTCGACTAGGCCAATTTTTGATAGGTAATTAAACAGTGCCTGTAAAACCCGTCGCTGCTTTGAAGGGCCGGGCACTGGGCCTAATAAGTTGTGTAATGTCAACTGATCGTGACAGATCATGTCCATTTGTCGCTCAAGCAACTGTCTCTCATCGCGGTACGCGGAACATTCCAGTAATATGTGCTCCACAGTCTCTATGCTGCCACAGTTATCACAGCAGGGACTAGTGGTGTGCCCTATGCGGTACAAATAACTGTTCGTGTATGCCACATTCAGTCGAAGACGATGGTACAGCGTCTCAAGTTGGCGAGGAAGTGTTGGGGAAATTTTCACTCTCACAATCATATATAGTCGGAGGCTGACCAAAGGTGCATTCGTTTATCCATATATTCGAAAGTTTCCCTCGGTCTGTGATTTACTTATGCGAAGTTCAACATACCGTAATACTACGCATGCTTCGATGCACTTCGTGCATGGCACAAACCGCGCTCAAGCTATTAAATGCGAAGCATTTTTAGCGAACTCAAGGCACTTTGAGAGTTTCTATCTACGTATATATCTATCTATATCCATCTATCTAGCCGCCTAGATAGATAGATAGATAGATAGATTTATACGTAGATACTTGATAGATAGGGAACATCCGCGCCCTGCGAGGCCGGGGACTTCCCACACGCCGGATGTGTAAATAAATGTTATTTCTCTCTCTCTCTCTCTAGCCGCCTACGCCTGGGTGCTCTCGTGATCGCCTCCTTAACTTGGTGTAGACCAAAATTGGCATGGGAGGGTAAGATGATTTGACGGATATGACTGTCTGGTCTTGACATGAATAACATGAAAAGCTTGTCGCGGACGTCGTCAAACCCTTTCCACCAGACACATGTGGCACATACCCGTTTACCACGGGCCGTGGTGTACGGGTATGCGCCATTAACAGTTTATATCTACTCAGGAATGGCGAGAACAGACATTGGTAATTTAATGCGAGATCATTAAGAAAAACCGACATCGGGAGCGTTGACCCGATCAATGCAAAAAATAAAAATTAGGATCCCAGCATGAATCGAACCCAGGCAATCTGCGTGGCAGTCAAGTATTCTACCACAGAGCCACACCAGGTCTAGAAACTGCTTTGAAGAAAGACCTTATGCAGGCATATTGCTGGTGCAACGTCATCTGTGGTTGTGGTGCTGGCTATCTAATATTATAAAAAAACAATAAGCACTACTTATGTACTCGTATACGATACAGGCGTCTTGCCAGGTTAAAGTATGTGGTTCCAGTGTTGGTTCCGCCTTTATCGCAGTCTAATAAACACTACAATTGTATTCCTATGATTCAGCAAGCTATATTCAAGCGTTGCACGACCCCGAAGGAATGCGCAACAAAAGTTACGTATGATATTCACATCAACGCACCGTAAAGTGGACCTCTTTTCGATAATACTGACGTATGTACTCTAAGATGAGTGCTGACTTTACGTCAAACCATAAGGTGCCATAAGTTACCCTTTAAACGCAAGTGTTGACGTGTCTGGTAAGCCAACAATGTGCAATCAACTACTGCACTTACAGAAACACGTCGATCCACCTCGTAACGCTTGGATCAAAGCCAAAAAATGCTGCATAGAACTACTCTCAGACTGCTTCGCATGAAACCGATTCGCACAAGGCGTGGGTTCTGCCGAATTTTTTAATTCTAATTAGGTCAAAGCACGTCAAAACGTACTTCTGGGCCCGCTAAAATTATATACAAGGCACTTTATTTCATCGTTGACAGAATTTCATAAAGCACATAAAACACATAAAATACATTTACTCACTAAAACTAGATTAACTGAAGAGGCGTACAATACTTGCACTGTAAATTAAAAAAATGCAGAATTGAATAGTTAATAAAATGTTGCTAATCAGCTTGTTAACTAACTATTGCATTATGTATATTGCAATGTACGAAATGAAGCCGGTAATTCCACAAGACGCATCCATTTGGAACGAATTTTGAAACTTTTGAACCTAGCACCAGTTTTGAGATAAGTGCTGTCGAAGTTGCCGTAATTATGCACTATTCCAATTACCTGCTTAATAAAGCACCTTTTTATGGATTCGAGCAAAAAAGTAACTGGAACACCAGCACATTTCTTCTCAAACTTCAGAGACGTCTATCTCGAAGCTGCAGCGTCGTCTTCAGACTTTGCTCCAAATGGATACTAATTCAGGACTCACCGGCTATACATTTCTCATGCTAATTGCAGTATGTGCCGTAAAGTCGTTAGTATAAAAGTCAATTAGTAAAACTTACTTAATTAGTCAAATATTCATTTTTATTTCTCGTGAAAATAATGTGAGCTTCTGAGATGAACTTGGCTAAAACACGTTGGCGGGCTGGTTGTTTAGAATCCATGATAGAATGCGTAAGCGCGACTGCAAGAAGACGTAGAAAGACACGTACAGCGCAGTGTCTGTTTCTTTCTGCCTCCTCGCGCAGTCTCGCTTTCACGTTTTGTCATCGCTTTTGAGAGCACTTTGGCGCATGAAGTAGAATTGTGCTACGCGCTAAAGGACATTTAAAATAAGATGGAAAAAGTGGCATAAGTCTCTCAGATGTCTCTCTAGCTCCCAGAATCGCGGCATGTTGACGAACTTATTATTGCTCTCTGCATTAGCGACAAAAGAGGGGTTTTCGTCAGTCACGCCGCTCACGAGAGTAATGGTATACCAGTTCTAAATAATAGTCGGTTCGGCAGGCTTTGCGTGCTCGTAGCAGTGGCTATGGCATTCTGCAGCTGAACGCAAGTTCGTGGGTTCGTGTCCTTGGCCTCGGTCACTGCATTTTGATAGCGGCGAAATGAATAAAGAAGAAAAAGGCGATCATTTATGGGGCATTCGGCCCGCGTGAGAGAACTCCACGTGGTCAAAATTAATCCGCAACTATCATCTACGATGTCTCTTACAGCGCATCGTGTCGAGTTTGGGGCGTTAAACTCCATCGGTCAAGTGGTTCGCATGGAGAACAGCGCAGTGGTGTCTTATCGTTAGGGCTCCGTGTTTTCGGTGCTTTTTTTTCTTGAAAATCGACGGGTGTTTATCGGAGTTTATATTTTTGGCGGAGATTCGGCGTTTATCGGAGTCTATTTCTCGTAAATCCCCAATTCTCCAAAGTTCGGAGTTTTGCGTTATTCTCGAAACCCTAAAATCTTAGATCAATTCATATATGAATACTAAAACATCAAAACACACGAAGCACATTTTTTTTTCTAGAAGGTTTTGATGCACAAAAACATATACGCACAAGCGAAATACTTGAACACAAAACACCTGTATTGGTGCGTATAACACCTTATGCTTAAAGCTTATTGTAAAACACGCAAGCACAGTTTGCGAGTTTGCTGTCAGTGATCGAAGCGCGCTTTCAACGCCCTTTCAACGTTAGCGCTAGAAACAGGAAGCGCCAGAAGACGCAGCGCGCAGCGAGAAAGCACTGGCCACTGGACATTGTGAAGTCTCCAAAACGACAGGGGTTCAACAATGTTAAATATTTCATAGCACTGACAGTTCGCAATATCACTCAGAAGCTGGCTCATGTCATCAGTTTCAAGAAGCACTAATTAAAAAAAAATAGGCGCATAGGTTTGGAACACGCAGGGAAGCCCATGCTTGACATTTGGATTCACAATTTGAACACAGTACTAAACGATTCTTTCGAAAACGAACCGTCTCCGATCAACTGGAGTTGAGCACACAGGTTCCTCTCAGATGTCTGTCTCCACTTTTCGGCGACAGCAGCGTAGTATCTGTGAAAGTCTGCGACAGTCGTTAAGCGGTCAGTCTCGTCAAGGAGGTCCAACAGACTTGTGACATCTGATGCGAAGATCTCAGTTGGATCACGCCATTGACTGATGAGTGCGTGCAATCGAACTCCTAGTATGGGATAAACTTGGTGTACCAGGGTACTCTCGGCCTCAAGTTCCTTAATGATTGACAGCACGGCATACGAATTGGTCTTCAGAAACCTCATCTTAACGAGCAAGTCGTGCACAGCTTCAGGCGATGAAATAAGACTTGCACTTCTCAAACTTCGTTCCCTTGGCTTCGTCTCTTCTCAAGAAAGACAAAATGGGCGAAAATGGGCACCGGTAGTCCAAAATATCTTCCAGAGCTTCATAAAAAGAAAACCACCTCGACGGGCATACGGTTTTCAGCGACCTCATTGACATGCCCATGGGCAAGCACACAAGACCAAACTTACGGCGCAGGTCCCGCGATGACTTCAACGGGGCAGGAAAGTGCACAACGAAATCGTGAACTACGTTATATGAGCTCGCCCTGATTCCATCCTCCAGAGCGTTGTTGAGTAGGTAGCATGGATCTTTGAAGTGAAGCACCTTGAATTCGGGGATGGAGAGTTGAAAGCCCTAGTGAAGCTTCTGTATGTAGGAAACTGAGTCGGAGCACAGTACAGTTACGTCGCCTAATATAGTTACGCGCGGTAAACGTTAAATCGGTCAAACCAGATGATGTATCAATGAGCGCTTAGAACTTGCCCTTTCGATAAAGAACGGAACCAGGTCATATTGGCCCTTGAAATCGGAGTTTATCGGATAAATCCGAATTGTCAAAAATTTTACCGGCGAATGTTTATCGGATTTTTTCGGATAAAACCGAAAACGCGCAGCCCTACTTATCGTGGACAAGCTGTACTTTCCTTTCGGGCGGCGAGTTAGTTGAGCAGTTGCGAGCGTCGCACTTGCTTCAAGCGTCATTTCCTGTAGGGCAATGTTAGCGGCTGGTGTGGTTGTAATATCTTACCTTTTGCGCGATGTCATTCGTATGTCGTGGGTGCGCCCCCTCTTCGATCCTGCCGGCTTTGGTCGCATACACACATAGAAGCGTTCTATATGGACGGGCAGCAGAAAAGCCGCTGCATTCGATCCACACTTCAGGGTGAAACCAACGGACAGCACAAACGGGCATAAGTTCATCTTTATTATGGTCAGTTTGGTGTCTTTCGAAAAGGAGCGTATACATCTGGTTAAACACATCTCAAGGTCAACAACGTTTGATATTTAAACAGCGTGGCAGCTACATTTTTCTTGTAGCTAAAGCGGTAACTTTGTATACACCGAAAGGTATACTGAACAGCGACACACGTCAGACAAAAGGAAACATTTCGTGGTAAGCACAGATGACATTGAAGTTCGCAAGGAAAACCATCTTTAACGGTATGCGCATGACGCAGCGCTTGACAACAAAACTGCATCATCATTAAATTAAGCTTACGCACAAAAAATTCACGGAGGGGAAATAAAAAAAAAAGAACTCGTGCGCGCAACTTCCAATGCAGGGAGCAAAATGATATGAGAGAGTGCCACGCACGTGCATTACGTCTACCGAATGGTTTGATAATTATATCGCGAGTTGCTGGCACCATTCAAGTGCTGCGGGCATGGAACCTTCCTGAGCGCAAATTCGAACGAACGGTATATCGGCCGAAAGAACGAATTGAAGTTGTCGTATAATGTGACGTCGTATCTTGAGTGCAGCAATATTTATAGCCTGCATTATCTAAAGGAGGGAAGTTCTCGTTTACTTGTGCGGAAAAAAAAAAATCAACGCATATATACCGTGGTCCAACTTAGCTTGCGTCCTTTTTAGCAATAAGCTCAATGCTTCCGTTATTTAAACACGGGGCTTCTTCAGCGTTGAATTATTGTATGCGACGCATGCCCGTGCGCTATATAACTTTACATTCAAGCTGACTCCATAGCCTTAAATGAAACTCGCACATTCTCTAAGTTTTTAACAGCTCTGAGTGGTGTAAAAAAAAAAAGTTGCATGCTCTCCGCTAATGTGACTCACAAATCGCTCACTTGCATTCTTGCTGGATGTTCTTAGCGGCTGCATGATGCCGGACGAGTAAAGCTTTATTACTTCAGGTGCCACAGTATTGATCGTACATATCTTCTGAAGGTTGTTAAAATGTAATACTGTAATGTATACCCCCTGGTCGATAATAAACCTGTAGAGCAAAGAGTCAGTAGACAAGGAGACGATCAGAAGAATAAATTTTGTAAGTAGCAGCCGTCAGCGATATCACCTTCGGGGCTAGCCTGGCTCGACTGATCAGATCAAGACGCACGGAAGACGCGTGTGACGGATGAAAGTGGCAAGGTGCGTGTGTGCTCGGGTCTAGCATTCTTGCAGCCTGAAGCAACCAAACACGCCTTTATTTGCGAAGTCACAGAATTTTTTGTTTTAGCACTCGATACAGTGTACTTAAAAAGAAAGAACGAAAAAAAAGGTTCTTGCTCGAAGTACTTGTTTTCGGCGAGCCTGCTGCTCTGGTCACGATGTTCAAGAAGTCTTCTCCCCCCCCCCCCCCTAATTGGTTACACATAGCGTTGACACATATTCGCTTACGAACGCCTATTCTCCGAAGGGCCGGTTGACGTATTGCGTTTCTCTCGGGCAATTAGCTGCGAAACACCCAGCACTGAGAACAAAAAGCCATGCGCTCGAATTCATGATAATGGGTGGGTGCATGTTTCAGAGATTAGACTATACCTACTGATTATAAGTAGCGACATGAACTGACTGGAGGACCAGGTTACTCGGGCGTTATTCGAGGTGTTGTGTGGCAAGGGACGTGCTTACGCTTTCAACTCGGGCAGTAGTAGTAGTAGTAGTAGTAGTTAGCATTACGCAGGGTTTATTTTTCTTTCTTTCGGGGGGCCCGTCTAACGCTAGCGCCTTAATAGGAGCGCGAGGAAGTGGAGCTTGGCTTTGCCAGAACGGCGGCGGGGGCGTCCTGTGTCTTCGGAGGGGGTAGCCTCCCTCTTTCTCTCAACCGCGAAGCATCGATGCCGCGAGGTTCGCTCTTCGTGCGTGCTACGCGTGATCAGCCCGGTTCCGACCTGTCGGCGCGCTCACACCTTGAGCGCCGAGTGTTCAGGCCGCGTTCCTCACTCTCTAATCCAAGGAGCGCGAGGCGGCGTCCGCTGCCTGCGCGCCCCTCTCGAGCAGGGTCGTTCGCGAGCTTGTCTGCCGGTGCGCACCGCTTGAGGCAAATAGATGGAAAGGTTCGGGTCGAGTAGTGAAGATGAGAAGGAAAATAGCGGTCGAGAGAGAGAACTATGGTAGAGTTGGTTGTAAAGTATTATAGATGCAAAGTGGAAACGGGGGCGACTTTGCCGCGGCGGAAGCGGCGCCGCCTATTTGCCGTCCTCGTCGGCCGAGTGCTTGGCCAGTGCCAGAAGCACCATGGTCAGCTCTTTCTTGCTGATCTTGCCGTCCTTGTTGAAGTCGCAGCCGCGCAGTATGGCCTCCTGGAACTCCTCCAGGTCTTGCGCGTCGTAGTCCTGCGCACAGAGAGGGACAGCGGCGCACGTAGAGTAATCTTGCTTGAGGAAAACAAGAAAAGAAAAAAAGACTGTGTAGCTGGAGCGGCCTTTGGTATTGCGATTCTCACGCTTAATTAGTAATCGGTTCCCTGCATAAAACTCTTTCAGACCGCATGTTCTCCCTTCAGCGGTATACGAAGACTGGTGTATATGTTATATTACAATCCATGCGATTACATGCATGCCTGCATAATGACAACGGCAACTGGACTGGACACGATGACGGGCCTTTTACCTTCATACTCACCTGCCTCCATCATGACCAGTTTTTAGCCTAGATTACAAATAAATGCACGTTGAAAATAGTGTTTCACCTACTTCCATGAAGCGTCTGTGGTGGAGGTGATTGTTTCTTTTTTTTTAACCCCTGAGCTCTGCCGCGCCTCTAGGTGAAGACAGGTCACCGCCAACTACATCTCCGCGAAGAATACAGCAGCACAGAAATTTGTGTTTAATCTATTTCTACAATCATTGTGGGTAAATGATTGTAGGTAAATGAATTTAACGTATCTGTCGACCAAAAGTGTTTCCTGGAGAGAAAAACATATTGCCCATAAACATCCAGACAACCGTGAAGGTATTACAAAAGATTAAAAATAGTTGAGAAAAAGGTGTTTCTACCGGCCTTCATATAGCGCACAACACAACTAGTAATTTTTTAAAGCCAAATAAATGTGCTGCCGCTATAAAAATCAATACAGCAGTAACCTTACCTTTCACGCACATAAGCTTAAGCAGTTACATAATCACGATCTCACTACAGTTCCAAGATGAACTTTCTAATTTTTTTTCCCCTAAATATACTTCGACACCCGGCGGTCACATGGGCGCACGAATCAAACGACTTACTTTTTTGACGAGTTCCAGGAGGTCCTTAAGAAATCCCTTGAGTTCTTCATTTTCAATCGTGCCGTTCTTGTCCTGCACAAATTTCAGAGTTGATCAGGTGAGAGGAGATTCCCTCGCCAGGCAAGAGCCTGTATATACCTGCGACCATCGCAGTATACAGTATACTGTAGCGTTGTTATCGCAGCGACATATATAGCGCTGCGATAACAACGCTACTCTACGTGTATATATAGCGGCTGTCGATGCTGTGATGGTACCCACCCGTTCTGGTATACGCGTCACTGTAAACGCCGTCCAGTCCGTATGTAGGGCAGTCAAAGCGTCACTTACGAGGTGGAAGGACAGAGGCCGCTCGCACTCCATGACACTACCCGTGCATCCCTTAGAATCCCCAATAAGCGGTCACATTTTGTTATGCCGTATAGTGCTGGAATGAACCTCGCACAAACTTCCTACTTTTGGTGAACTGTTTCATCAAATGGCCGCTAACGCCTGGCTGAAAACGAGTTCAGTTGAACTGCACCGGTTGCCCGCCTCGCGCGATATTCTTTCTGAAATGTGCGATGAACGCGTCAAAGAACTATAGCTTGTATTAAGACAAACACTTACCACATTATGTTGCACTTACCCGATCGTAGAGGGCGAAAACTCGCTCTATGTCCTCCCTTGTTAACTTACTTGCGCCCTGTGGAAAGACAGGGAGAGCGTCACCGTTTTGCTTGTGTATACGCAGGCCGCGCTTCACAGAAATTCCCTAACACTACTCTTTAATGGCGGTACGAAATCTTCTTCAAAATGTTAAACACAGCTTACATAAGCCGCGGTGGTAATTGAGAAGTTTTTTTTTTAATTAGGTGAGCTTCTCGTTCCTGCAGGTGCAGATAGGTGGGTAAGAGCGACTTTAATACCACTGTAACTATATGGTTAGGCCACTTATGCTGTCGGTTTCAGATGTCCACACTGAATTCATATTTATACATATTTATCAATAACCATTTTCTAATTCTAGGGTGCAATTTTGCGAAAGCTTTGCAGAAGCCGCATGTGCGTGAGTCGACGAACTGTGTACTCGTGACGCTTGACATCGACCACGACAGGCCTAGCGGAAGAACCAACAGGTGGGTTTAACGTGACTACTTGTGAAGTTATCTTCCGCGTAATGCTACAGCACGAAATTTACGCACTGACGAGATTTGCGAAACAGGCGATTGGAATGTGTTACAAAAAAATTTCACAGTGCGCGAAGAAACTTCTCTGTTGGAAAGGCAACCTAATCTTTGGTTGAAATACCGGTCAAAAACGAAGGGATCTCAGTAAAACGAGTTAATGGTGTAGTTTAAAAAAAAGAGAAAATAGCACGCAAATTTTCACGAAGAGCAACTTTTTATCGAAATAAAAAAAATTTAGTCCCCTACAATGGTGTCAGATGGTCCTTTTCGCGTGTTATATAGTACAAATAATAAGAAAATATTGTAGCACAAATAAACGTCGCCAATTGTGAAAACAAGGGACAAAGTTAGATAAAAAAGGAGTAAACAAAGTTTGCATACTTTCCTTCGTACTTCTTTCCACCGCACAGTGTCAGATGAAACGCCTAGCAATTTGACCGAAAAATCATAACCGAAGCGAGGCCTGTCTGATTGTTATGCGTTTCTTTTTTTGGTGGCTCAGATGAATAAACAAAGCAAAACAATATACCATACACATTCCATGCAATTTTCGAGCAGCGCTGTTCGAAACTGAGACGGCCTCGGCCAACGGGCTCTTCTGCGCAGCTGCGTTCCGCGGCGCCGGTGCGCTCGCTGGCGCAATATCACTTGCATCGCGCCACATTGCGCCAGACAGCCAGTCGCGGTGACGCGATGGCCGGATGTTTGCTGAGGAGATTGGCTCTCCCTCGAGTCAAAGCAGCGCGTGCTAAGTGATTCCATTGAAATCTGCGACTGCAAAGAGGCGGCTAAAGCTTTCGCGAACAAGTTCAACGTCTTGTGATCTGCTACGCAGCTTTCGAGGCCAGATGCGATTTTTTTTTGCTTCGCATTTGGCGAGACGGTGCCACCGGTGGACGCTTACATCTATACGGTCGCGCACCGTGATTACTGCCTCGTAAAAGGCGTCACTCGTACACAGCTCTTCGAAGCGTGAGCGCGGCACATGCAAAGCGTGCGGTCTCTAGAGCGGCGGTGCAATCAGGACGACGGCTACGCTGACATTCTACTGTGCTTGGCGGAACAGCCGTGTGCAACCCAGCGCCACTCGTCTGTTTGCGGGACTCCTAAGCGCGGGAACCTTTTAAGCAATTAAACAGTGCGCTCGAATACAGAACACGTCTCCACAGAGTGTCCTTCGCACGTGTAACTATCGCCGACCCCCACTGCAGTTTTTCAACTTCGAAATAACTCACTGCTCGGAACTGCTCTAAAATAGTCTCACTGAGAGCTCTTTTAGAGCACTTCAAAACGCTAATATTTGCCTCTACCGGAAAGCGCCGTTATCGGGACACAGGGTAAACGCCATAGATCAGGTCAGAATATTATATTATACTTCCCGTTGAAACTATAGGTGTGCTTTTATTCGGTGGGAAACGTACGATTATCAGCGTTGAAGTGAGCGTCACATTTGCGATAAAATTTTTTCTTGCTCAAATCACCGCGCCGTCGAGACGTCATCGTGTGAAACCGGAAATATTTGGATACCTTAATGGATATGTCGGTTTTTACGTGAAGGAAACGCATACACAGTATGCTATATATTTCTTCTTTAAAAAAAAAAAAATATTAGGTCAGGGTTTGTGAAAACATGTCACGTCAAGGTCAGTTCACCCATTCAAAACCTATAATCGCCTTTTGGAAGGACAAGTTCTCGATGCGTCTTGCTCTTGATTTAACGTTGTAATAATTTTCTTGTCTGACACGATGGTGGCGCACTGTTCTTTCAAGTGTACAGGAGTGTACTACACTGGCCCATATCTTTGTCGATGTTGAGGGGCTGCTCTGGACAGTTTTTGATTGCGTAATGCCGATGTTACCGCGCGAGAAAAATAATATTCCGGCTAGCGTATTTTGTATTCGTGCTCGCATTTGTGCAGACTCAAAGAAGCGACTTGCAACAGCTCTCGAGTTACGGTGCACGATTAAGGTTTGCGCCACAGGACAAAACAGCACACGTACAACACACGAAACGGTGCATCGGTGCGCTTTTGGTGCAGCAAGTGCATGGTGCCCTGCCGCTCGGAAATCACTGCGGGCGAACGGGCCTATAAGTTTGGAGAGTTACCGAAGTGGAGAAAGAGAGCGCTTTAAAGTGCGACGCCGTCTGATGTAGCGTGCTGTGCACGTTTTTCGTTCCGAACACGAAGGCAGGTGGCAGTTCATAAACGTGTATTCGTATATAACAATGGGGAGTTCTCGGATTACAAGTCCGCGCACTCACAGCCATGTTGAAAACAGATTGATGAACTCATTTCGTTGAGATACTTATCGATCTTGTTGGTTTCAGGGTCGGTCGGCAAATCCTCGCGCAGCCTGCAGCCTACATTCGCTCAGCATTGGATTCATAAGAAAACTCGGTTTTTCTACTTCAAGAGAAAGAAGTTTTGATTATTGTGTGTGGTCAGCTGCGACTCGCGTTGCATGCCTGTATTCGGCAGCGAACCATTTACTCCGTGATCACACTGTATTACGCATTTAAACCATGCACTGCATTTTGAACATACAGCGCTTAGGAAAAAAAAAAGAAAAGAAAGCTGCGGTGAAAGTGCATTCATTATCTTAACAGTAAATTGTGTTCTCTCTTTCATCGTAACCTTGCGAGGGTATATACGATGCCAACAAATAGCTGCGCTTCGGTGCGCCTGGTGCTGTCATAGGGAACAACCAACTACACTCAGGCCAAGTCGATCGACGCTGCCATCGCAATGTAGTCACGCATTAACTCATGCCTGTGCGAGATGCGGGAACAGGCGCAAGACTGGTGAACAATGCAAGCACACTGTCCTCTTACTGTGCTGCTATATTTTTTATGGCGCTAGGATCTAGCGACACTACGACATGTTTCTCAAGGAGCACACCGGAATTCGGCCCCAGCCAACTGGAAGATGAGCGTTGAATAGAATGTTGTGAAACCCAAATAAGAAATGAAAACTAATACAAAAAGGAGGCAATAGTTAAAAGTTGCATGGATACAGGTGATATCGGATCACAACTTTAGTAAGGATAAGGGCCAATCAATTGTCAGGATAATTAAAATTAATTGCTTAATTTCATTAAAATAGCAGACTGTTTTCTTGTGGGTATGTGCCATCTTGATGGCACATACCCACTAAGGAACAGTCTTCTTTCATTTGTCAGTTGACTCACTGGGGTGAACGACGGTAAACAAGCCGGTCAGTGTGTCGCGTGTGTGTGTGTACACTGAAGCTACGCAAGTCGACCACCAAAAGTTAACCTAAAGTCTAACCAAGTGAACCAAAGCTCACCAAACGCTAGGGGCTAGCGCCAATAAAGACACTTAAATGGAACTTTAAGGTCGCCTAAAGTTCTTTTTTATGCTACAACGCTTCGGCGCGCATAACGTACAAACGATATCGGTGACATTTCCTTATATGATTGGCTTAAAGCTATCTATTCTTATTTTTACCAACGTATGGACAATATAAGTCCACGAGGTACTTACTGCATTAGATACCTTATTCTCGAATGTCGCTGGCGATTCCATCCTATATTTCGCTCTCTTAACGTTTGTCTACGAAAGGCGAACAGCGTGAACATTAAGTAAATCCAAGGTGATGACGCATATCTCTCGGGCGTCACGTAAAGCTCACTTTTCATATACGCCAGTTCTGTGCGCCAGAGCAAACAGAAAAATATGAAGTTGCTTTTGTTTTTCATTCACCGGAACCTCCTCGACCACGCGGAATGAAGACGGTCTCTGACGCGCCAAAGGCACCAAAGGGTCGAAAGCCCTTCTCGCACATATGGTGTAGCAATCCAATACTGACGCAACATCTTCTATATTGCGCCAGGCCTGCGTGTTTTGAACCGTGACGTCGCGTGCGTGGGCCGGATTCAAAGCGGAACGCCGCCAATCGGTACTCTTTTTTTTTGGCGAATTCTAATCAAGTGACGTCATGTCAACTGATGCGCAAGCCCAAAAGCGGTCGAGTAAGTGTTGCCTAGCGGTCTGATTTGAACAATGTCCTGGCAGGAGCGCTGATATAGAAATGCAACGGGCCTAAACCAATAATTGATTTGGCGGCCGAACTTAGCTTTCTTCATCACAAGCGGGAGCGAGATACTCACACAGGCCGTGTTTATTATTACTTTTTTTCTTGTTCGCAGCCCAAAGTCCAGCACGACTTGACAGCGCCTTTTGAGTGCTTCGGAGTTAATTTAGTCGGGCAGCAAAGACGAGGTCGACTATTTGCAGCCAGCCTCCTTCGCGGGGTAAATGATTGCCGTTGCTTTAGAAAAGAAGGTATTATATTGAATGTATTGCTGGCATCGAACTTGGCTTTTATTTCGAATAAGTGCACATGCCCACATATGTATATAGGTGTGTACAAGACTGTTATACTTATTTGCTACAATATAGTCGTGGCATACGCGAGGATTCAACTACTTTTAGTGATAGGTGTATGTGTAACTCCAGAAGATCATCCGCGTGATGTGAGGCTTCGATCTGCATTATACTCAGAGTACCGTGCGGATGCACTGCGAGAGAATTGCTTCGATCGCGCAAAACCAGCACCTTCGCAACACGAAGTGTGGGATCCAGCTAAGCGGTACCCGTTAAGGCCACGGTACAGGCGGCGTCGGCCTCGCTGAGTGGACGGACGCCGTGTGTGGTCGCGACTGAGAGCTGGCAAGCGAACTGGGCGGCGCGAGAGCAGGCGCGCTCTACTCTACGGCAGGCGGCGGTGAGGCACGCGGTGCTGTCGGGCAGCTGCAGCACGTACAGACGAGGACAGTCCACTATGTGTTGGCGCTACGGAGATCACACTCATATCAGGCATGCCCACGGCACTCCCGTGGTGGTACGTACCGCTGTCGCATCAGTTAGCTGTGCAGGGCAACAAATGTATAGGGCGGGTCAGAAAGCGTGGCAGAGGAGATCGAACGCCCTGTCGGGCAAGAAAAACAAAAGAAGTAGGCTGCTATCGAACTCTCGGGGGCCGCGAGCGGCCCCGTTGATTTAAGAGTGGCCCCGCTGGCCAGGCAGTTGCCGTTGACAAGGATGAAGGTGAGCAAACATTGCCTCGTGGATGGGTGAGCCTTGGTGAGCGTGTGGCAGTCTGCATTTTCTATAGGCTTAGGAAAAACCATCGTTATAATTTCACTGTAATAATACTGAGCCCACAAAGGAGAGAAGTATATATATCACGAGAATATGAGCGGGATGCAACGGCGGGGTTGCGGAATCAACCACTCTTGACGCTACAAGTTTGGCTGTCTCCAGCTCTCGCACCAATCGGTGCGGCAGGTTATGAGCAGAAATAAACGTAAGCACTTACTTTCAAAATTTTGCGTATGATCGGGATGAGTTGCGAAAAAAAAAATTAGCCAAGACCCTTTCTGAATCAAGTGTTTTGTAAACGGTCTCGACCTATGAGCGTGGTTAATCACCTTCTTGAGTTGCTCCCTACTTCGCTTTACAATGTTTTTACGCTTGTGTTTCCACTCTAGCCTTAACCACAATAATGTCCTATAACCATAATAATTTAACGCCTACCGTGGTACGGTAGGCGTGATTAACAGTTAAATCGGCATACTCGTGCTTGGTGCTTGGTAATCATTTCTGCATGTCTGTGAAAAAAAAGGAAAAGACAACCCTGTCAAGGAAAGGTAACCTAATAAGAAAAAGAAAGGAAAAAGAAAACCTAATAATAAAACATACGTACGCCATTTGTGGAATGTTTCGAAACCAATGCGACAGCAGCGACAAAATCTGTGACCGGGTCCCGTAATGGTGCCCATGTACCAGTTTATTTTTTTGAGGAAATGAGGCGAGTCTCTAAGAAAATAAAACAAGAAAAGTACCCTGAAAGCCACCCACGGCGGACAGGTGTGAATGTAATGAAGAAGGCCGTTACTCTGAACACATGATTGAAGCTGCCGAGCCTTGGAAGTTCTTTAGCGGCCTCCTTCCGAGTCCCGGTCACAGTGTCAGACACGAGCCGACTGGCGTCGCTAAATTGGGCAAAGGCTGTACTTAGAACGTCTAGGTCTTCCTCAAGTGCTATCTGCGTACTCCACAAACCGCTGGGGTCAGCAGCAGTGTGTGTAGTGCGCCCTCCTTGGTGGCAAAAAAGAAAGGAATGATCAGCTGAATGGTAAATGGAGAGTTGATGCACATATATACCACACAAATGATGCCAAATTATCACTTCGCTCTGTGACTGTGCAATGATTTCAGGAACAAAAGAAATGCCCTTCACATTTAAGGAACAATCTGGTATTGAGCACCCCTGCAGGTTACAGGCTCGAATTTAAACACAACGTCATCGCATAGTAGCATAGTATATCTTGTATTTGAGTACAAAGCTTGATACAAAGTATTGAGTACACACATTCTATGCAGTAAAATAAAGAATGATGTTATTTCAGTGACTAAAAGTGTATTTTCCGTACACTTAAGTAATGAGTTCGACAATTAAAGATCAAACGGAGTCGAGAACCACGTTAGAAGTTGGAGCCGACGCATACACGATTACACGTGCTTAATACCCAATTGTGCCTTAACTGTGAATGACAGAATTTTTGTTCATCAAATTATTTCAGCTGCATTTCAAATAAGGTTTGTCTCGAATGTAACGCTGAATGTGCCTCTGAATGTTAATCCTTTCTTGTTTGAAAATTAGGTGCCGTGAGGCTCTCGTTGGCCTGCTCTTGCCGATCTCATATTGCGCAGTTGCCGAGTCTGTTTGGTCACCTTCAGTAAAAATGTTCCTTTTACTTATAAGCTTACGCCTCGTGTCATATTCACACACATGTGAGAGACGTTGGACGCAGTTGTCTTACCTTAAAGGCCGAACGACAGAGAAAGTTTTCTTTTACTGGAAGAAGCCTGGGAGAGGAAAAAAAAACGAAACAGGTGGGAATTCGCCAGTACGATCGCAACAAACAACTGTTTTGTATTCATGCGTGGTTTTTCAGTTTGTCTTTTTCTTCAATTTTGCTTAGAACTTAGACAGCCAGTGGCAAATACAACGACCGACAACTTACTTGGCCATCTCACTGAGCTGTAGCTTGCCGTCTTTATTGCTGTCAAATATTTGTAGCTGCAAAGAGAAAGTGAAGAAAAGAGAGCAACCGGTGAGCTAACGCTGCCCATGCCGTGACACAGGTAGCTGTGAGCCGCGCGGGGTGGCCGACTTCAAAGAGCGACCGCCTCGAGAAGGGACGTGACTCCCCGCGGCACTCATCGTCTTGAGAGAGAGAGAGAGAGCTCGAAAGGCCGAGGTGAGTCAACGACAGCGGCCGCCTTTCTCAGCGATCAAAACTGTTCCAAGAAGTGGCCCGCTGAATGGAGCTTGCTTTTTACGCCCGCGTCTTTCGCCTCCATTCAGCCAGTCGGCATTCCGAAACGTCCGGAGCGCGCGCGTTCCTTTCTCGCTCCCGGGTTTCGGCGGACGAGAGCGGCCGGCTCTTGTTTGTTGCCGTTCTGGAGGCCACCGATACCTTTTTCTTTTTTCGAGTGCGCTTATCCTCGCGCCGGACGGCGGACCATTGTCAGTGCCATCCACCGCAGATAACAATCGACTCGAGCGGGTGGTCCAGCCCACAGGCCGTGCGCTTTCCGCTCGGGGGTAATTTGGGCGGCATTCCTCGCACTTTGCTCGCCCTTCTCAAATTCCGGCCGGGGTCGCGATACGCGCTGCTCGGCGATCATGTATCGGCCGGCATTACAGGGGTTCTCGTTCATCTCGCAGGAATGTCAGCGCGCGCGCGCAAGCTCTTCTCTCTCTGACGGATGACGGGGCTCTCATTGTTCGCGGCTCGGCGCGTACGTGCGCCGCAAACAAAGCGCGGCGACAACTGACAGCGGAATCGGGCAGCCCACTTGCCGGCCCTAACAGGATTTGAAGCGCTCTCTCGCCACCAGTGGCATGCGCTGCACGTCCTCTTGGCCCCTCTTATCACCACCCCCTCTTTTGGTCCTGCTTTAATGGCCTCGGCCAGAAGAAGACAGGGCCGCTAGCCACCCTGTTTTCGCAAAACAAGGAATCTCTCCCGGCGAAGCCTCTGATTAGGGACGTCCAACCGGGGACAGCGACGAGCTCATTGCGCAGCTCTCTGAAGGACAGAGGCGGCAGAGTATTGTCCGAGAGAGATTTATGGCTGGGCCCTTCAGCTCCGCGCTCTCCTCTAAACTCCTCCGATGTCCCAGATTTCGAAAGTAGGCGCGCACGTCCAATCGTCCGATGAATTTGGGCGGCGCGTGCTCACTCACCAGGGTGTCTGTGTACTCGATCAGCTTGTCTTCTTCGATGCTGTCTTTTTTGGCCTCTCGGAGCAAATCCTTCAGGAAGTTCTGAAGAGAGAGAGAGAGAGAGAGCGAGAAGTGACTTTATTTGCACCCGTCAAGTAGATGACGAGGCAGAAGCTTCAGCCTGGACCCCCCATCAGCCTGAATAAAAAGAAAAAAATATAAACATGTGCACATCAATGCGCTGAGTTCCCGTCTCTTCGGTTGTGATGCAGAGTTTATACAGCCTCGTATATCTCTTGTATACTTTCATGAGATAATTGCTTCAAGGAACGATAGATTGTGTTCTCTAAAACGCCCAGGCATGCACGAATCAGGAGCACACTCACGCACAAAATGTTTCTTAGTGAAAGCACGGAGGTCTGTGGCATTGGCCGCTGGATGAAAACGCACACACGTTAGCATCCTGTGGCTGTGGTTTGGTTTATTACACGAAGCTTGATTCCGTGTATCGTTTGCTTACTCAGTTACGCTTGACTACTCACTATTACTTCTGCCTCGGTTCTGTTATCGTTTATCCAACATAACACGCGCAGAGCTTATCCAGACATCGTAAGCATAAACAAACGGAAAGAGGAAGAAAGCAACAAAGATGCTCACTTTCAACTCGTCTGCTTCGATGTATCCACTGCCGTCGGTATCGTATTCACGCCATATCTAGAAAAAGAGAGATGGGGAAAAAAATTACACTGTGCAACGTGTTGTCCTCGGTATAGACACTTGCTTGAAGGCATTTCTAGATGAGGCTTCACTTCCATAACTACATGACAAATACATTTTATTTAGCGAACTGTAAAAGTGATCACTCTTCAGAGTGGCCGTCAATGCGGCACTCAGTTAAAGCGTCTATAATGAATCCAACTTTTTGAAGAACCTGCTTGAAGATCTATCGAAAGATGTACGTGTGTCTTTTGAATACGAAGCAGCAGAAGTTGCAAGAAAGAAAAAAAAGCAGCATTGTCTTTCGTTCTTGATGTTAATTAACTCATCGCTATAGATCTACGCTCTGTCGACACACGCATCATCAGTCTGCGTGTGGTAAGCTTTCGAGCGTCACTGCTAAAAAAAAGAAAGAGAGAAGGATGTGTGGGCGTGCGTGCATGTGTGTAGGTGTGTTCCGTGTAAAACAGTGAGCTGCAACAAATAGTTTCGAATAGAAATATCTATAGCACCAATAGCTTTCTCTCCCTCCTTCAGAAGCCGTGGTCCTTTAGCTAGAGCTTCGGCACGCATAGTGCACTAGCTTTTTACCTAATCGGGAACGCCAGTTGCGAGAACGCCGGCGTACGAAAACTATAGGGCATGGCGCGATGCTTTTCGTATACAATATCAGTTTCGCTCTACTGCTAGCGCGTAACAGATCTTACAATTTGATGTTGCTGTTTGACTTGCATTCCCTTAAGCGCCAGGTTTTGTTTCCCACGTAAGTAAAAAACGGCACGCTTTTATGCGTGCACGGGACAGAAATTCCTCGACCTTTATAGGTCGTGAATTCTTATTGCTTTAGCCGTACTGCAATGTTTAACTGTAGCCCCCCTCCAGCTCTTTAAATCTATATACATCGAACGAGCGTTCTCGAGTTTCAGATCGGAAAGTTGAGGGGGCGCCTTGTGTACTTTTGCAAGGGATCAAAACGTCTCTTCCATCTGCGGAGATTACAGGGCGCTTGAAAGAAAGAAAAAAAAAAGTGTAACGAAGAAGATGAAAGAGAGAGCAAGGAGGAGAGATGGCAGAAAGGCAGCAGTCGAAGGACGTATGTTGACTCGGCCCAGTTACAGTTATAATGCGCAATATGACAAACATTATGGCGATACAGGGAGCTCTAAAGCGGGCCGTGTTCCTCTAGCGCGTTTTGATGCTTTGCGTCTTTGGCCTCTTGTTCCTTTTATTTGTTCGGCACAAACGAGAGGGAAAAAAAGACGAACACCGTAACGAGATTTTCATTTGATGCGTCGATCGACTTCATGCTCGCATAACGTCGCTGAACCGGCGGTCGACGCAGTTCTGGCGAGAGCCGGGACGGGGAGATTCCGCCGCTTGCGATGTTTGCTTCGGAAAAATATAGGCAAGAACGGCTGTCGAACACACTTAGCCAGCTTACTTTTTCCAGATTCTTCGTTTCCTCTTTTCCGTACCGATAAATTTTTCTTGCAGTTCCTATTTTGCCAGAAAGCTCGTGGCACGGCACTACAAAAGAAAACGGGCCGCTGCGCACTAGCTGCCAATTGGCAGTGAAATAAATTAAGGCCGAGGAACCTCGGTGCAAGTAGCACGCGGCGCTGATGGGGTAAGGAATAAAGAGGGATGACAGAAAAAAAAGGAACTTTGTCGAATGTAGAGTGCGCGTACAAAAGCCCGAATCATTTCCGCTGCTGCCGACTTGTTCCAACACTTTTGAAGCGCCTGTGTGCCGTTGACATCTGCCGTTCGTCTTGAGATGGAGCGCTCCGTTTACTTTGTTCTCCTTCTCTTTCCTGTATATTCAGTCGACGTTGATTCTTGGCAAAGGCAGTGCTACGCACCCGAGCGGCGAGCGCTGCTTCCGGAGTCGTGAACGACGTCATTGTCGCGGGAGTTTCATCCCGCGGCGCATGGCTCGAAACTGATTCAGGGTGCTTATACGGACCGCTGTGCCATGCGGCGTGCTATGCGGCGCGTGCCGAGGTGCTCGTCTTGTCTGCGCGAGTAAATGACTAAATGTTACGAGTCGCAAGATAATGATTCTTAGCATGTCCCTACTGTATACGTGGCGGTGCACCTTAAGATTCGCGCTCGTGTTCGTATAAGAGGACATTCGTATAAGAGAGGACGTATAAGAGGAAGAGGTGGAGCGCTTATGCGAAGTGAGACGATCCGTGTTGCGTGCACTTCATTGACCCTGGTGCACTTAATAGCTGACGTGAAATGTCCCCATAAGCGTAGCGCGTCCCACCTGCGTCTCATCGCTGGAGGTGACGGTCGCTCGCCGAGTATACGCTTCAAGTAAAAAGCAGAGAGGTGAAGTTGCACGAAGTTTGTGAAATTTGTGAAAAGACGGCGATTCACCGGGCGGGAAGATATTATGACTGTCTATGCTAGAACACATTAGGTGCGATTCAAAAACGCCTAAATTACGCTCATCATTTTTGTTGGCGAGCCGTAAAGCACCTGCTGAAGAGGCTCCCTTGTACTAAAAAGTGAAAGCTCCAGCTGGCGCAGCTTTCACCTTTCAGTCGTGCCATCCTGCTTGCTCCGGTTTGTTAGTAAGGCGTTTAATTATTTCTGTACGTGCGTTCGGGAAACGAGTCACTTGAGCCAGGATTGAAGTGCTGTATAGCGGCTAGCAAACCTTAATTACAAAAACATTAGATAGCATCTGAGATTCTTGTTGTTAAGCGCTTGTTTACTTTGTTGCTGAGGCGTGTGTGTGTGTGGGGGGGGGGGGGGGGGGGGCTGGAATGTGTGCTCTCGTAAAGACACACACAGAGTGTCTCTGCGGGAGCATTATCACCTACATCACAGTAATTCATTACATGGCAGTGAGAGTCGGCGCAGATTCCTTCATCAAGTAGCGAGTCAGCATACATCAACAGTGTTCTTTCGTTTTTTACTTCAAATATGTAAAGAAAAACCAACGGTAGACTTGTTCATTTCTACAATTACTAACTCAGAATAGCCACGCAGAACGAAATCACTGACGCCAAACTATTCTGTCGCTTCTGAATTCATCTGACAGTGCAACGTATGACTTTTTGAAATATTTGTGTGACCAGAAAGTTAGCAAAACTTTTAAGCTGCGCTGCTGCCTATCTATGCGGCTTAAATCTGTTCTTACGTGCCAGTGCCGAAGAAACTAGGTCACACATTAGCCACGTTCGGCACCGCACGGCACAATAATACAGCGTCCTCATATTCTTCGGCTTGCGCAGCTTTAGTACGTGACCATGCTCTATATAGCAAGATGTTAGGGGGGATTGCTATTGACTCTTTCCTCCGTATACCTACGTGCCGGAGTAGATGAAAGAGAATAATTTTGCTCGTTGACTGGAGCACTGCTCCGAAATCGGCGACGCGTGCCTTTTGTGACGCACAGCTGCCTCAAGGTGTCGCCTCGGCGCGCACCTCGGCGAAGAATACCGGGACAGCGTATAGCTCGTAAATGAAACTCCGGGGCGCTGCTGCGTGCGCGGCGGCGCCTTGTTCCTCGCGGTTGTTCTTGGTGCTGATGTGCGTGCGCCATCGGATTGCAGCAGCTCGTCAGCCGCGTGTAGCGCCCGCGCCTGGCTGATTTATGCCCCGTTTATAACGTTTCTTATCGATTCTGGAGGCCGCCGGCAGCGGATCCGAGCTCCGGCGCCGGGCTCAGGATCTCCACGCGCGCGAGCTCGTAAAAGCGGCTTAGCGATGTCGTTACACGCTACGCGGTGATCCCTTCGCTCTCCTCCCGTCTCAGGTGGCCGCGCATGTTTGCGGAGCCCTGGCGACAGGGGCCGCTCTTTTTGTGATCGCTGCTCTCCCTGCGAGGTATTGCTTTCCTCTCCTCTGATTGCTCACTGAAAGCGCGGGCGTCCGCCTACTTATTGTTTTCTAATGCGTCCGTGGTCGGGAAAAAGAGAGAACAAAATAGCGAGCCCTTATTTAAAAAAAAAAAAAAAGATTACAGGAGTCGACCTGTTTGAGGAGGCCTAGAGGGACGGGGGCTGCAGAAAACAAAGAAGAAATAAATAAAAGGATGACACATCACTGAAATAGCTAAGCAATAAGTACAAAAAGGCGTATGCGTTGGATGTTTCTTTTTTAAATTTAGATCTGCAGACAAAGAAAGGTAGGGTCGGTCAGAGCCGCATTTCTCAAAATCACGAATTCGTTGCTCAACTAAAGCAAGAATATTTAACTTGGCCTTTTTTCGGGTGGGTGGGTTTATTTCTAACCTTCTCTTGTGGTGGGCCCAAATCGTTTCAACAAAATGAGAAAGTGAAAAAAAAAAACAGAAAGTGGAAAGTGAAAGAAAACATAAATAAATAAATAAATAAATAAATAAATAAATAAATAAATAAATAAATAGAGATTCCCTGCTCACCAAACAGAATAATTCGCCAAGAATAATATCCGGCCTGGATATTATGTGACTGTTCTATTCCAAGGCTATTCCTTGCTGTTCTTGGAATAGTCCACATTATCGCCAGAATTTACGGCCGTGACCGGTGGCTGATAAGAAAGTAATAGAATCCAGCTCCTCAGGGGCGTAGCCACGGGGGGGGGGGGGGGGGTTCAACCCCCCCCCCCCGAAATTTTTCAGTTTTGCTTGCGTATATAGGCACGCACACATACAAACGCACGCACGAACATACATAAAGTATGGTTGAAACCCCCCCCCCCCCCCCCCCGAAAAAAATTTCTGGCTACGCCCCACTGTCTGCACCGAGCGCGTAAGGCGGCTGCGACTAGAGGCGGCAGTTCTCTCTGTGTCAGTGAGATGGCAGCAGTTGCCAGGGCACACAGATGCCGCGCGCTGTCCGAATGCCCTGTGACACACTCGTCGGGAATACGCGAAAACAGGTTCCTGGCTCACCCGTGCGTCGCCGTCGGTGGACGCTCGTTTTTGTGCCAGAGGAAAGAGCTGAAGTTTTCTTCTTGTTCGAGTTGTAATAATGGAGATGGACTTCGATGGGATCGAAATGTAAAAACACTTACATTTAATCCCAGATGGCCAAAACCCAAACTCCATTCGGAGTCCCCAACTACCTGGTGTGCCTAATGATCATATCTCGGTTTGGGCACGTAGAACTCTAGAATTTAACTTGTTATATTTAATAATCAAGGCACAGTGCCCGCTCGACAGCTGCCGTCATACCAAGCCTTGTTCCGAGGGAAAAGGAAAGACCGTGTTTCATGGTTTGGGCGCATGTCGCAGAACACGATGTGGTCTAAACTACACTCTAAGAAAAAAAATGGAGTATTCGGGGAGTATTTCTGCCATACAACAATAATCGTCACCCGGCTTGCTTCTAGAAAACCCGGCTCGCCACTTTCCTATCAAGAATGCTATGTCACGCTGAGAGCGCGCGCGCCATTCGTGACCGGGAAGTGCCGGGACCGCGGTGATGACGCAAGGAAAGTACGCGAGGTAGATGACGATTATAGTTGTGTGACAGAAATACTCTCAGAATACTCCATTTTTTCTTATAGTGTAAAGAGGAGCACACTGTACTGCTACGGAACATTGAACCCTATCCTAACATGATTTTAAAGAAAACTTGAGCAGTCAAGTAACAGTTTCATAATCACGAAATTTAGTTGCTTAAGGCCTGGTAACGTCGAACCTCAATTTAACGAAATTTTATTTAACAAGGTCCATTTCAGTGTTACCGAACACTTTCATAGCAGAACAAGTCGTTACCAGCGTTATAGCTAATCTAACATTAATGTCTCGAATTAACGATCTCTTCTCAATCCACGTAAGCATTGGAGCTGCAGCCTCCGTTGAAAGGGAACCACGCGGAGCGGAAGGGCGAACAAAATGCTCCGCTGTGTCAGCCATTCGGTGGCCCAACGGACCCTGGCGTGTTGTGTTCGTGTTCGAGAAATGCGCAAGCGGGAGTAAACGTGAGCTTCTGCGAGCCAACAGCGACAGCCGAACCTGTGGCAGTGCATATTCGGTCGGCTTACTTCGTGGCCGGAGAACGATGAGCTGCGTTTACAACGTAATAAACTAAACACGGGACAATTTTTTGTCGCGCGCATCGATGTCGGTGACGCGAAGTTTTGATGACGGCTGGCTGGGTCACATGCGCGCTTCATGTCGTCTGCATGCTACAAGTAAAAGGCTCACTACTATTGACAAAGATCGTGATCACGTGATGGTAATTTGCATTTATTTCTTTAGGTTATTTTAATGCGTGTGCAGCTCCCCTTCTTCCTTAAGTTGAATGACATTGTACGAACTAGTCCAACAAGACACTCTCCTGAATTTATCTCGTCCACTCTATCGACCTTCCTGACATCATGCCTTCGGGCGTTGTCGACCGTGCAATGCGCCCACGATATCGACCACGACAACTGGTCATTTGTGGCAACAAATGCGCCTCGATGGCTCGTTTCTATAAACGTTATGTTCTTGTGCACTGCACATGCAGGTGTCTATCTGACTGTCCGCGGTGAAGTTCTGGTATTGCAGCGTTCATAATGCGGACGACGTACAGGACTTCCTTGTGGATTGATGACATATTATATTGTAAGTACTAGACGAATTCTCTTACCCAACTTTGTTAGCCTGCGATCGTTTGTGAAGCGATATACGAGCGTATCACTAGTATCACCTCTCGACCGACTCCTCTCCAAACTTCATCACTCTGCAGCCCTTGCTCGCCATAAGCTGTGCCATTTCTGAACGAAATCGTGCTTTTGCGCCGTTGGAACACATCTGCACAGGGATTTATACGCCCCCCCCCCCAACACCTCCCTAGCACCCACCCCCCCCAGGAGGATCCGGACACCCGCCAAAAATGATTTCAGATCAACCCGTATACAGCTTATGGTGGTCCGAAGCTTATTCTAAACCCGCTCCCTTATGTGCCAATATGCAGCAAGTGTACTACTTTACAGGGAAAGGCTAATGATAGTTCGTCTAGTTGTTTGACAGGTAGGAACCTTCTAAAGCGGCTTATGAAAAGTCTGCCCTTCTTATATAACTTTCGGCAGAACCTTTGCATTCTAATTTCACGCTTATTGATTTGTTTAACTGTTTCTGTGAAGATGGCGCTATATTAGGTGCCGCCGTGTTGCTGCATCTTTCAAATGCGCCTCTCCCCGTGTCCCCCCTTCAAATACTTCTCCTCTGCTGATTGCTAATTCGTTTTAATGTAAGTATACCCAATGTAACTGGTTAATTATTTTTCATAGTGAACTCGTGAATCAAGGCTTAAGTATCCGAACTTTTTCTTTTTAATATCTCTTTTTCTATCGCACTTTTTGACGTCTCATTTAATTTCCCTTTTTAATCACATAGTAAAGTGCACAAGTGAGAAATTTTGTTAATCCGCAGCTGTATGTTTTCTATATATGTATAAAAAAATCTCAATTCCTTGGTCTTTGACAGATATCGGGGCATTTTCTTGACAGATATCGGAGCATAGATATCGGGGCATTAGCCCCTGAAAAAATCAATCAATCAATCAATCAATCAATCAATCAATCAATCAATCAATCAATCAATCAATCAATCAATCAATCAAGCGCTCGTGCGGGGCTTATGGCGGGCTTATGGCATAAAGAAGAGGTCCTATGATAAAAAAGAGGGCTAATGGTAGTGACAAGAGCGTGCCCAAATGTAGATGCGAGGATGAGACGTACCTTCATGAATTCCACGCTGGACTCGAGCGGGTTGTCAAAACGGAAGAGCAAGAGGAAGCTCTCTTCCAGCGGCAGCAGCTGGGCTAACTGCGCAAGAGACAATTTGAACACGCAACCATTATAAACAGACAACCGGGAAAACTCGCTGCAGGGCTTAGAAAGGTTGTATTGCAAGGTAAAGGGCAAGGCTAAGACTGAAAGAATGCTACGCGCTCTTAAACGTAAGTTGTAAGTGGCAATTTTTCTACGGTTCTCTTCACACTACCATGCATGTTAGCATTAATATTTACATTTTCGACACTCCGGCATGGCAAGATTGCGCAGCAGGCTGTGCGGGATAACAAAATCGTCATCACACGCAGAATTCGCCGATAACGAAAAGCTACAGCACTGTCCCATGAAAACTAAGAAAACTGCAAGGCATGTTCGAGGGATATTCAATTACGAAGCAAGTTAGTGTTCCCCATTTCGCGGCCAGTTCCTTGTCGGCTTCTCTTCCAATCAAGGAAGAGGGAATTGTTTTTAAATTTTCGCCGCGACAACCTTGATCGTACTGTTTTGTGACCATGCTTTCATTAAAGAAATACTGAAACGCTCAAAGTTAACCCCGAATATTGTTAACTAGCGCCACTTTTACATGGTCCTCTTCAGAGGCGTAGCCAGAAATTTTTCTCGGAGAGGGGCAGTCCGACCCCATTTTCTGTATGTTCGTGCGTGTGTGCGCGTATATACACACATACAGAGTGTAATAACTTTGTTCGGAGGGTTCAACCTCCCCACTTCCAAGCTCCCATCCGGATACGCCAGTGGTCCTCTTGTAGCCTATACGTCCGAAATTATATATTAAGGCGTGAACAGACGCCTTTAGAACTCGATTGTGGTATGTTACGTGGTGGAACATGAGCGCTCACGACTATTGAACGTAATATAAGTACAGTCTTTCCACGTGCTGACGGTACCTTAGCTGGCAACCGGATTAGATTTAAGGCCGGCGTCTTATTTTTGCACAATAACGGCACCTATTATGCACGCTCCGGCATTGGATTCGCATCAAATGCGGGGTGTCCGTTTACCTTGTAGGATAAGCTCGTCTTGTTGCGCCGCGTTTCACGCGATCCGGTAATTGGCTGGCGGGGAAACTTGCGAGTGGCATGTGAACCAACACCAACGAATTCTTCTCGGCAAAACGTTATCGCATTTCACCCATGCAAGGAGCCCGCAGAATGCCGTCCAAGACGCAACAAGCCTTCATTGTTTTTCGAAAAGTGGGCGCCTCTTCGAAGCGCTCGTCCGAAGCACTCGGAGTGCGAAAGTGCTGAAAAATACGGCCGTTTCAACATGAGGACGAGACGATGAAAAGTTATAGAAAGGTTTAAGGTTGTGGCTGAAGATCCTCAGGCAGGGTTCGATGTCTGCTTGCGCGCAACACAGTACGCGAATGAGCTGTTGCTGCGCAGCTTATACTGCGCTGCTGTTAGGCTCTGACGCCTGCGCTGACACTGTGACAGCAAGATGACGACGATGACAGCGGCGCGCCTGCCTTAAGTTGCTGTTGCAATAAAACATTGAAGAATATGACATGACACTTTGGTCAGCTAAGTGCACCTCAATTTCATAGCAAAAAAAAAAAAAAAACAGTAACCTACTTCACAAAACCAGGAAGCGAATATCCTACATCTTAGAAAATGACTACAAAGTACAAAGAAAATGACTACAATAATGAGTTCTTTAGCGCGACACTGACAATGACAGAATGAGGATTAGAACCTAGTAATAATGCAATTTTTTTGCTTTAGGGGAAACAAAAATGAAAGGCAAAAACTGCCTGCCATCCACCCGTTTGTAGCGAGAAGTGAAACAACCATATTAATTCCCTCTGTGCTTCGACATATCGATTAATTGACTTTCGCGTTGCGATCTGCTAGCCTTCTGGTCAGCTCAGACGGTAGAGCGACGACCGCGGAAATTCGTTGGTCCTGGGTATGAACCCCGTACCGGGACGCGCTGTTTGTCAAGCGAGAACCAATGTTTCTGAGAAATCCGTGCTTTTCCCATCTAGCTACATGCTACACAAACAGGTGGACGGCAGTTCTCGCCTTTCATGAACGTTCCTCCACCTTGCGGGCCTGCGCAGAACTGATTTTCCGGACACGAAAATGTTTCAGGGTTGCTAACAACCAAAACCATCCTGTCACGTAAGCACGTTGGTCAGCTTCGCAGATCGTCAGCCCAGATGAGAGCTCTCCTAGATCGTTTAAACTATTTGAACACAGCCACTATGGAGCGCACACTACGGGAATGTCGATAACGAACAATACTAGGGACGCAGCCTCTAGCGATCGCCTCCGCGCGCGCTGGGAGACTGTGTTGCACTGCTATGCCCTTGGCGACCAACTGTGGGCTGTCCAGCGGGCCGAGGAAGCCGCCAAAACTCAAGAACTCCTGGCCGCCACCTGCAGGCGGGACCTTTCACCCGTCCCACAATCTCGCAGGACCTTTAATTAAAGTTATATGCATGTATGTAAAGAAATTGTATTAATCTATTGAATAATTGAAGGAAACGATAATGACATTTGTCGACGCCAATTTAGTATTTATAGAAGAGAAAGAAAGAATAATGAAAAAAAACAAACAAACTGTGGCAGCTTCTCACTAGTGGTGCCAAGCCTGAAGGAAGAGCGCAGCTGGCTGGCCTTCCTTGTTGCTCTTAATTTTTTCCTTATTTTTCCTCTCTGTTTCTTGTATCTCTTTTTTTTTGTATCTGCTACTTTCTATTTATTTCTCTCTGTATATTTCTTTCTCATTGTCGCTTTTTCTTGCTTTATTTCTCTTTGCTCCCTTTATTTCTCCCTCTCTGCTTTTTTCTCCCTCTTTCTCTGTTTTTCTTTATTTCTATCTTTCTGTCTTGCTCTCTGTTTTTCTATCTCTTTTTTCGTGTCTGTTTCTTTCTATCTATTTTTCTCTCTTTCTGTGTCTTTCTATCTTTTTATGTCTTTATTTCCTTTATTTCTCTCTATTTTTATCTTCCCCTTCCCTTCTATCGCTTTCTTTCTCTCTCTCTTTTCCACGTGTTCGTTTTCCTCTGACACTCGCACCTGTTGTACGCGGCAGTGGGGCTTGCCCAATTCCTGTGGCGCATACCCACCTGAGGAGCTTTGCACGACGGAGCACAAGTTACCCATAGCTTAGACAGCGGTAACTGTAGAGAGAATGAAGACGGCGCGTGCCGGTTCATGATGATGATAGTTTTTTACGACGGAGCACAAGTTACCCACAGCTTAAACGGCTTCGCTGTTAAAAGATGGCTCAGTGGCCGAACTAAGCAGGTGTAAAGGTCAGTGGTGAGGATTATAATATAAACAAACAAATAGAAAAACAAAAAAGAGATTCAGTGTGACAGAGGCATCGCGGCATGCATTTAGCAGATTATAAACATCAAACGTCGCCAGGTTCATCCAACCGATGACGAGCGTCACTGTCGAAAACTTTTCCAGCGTCTTTGTTGCTGGCGGGCACTGCGGATAAAGCTGTTGGAACTAGCCTCGTCTTATTCACTTAGAATCAAATAAATTCTTCCTCTGATACGTAGTATCAAGAAAAATGATTGCGCTTTCTATGTGACGCTTGGTTTTTTAACTGTATTCCTTTAAGTTGTTTGGCCAAAGATACTGCATAGATTATGTATCTTATCCTACATCATACCCGAACTTCGTTGAGTACATGCACTGCTTTTAAGTGAACGCATTTTCTTTACATAGAGCTTCTCGATTTCGCTGCTGGCTATACAACTCTCATGGAAGATAATCTAATGCATATAAATGCAAGTATTGCAGAATGCAGCTTCCATTAATGCAATATTGTCGTTATCAGGCAAAGGCACAACGATCGCAGCAGTCGCGTGAAATGCTTTAGGCAGCGTAAGCACGAACGTAATGCCTTTTGTTTTATGCACCGTGCTTTGACGGTTTATTACAAGGAAGATCGGTTATCCTGCGGCGTCGTTATCGGCGGCTCAGATCACTAACTATTGAAGGGGACTATATAATATTGCGTTAACGTTTCGGGCCCCGTAACTGCAGGCGCGGCTACGATCGTGAAAATTTCATTATTCTTTTCTCTCTCTATTTTGCGGGTGTCGTTTTCTCGCTCAGCGAGGATCTTTATTACTAGCCGATAGTTTCGTAAGAGAAAAAAAAATGTTGCGCAGGGAATACGACGGCGTGGTTTCAGCTAGGAGACCGTATCGACGAGACGGCGTCTTCTCGTGGGAATCTCGCCGGTACCGACTGTATACCGTGCTGTACGCGTCGAGGTTGCAAAATAGCGGGCGCCCGTTGGCCGCGCGTATACCTTATTATCGCTGACATCCAGGCGCACCACTGTATCCTTCGTGTTACAACACATGCGCCAAGGGAGAGCGAATAAACCCGACCGGGTAACGAGACCGACCGCGCGGCGTTTTTTTTTAACATACTCCGCGCGCGGAAAATAACGAGCAGGCCCTGCCGGACCGGATCGTGTGTAGTTCCTTTCCTTATCTCTCGTTTTATTTTCGCTGAAGAACCCTAGTTTCTCGGAGCGCGGCGTTCAATTCGCTTAGCGAACCACGCGCCAGTGTTCGTACGGAGGCGGTGTTTGAAAACGGAAGCCGCGGGCCTTTCTGTCCGCTCGCGTTAAGCCGCCTGTCGGCCAGGAGAAGGCGAACGGAAATAAACGAGCGCGGATGGTATCGGTTTGAACGTATTTCCTTCGTGCACGTGAAAACGGACACGCTCTCGAGGCTCGATGATCGATGAGCAACGCCGGGCGACACTATACGAAAGATAACGATCAATACGAATGTGCGCTGGTGTGTTGGAAAGTCGCCGGGCCATTTCGTTCATGGAATAGTGGCTGAAACGTAGGAACGCACCTGTTCCCGGCGTACGCCTAGCATGCGGTCATCCGCGAAAGCCTAATTTCTTTTTCAATAGCAACGACGCGAGCCAGTTTGACCCCCCCCCCCCTCTCCCCCTCCCAGCATGCACTCTCTCTCCTATGCGTATCAGGCTTCAGATACAGCCTGCACAGCGTGCTAGACTATGACTTTGCTGTGCTCGCCCCTGCTCCTTTTAGCTACGAATTCATGGACCCTGCATATGACATAGCCGAACATGGAACGGAATAGAGCAATTATCAGAGCGCAGTGAATAATCTTGATGCGCCTGCACATTATATATACACCCGCTCTTAGATTATACAGGAAAGACGAGCATAGCTCATTCGGCCCTTCGGCTTTGTTCGGGGTTTCGAATGAGCGGATTAGTCGGCGTATGTTGCAGCGACATCGATTAGGAAGGATGGTTCTCAGTGGATGAGGGCTTTGCCGCTCGGCCTGTCGTCGAGAGGGAAAGCCCGCTTTTTCTTCTGTACCGAGGATCGCGGTGTTTGTCTGCGATGCAGCAGCTGCGGTCCTTCATTATGCATAAATGATCGCGAGCTCCACAACCCGTAACAGACTGGTTGCACGTGCTTCGCTCTTGAAAAATTTGCTGTGGAAGTGCGCCCGCGAAAAGCGCCCAACTCAGTTCTCGCTCAGAGCACTGTGGCAAAGCATATGACGCCGAATGCACAATACACGTGTAAGTGACCTCAAAATGCAGTAACTTAAATTTATATACAAAGTGAAGAAGATGAACGAGCTAGGAGAGGTGGCATAAAAAAAAAGAACTCGCATTCACTCCAGCTCGTTTAGAGTGTATGTGAGGCAAAAAACAACAACGCTGTTATGTGTAAAAAAATAAAATAAAAAACGGACTATGCATTGGGATTGACGGATGAAGCTGCTTTGCAATATACATAAACTTGGCGTGAACTATTTTAAGTCTTGGTAAGTAACTTTTCTAGTACGACGCTTCAAGTTGAAATTGCGCCTCTACTAAGATTTCGGTGCAGAATTGCGAAAAACAAACGCCCGCACGTGTAATGTTTCCATCGACTTTTCTTTTTTCGTTTACGTTGGAATCCGTTTTGTTCACGTAGGACTAAAGTTCCTTAACCAAAACGATGGTATTTCTTCTCTTGCTTTAGCTTGAAGTAATCTAATTTGAGGTACGGGCATTTTCCGAACGGATTTGGCAGATTTCGTGACTAGTGTTTGTAATTTTCAAGAAACAAGACGAAATAGAGCGAAAATAAGTCATTCAGTGTTCTAAGTACTAAGGTGGATCTTTTCGCTTTTGCACAAACGGTAACACTGAATTTGGAGCCTTAGGAGTTCGTTAGTATTGGCAAAGAAAAAACAAACAAACTTATAAACAACTGATGTTACTTTACGCTGCTGCTTCTGCTAGAATTGTACATACTTGCCTCTGGACATTGCACACATCGCGTGTAAGAGGGAAATAGTAAAAATACCGAGCTAGAGGGGGGGTGTCGCAGTTCCTGCGGCAGATTAAACTTTAATGTCAGTAGGAGCCTCTAGACCAAAACCCGGTATTGTTCCGCTGTTGGACGCTAGTATATTTCTCTCTCGTTCTCTGCAGAGAAGGCTGCTAGCTGCTTTCCACTTTCAACATTTCGACGAAACCTCATCTCGCCCCCATGAGCTTCTGTTGACTCTCTCGATGCAGTCATGGCGCAGCGGTGTTTGTTTCTTCTCTGCTCTTTCGGAAGGACGTCGCTACAAAAGGTGCAGCCGAAGTTAGTTGCAGCGATCTTTTGGATCCTACGGAGGCCATAGGGCGGGGAGGAGGGGGTTGAGGCCAAATCACCGCGCGGTAACACAAGTCGAGAACGAAAATGTGCGAAGAAAAAAACAAGACAGAAAAGAACATCGATATTGAGTGTTTTGTCGAGCCGACCATGCACAGGGCGAAAACTAGATGGGCTTCGTGCCGTAAAAACCTTGCTGGTGGCGGAAGCGGTAAGCTGGTGGAAGGAAAATGATTTAGAAGAAGGCGGCATACACCAGGAAGTAAACACGACGAGTTGCACTCGAATGATTATACTGTCGAAGCACGTGTATCCGTAACAGCGCCCGAGGGAGGTCATGTGGGTTCGCATTCACAAGGAAAAGAAAACATAAAAAAGTAAACTCTCACGCTAGACCCGTTTGTCTAGCGTGAGTACGTGCCAGTGAATCGCCACTTCAGACCGGAGGCTGTCAGCCAATAGCAAAGAATTGTTACTAATTTCGTGAGCTCGGTCTCGGGTGAAGGCGATGAATTGAAGTGTCAGCTTACGATCATAAATTCATCTACGCACAAGCCCGACCAATATTGATTTTCTGAGTGCTATAAAAATGTGTGAAGGAGTAAACTCGAAGGACCCGTGAATATTCCAGATTTACAGCAGAAATCAGAATCAGCACTCCGCTAGCACTTAATTCCTAATGCAGCCTGTTTGTAAACAACACGACCGCATAGGTAACGAAATGATATGCGTGCCAACTTTGAGCGTGATCCTGGGCGAACGAGAAAAGATGTAAGTTTGCAAGGAAAAAAAATGAAAGGAGTCCGAATATTTTTAAATAGGAATTAAGAATTCAGTGGACGTGAAAAAAGTTTGCAATAGACAAAAAACAAGTACCAAAGACGGTGCCTAATTAACGTCACATTACGTTTGCCAATCTTTTTATTAACGAAATGTATGGAATACATAGATATATGTAATACATAGATAGATTTAGAGAATACATAGATTTGAAGATCTGCAGATGCCGATTACATATTTCCGAGAAAACGATATAATCGTAAGTGACATTAGTAGATGCCGGTCGAAATTAATGACCTCAGGTGCAAGTATGGCGCATAGTTGATGAAGCGTTAATTTCGCTAGCCTTGAGTGGTATTCATGGGAGAATAGAGAAGAGATATGACTTCGAATAAAGGCAGACAAGAATCTAAAAAAAGAAAAGTTAGTTTCAAATGTCCTGAGACAATTGTGAACGGCGGAATTAAGAGCATGAGGTGGAATAATTGAAGGCTGGAAGAGTGCAAAGCTCGTATAAGAAAGCTGCGAACCAAATTATGCAGGACCTAGTCGAAGCGTTCCGCAAACGTCAGACAGAAAGGAAAAAAAAAAAAAATAGGCGAATGTAAGGAGGACAACCGAACGAACTACCCCACTTGGCAGATAAGAAAAAAAAAAGGGGTAGAAAAAAAAAAAGAGCGAGAACTGCTTGCATGCCGGAGGACGCACAAGATAATTATGAGGTAAATAAAGGCGGGCGCGTATGGGTGCTGTCTAAGGGCTAATTCGCTTGCCGGCCCCCTATCAACCCATTTAAGTCAACTGATTCATCAATACTTAGCTATTCCCGCTATCGGGGTTCCGAGAAAGACTCCGTCTACGCGAAGTATCGTTGCCACAAAAGAGTGGCCGTTTACTGAGCAATTACGAGGAGCCGTGCATTTTTTACGCCGCTGCTTGCAGTCACGTGACTAAAACACTTGCCGCTGGGCTAGTGGGTGCATAATTGCTCAGGTGGACATTGGCGGAAGTGAAATAAAAGTGAATAAACGCAAGTGCAAAACGAGCAGTGCGAACGCCTCGTCTTTGTGTTTTGTTTTCTGTACTTCTTGTTTTCCCGCTTATCTTCTTCTCAATGTAATAGTGTTTGCATTAAGGCCACCTGGATTTCTGTGCTTTGCACACGTCAGTCGGTATAGAGTTTTTGTCGGTGTAATGTGTTGTGATGCAACATTACATTTAGCTCTGGATGCAAATAACGGTAATTTTCAATATCCCACTGGTGTATAAGCGATAGAACGTTGGTGGTACATGTTAGTCGTATGGCGTTTCTCTTTTACGAAATTGTAACTGTCGTATTGCCTAAGAGGTCTCTGCACACATAACACACGCGACTATAACGACGTTAAGAGCCTCTTGTGTTTCTTAAGCTTTAACCTTCATTTATCTCCTCCTTAGATAAAGATACCGGCCTGTGAAACGTTAATCAAGCCTAAACTGAAATCTGCATGCTCAGTTTGGGACCCACGTCAAATTAACATTGTCAACACTATGGAACTGATTCAAGCTCGTGCAGTTCGATTAATTTACTCTGACTGCTCTTTCCGTTCTGGCGTTACCAGCATCAAATCAGGCGCTATGCTTTCCCATCGTTTCGTCGCGCCAGGAGTCGCTGAGGACTTTGCGGCGCAAGCTCTATTACGCAGCATTTGCAGTCACAGCCATTGTCTAAGCCTCATCTTTCAAATCACCTCGACCATAATGTTCACGTTGAACTATTTGCTCACTGTATGTTTCACTGTGTGTATTGTTTACCTGTGCCCGCCTCTCACGTAAAACCCCTTTGGTGTGTTTGAGGTACTGATTAAATAAATAAATAAATAAATAAATAAATAAATAAATAAATAAATAAATAAATAGATAGATAGATAGATAGATAGATAGATAGATAGATAGATAGATAGATAGATAGATAGATAGATAGATAGATAGATAGATAGATAGATAGATAGATAGATAGATAGATAGATAGATAAGCAAGCTTTATTTCTGGCTTCGTATAAGCTACCTCTTTCACTAGACTTTCGCTTGTAGCGAAGATTGCGCGTGTTCCAGAACACATTCACAATGCTGCATATTTATTTACTATTTTTATGCAGAAAGATATAGGGTAGTTTAGTACTTTGTCAGCACTAAAATTCTCTAGGGAGGATATAGCCTTGAAGCCTTTTAAAATGCAACGCATCACAGAGGTAATTCCAGATGCGATTCCAGATTTTTTACTCGGGAAGTTCATTTCCACAGCACTACGGTTAGAGTTATTTGTAACCGCAATGGGTGGATGCGGGAGCACAGACGGTGTCCAGGCTTTGTGGCAGAAGAAAATAAAAGTAAAGGATTTTACTAGCACAGGTACGCGCGCGTTTTTTAAAAATTCAATATGGTGATGCGCTGTTTCAGCGAATCATTTGTATCGAAGTCCTCTTCAACAGGTCGAAGGTGCTGTCAGGAATTCTCCCAGCGTGGGTCTTTCGTTAGTGAGAGCAAAAAGCAAAAAACTGAGGCGTGTACCTCAAAAAAAGCCGCACCTGCCCGAAGGGGATCGTGAGGAAATGCGAATGCATTTGGGTGCACCCGATGAGTGTGCGATTAATTAATGAATAGAGACGAGAGTGTGCACGTAGAGGCGTAATGCTCGAGTTGCGTTGTGTTACACTTCGTCCTAGTGGTATCGTTGCCGCGAGAAATTCGACTTCACCGACTTCCATCGCTATCAAGACACCAAGATTCGGAATATTAGGCGCGAAGTGGACACGGACGGATACCAACACGCCCAGTTGATCACCCTCACAAGACACCAAATCGCGCGCTCCCTGCATGATATATATAGGTCCGAGCGCGGAGAGGAGGAGAGCCCGAGCTCTCTCTCCGCCGAGTGAGCTCCGCGATGCGAGCGCCCTCAGCGGGTACACTCCTCCTCTCCCTTACCCTCCGCTGCTACGCGATGCGAGCGCCATCAAACGCCCGCGCGCTCCTCCTCTCCCTTACCCTCCGCCGCTCACCACCTGCTCTGGTTGCTAGGCTCGGCGCAGCTGTTGCTAGGGGCGAGGAGGAGCGCACGCGGAGAGATAACACCTGTGCGCATGCCGGCCAGGGACGCAGGACAACCCTAGACTAAGAAATGCATTCGCATTTAAAAGCACTTGCGAACACATCAGGATGCAACGCCCGTGTCTCAATTCCTTAGTCGTATAACGGATTTCCTACAGCAGCGTTGCAATGCCTTAGGCAAGTACAGCGTCAACTCTCGGTACCGTCCGCGCGAGTCCGAGCTGACTAGCAGTGCACTCAAGTTAGGCATCGCGTGGCCGCACTCAAGATCAAGCACTACGCAGACACAAACTTGACCGGCGTCGAGTGTGGGTGCGTGTGCTCAGCCGGACGACGCTGTGCCTAGTCGGACAAGCACTCGAGATTCGCGCGAACACCTTCCCGTCCTCTATTCTGCCTCTTCAAGCTGCTTCTGTGGTGTGACATTTGCATAATGACTTTCGGTTAAGGCGACCAAAACGCGACTCTTTTGCACGAGCGTCTCCTCTAAAACTTGTTTCTTTCCTTCAATATTCAGGACGGGCAACACGGCCCGCGGCGTGTTACGAAGTCACGAGTCCGCGCAGTCGCCAAGGTTTCGCCAAGGCGATGCTCACTGGTTTCAACGCTGCACTGCCAGTCCGGGAGAGGGAGGGTGGCTGAACTGCCCTTAGAATAGCGCCAAAAGCGTTGCCTCGGTCACAGGTGCACCTAGACCGCTATGAATGTCACTATTAGTCCTGAGCATTCTTAAAGCTGCTGCCTTCACTTGCAGTTTGAAACCTACTTCCCGTTGACGAGCACAGGTTGCGTATAGCGTAAGCCTATCATCAATTATGCAAGGCTCGAACTTTTGAAGTTATGCAGCAGGTACCACATCAACGAGCCATTTTGCACGCTAGCTCGCAAGAACAGTCTGCAGAAGTCGCCAGTTAGAGAGTTATGGCCAACACGCAAAGATTGTAAGTTGTCTCATAAGACTGGCAGCATTTGAAGTGGCGGAACTGCTGCGCACTTTTAGAGCTGCAAGATTTGCTGCCGAAAACGACGTACATAAGCGAACGGCTGTTTTTATCGTTTTATACGAAAGTGCCGCAGACACTTACTGATTATTGTTTCTAATGTGACTCTTTCTGATTATCGTACGGAACAGTAACTATCACGGACAATTGTGGTTGTCGACAAAGGTTACGAGCCACACTGGTACAAGTGGGCAATAAAGGAGCAGGTAAAAGTGCGGCCCGGAATCCCTGACACCGGTTGTCTTTTCGCCATCATATATTAAGAGCCTCCTCAGTAGCCTAAGAAACATGCAGGAAGACATGGTTTAATGACCGTGCCAAGGTACAAACAGGAGAGAGAGAAAAAAGCAGGGATATAAACCTCAAGGTCGGTCTCACACTAGTGACTACACTTATGGTTATATACGTGTTCTGTGGTATAGTAGTTCTTGCTGTGGTCCTACTCGGTGCACGTATACAGAAAACTCACAGGGTCCCTTATGCATTCGTCTAGACGACTCGAAGGTGAAAGCTATCCGGTGTGGTTATTTTGCCGTGCACTTTATATCACGCCAACGCCGGTTTCGTTATATTTTTAGTCACACGAACGCCGAATAGACGACGCGCATCTCGCGCGCCTCGAACCACTAGTCGCGCGGGCGGTCATGTAGCTTTTTGTACGACACACCGACATTTCGCTGAAGGTCATGCTCGCGTGAAACATATAAGGCTTTCGCCTTAATAATAATACATTTAGCTTTAAAAACACGCGCACAGAAAAGTAGACCACATAGAAATAGGACGAGCGCTTGTTCTGTCTTTATGTGCTCCCCTTTCTGCACACGGTCGAGTCTCTGGCACTAAATTTATTATTATTATTATTATTATTATTATTATTATTATTATTATTATTATTATTACTACTACTACTACTACTACTACTACTACTACTACTATTATTATTATTATTATTATTATTATTATTATTATTATTATTATTATTATTATTATTATTATTATTATTATTATTATTATTATTATTATCCGCACAGCATAGCCGCACTCATCCTCGACTTATGCCTCGAGGTAGCCTGTACGCCGCCTAACTTCTTGCATCGCATAATAAAAAGGATTTCAGCTGAGTGCCTGCCCTTCAGCACAATGTGATCTCTCGTGATTCCAAGCGCTGTATCCTTGAAGGGACCGACAACTGGCCAGAATGTGTGATTAGATTCTGGTAGAAATGAAAAGACCGTAAAATACAGTGACCGATTCCGGCATCATTTTTGCGTTGTGTGTAGGATTTATATTTTTAGATCGTGTTTAAAAGTAACAATAAACCGGTATATCGCGCAGCCTAGCGGAAGAGCCTTGAAGCTGGATTATGGAGTCGATCACTTTGCTGTACGTAGTCGCGTAGACTGATGCTGTCATGTGCGCCATAATTAGTCCTCAAGATTAGAGTGTGTATATTATTATCTATCCCCGTTCTACTCTGTGCATGCTGACGAGGTAAAAGGAGTTGCGCGGTGAGGACCGGCGCTGCCTTCGCGGCAGCCAGTGGAACATACCAAGCCGCGGCGCATGCGCTCGGAGTGCACGCATGCGCAGTAAACCGCCGCGCTCGAACACGGACCGCTCTCGCTCTCACTGTTTTTAGTATGTGTTGTCACGTGTGTGCACGACTTTATATTCGCCGCAGACAGAACAGTTCTGATTACAAATGTTTCATGGCGTTTTCCACGTTACCATTCCGTGATTAGACACTCTGGCCGGCACAGAGTTTCCTAACACATTTACTAGAGGGAACTCTGGCACTGCGATCGTTCAGCCACCATGGGAATGATGGGTAGTACACGGATTTTGCAAATCTTCGTGCTTACGGCTTTGACCGCACTTGTGGCTTTGTTTATTGCGGTGTTTTGGCGTTCGTTTCGGATAAAAGAATGGGCCGTTGTGAACTTCGTGACCCGAATTCAATTGGTGAGCATAAAAAGGTCAAGGTGGTTAAATGGAACTGCTGAACGTTTGCTCAACTTCGCCTTGCAGCACAGCGGCTACAGGCCACACGGTGCCAAACAGAGCCAAACGGAGCCGAAAGTACGAAGCTTAGACAAATCTGTGTACTGTACCGTCATTCCTATATGCTGGCTGAAGCGCCTTGCGTTGCAGCTCCCATAGACACTAGCGCCAGAGTTCCCTCTAGTGTATTATTAGGAAACTCCATGCAGGCCGGTAAGCTTTCCGTTGCGCTAAAGAAAATAGGTACCATAAAAATTGGTTATCGGTCCCGTAAATAAGTGTCCACAGCATGAAATGCAGTGAGGGACTCTTGGAGTAATCTGTAGAGTTTAGGTAGGCGCTTTGCAGAAAGTGCCTTGTAGTGTCCGAAAAGATATTGGCTCTCAAGGCTCTATGAGATTTTTTTTTCGCAGTGATTTGATGAACTACGCGTGAGCGGTAGTCAGTGTGTCTTGTTAATTTATTTGAAATGTGTATTTTTAGGTTTTTTAATCATTCCCGGAAGTTTATGTTCCTACTATCTGCACGTGCTTGTTTTATTCCTGTAGTCTAATTACCTTTCTTTAGCTTATTTCTCTTTAGCTTTCTGCCATTTTTTAATAGCATTATCGTGGTTAGTTTCAGTTTCATTTGATTTGTTATCTCGTTATTCATGTTATAGATGTGGTTGTTTTTTCTATCTGCGAGTTTAGGACAACCGTTTTTTTTTTTATCGCGGTTAAGTTCCCCGCTGCCCTATGTATTTCACAACTTTCCGTTACCCAAACACCTTTCGTAGCTGTTTGTCGTTCTTTTTTTAAACGAAAACGGATTGAATATGAAACGAACGTGAGCATACATAAAAACTCGTTCGAGTCCACTTACCTTACGAGGCTTAATTGGTGCTCTTTGGACATCCATGGCTATTGCGCCATAAAATCTTCTAAATCATAATCATCATTGCAGCAGAAGGAGCATCTCATTTTCCCCTTCATTATACTCGCCTTCGGGAGATTTCAAAAAGTTTGTGTGCAGTAAACAAAGTTCGTTTAATCTAGAAGCTAGTTTCTGCGACGCAGGTAAGCCCAAAGCTAGCTAGCTTTGCAAAGGTGCGGCGTTTTCTCAGGGTCAGTGAACACCGGAAGAAAAAGAAATGAGCAACGTACGTTGTCACTAAAAACAATGAAGGAAAAAAAAAGACTGGCAGAACGACATGCAACTTTCAGCAGTGTATTTTCTTGTAAAACTAACGCTGAAACTTCGGCGGCGCTTCGCTCGTCCCCAGAGTCACCATGCTAGAGCGATTGCCGAGGGCACCCAGCCTTGAAGCGCCTGCTCATTTCCCGAGTTTTATTCAAAGCGCTTTCCAGTTTCGTCATCACAATGCTCCCGAGCTGAGGCACGGTTTCTGCAGAAGCGCCAGCTTTGTTGCGCAAGCAGGTCAGTCGCAATTCCAACATCGGAGGGGCTTACTGCGAACGTCGCTGACCTCAGCCTGACTCCCCCCCCCCCTTTTTTTCCAGATACGGACGGACTAGAAAAAAGAGACGGACAATAAAAGCACTTCGATCTTGTTCTTCTTACTGCCGTGAAAATAACGAAACGGAAGGAAAAAGGATGCGCAACCGTGAAAGCAAAGGCAGCCGAGACATGCGGTGATGTATCCCCCTTTCGGTCAGGGGCCACTGGGCTGCTCCGATGACAGCGACTTGGACTGGGCACAAAGGGCGGCTGCCTGGAAGTAAGAACGATAAGGTGCGCCGGGTAAAAGGGACGTCGCACGAGAGCGGCCGGCGAACGATAGGCGAAGTTGGAGAATTCCAGCGCGCTTTGGTTATTTCGCGGGCACATAACTCCTGCTAGGGCCGCCGGTCCGGCTTATCCTATCCCATAAAGCAGACCAGAAGTGCGCCTTCCATTTTCATTGGCCGGCTCCACACACCACCTCGCAATTCAGAGAGCTCGCTTCCCGCCTCGTACCCTCCTCCTCCTCCTTCCTGCGACACATTGCCGGCGTTTGCACTCCAGCGCGTGCGCTAAAGTCGCATATTTCGTGCCTGGTCTGTGTGTGTGTGTGAGGGGGTAGGGCAGGTATACGGTATGGCAATCGGAGACCGCACCCCTGAAAAAAGGACGCTTGCGTAGTTTCCTCGTGGTGCCAACAGATCCGAGTGCGTCCCGCGCGAGGGAACAACAATGGAGACTGATATCCAGCAGACTGCTGTTAAATGCTGGAAGAGCATTGCACAATATCTCTAGCCAGGTTCGCGAGACAGACCGGGGAGCGACTCCCTTTTGACGCCGCCTCTTTCGACACACGAGCGCGTTCTGATGGCACAACTTTCAAACTCTGATGTCTTCATTCGCATAGGATTACAACGAAAAGGAGAAGGAAAATATGCGGACCGCGTATGAGCCCCAAGGAAGAATGATGATACAAGTCGCACAGGGGCGCCATGCGTCAAGGTTACTGACAGTCTTTTCCTTTCACAGAGTAGCAGAAGGGTTATGAAAAACACACTCGCAGCGGGAAAAACCTTTTCGACGATGCGGATTCTATGGCGCTTAAAATGTGATCACTAAACAATTCCGTTCAATCTAGTTCATGCCACCAGAATTTAACAGCAGCAAATTTCGACGCGGCGAGTCCATCGCGAACGAATGTCGATGATGCACGGGAACGCGTTAGCGCGGAATCATATGCAGGCATTAAAGAGCTCGGCCAGCGCTTAACGAAGCCCTCTTCTCCGTATACAAACTATCCTGGAGCGCAGCGCGCACACACACGGGCGCATTTTCGGTAGCCGGGGCACGGCGCGGCACGCGGCTTTCGCAGATTTTCGCTTAATTATTTCGAGAGGGCAGCCGCGCTTGGTCATTCCGCCGCGTGTGGCTCCATATAGCGCTCACCAAACGCGTTGCCGCCAGCAGTGGTGCACCGCTCTTTCTGGCCGGGCGCGTCTTAGGCGTTAAAATGACTCGGTTCTCCTTGACGCAGCAACCTTGCAGTCATTTCGCTGAGCCGGCGCGAGGTCGCCGCGTTTTAGGCGACGCCCGCATCGCGCTGCTTCCGCAGTAGAGTGGCGCCCGCTGTGGCGTTCTGAATGATGCGCGTGATGAGGAGTACGTACCGGGACTCCCGCCGAGGTGGCTGGAGTGGCGTTACGCAGAAGCGTTGCTTTTTGCACTTCGGATGCGGGCAGCTAGACTTGCAAGTGTTTATTCAGTTAATGTCACGTCGAGGCGGCGTAGACAAGTAGATGTAAGTAGAAGGACAAGGTCTTTGAAAAACTGTGAGTACTATAAAACCATGAGACCGAACGAACGAGCCTCCATAAATTCTACGGTGGAAATAAAAAAAAAACAGAAAAAAAACAACAACTTGGAGGACAGTTCCTGACTTCGGAGCCCAAGAGGAGGGATTTAACGTAGACGCAAGCGTGAGCGCATAAACGTAAACTTATTACTATGTTAACTGTGTCGCCTTTAACAGCCAACGGAGTATTTTAGTATAGTTATCCTCATACTCGCTTCATTTATTTGACCAGACGAAGCTACATCGTCACAAAAAAAAATAATAGCTTCAAAGAAAAGTGTCTGGCGGCACAGGCAGAACGCCGAGCGTCGCTAACTATATCGACAGTGATTTCCTAGCAGAGACGCTGTTTCCAGTAACACGAATCCCCCGAAGGAGAGCAAGCGCTGTTCTATTATTGTCTACACCAATCCCTTGCGGCTCCCTTTATGGTTCACTAACGAGCGTTGCGTAATTTCGCGTTCGCACGGGGCAAAACGAAAAGTGCACGGCAAAGATGGAAAACGAGCTCTTGCCCGAGACAGTGACTTTCGCTCCGGGCGGTGTTGCGACGAGCCAATTTTACGCGACGCTTTCGCAATAAACAAATTACTTCTCCGCGTCGCCGCAAGTGGTATTTTCAGTTCTCGAGAAACCTGAGCACAGCATCAGCCCATGGCCTTGAGTGAAATTTGAGTGCTGCTTATGGGATGTTCCTGACACAGCTGAAAAGGGAACTTACGAGAGAAATGTTAATTACCTGCACGGTGGGTTTCATTATGCGAATATGATGTATTCGTTATTCTTTTGCGCTCGTGCGTATATACACGCAACTGTACAGCGCTTACTTCTGCAAATCAATACGAAGGAAAGAAAGGTTGGTGCAACGAGAATAATTTGCGTACTAGGATGTGTTTACCTGCGCATGGACTGCATTAAGAGGTAACGAAGCAGCGCATTCAAGGCACCTTAACGCGAGCCTGAAATTTAATTGAATTTTTGTCACCTGTTCTGTGCTTCCGTATTTTTCGATTTCGCCTATCACTCTCGATTTCTGCTTCGTTAAGTGCAGCATTGCCGAAGTGAGCGCATTTGAAGAAGGAGCGGGGCTGCATCCCTTTGCCCGAGCCAAATACCCCCCCCCCCTTCTCCGATTGACGCAAATGGACTGCTTGTACGTGTGTGTTTTAAGTATTAGTGAAGATCCATTTTTTTAGGCCTTGGCTGGAGACAAAGCTACCGTACAGCTTCTGCTAACGACCATCTATTAAGAAATATTTCAAACATAAAAAAATGCTAGGTGTGCTCCAAACGAGTTTCTTCCCCATTCCCAGGATTTAAGGACATGTGCACGTGGCGCCACCATTTAGCAATTCTTTTGCATAAGAAATATGCAAAATAATTATAACCGACGAACAAAGGTAGGTATCAAAATTGATTAACGGTTCTAGACTGTAGAGACAGACTGCAACATTTTCGTCAAGTTCTATTTCGCACAAATTGCGTAGATTCCCGGGCCATTTGAGCATCTTACAATGTGGTAATGTCACACATTGGTATGTCCTGAAAATCTGAAAGGGATAATTGGCAACCACCCGTTTGTAGTACGCAGCCACAAGGAAAATCAATTAGTCAATTATCCCTTTCATAACCCTTCTATCACCTCGCGGGATTCCGCAGAACACATTTGCAATGCCCTGGAAACCTACATGGTTTGTGGTACGATATTTGAAGTTCTTCGCATTAGTGCGTCGTCAACTAAGAAGTGTTATGTTGATTGTCAAATTGTACAGTTACATAGACGGTCGTTTCAGGCCATTCTGCCACACTAGCGTTCCTCAGTTACATTGAAATGCTGACGCGGTTGTTCGTATTGCGAAAACAAGTGAAAAAACAACAACAAAAACAATCCTGTTCTAAATCACCCTTCTGCTTTGTCGATGCCCGCACGTAGCACAACCCGCGTCTGTGACGTGATCAAGCTGCGGGGCAGCTTTGCAGCCCGTCATGTGCCCGCATGAAGCGTGAAAGCTGTTTTATCGACGGTACGGCGCGGCCACCCGCACCCCTCGCGCAAGTGAAAACCTTAATGTGCTCAGCGATTTCTTTCTGGAACACTCGCTCGAACGCTGAGCATGCTGGTCGCTTTTTTGTTGTTATAACTGTTGGGGTTTAACGTCCCAAAACCACGATTTGATTATGAGAGACGCCGTAGTGGAGGGCTCCGGAGACTGTGACCATCTGGTGTTCTTTAACGTGCACCTAAACCTAAGTACACGGGCCTCAAGCATTTCCGCCTTCATCGAAAATGCGGCCGCCGCGGTTTTTTGTTGTTGCTATTGCTGTTGTGACATGACGCACGACGACACGGTGTGCTGTGGACGAAACAGGTCAGTGCTGTTCTCATATATTGGCTATACACGAAAGGCGCCATTTTTCACAAATGTCGAGTGCAGTCACTTTGAAAAGGAAATCAGCATGAAAAGTTCACTTAGAAGGGCTGGAAGACGAAAGAAGTAAAAACGGCGTTATTCGAGATCGCTAAAAGAGGAGGAGGAAAGGGAAGGAGAGGCTGGGAGGTCCTCCAGACTCGCATCCGGTTTGCTACCCTACTCCGGGGAGAAAGCAATTGAGGAATGAAAAGAAATGAGAGGCAGGAAAGCGCTGTCCGGGTGGAACATGTGTGACTGGCCTACAATCGATCGCTAAGGCGTCCGGTCGATCTTAGAAACTGTAGCAATGCCCGCGTCGCTTAGGAATCCCGCGTCGCCTATGTCCATGGTCCAAGGATCTTTTGCTCTGAAAATGGTTTCTGGTCTACTTAGTTTAACACAGTTCGAAGAACATCATGTTCGGCGATGAAACGACAGAGGTGTCTGCCATTCAAGTACAAAAAAGTCACAGTTTCGCCGCAAGGGCGAAGCAATGAATGCGATAGCAAGAAACTAATGCTATACGAAGTGAGGCTCGCCAATGGATACTCAGTTTGAACAGCGCTCCTGTTGCAAAGGCGGCCGAAGCAGCGAAGGAAACTAGCGTGCTTCAAGTGTCGAGCTGTGACACTTGATAGTTCGCGCTCATCTTCTGTTTGTTCGTTTAGCGGCGTCCCTTGAGCTCGAGTGACTTTCGTACGCTCCGTAACATGAGCGCGGACATCACGGTGAAAGCGTGAAACATCCCTCTTCCCCTCCGCACGAGAAAACCGCGCGAGCAGACAGCGGAAGGCAGGGGCGTAGCCAGAAATTTTTTTCGGGGGGGGGGTCAACCATACTTTATGTTCGTGCGTGCGTTTGTATGTGTGCGTGTATTATGAGCAAGCAAAATTGAAAAATTTCGGGGGGGGGGGGGGTTGAACCCCCCCCCCCCCTTGGCTACGCCCCTGGCGGAAGGGCAAGGCTCTCCCTGCGCATGCATAAGAAGCGAGCGAGCTCGCCGACGCGCTCCTCGCGCCATCTCGCTGGTAATGAAGAAACGCTTATAAGCGCCTGCCGTCTCTGAGTCCATCCAGGGCTAAAGGGTGTGTATATAACGCTCGCCGTTAGCTACGTGGAGGATCTGCGTTTCGTGGCGTAGTGGCTAGTGCCACTCGCTGCGGAGCAAGAGGTCCCTGGTTCGATTCCGCGCTTCGGAAGCATTTTTCTGAATTATTTTTCTTTGGGGCTTTTATATATATATATACATACTTATACATATATGGTGCATGACGGCGGCGACGGCGACGGCAAAATTCAGCAGAGACTGTCCATATAATTGCTATCGCAATAAAAGCGCATGCTTTCCTCACAGCCACTCCTCACGAGAGGTGGCACAGTAATGTTGCGTCACGGCGGGTGAGGTGCGACGGAGCTTTATCGATGGGTTGAATTTACGGGCGTGACAGTTCGAGACACTTGGGTTGCTCCACAAAGTTTGCGTCTTTGCGTAAGCAAGTAAACGAAGGCCCCTCGCCGCGTATATTCTCGACAAGACGAACTGTACGGGTTTCCTCACGGGAGGGCGGGGTGGCATCGTCAGCGAGGTCGTTACCAACGATGACACAATGTCCCGTCGCTTATCGAGACAGCCAGGCTACTTTGAGGTTCGCTTTGAGATATATACAACTTTATCCTTGATTAAACTAACGGATTAGTGCGAAGGTTAACCAGATATATATATATATATATATATATATATATATATATATATATATATATATATATATATATAAAAGAAATACCACACAGAAATACTGCATGCACTTGCGTGCAGGTTCAATAAAAGATGAACAGCGAAAACAGCCCAGGGAGCTGCAACACGGTTCCCGCAGACGCGCGTGACCATGACGTCCAGCAGTCATCACAGGCCGACATTTCGAGGGGGCTGCGAAGCGCGCACGGTCACGTACGCTGGTTGCGGTTTCTCTTAAACAAACCGCCGATCTTACTTGTTGCACGTAATGCCTCGGCGGAATCGAATATACGGCGCGGAACGAATTCCCGCGCTGCGGTTTGCTCTCGGAGTTGGAACCATGTGGATCCCGTTGCGTTCTGAGCACGAATGCCGCACATAATGCTCGAGCGCGTGCCGCAAATATGCCGAAGTTCGTTGAGGGGCAGAAGGCGAGATTTTTAATTAATTTGGATACTCGTCTCTCGTCTTTCATATCATAATCAAATTGTTATAGCAATACCGTGTTCTGCACAAAAGCGCGGTCTACATCTTCGTTTTTGCTTAAAGCACAATGTGCACGTTGCCGATAGCAAATGGTTGATTAAATCTTTTTATTAACGTGCTGACTTTGCCTCCTACAGTGACAGTGTAATCGATTTGCTGCTGTAGTTTAATGCGTTTCATCCCGGTATTATTGTTTTCACTGAATGGCTTTACTTCACGTATGGTTTGTTCTTAGCACCCAATGGACGAGTATGATCTGTACCACGCTTCCAAAACGTTTGGCCTTAGGATGCGCGGTACTTGAAGTAAATAAAATAAACTCAGACGGTGAACTGCGATAATCTGTGTCTCGCAAAATGTTTGCACACATTTCAGTTCAAATAATTCTTCTCAAATTATCTCGGGCAACGAAGGTACAGGACATAGCCAGAATAAATTGATGCTCGTACGATATTTCTTTTATAAGGCGAGCTCAAATATGAATAAAAGAACGACAAACTTTAAAATTACTTTATGCGCTTTCGTACCTTGCCTCATCTTCTGTGTGATCATGAACCAACTATCCCGGCAGTGAATTCATGCTAGATTTGCGTTAATTTTGACTCTGATAAAGATAGCTGCGGTGCACTTTAAGTATGATTGAATTCTTTTCTTTCTTTCTTTCTTTCTTTCTTTCTTTCTTTCTTTCTTTCTTTCTTTCTTTCTTTCTTTCTTTCTTTCTTTCTTTCTTTCTTTCTTTCTTTCTTTCTTTCTTTCTTTCTTTCTTTCTTTCTTTCTTTCTTTCTTTCTTTCTTTCTTTCTTTCTTTCTTTCTTTCTTTCTTTCTTTCTTTCTTTCTTTCTTTCTTTCTTTCTTTCTTTCTTTCTTTCTTTGCACCGTGTACTGCTCTCTGCTCTGTATGTACTCGTGCTCCTGCGCGTTTGAATATTATTTAAATAATCATTGTGCGCACACGCGCACAAAGAGAGACTACGGCATGCAAAATATGCAGCATGCTGCTATGCTATTCTGCTGAACATAATATTGACATAGTGCTGTTTACTATCGTAATTCCGGGAGCGTTAGTCACTGCGGAAACGGTTACAAACATTTTTATTATGGGATCTTGACCGTTACTTTATACCTCGTAAATTACCTGCAAATATATTTATATCGATTTTTCTCTTACAACGTAATGTGTACAACGCCCAATTCTGTAAAACCGCCGAGTCACAAAACCGATAAAGTAGTGTCTCAAGCTTACCTCGCGGATTTCAATCTTTCCGTCCTTATTGTCGTCGTACGCTTCCATGAAGCACTCCTTGAGCTCTTCCAGCATGGACTCTGACACAACCTGGAACAGAGAAAGATGGAGAACGTCGGAAACCGCAGTAGAACATTCTGTAGAACTTTTGTAGAACACGGTGTTAGTTCGAAGATAATACTGAAGCTGTGCGACTTTATCTTCTTCCGTTTTCGTTGCGGATAAAGGGCAAGTGCTAACGCGGTAGGCTTTTCTTCTTTGTTTTTTTTACTGTATTCAAGCAAAACTACTTAAGGTGAAGTTGGATATAGGTACTTGATTTTTCTATATTGTATTGCGAGATGAGATAGAACGTATACATATGTGCTGACCAACCATACTACTGCCATGTAAACGACTTTTACTAGGAACACTATATTGCTCGAGAAATACATGTACATTGAATGTGTAGATATCTATGCGACATTCAGCGATTAATTGCACAGAGAAATAGACGTGCCTGGGATATTTCTTGCTTTGGCTGACTTATTTTCGCACATTCTATGAGAGCTAAGTAAAAGGTTTAAGAAGCCCAAATAGATTTAAGAATTTAGCGAACGCTTTTTCGGTAAATTTCGGTGAAAATTTGACCAGTTCTTTAATACACTGCAGAGACTGCATTTCAGCTTTCCCAGGTAGTTTATATGACGCAGCGGACACTATTTGCATGACACGCCGCACGTGCTCTGATCGGTGAGACGAGTGGTTCCTTACCATCTGCTTTAGTGTAGCCATTTCTCCTCAAATGAGGGGGCACTCCTTCGAAGAGGCATCATGACGTCTAAAAGAGTTAGGGCACTTCAGATTGGTAGCTTTCTAGCGATGAGTTGTGTGATGGGCGGAGCAGCGGGGACACGTCGTTACGGTACTGCCTACACTGCTCGCATGTACCATGTTCATGCATTTCCAGCACTGGAGCGGCTTTGGTACGAAGGGACAAACCACATGGCGAAAATGTGCCACCTTTACGTGCGATAAAAAAGGTTCGCCTCTGAACATCACCTTCACACAAAACGATTTGGAAATGCCAGAAACGTGTAACAACAGCTTAATTTTTAGCTGCTTTATAAGTACAGGCAAATCAACGTTTGAAGTGGTAAAGTCGATGTCTAGATGACACCGGTAGTAGATTTCTTGCAAGACGGAACATAGGGGTGGACTTGCATGCCATCGAGTTCGGTGACCTGGCGCAAGGTCTCTCCCACGGCCATATGTTCAACGTCTATAGCCAAGATGTTGCTACGGGTGTTGAATCTCATGTCCTTTATTTAATTTGGAACCAGCGCCTCAAGATAGACTGACACATTTTGCCTCTTGAAGTGCCTGATCTTACATGCGGCGTGTACTGGCACTAAAGGAATGGTGAATGACTCAGGGGTTCGAGTCGCCCTTGCGGCGGGTTCTGTTTAACGGGATGACACGCTCAGCTGTTTCCTCTTCGCCCTGCAGCTCATTACAACTTCAAAGCTGGCGCCAGGCGATTCATCACTGTCACAGAAGTAGATCATGGTGTCATTCGTGTGTGGGCTCCCTTTGTCGCCGTTTCGCTTCCTGAAGGCGGCCAACGCGGACGCTGCCACGTCAGGAGGACCTGTGCGGGGCTGGCCTTACACAATAAAATGCCGGTGATGGCCAACGGTTTTGCTTTCGCGAAAGCCAAACTAAAAGCGATGCAGTCGGGAGCTTGAAAATTCAGCGTTCGGCAAAAAAGAAAGCTCGTCTTCCTCCTGTGAACTTCAGCTTCGCAGTTGGAAGATGCGCCCTAAAGTCGATAATGAAAATAACGTTTGGCGAATCTTATTAATTAGCTGCTTGAAGATTATAATATATAAAGTTTGTTATTTACCGCCCCTCCGAGAAACTTACCTGTAAAGACAGTACGAGCTTTCTGTATTAGGTGATCTCTAAGAACTGGGTTCAACCTTGAAAAAAGAAAGCTACAAACGCTACAAAATTACACTGTTGCGTCTTACACATTACTGTGTTGTGCAATATTTTTGAGCTTTGAACAAACATTTTTTTGTCACCATCAATTTTCAACCTCCTCTTAGATTGTACGCGCGTTAGGCTTATCCTCTATAAGGGTCAGCGTTTACAAAGCACGCTTTACAGGCCCAGGCATTTTTCCGACACATTGCGCACACTAATTCCACGTAACAAATCACAATAACATTCAACTTTTCTTACGTCCTGTTATGCTTAATAATATACCCTACAGCTTAATTAATAATGATGTCATGCATTGCTTATATAAGACCCTTAAGTTCTTTCCAAATCCCAAACATATCGTTGGTGGCGGTATATAGATGGCAGATTCATGCTGCACAACCGGTTACAGTGATAGGCCTGCAAACTAATAGAATTATCTTATTAACGTTTCTAATGAGCATAATGTCTATTTGCGTTGTACATTTGAAGTTTAATACTAATAAACAAAACATGATTTGTATTAATTTTATTGCCTATCTGGTCAGATGCTTGCCGTTAAAAACAGCACCTACCCGCTTAAATTTCCAATCTGGCGCGTCGCGTACTTATTCTGCTGGTGTGACTGGATGACAATGTTGTGGTAATGATCCAGAACTGCGCATTATTGTGTACCATTGTTGAAAGTCATTTGGAAGTGGGCCAGATAAATAAGCTAGAGAATGAAAACAAAAGATTAAACAAAACATGACCACATTGTTGTTCAAACTATGGACAGAGTCCATTCTTAAAAGCGCGTAATGAGGCAGTTTGAATCCCATGTATACTTTTTTAAAGTAACGGGCACACTCTTTTTTTCGGGAACAAGTTAATTAATTGTTAGTCCTCGAAAATGATCGCCTGCGAATAAGCAGCACAATGCTACGCCTAAAATCTCAAATAAGAAAGTTTAATAGAAATGCTTTGTTATATCGCCAGAT